>NC_047026.1:20916296-21630718 GCF_902652985.1 Pecten maximus
TCGAACTCAACATTCAACATGTACATCAAATGCATATAAGACGAGTTTATTAATCAGATTAAATATCATTGATATAAATATAAGTTTAATTCGCAATAACATCACAATTTTCACATTGACAAAAGCTGTATTTAATGATGATTGATAAATATAAAATACATAAATTTATTAACAAATAAATATATCACATTGATGTTGAAAAAATATATCACAAGTTCTTTTATACATTATAAAACGTAATATCAATCCAAACTTTTAAATCCATTCACTAAATCAGATGAAAAAATACTTTGGATGAATACGAATACTATAGGTAACGTATTCCCTATATAACATGTCATCTCAAGCGATAAGAATCCCCTCATTATTAAACATTGACCAATACGTAACAAAAGATGGTAAGAACTGTATAACCACAAGGTCGCACAAAAATAATACTAAACATCATAAAGAGAGAAAATAGCTGTTGGTAAGACTTTGAAATTACAGAACTATTTGTATTCGATAATTAATGAACTTGGTATAACGAGGATGTTGAAAATCTTTTTATTGTAACAGTGATCCAATTTTAACCCAAAGTGATTGAAACATTTATTCATACAAGAGATGGTGGTTGTGAGTACAGGCGTCTGCTTCTTGTTAATATTAATAGAAAATATATATAAGCCCCCAGTCCTGCTATATCAACAAGGTGTAACACTTGAAGATCTTCGATGCATCGACTGTGGAACAGAAGTAGGCTAATGATTGGTCGACACTTATAGTTACTGTTGTTTATAGAGCTGTCGACCAATCAGATTGACCATTGTATACTGCCCTAAATATACAGATTATGTCCGTTCCACAGTCGATGCAGCGTCGTTATCACCACCGCTTTTGATCCATTTTTCATCTTTAAATCATTGTCACATGAGAAAATATTACATGCATCGATATTTCAGGATTCTAACTAAACTAGGGAACGGTACGCAAGTTTGTGTGCATATCATATTTTAGTCAGATTCAACTTGAAATCCAAAGTGAATCGAATCTCTCTTCCTCGCCAACTGTTTGGCTACGTTCGTACAGCCGAGCCTATCCCTATACCGACTCAGGATGCCGTATGACCTTTGATATGAAACAAAGGAGCTTTGATGTAAGAACATTAATGTGTTAACCAAAACTATTTTAAGATGTGTCAATTATTCAAATGTATTCATTAATCATTTTAAATCTTCAGACGGTCATTGAGATAATTTGAATCAGTTGTACGGAAGTTGAGTACATGTAGATATGAATCGCACATAATAGAAATCAGCGGATCAATGTCTGGAAAGACAATACATATCACGGAACAGTATATCGGTATGATTATCAATACACAGTAATTGTTTAAATCTAATGTTGTGTGATATGGTAAACTAGTAGCCCCGAATGTCAATGTTTTTGATTTTGTTTTCATACTTTCATGGTTAGATACACTTTATTTGTACGATTGGTATTATGTTAAAAAAAGTTTAATTAAAAACCGCGAGTTTTTATAAACATTGCATCATCGAATATGCCATAGTACCAATCAGGTATTTGTTGAAAAGTTTATATAGAATACAGTGTCTTGGCACACTGCAATGGCATTTACATAACAATGCACGTGCAACACATAAATATCAACGCGACTTGTGCAAGAATTGTGCGAGTTATAAGTATGGTTTGCAATCCTGACCATTGACATAAGACTAAATTTGAAATACGCGCCTATATCAACACCTAACTAAGGTATCCATACTAGATAGATAAAAAAAATAGCGCAGTACATATGGCACTTCCAGTTCAGGTGAATCTGCATTTAAGAATGTTTAAAAAATATTTTAAAGAGAAAAAACGAAAAGATAGGTCAGTTGCTTCAGTGAAGTGATTGGTATTCCAGAAGGCAGCATACATTGAATACTTACAAATTGTTTGAAATAAGAAATTGTGAAAAGGTGATTGACAGAAAATTCATAAAAGAATAAAAATATTTTTTACAGAAGTAACATCAAAACAAAACACTCAACATTTTAGTTTAAAACTCGTTTCCGACGTGAAAACCACTAGAAAAACATAATAATTACAGATGCTTATATCTTTGATATAAAGCAAGACATGGACAATTCATGTATATCTAAACAATTATAAATCCATCAATTCATGTAAAATTATTCACATATTCTTGGTAGAATCGAGATTCTGAATCTAATGCTTTTGTGGTAGTTGCTGGTCCATCGAGAATGGATTTGACTGCCCTGCGGCAGGCGGTGGGTATGCTGGCGGAGCCTCGTTTGGATTGCCGTACACAACGGGTGCAGGGTAAGCCGCCATTGGTACTTGGTTAGGACCTGGAGGAGGGTATGTGCCCGGATAAGTTCCCGGATGTTGATACGCACCAGGTGGTTGAACTCCCGGTTGATTGGTTGAATTAACTGAAAATAATAATGATAATAAAGTTCTTTCAGAAATAGTTTAATAATGAAAATCAATGAGCCAGTCCCAGTTTACACAAGACATGACAACATTAGGCAATAACAAAAAAGAAAACAGCCATAATAACAACACCATAACTCCAATTCAAAATCAATAAAACGAGTAACAAAAATCGAGATTCGCATCAGGACCCTTGAAAAACTACAAGGAGAATAAGACCAGGTGCTCCGGTTGAGTAAGTGACATCAATCATACAAAATTCAGTCAAATTCGGGTTTAGTTACATTCTCAAAATGGGAATCAGGAGATCGTGTTGATTAGAAAAGCTCTTCAATATTGAATTAACCGGGGTATGCTTAGGGGACGCAATGGTGCTAATATCTAGAAATGGAAAATTAACAATTGGCAAATTGAAATCATTGCGCTTATGTACAGCTTAGTTGTAATCTTTGGATCAAGGTAAGCGGCTGATGATGAATAGATAGTCTGTAGTGTCTTTGATTACATGTTCTGCAAGGTTTGTCCTACCCACGTGATCAATAAATACCATATCGATATGTACCTTTACATTTAGAGGAAATTTAAGGATTTGACAAGGGCACTGTTGTACCTGTTCTGATAAGATCTTCATTAATCATATATGTAATCAGCATCGTATGAAATCAAAAACAGGTCGAGAACAGAGGGTCAAAATTTGTTCCCTTTGAATATGTTAATTGTCACGATTTCATTTCGGTGCATTTTATATGAGCCCTTGTCGTATGTTGAGCAATTACTCGAGTTAGCAATAAAACATTATTCATATGGATTTTTTATGAAGTTTTGGAATCAAATAATAGCGACCTAGATCCGCATCATTCTCACTTTTCGGTATTTTGAAAGGATTTAGAAGAAGATACTTGTAAAAAGTTCCTTACCGATGGCCATGTTTCCACCTGGTTGAGGTTGATTTTGTGAGATCACCATTCCCCCAACTTTTTGCTTTTTATTACAATGGTGACAGAGACATATCAGGAATATAATCCCTCCAATGAAGCAAATACCACCAATGACTGCTCCGATGATGAGACCGACTCTTAAAAAATATACAGGTTTATTGTATAACAGGTTCGCATTTGACTTTGTATATTGTTTGATTGTTTTCTTTCTTGAGAGCAAGATACAAAATACAAGAAACTTTATCAAACGTCGCACATATATTAACAAAGAAATTAGCTCGTGCGAGTCAAATAGACTTTAACATAATTATAAGAAATTAGAATGTCACAGATTCAAAATAAAACTTTTCAATTATAAAGATATGCAACAGTTTACATCATATAATTAATGGAAACGTGCTCAGTATAATAAAAACAGATAAGTGTAAGGATGATTAGCGTTTCCACAGTTCTTACCATTGAAAATAATGTACGGAAACTACAATTTAGTGGAATGTTCAAGCGCGAAAATTATTAAAACAAAATTTCCGTAAAATATGCGCTTTTAAAGTGCATCCAATTTTATCATCCAGCATAAGAAAGGTTTCGCCATATTTCAAACTTACAAACTACCACAACACTCTCTATCATAGTAGGTCCCACAGCAGCCGTGTTCGCAATAGACAGTGTACTTGTACCATACAGAATAATACACGTTTCCACTGCACACCTCACCCGCCACAGCACAATCTGTCGAAGGAAAGCATAGTGATAAACTTATAATATATAAAGTGAGGTGGTGTTGACTTGTAAGTATTGCGGAATGTGACAGCTTTATATATAGAAAGGTGAGAAAAATGTAGACACCATACGAATATATTTCAATTCATTACGGATATTATATTCTGGTATTCATACATTTCCCTTGTGTATTTATAAGTCCAAGTCCATCTCTCGTCATTATCCTGACTCTACAGTAAAACCATGTGAACGTCCTCACTTTGTTACCAATATCCTTATTTTCGTGCCCAATGGGCCCGAATCGCTCACTTGCTATCCAGTGATCATTTCAACACATAAATAAAATTAAGAATAAATGCATCAGAGACAAGATATACGACCTCAGGGTCTCGCAATTTTTTGAAAGGTGTCTTTTTAATATTTTGGCCAATTTTACTCTTTCAAACTTAAATTATGGTCAAGGTCATTCATTAAAAACCACTTCGTAGCCTTCACCCAAGCATGCTACAAGCCAAATACCAGGTCCCTGGGCCCCTTAACTATTGAAAAGAAATCGTTTAAAGATTTTAGGCTATTCGATCCCTGTGACCTTGAATGTATGTCAAGGTCATTCATTTGAACAAACTTGGAAGTCCATAACCTCAGCAAGATTGTGAAGATTGGCCGACAATTTTGTTGAATATCGCAAAAATGAAAGATCCAATAAGAATCAAAATGAGGGAAAATGTTGAAATATGTAAATACACTTTCAATTAAATCAACAAAGACACCGATAGAGGGCAGCATGCGACAGATTACCATATAACTAACATATATATAGATAACTGTATAAACTTGGTTAAGTATTTTATATTAGTTGTTTTCTTTGTTTATATTCTTTATGGTATGGAATGTTTCTTGAAATAATTAATATCCATGTATTAAGGAAATAAAGATAATTCATTCATTCATTCATTCATTCATTTATTGAAGTTCACTTGTCCTTCGGGCAGGTAAGCTAACAATATGTGTCCAGATACGAAGATGCATTTGTTTTTGTATGGACCTGGAAAAGGAATTAATATAAGCTTAAAGCTTGTTTTTCGATCCCAGATTATAAGAATGTTTGTATATTTCAACGAATTTTAATTAAAAATATTGTTAAACTAAACTAAACAAAGACAACCTAGCAACTTTATGTTTTGGTATTGTTTATCGCCCATCAACAAGTGGAGTCATAAGGCCCAGCCAACACTAGAGAAGGATGTTTACGAAAACGAAAATAATCAAACTCTAATTGAAAAGTTAAAAAGAAAAATTTTATTGAACACAAACATGAAATCGAACTAGTTGTACCAATTCATAATGTCTAAAGGTTAATGTCTATTACATGTAGTTAGTCAATTATTATCGATACATAAATGTTTAATATTTGATTACAGACACGTTAATATATAATAAATCCACGAGTTTGTCGGAGCATTTAATCATGAACTACCTGACAGTGGAAGTTTAACCGTGTGAATGACAGATCGGAGAATCGTCACAAACTATGTGTGATGTTACATAAAAATGTATGCTCTCGGGAGTTTGCTCGACCTGTAACGACATGGCCATGGTCATGGTCATTGTCATTGTATATATGGTCATTGGCATGGTCATTGTCATTTTCATGAAACTGGCATAAAACATTCCCAAAGGTTTCAAAATCAAATTAATATCCAACTTACCATTCACTTATTCAAGTACATGTATGTTAAATAATACCAGTGTTGCTACATTGTTATTACGATATACCTGATAATTAAATATCACCATATATCTGTTATTGGAAACTAAACACATGATTTAAAGGTTAACAACCACCAAAACAATAAATATATGTAATTTTATGTCTCAATATTAATAATCCTTAATAAAAACACTAAATATACGCAATTTAATTCCAATCCAAACCGCCTCGCAGCTTCAGGTCGCCATATTTGTTAAAATTAAAGCATCTGTGCGTTTGGAAGAGTAAGTACTGCAAAGCTTCTAAATGATCTTGTGATACAAATTTTAAGATTATAATAGAAACAAAATATGGATTTTAAAATAATTTGATTTAGATTACTTATGCTTTAGGTTAGCAAATAGTAGCAATTATTTACAATGAACTTTAACGTTGTACTCAATACTGATCACGATACTTTTATTTAGACGTTTTCTATTTCTTTCCCTTCATTTCACAGCTTCAGGTCGCCATCTTTGTTCAAATCAAAGCATCTGTGCGTTTGAAAGAGTCAGTACCGCAAAGCTTCTAAACGATCTTGTGATAAAAAAATTACGATTATGATAGAAACGAAATATGGATTTTAAAATAATGTGATTTTAATTACTAATGCTTTAGGTAAGCAAATCGTAGCAATTTTTTACAGTGAAAATTTAATGTTGCACTAAATACTGATCACAATATTTTTATTGAGACATTTTTTATTTCTTTCACTTCATTTCATTGTAAGTGTAATTTAGATTTCCCAATAAATTCGCGGGAAATGAATTTGATGACGTAACCGGAAGCCCACATGCTATTAGAACGTGACCCGGAAAACATGCATGACGATAATAAAAACAGAAGATCATTGAACGTTATACCGGCCTATTTTCTCATTTTTTGAGACACCAATGTGCTAAAATACAACGGAAGGTAACACTGATTTTGTTTATTGCTATCGTATCAAGTAAAATGAACAGTTATTGCGAAAGTAGCAGTATTTGCTTCACCTACAATGTAGGAGTTTGGCTAGACCTACTTTCGTTTTACAGTTTACAGATATGATCATATAAATTATAATTCATCTTCTCAACCATAGTCATCTAATTACGTATCCGCTGAATTTTTCTATTAAGAATATTTGTACTTCTCATGTACAGTGCATCTTTGTTTACAATTGACTGGTCTAGATCTGCAGATCTGATCCGACTACCCTCAGCTGACCCTGACCATATAGGGTCACGTTACTACGTAATCCTTTGTAGAAACGGCAGATTCATAAGTATTACTTCAATTTTCTACCTTCTGGCAGAGACGTCTCTGCTTCTGGAACGTTGTGACTCCACCCCCCCCCCCCCCCCCCCCCTGTATTGACTTCATACTTCTGTTTACCCACAGAATGAGAACATGAGAATTAGTTACACGTATTTTGAGACGTTTTGGGGGGCTTGATTAAAATTTGGCAAAAATGACTTCCCCGGTGGTCATATATACAAGAATTTTGAAGGGGGGACCCTATGACTCGAGCTCATACAATAGTATGTCTTTGTACTCTATCACTCATAACCTGTCACAGTAACAGACATACATGTACATGTATCAAGTACGTGTGTCACATGTTATAACAGGAGAAAGAGAAAAGTAAGAAGCAAGACCAGGGTTCGAACCCAGGACCCTCCTAATTCTAGACGGACAATCTACCACTGAGCTACCTGGTCGCCGATTATCAACCCAGTCCAGTTCCGCAACATTCCTCCCTACTTTTATCAAATCTTCACCGCCAAAGATTACAGGTTCGGATATCCCGTTGCTTTAGCATCCTCCCAAAGGATTTGCAAGCTCGCTAAATATGTAACCGGAGAAAGATAGTAGCCAGACAGGGGTTCGAACACGAGACCCTGCAAACTCTAGACTTACACTTCACCACTGAGCTACCAGTACCTGGCCCCGGTTGTTCAAAAGTTGATTAGCTTAATCACTTGATCAGTGAAAATTTTATTTCGCCTTTACTTCAGAACCTCCGTGTGTGTGTTCCTTAAAATAGGCAAATAGGAAGAAACTGAGGTGTGTTATATATAGTTTCACAAAATTTTGTGATGTTAGTTGTACCAGAAATTATTTTATCACAATTTTAAGATTGTTGTTAAATTGCCTTTTGTTGTCATTTAGATGAAGAAGATATTTATCAATTTAATCTATTTCATTTGATCATATAAAAATAGAATACTAGTATTTCCCCAAATATTAAGTGTAATCGCTTTACACATACCATGTATTACTGACCAGGATTGATAAAAAAGCATGCAAGAATTTTTTTTAGAGTCAGTCTGGTTAGTAGAGACAACGTTTTTACTGTATTTGGCATATTAGCTGAAGTCATGAAAATGTGAAATTAAAAGAAAAAATTTGGTTATTGAAGATCAGAGAAATGTCAACAACAAATTTAAAAAGAATGGAATTGGGTTTTTCTCGGTCAGTTCTGAAGGCCCGTGTAAACACGTTATGAAGATATAGAATTAAGTTCATTTTACACAATTACCAGCTTCGATTGTCTATCTTTTAATTATATTCATCTGTGTAATTTTTTTTTTTTTTGTTATTTTTTCGCAGGGTTTTGTTTTGTTTTTGTTTTATAAATCCTTGCAGAGATTTTTTAAGTCATGTAGATATATAAAAGAATATGATTCTTGACAACTTCACTACAGTAAGAATTTAGCTTTCAAAATCCATTGCGCTCCACATCATATTGTTTGTTGACATGTTTCTGTGACATTTTCACAATTATTACATTACTTTATTAGAATACTGTGTTATATATTTCTTTAATCCACTCGAACATAGAAATATTTCCTTCATTTCCCAAATCTGTAATTGAAATAATTGTAGAATATACATGTATGTGTTTGCAGTAATAAGAAATATTTTTTAAACATTCATATTAACATATTTGGTGTATCAATCCAAAAATACTTTTACTTTTGGTCTGATTTCAATACACAGGATGTCAGATTTTATTAATCAATATATCTGGCAACCTCACCTTCTAACAGGTCAAAGACCTTTGATGGTCCTAATTAATGAGTATTCAGAGTTTCCTCTTGCCCCACCACCGGAAGTTAGACACTGACAATCTCTCATACAGTTGTTGACTTTGGTTTAGGAACACATTCTCAAATGACAGATGATCATATTCTAAATTAAGGGTTGGATTTTTACTAACTTGAAGAGTTGTGCCCCCTTTTTTTTCTTTCCTATACATCTTATTCTAGCAGATTGCCATTCATATTTGTTTCCAATTGTTCTACACCTCATATACATTTGATGATATTTGAAAGTGGGTGAAAAGTAGAATAGGTTATTGTATTGAGTCACATTGACTTCATTTCTCCAATTCATCCAGTTCAAGAAATCTGGAAGTTACAAAAGAGTGAAACTTCACAAATCCATTTTAGTTTCCATGTAGGTAAGATTTTAACATTTTATTGATATGGTTGTTTTACTTTCCATTGTTGCCATGTTGGGGGCAGAGGACATATTCATACAAATCAGATATATATCTCCTATATAACAAGGTTAACACTTGCTTATGTGTATACTTAAAATTAGTTTCCTTTCTTTTGATACTATCTCTAAGGTTATAGTCTCTCACATGAGTCTTTACACTTCCTTCTATTAAATATCTTCAAAAGTTTCTTCTCATTTCTTTTAGTTTCCTTTTGGTTAAAAAATTGTCATATTTAGTGGCTTTTGAGAATTGGTTGATTTTCAAAATTTGCTTTTTGATTTGCAATACATGTACATCAATATTTTGCATGTCTCTGTAACATATATATATGATTGTTTTTCTGTATGGCTTACTTGAGGATCTTTTCAAACTTGGTCTTGGACATCATTTGGCTGGTCTGATTGTTGTTTAAGAATCTTAAGGCACTATGCTGGCTCCCAAGGTGAAAGGGCGAGACACAAAAGGACAATTAAACAATTCAAATGCACATGCATTCTGTAGTGATGGTCCCAAATATTGAATGCTACTATATGTTTGTTTAATGAATGACCTTTACCTTCATTAAAGACCACTAGAGCCAGACGTGCAAAAAACCTTGAAAATCTTCAACTGAATAACCTTGAGGCCAAGATACCTGGTATTGGGCCTGTAGTATGCTGATGAAAGTGATACAAAATTCAAGGTCACAACCGTCAAAAATGTTTAAATGTTTAAACCCTTTTTTTCTCAATATCAAAAGAGGTCCAGAGAAGGAGGTGATATGGCCTCGTATTTGGTTGCTGCATAATGGCTTAAGTACTCTTTCATACTCGGATGTCAAAGGTCAATGTCACTTTCTGTCAAATGAAAACGAGTTGCTTGGAATACTACATGTAGCTTAAGGTTTGAAAGACAAATGTTAAAGATAATGTAACTATA
The DNA here is from genome assembly GCF_902652985.1 of Pecten maximus. Taxonomy (NCBI): domain Eukaryota; kingdom Metazoa; phylum Mollusca; class Bivalvia; order Pectinida; family Pectinidae; genus Pecten; species Pecten maximus. The sequence goes on from NC_047026.1 coordinate 20,926,549, forward strand.
GATAAAAAAATACTGCACATATCAATGAAAGACCATGCTTTCCCTACATGAAAAAGTATTAGAACCCAATGTTACTGGTCACACAATACTTCTTTTATATATTCTTTACATGGATGGATAGCGGCAACATTTTAAATACTTTGATATATAAATACTTATTATCGGTTAGCTTGTAATAATAATAATAAACATAACAGAAACAATAGGTCTTTTCACCACTTAGGTGAAAAGCCCTAATAATAATAATAAACATAACAGAAACAATAGGTCTTTTTACCACTTAGGTGAAAAGCCCTAATAATAATAATAAACATAACAGAAACAATAGGTCTTTTCACCACTTAGGTGAAAAGCCCTAATAATTCCTATTGTCAATAAACATATACAAACATATTGAATTAAAGTAGAGAACAAATCAAGGCTTCATAGTCGGTTTACAATTCACAGCATATCTTAACAGGAAGTATAACGAAATTACATAATTTACATGTACCGTTGATATTGAAAGTGCAGTGATCCATGCGGTGATTGAGAATTCCACCACATTTCATACCGATAGTTATCATGTATGTTCATATTGATCTTCATATGTTGTCCTTTCTATTTTGCACAATATTATGTATTATGTATTATGCTTGTACAAAACTGATTGGCTGTCAAGTCAAAAGTAATAAAAAAGGAATGAATAAATAAATAAATATATATCGTGTGTGTATTGTACAATTTGTAAGCCCTGTTGTCGTCAACCTGCATGTCGTGTCTATATTGCTAATAGTGACGCCAGCAGTATGCGACCTTCGATCGAAATATCTAGAAAAAAACGAATTACGTGTTTTCGTTACCGATATAATGACATGCAATAGTGGTTTGTAATCGACAGATTCGCAGACTATACATTTTTATAAATATTTTTTAAAAATATTTGAAATTTCATCTGCTTTGAGTTGACGAGATTAAATACGTTATTTTTAATAGCTAATATGTTATGCAGGGTGAATCATCTCCGACAAACAGTAATACTGATCAATTGAAAACAAAATAGACTAAAAGAACACACAATTGATCTTCTCTCTTTGTTATTTAATTGATCAGAGAATAAATAATTAATAGTACTATTGTACTCTACCGCTATATTTGATATGCAACTTTCGGTTTTATTAGCGATCATATCTAAGCATTATACAGTTACCGCGTCTGTCTGTATCTAACTATCATTCAAAATTTTTGTTTGCAGGAAAGGGAACACAGGCCATTCTTCATTCCAGAAGGCCGAACACTCAATTCCTTCGTGTTAGAATAATAGTTTTAATAGCATGAGGATAGGGCGACTTGTCAAAATGGCGTTCAAATAAAAACCGCACCGACCGATCCATATACACAATAAAATAAAATAAAGATCATTATCCCCAACGTGGTTGTACCATCTAAGAGTGCTTTAATAGAAATGTAATAATCCTCGTGTCACCTACACTATCTACATTACCCATGAGAGCGAAAAAAAAAATATCATAACGGAAATCTATCTGAATAGGCAGCAGTTTGTTGGCAAATAATCAATATCTGATCTGACACAGTATCCAGTATTTCTCTGTATTATCAAAGGGATTGTGTTAGTTAGACACCATTATACACCTGAATAAAGATGAACATGCATAGTTCATGATGTTCTAATATTACTGATACAGTGAATAGTTATCAGTATATTTGTATTATGTTGCCAATAAAGCAAAAACATAAAAACAAAAACAAGAGAATACCGACAGAATAGCAAACTCGCAACTCAAACTCTACATCGAAAGAACGATGACATAAATAACTGAGAATAAAGGGGGAAATGAGAACAATTGTCAAGAATTTCATGGAAACCATCAAAAAAGTACAAGGAGAATATGACCAGGTGTTCCGGTAGAGCTAGCGCTTCATCGATGACAATACATATTCAAAATACGAGTTATGGTGATTACAATGGAACCACCAGGTATATCGACAGGTGCCAACAAGTCTGACTTCTTATCGTATAAGGAAATGGAATAGTTCCAAACTTGTATTTTTTAGATTGTTTAGATCATGTAGATATCAAGGAGAACAAGATGTAGCATTGGCTGTGATTAGTATTCCAAAGACACAATCGGCTACAGTTGAGGAGGAGATATCTCGTATGGGATATCTTCCGTTCCGTGAGACCAGTCCTTACGTATATTGATTTTTGACAGGTAATTGCGAGGAAATTGATCGCTACTGTGCCTTATCAAACATTTCACAAGTAACTTCGCGTCACCGACCTGAATTGACCAGCACGTCGATGAATGTTTTTTGTAAGCCAGTCTGTTTTGTGTAGCCCACCGCATTCATTATCCTTTAATGTCCTAACATGTCGATATTCAACGTTCGCTTCAAACACGAGCAGTGTTCAACCGACATCGCCAAAATCCCGCTTTGACGTTTCCAAGTGGGTTATATTTATAAAAGGGTTTTTTTCCGGAATAGTGCTTTCTACTGTTAATCAGATATTTATATCTATATTATAGATATTTATAAATATCCTACCATTTAATGATGAATCGAGACACAAACATTAGTTGCTTAAGAAATCGTATAAAGAAAGTGCAAATCAGGGTGCGATCATAATTTAGTTTAAACTGCGTCCTATTTGTCAATCTCCATTTTAAAACAATATATATACAACATATAAATAATAGCAAAATGCTCCTAGCGCAAAAAAAGTGCTTAAATAACAGCTAATAGGTATACAGTATCAAACAGAGATATCTTTTGTAAAAGATACCTAGTCAGGAAATATACTACACTACAACTGTATATGCATATACTACATGTATATACAATGTAGGTTGGTCGGGTGCCGCAGTGGTAACACACGTGTATTTCAACTAGGCGGCCGGGGTACGATGGAAGGGGCCACGACCCGACTACGTAATAGTTCGTGGGTACTCCTCCGACAATAATACCCCCGTGCGCAACTTTAGTATATTTGATATAGTTTGTAAAATAAATACAGTTTATTTAGACATTTACAGGAAATATACGTATATCTGGAAAAGGATATATTACTATTAAGTCGTTGTTTACTATATAAAACTTTCAATCTATAAAATATGTATAGCTAGAAGCAAATGTTCTGTAACTTGGAAGGTTTTTTTAAAATGCGCGTGATCATAGGTTTGTTTATTGTTGCCAGCAGATACAATCGTAAACACAAGAACGATCTATTTACAAACACAATGCAGGTATATATTTTTTTTATTGATAGACATTAAAAGCCAAACGTGTCATTGAAAAGTCCCTGACGTAATGCTTTAAATTACGATTTTCGTTTAAAAGGGGTTAGTAATCAGTTAGTACACTGCATGCATGGGTTCACAGATGTAGCCCAGGCTAACACTGAGGTAATCGGAGATTACGGGGCCATATATATACAAATTACCATATAAATGTGTACGTATATAATTGTTCGAAATCGACAATACATATCAAATATCATATATATGTGATTCCCCACCTCTTCGGAATACCCATTTATGTTTTCTCAGAAACATCATTACGTATACCCATTACCAGTTTAAGTTTGAACTAGTTGATGAATAGGTATATCAATGTTAAGACCGAAAACCGAAGTGCACTTCGATTAAGCCCAGTGAGATTATCAATAACCATCTATATGCATTACCATATTTTTTTCATTTTCAGTAAAACATATTTAAGCATTATGTACATGTAAACAACATTGATAAACAAGCACAAACACCGAGCTACAAAAAGCTGTGTTAAAAAGTCCCGTATTTTAACGCCATTATTTTGTCACTGGATCAATTTCATCTGATGATAAACTATTTGATTATTTCTATCGATTTCAGTTAAATAATATCTATGTTAATACAAAAATAGAACAATGCCTCTACTCCAAAACAGGATACCTCGGGGATATAGAATAAAAAATTACCAAGGTTTTGGCGACTTACTTCATTACGATATTTGTAATGTGATAAAATTTGGTATCACCCTACCTTGCCCATGTATGGTATTTCTGTTCGAGGAAACTAGAAAAATGTCTGTAAGTAAACAATGTATGACTGATATCGTCCTCATTTGACCTTAGCTGCTTTGGTGATGTTAAAACGAAAACAAACAAAAGAGATTTATTACTGAAGTTTCTGATATAGTACTCTAGTCGTTCCTGACCTTGTCATTCTAGATATATAAATCCGTCATCACGCCGCAAATAACTGTAAACAAACATTCACATTAAAAAGCTCTTAAATACGTCCTGAAAGGACGGAACTGCTATATGGCGCAACGGCATGCTCGATTTTTGGCATATATACTGCGTCTATATTAAATCCTTAAATTCATATTAAAACGTGACTCTCATTTGTGTGTGTTTCTATTTGTATAACCTTGTCAGAAAATCTATATCACAGAGCTTTCCTTCTACTTTGACACACAATGCATTTGTTATCATCGGTTAACTGAGATACAAAACACGATCATTACTTACCTGTCAAAATACCGAAAATAGGCAACATAAAAATTAAGTCCGCCATATTGGAATGTTGCTATCACCCCGCTGATATGTAGCCTGTTTGAAAAACGATGCTTAAATGGAGCCGAGCAACGTTCAAACACCAATTTATAGTGAGATGTCGAAATACCTCACGCTATAAATAGAACCCTTCACTCTACCCACGTCTAGCTAGAGAAATGAAGAGGAAACAGATCCCCACCTCAACGGAAAATGACGTATTGTGTATTATTGGAATATGCATAAATGATTCTTAACACGTTAAACAACTAAATCAACCAAACGAGATTTTACACCTGCCCTAGCCATCGATTGCAGACTTACTCTTTCTAACCGGGTGAACTATATCTTTTGTACGTGTTCGATGAATACATCAAGCCAGGTTACGGTCTATTGGATCGTATACTAGTACCAGTGCACTAGCTTTTCTAAAAATAACCACAAAAAAGGCAGACTGTTGTTAGAGGTACAGTTTCACTTTGTCGACTTCGATATTATGATTTATTGAAATATTGATACATCTACAAATGTGCATTGTATGCATTTAACATTCTCAATCCTAATATTAAGATTTAACCCATCTCCAAATTGTTTTGAGGAAATTTTGTAAATGTAGGGACTTTTCCTTTAAAAACAAGTAGGATGTTGTCTTGGTATTTGTTTTACTTTGTGTCGTATTCCTTTTTATGGTAGATACCGATTTATTTAAAAGAAGAAATGTAAGTAGCCAATTTCATCCATTGTTTTTTGTGGGGTTTTTTTTAAAATAAATATCACATTGTTAGTAAGCAGACGACAAAGATATACATTTGAATTTGTATAGGAAAATAAATATTCGAAATACGAGGGCAAAATACGAAAAAATGGATTGATTTTTTTTCTTTCTTTTTTTTTAAGTACAAAGAGAATAAGAATAATTCACCGAAATAACAGCTGTCTTCTGTTTTATCGACGACACTCGTCATACAGATCTACGTCATATCCGGGTAAGGTCACATTTTTAGACTGAGAACGAGGGTGGTGACCATGGAACCACTGCGTGTGGCATGCATGCGTATGGTGAATGTGTATGTGTGTTTTGGGACGCTGCAATATAATTGTGTTTGTCGCCTGGTAATAGTGCGGAACTGATGCCAACATCACTGAAACACACTGCCGAAGACACCTAACAGTACACTTCTCCCGGTCACATTATACTGAAACCGGGAGAACCAGTCGTCAGACTCCTAAAATGATTTTCGTCAAGTAGCTGCTACCATTTCATAAAATTTGGTTAGCCAGGGGATAGAACCCAAAGCCTTCCTCACAAGGGCGAACACTCAAGTAAAGGCCAAAAGTGAGAAAGTGTCAAGGTAGACACAGTGTGAAGAAAAAAATTGTTGCGAAAGAAAAGAAAAGATAAGATCTCAAATTTAGTTGTCTCTTACGTTGATGCAAGCGAATCAACGGGTCTGATTTTTACGTCCTATTCGTAGGACACATATAGTATATTTTCATTATCAACATGACGTTCTATCGAGATGACTTTCAAAGTCTCTGTCACATTCTTATTACATCAGTGTTTTATCGACATCAGACCCATTAAATACGATACTTCGATGTCCACACATCCTATAAACATCTTCTGACATGTTAATACTTTCATACCCTATCGTTACGGGGCGTTATATGTAAAATACGACAATATCATTTCTAGGGTAATCATGGACTTGAAGTAAATGTATGTAGTGGCTGTTAATACATAATGCGTTTGATTTCCCTTAATTTTAGGCATTAGCTATATCTTGAACTATTGCACGGCTAAAATGATATTTCAGTGATTCTAAGTGTGTTTTAGTGATTTTACTATAAATCGGCAAAAGTTCCGGCCTATCACAAGGAGACTTAACAAGAACATACTGCAGCCTCCCAAAACACACATACGCATTCACCACACGCATGCATGTCGCACGCACGGGAGGCCGTCCTTAAATGACCTTAGCTGTTAATAGGACGTTAAACAAAATAAACCAAACCAAACCAATTATGTAATAAAACATGTATATCACGGGTGTGTGCAATAGTCCAACATATTTGGCCCTCGGTTCTTGTTATCGACCGATGTTCTATTGCACTCGGCCTTCGGTCGATTACCAGTACCTCGTGTCAAACATTCTGGACTATGCCACCGACACCCATGATATATTGGTGTAAAATATTAACACAATTTATGACTATGTTGTTGACCGGAATGCTAAAGATTTGAATTTCCGGTTGTAATTGTATTATGTGGAATATAAAGATAATGATTATACAATATATACATACTGATTAGTGTTTGCTTCCTTCATGATAACATCATTATCTCTCCTTCCGATCTCATAAAAGCTAAGCCTTTCAAGGCGCATGTTAAATAAAGGCGAATGATAACAATATTCAAAATATTGTTTACAAAAGAAACACTCATCATCCAATGTTGATCAAAGACAACAGAGAATACCGGCATATATATATATATATTATAAAAACTAGATTCTAATTCAAATTTTATAAAACAAGAGCAAATATGAAGAATATATAACAGATAAATCAACGGGAAAATATGCACTTTTAAAAATATATTTTATTTAATGCAGATCATTTGCAGGTATGATCAAGTCTTTGTCTCCTGAAGCGGAACGTATGAAGCAGGCGGAGGTTGGCTGTTTCCTCATGGCAGCGCAGATGCCCCAGGTTGAGCGTAACCGGCTGACGGTTGAACGTATCCGCCGGATGGTTGAACGTATCCGGGTGGATAAGCGAGTTGAGCATGACTTCCTACCGGCTGGCCATAACCGATTGGGTAGGAGGGCTGATAATATACGCCAGGTGGATAAGCCGGTGGATACGCTCCGTAAGGCTGAGGTTGTGTCGAAGACACTTTTCAAATACAGCAGAAAATAAATTGTTGGAATTTAAATAGACAAACAAGGTAAGCATATTTTAAATGTTATAGAACTGTTTCATAAAGCTTATTCTGACGTGTCATTATTTAAATGAGTTCAAATCCGGCATTTAGGTTATGACAAGTGGTTAGTCTAAATGTCTTTCCATGGACTGTTTACTAATGGCAAGACTGGCCTAACAAAGAATTCATTTATATACCAATAGTCGAAAGCATTAAAATTACATATATATTGGCTTGTCTATATAAGGCAGGGTTGTAAGTGACCATGTATCTATGTTTGCATGCTCATTTCGACTGTATGGTGTACATAGTATTTTGGTGAATTAAATCTTCCGGACTTTACATACCGACAGTAGTTTGTCCTCCAGGAGGGCCGGGCTGATTAGATACAACGACCCCAGTCCGGTTTCGTTGACAACACTTGATGAGACAGATCACGAAGATGATGCAGCCGATTAGGACAATACCTCCAACAACAGCACCAACAATGATTCCAGCCGTCCTGTGAGGTAGAATCGTATAAAACGGCCATGGGTCAGAGACAGGCGTACAGCATGATATAAATGAAACAGATATGATGCAAAAAAGGCAATGACAGACATACATACTGTAAAACATGGCATGGTTTGATGTGAGTTTTTGTCTGTGTGCCAATGCGTCAGATAAAATTATTTCAATATATAATCGTGGAACTTTTTACGCGACTTTTTCCCCACTTGATTTTCGCCGAAATATCATTGTACGTTTAGGTAGTCAGACATCGGCGTGTAGATAGATCATCATACAAGTTGGGATTGGAGTGGATGCTTGTAACATGTTACATAAACTGTCTATTATATTATCTCTATGAATCTACTACTTATTATTTATTTTCATTTTTCATTTTTTATTTATTCGTTATTATTATTATTATTATCTGTTGTGTGGTTTTCATCATGACAAATCGGTAACAATAGTAAACGAAATAAATGTATTGAACGTAGCAGTGTCGTGATTGATCCAAAGAATACTTACGAGGTGGTACAGCATGATTGGTTGTAGTAGGTACCACAGCAGCCATCAGCACACTTGAGTGTGTACTTGGAGTAGCTAGAGGAGTAGGAGTTTCTCTTAATGCCCTTGCATTGTTCAGCAGACCCACCTATGTTAATGAAAAAGAAGGAAACTTGTTGAAATATTGGATTTTTGAAATAGCAAAGTAAATGCAGCAATTTTTGAAACATTTTCTTAAATCCATTATATATATATTCAAATTTCCGTTACCTTATATTAATCGAAAGGGGGTGTTGCTTAACGTAAGTAATATAATGTGACCAAGCGGTATGTCTTGATAAAGTGACCACATATGGCATTTCTACGAGATGACACTATATTGAAGTCAGTGGTATTGATATGCCTCGTGGTTTATCAACACTCTAGCACCCATTTTAAAAATGTTACTTCACCAATATCAGACCTAGATTCGGATGCCGATTGTTGTTTATAAAGAAGACACTGACCGTTCAAAAATTGTCAAGGATCTCCATAGAAATCTGCGTTTTATTCGTAATTGCCCCTTTTTATCGATTTTAGTTAAGAATCAGTCTTTTGTTTTCTACTTGAACATATAAATGGTAAATGCAAAATTGCAATCTTCGAGAGCTTACTGTAAACAAGGAATAGCTTGCGATACGAATCCACTTTGGATTCAACGTTGACGAATACAAACAAAAGATGGCAAACATTGTCCAATGAAATACTGCTATATATAGATATGTACAATATATAATCATTATCACACTTTAAAGTAGGGTTCTTGAGACAAGATACAAATACTGAAATATACAATGGTCATTTTATTTAGCAAAATAGTTTAATTAAAATTTCACAGGGGAAGACAATACTAAATTTACCAGTTTTGGGACATTGGGATACTAAATGAAGTAGGTGGATATTGAAAATCTATAATTAAGTGACCTTGATTTAAATTGCGGGAGATTGAAACGAAAACTCTGCAATACATGTATATCACGGCAGTGAGTAAGCGTATGAAGAAGTTGGTAGAGTGAGAACGTCGTTTGGTACGTACGGAATTACGTACGGGCTGATCCCTCTATCGATTCGTCCCTAGTACGACTGATGACCGTGAAGCAAGGTGTTTTTTATTCACAAGATTCGACGTACAACATAAGGCTAATCTACCGAAGGGGGACATTTTCTAGATTTATACAAATTGCTTAATGTGTCTCATTTTATAACCTGCGATCATCCTCTGTACAGACGGCATGAAGCTAATTAAGACAACCGTATGTATATCTATATTTGTCGTTTATGATTATAATTATAACTTATATGTGTGAAGTATATGTATCATTCATAAGCAGAAAATATTGGTATACAGAAATCTATAAGTAGTAAAGTATAAGTATCATTTATTAGTAGTAAATTCTCAGTATAATTAAAATATACAAATGAAGATATGATATATAATTAGTAAAGTATAAGTATAATTTATTAGTAGTAAAATATAAGTATGATTAAAATACAGGTATGATACATAATTAGTAAAGTATAAGCATCATTTAGTAGTAGTAAAATATAAGTATAATCCATAAGAAATAAAGTATGATATATACTTACATGTAAAAAAGGACAGAAAGACAAGTATTCCTATTCGGATTAATATAAGTACCAAGTACTTGTTTCTGTATCCTTATATTTGTATTATTTGTATGTACCATTGCTATAACCAAATAAAATACAGTTTAAACCAAGTATTCCTAAACTTGTAACTATATTGCGTGTTTAGATTTAACTAATTATAATGGTGCATTAACTGACGAAGAATTTGTCGTTGATTTGTAGTACAACACATGTTTAAATTGGACTGGCTACCCGGTCTATTTATAGGAATATGATATACGTATATCCTCCGTAGAGAACAAAGGGACAACGTGACTACTAACTACATTTCAACAATGGAAGTTTGGCATACACTGGATCTAATTATCTCAAAAGATCTCACGATCAGGCCAACAATTTGCCTTTGTAGAATATCAGTATCAAAAAGTAATTGATTGTTAAGACATTACTAGTAATCTAAAAGGCTTTATGACATCGTTGTCATCACCAGAATAAATCTATAACAAATCTTCTAGTGAAGAAATACTAGTATCAATTACGATACCATCTTGGGAGAAATGCACCTATAGAAGTAGACAATAAAAACAGTTGAATAGAATATTGTGCTACGGTAAACAGAATGACCCTTCATGTAAGGTATAGCAAAATAGTATACGATACTATACTAATATCAAACTATTTTCTTTTGTGTAATTAGGACACATTGAACTTGTCCACTAGTTGTTTAAAGTTTATATATTAACACTACTCGTCTTTTAAGCTTTAAAACCGATGTTTTAGTCTTCAATGATGTATTGAAATAGTTTTTTTTTTTTCCGTTCTTGGCGTGTGCCGTAGGTCGTCCGCTGTCAAATAACAGGACTATGTAATGCGGGACGGAAAGCTGTCGAATTAGCTAAAGTTTCAGCGCAATCTTCTTCTTTAGACCTAACTGGCGTTGAATAGAATACTATACTTTCCTCCTGGCGAAATGGTAAATTTAACAATTAATGACTGTGAATACAGGAAAAACAAAGACACCACATTTATGATGTATCTAAGACACCACATTTCACATGATGTATTTAAGACACCACATTTCATATGATGTATTATGACACCACATTACATATGATGTATTAAGACACCACATTTCATATGATGTATTTAAGACACCACATTTCATATGATATATTAAGACACTATATTTCATATGATATATTAAGACACCACATTTCATATGATGTATTAAGACACCACATTCCATATGATGTATTATGACACCACATTTCATATGATGTATTAAGACACCACATTTCATATGATGTATTATGACACCACATTTCATATGATGTATTATGACACCACATTTCATATGATGTATTTAAGACACCACATTTCATATGATGTATTAAGACACCACATTTCATATGATGTATTATGACACCACATTTCATATGATGTATTAAGACACCACATTTCATATGATATATTAAGACACCACATTTCATATGATGTATTAAGACACCACATTTCATATGATGTATTAAGACACCACATTTCATATGATGTATTATGACACCACATTCATATGATGTATTATGACACCACATTTCATATGATGTATTAAGACACCACATTTCATATGATGTATTATGACACCACATTTCATATGATGTATTATGACACCACATTTCATATGATGTATTAAGACACCACATTTCATATGATATATTAAGACACCACATTTCATATGATGTATTTAAGACACCACATTTCATATGATATATTAAGACACCACATTTCATATGATATATTAAGACACCACATTTCATATGATGTATTAAGACACCACATTTCATATGATATATTATGACACCACATTTCATATGATGTATTAAGACACCACATTTCATATGATATATTAAGACACCACATTTCATATGATGTATTAAGACACCACATTTCATATGATGTATTATGACACCACATTTCATATGATGTATTATGACACCACATTTCATATGATGTATTAAGACACCACATTTCATATGATATATTAAGACACCACATTTCATATGATGTATTAAGACACCACATTTCATATGATGTATTAAGACACCACATTTCATATGATGTATTTCCTTTCCAGAAATCAATATAACAAAACAGTGTGATCTACAAATTTTTTTCTTTTATTGTCGATGAGGTAAAAAGCAATAAATAAAAATGATTAATTAAACAACCATAAGAACGATAACATAAAAATAACAATGAAATCAAGTATATTTTCTGGTACAGGTATTGGAATATATTATATCATTGTACACACATTCTTTTTTAGCCTAAATGTTAAGATTTTATCAAAAAGACAGAAACAAAACAAAAGATTTTGTTAAACTGAGTACGCATTTCACTCGTACGAGAGGTTCTTTTGAAATCTATTTTTTAAAAGTATTGAATTGATTGAATTATTGAGATATTGCACCTCCCCACCCATATTATGACATTTTTTTCGACCTTTGGGGTTTTCCTTCGCCTGCTAGGTAGCATCATTTCCGACTCTTAGCGTCACTGACGAATCCTAGAAGGACGAAATAACTGTATCTTACTCTCAATTAGTATTGAAGGGTGCTAATAACGTGTGTTAGTGATATGTACAGACAAAAAATAGTATCTATATAGATGCTTCAGGATCAATTATAGAGCAACCAGGAACGTATGGAACTTTTTTCTTTAGTTCTATCAACGTCATTAATTTAAATACAATTTTGATCTACTAGTCATTTCTTAGTATAGATGTTGTATAGCTCTACACAATATCAAAATCGACGCTAGTATAGCATATTAACTAAATAATTGAGTTTCTAAACGTTGTGATAGGTTTCAGAGCTGGGAAAATACAATAAAGGCAGACAAAACATTGCCATCAGTTGTGAAAATCAGGAGGTGCGAATTTATGTTTCGCAAAATGAAATGAATGTTCAAAAAGGTTTACAAAGAACGCATAACAACTTCTGTTAACTGTGAACACTTGTGTATTACATATATAGGTTTATTGGACAATGTATGCCATGATATCGACATCAAAACAACAAAGGAACTTAAACATGAAGTAAACAGGAATAAAGCTGACTATAAGGCTTAAAGAGTCTTTCTCTACATTATTTTCTATTTCAAGCTTTGTTAGGGCGCTAATCATCATTCCGCGAATCTGTTTTAATTTTGCTGTGCGTTAAAATTTAAGTGCGCCACAATAAGCACATTTTCAGTACTTGAATGGTTTCAAAGGTCATTTAAGGATGGTACCTGTTTAAAAGGGGTCAACGGTCATTTAAGGACGGCACAATATGAATGATATCAAAGGTCATTAAAGGACGGAAATAAATTAATGGGGTCAAAGGTCATGAAAGGACGGTACCTGTTTAAATTTGGTCAACGGTTAAGGACAGTACTGTATTAATGGGATCAAAAGTTATTCAAGGAAAGTACTATATGAATAGGGACAAACGTCATTGAAGGCTGACACCTACTTGAATAAAGTGTCATATCGTGGTGAATTTAAGAGACACGGGAATATATCAATAATATGCAGAAAAATAGCATATTTTAATATATACCTTAGTATATTATAAACGTAGAACATATTTTAAGTTGGTGCTGACCTTGATATCAATAAAGAACAGTAAATCTAGGCCATGTTGATGTTGTACATCATTCTTGATTTGATCTCGACCAAGATTGATATCATTTAAAAATATCGAACATATGACATAGCACGTTGTATGGACATATCATTTACGTGCTATTTTCATTCTTATTTTAATATTTCTCAGGAAGTTGGTGATCAGGTTCTGCCGTGTTCGATAGACTTGTTGACGATTGACCCCCTGTCGTATAGGCTGGTGGAGGTTCATTTGGAATATCGGTAATCAGGAACGGCGTATAAATCGCCGACATTTGTTGTTGGTATATCATATTCTGCTGAAGATGGTAACCAGATCCCGAATGAGCAGGAACAACTGCAAATGAATGTGTTATAGTTTTTGATATACATTTGTGGCCCTCTTGGTAGGGTGCTACGAAGGTTTGTCTATATGATATTTTATTTCCCAACCACGTGATGCGTTTCGGCTAATCAGAGACACTGTTACAAGCATGATGTGTAATAATGCATTTTATGAAATGCCCTCTTCCGACATACATTACAGCATGTTTTAGATGTTAAATGTAACAGGTGGAACTAAAATGTCACTTTCTATTTAGATAAACACGTACGTCATTGAAAGTTAAAAGTTTACTCTTCGCTCTTTACTGACACACTGGAATAATAATTTCTGTATATCTTATATATTTATAAATTCACTACCAAGGGCTGCAACACCACTTATATTACTGCGGTAATTAACAATGGTAATTATTTTCGTTATTAAGATCTCCCTATAAAAATCATTTAGTAATCATAATTACAAAATGTCATTATTTAAAAGTAGATCCACATTCTTCGTCGTCATCTTGTATGCTACGTATATCGACATTAGTTAAAAACTTAATTTCGTTTGTATCCTCCAAAAATATTCCATCAAAGCTCTACTTCTTGATTTTTATTCTCTTGATGAATAGGAACAGAACAGATTTCTGGAAGACCGAAACAGCTGTATGATGCAGCTAAGGAGAGGAAGTACAGTATAGATTTGCAATAAGATCCTTGGAGCAGTCCAAGGAGAATCATATCAGATGGTCCGGAATGTAAGCGGTTTTATCGACATCAACCATGTAAATCAACGTCAGATCTTGGTCCTCTAAATGTGAACCGGGGAAGTTGCAGCATAACTACCAGACATGTCTACAAAGATGGTATAACTTAATATCACAAAAGGATAAAGAGTTTTCCACAATGAGATTGCAATGTACAATTGTAGAAGACATAGACATATTAATAGTACCTTTAAATTTTATAGTGAAACATCATTTATGCCAACTTATGAATATACACTGCAAGTGTATCATACAGCTGTTTCATCCTCCCTGGACTCGCCAGTAATGCAGGGGGATAAACGTGTGGAAATTCAGATAAGTTAGATGAAGCAAACTAGGCCTTAACAAATGTTTAGATTATTCACTTACCCAATCGATGGGGTCTTTTTGTACAGTAAAAACATAGGCATATTACGAAAGCTATGCCGACAAGGAAGCAAATACCTCCGACTACGCATCCGATAATCAGAGGAACCCTGAAAACAATAGATGATATGCATCTATAACTGATTTTGAGAGCGAATTTTCTATAAGAATTTTTTTATCTCTCGTTTCGGAGTTACATTTTTCTGAATATGGCTATAGTTTGTACCAGTGCTAGAACTAAACAAAATAAGCTTATTTAAAAAAAGAATGTATCGATACTTTAGGAAAAACGTGTTTCTTTGATATAAGGTATAATAAAGTTGTGATAAAATTTGTAAATGAAGTTTATGGTACATTATAATATAGCGACCTCCTTCTTACAATGTTAACAATTTGTACGTTTATCTAGGACTGGGTTCTTTTAGACCTCAAAATAACATAAAATGTATATATAATCAGTTGAAACTTATTATGGCGCTAAATCAATTGTCGTTTTATAAGCAATAAATGGAGATATTTCATTGAAACATAAGGCTTTAGTTGTTTTTGTTATACATTCATTACATACGTTGGATCTGAGCAGCAGGTTCTGTAGTAGTAGTAGCCACAACATCCGTGTTCACAGTCAACCGTGTACCTGTCGTGTGTGTACATACTGTAGGTGGTATAACATATTTCTGCAACTACCAAAGAGTCACCTACGAAAAAAAAACTGCTGGTACATTGCATAATACTGATATCACCTGGAAATTACTAAGAACCTACACAATGAAAATAATCTTTACTTCCGGTTCATCGCATACTACTGAAATTTCCTTGAAATTACTAAAAACCTATACAATAAAAATTAATCTTTACTTCCGTTTCATTACATCATACTGAAATTACCTAAATGATACTTGGATAATTCCCTTAAAATAAGTATTTCCATTATTATGTCTAGATAATCTTCACTTTCCGCCCATTGTGTAATTATGAAATCATTTTAGTTCCTCTCAAGACCTACATTGTTTTATATTAAGAATAACTATATGTTTTTGTTTGATTGGGATTCGAATGCTTCCCTGATATAACAAAGCAAACTAAGTTTAGCTGTCAGGCAAAGCCCTCCTACTCCATCCTTTTTTTTAACTATCACACATTTTTGACATCAACGTCACAATTACGTGCTGTGTAAGAGGTGATATTTGTGTTTTGTTCATTAATTATCTTCTCTGTCAAGTGAATGCTATAATAAACAACCACGGCATATTCTATATCAGAAAATATCATGACAATATCCAGTTTGTGTTTAGGTTTCCTTAGTTGACATTTTTATCTGTATCATTAAGTTCAGTAAGACAACTGAGCATTTATTCTGTTGCATAAAAACATCATTTAATTTTTTTTTCATTTTTTTTTTTCTTCATTTCAACAAATTTTATTGTACAAAAAATACAATAGGATAAGATAACATTCTAAGCCTATGTAAATCTTCTCCAGGCATAAAGAGATAATTAAAAATGTAGATAAATACAACAAATAGGGCAGATTCATATGTATATATGATATAGATTGGTCAATATAGGAATGTCATATTTGTAATGATTAGCTGTTTAAGGGAGGTAATAACTTCATTTAGATTTGCAGTATGTATAAAAACATTACATGTAGCTGTTGTTTGAGTGTTTGAATGGCATCAAGTCTTGAATCTATCAACACAAGGGTTTCTGGCTTAAATTAAAACATCAATCACAGTATACTTAAATGCAAACGAAATCGTTACATTAACATTCATGCCATCTTTTGTTATCTTGAAGTAATTTGTTTTTCGCTTCTAAAACATGTACTGTCCTTCAAAGTTATAGATAAAAACGAACAGGAACAACTTGTTGGAGTGACGCCACAATACATTACGAGTCTCGATAATGCCATGTTTGTATATAGGTATGTTTCAGTTAGCCCATATAATTCTATAATATCTAATTACCTGTCAAAGCGGTAAGAAAAATGATTAAACTCCAGAGATCCGCCATATTGGTTAGTAATATCTCCGACACTATTCTTCATGTACCAACGGTCTTCCGGATGTGATATATAAATAGCCCACGTGCCGCCCAGGTGCCCACGTGTCCATGTCGAAGTGTGTGTAATATATCTAAAAAAATTAAAAAAAAAAAAAAAAAAACACAATTTTTTATCAAACAGTAAATGAGATTAATCAGAGACGTTTGTAATAAGTATTGTGTTTTGGATTTTTAAAACCATATATGGTACATTATATGATAACATAATATAAATATCTGGACAGCAATGAATAGCTCAGTAATTAAACTTTAAAACCTCCAACCTTGTATGATACACCATTCATTGTCTATGTAGATGTAAAACAAAGTTTAGGTTCCTTTATTTTAACTTAATCAACCATTAAACGTGACATACTGACACTGTACTATTGTGTTGAGGTCAGCTGTATAACGACAAGGTAATACTTATACACTGTAATTAAAGCTTAAGTCGTATAGTAAATTACGTTCTTGCGTATGTTTCTTTGTTTGTGATTACAGTAATTCTTCAGTTGCATTCTTAAGGTCTTTTTTCTTTTTAATGGTATCTAGAAGATTTGATGTATTCACACAAATACAGCTTATCTGAGTAACATCATAATAGTGGACTATCAAATACACCACGTTGTGTACGTGTGAGGGCATTCGGGTATATTCGGGCGTTTCTGTTGTAACCGATGAATATATATATGAATATAGAATACACGAATAGTTCTGCCATAAACTTGCAGGAGTAAAAGAAAATATCTGTACCACATACCGAATGATTTAACAATTCATCATTAAAATGATACATGCTTTACATTACATATAATTGTTTCATAAATACTTGATTTAAATAACATAGAATTATTTTATGAATTCATTATTTACATAATAATATCATAAATGCATACTTGTACACTATTGTGCGTATTATTGTTAGGATCATAACTGGTCTTCACGAGAAGAGCTACTTTCTATTGTGCGAGCCTGATCCTTGTGATATGTGTGTAGTTTTTGGTAGACTGCGGTATGTTGGTCTCCTTGTGATAGCGCCGAACTGATGCTGACTTTAAAGTGCTACCTCAACGAACCATACTGTCGAAGACACCCAGCAGGACAACCCATCCGGTCATATTACGCACAACGTACAACGGACGACCAAAATGCATAGCGTCAGGGTTTGTGTATGTCTCGGTCAAGGGAGAGAAACCAAAGCCACCTCAAAGTCGTCTCTTTCAAATCAATGGGACAACATGTTCAATTTGAAGCCTTATGATTTTCCGAAATGAAGTATTGAATTATTACGATGAATACTTAAATTGTCTTTGTCTATGAAACCTTTTTTTTAAATTGCGCTGATGGCATTCGCTACATATGACAACTTAACATCAGCGTCAAATAATGTTCACGAGCGCTAAGCCAACTATGCAAAGTAATGAGACTGCTAAAAAAACTTTATTGTATACATATATGTAAAGTGAAAAATAAGTAGAGTAAGATAGGAAGAACCTCCTTTCAAATGTTTTCCTTTAAGCTGCACCATCGTTGGCCTTGAAATCATTAAGAGTGGAAGTTGCCGTCTCGAGCTTGAAGTTCAGCAATGACAGGAATATAGAGGTAACCACAACTGACTCAATCCGGTATCAGTATAACGGACTGGTAGACATGTCATGTCTATGTGCCTGTAAGATGACATTTCAGTGAAAGACATTTTGCAGCACTAGACACGTCCTTTATCCGCCCCTTACAAGTAAAAGCCGTTCGCCACTTACTTTATGTTGGTGAGTTTAGTAATGACAACCAATCATTACTAAGCCTGAATCAGAATACAAATGTTCCTAGGAAAAGGAATATTTTGCACAAACATAAAGGCTGTTGTTGTTTTGTTTTGTTTTTGCGGTGATTTTTTCAACTATTTACGATAATAAATATTGTACAGTTGCTAGTCTGCATCAACTCACAAGTAGTTTACCCGAAGCTGACACTAATGACGTGCGACTACTTTCGAACAGACATCTTGCCTGGAAAACACGTGATGCGGTCACAATCTTTAATATCTCCGATAATGAATCTGATATGCATTGACGATAAAATACGTTATTTTATTCTTTATCTATTTCATAATCTTGACTACTGAAATTATTTTCCATTCCTTAATAGCATCAATCCTGCATCCCCTGCCTACGGTGCTAACATGTACCTGGTGATTCGATATCAAGTGTTTGTTCCCATCATTACGCTTTCCGTGACCGATGTCGACTACAAACAACACAAGATTCCGAGGGATGCGGGTTTAACGAAACCATGGGAAAGTATTATGATCGACATCAAGATCTCATTTGAAAATATTCTATTTCCTTATCCGATATGAAGTAAAACGTGATGGAAGAATGTTGGTTTTACCTATTGGTTCCGTTATCACTACCCAAACCCTCATTTGAGATATAACTAAACCTGGATTTGACCTAAATTTGAATGGCTGGTGTCGTCGATGAAACAGATGACGCTTACTCTTTCGGAACACTAGGTCGTATTATCCTTGTTCTTTAACATGATCTCCGTGCGAATCTATATTTCTGTTCATTTATTGTTCATATTAATTTGATGGAGTTTAAGTTAGAATTGTGGGTTTTGTTGTTATACCGATATTTGTTGTTTTTTTCCTCGTTTTATCGAGTTTGAGATTTCAATTTTGTGGTTACAGGCTTTATGTCGGTATTCTCTGTTGTTTTTGTCTTCGTTTTATCAAATTTTACGTACAAATTTGTTGTCGTGTCAATATTTTCAATTTTGGTTTTGTTGTTATATTATATTATGCAAAACATCGTTGTATTTATCGCACAAACATAATTTGTTAAGGTATCATTGAAGCAAATGTGGACTGAGTAATTGTTTTTTTTATTTGTGTTGTGCAAATTAGTCTCTACCTATGAAAGATTATTTGACATATGTCATTGATGTATTTATTCATATTATTCTTCCTAACTTTGCTTGTTTCACAACTGATATGGCAGGTTATAAAATTCGTAGAAATGTGTTGT
Organism: Pecten maximus; assembly: GCF_902652985.1. Classification (NCBI taxonomy): domain Eukaryota; kingdom Metazoa; phylum Mollusca; class Bivalvia; order Pectinida; family Pectinidae; genus Pecten; species Pecten maximus. The sequence goes on from NC_047026.1 coordinate 20,946,808, forward strand.
TGTTTTTTGTTTACGCACTTTCAAAAGCCCCCGATGGGTCATTTGTGACACCAACAGATCTGCGCTAGGCTAATCTCTGGTCGGACTCAGATCGGAGCACCTTCAGATGTTCAGGCGTAGTACGTTGTAAACGTAGCCACGTAAAAGCTGATTTTGATTAGATTGTGTCTTAAATGAATAAATCTCAAGATAAACATTCAACAAAACAATAACCAGATATATCATGCCTACAAAGTATAGGAAAGAAACGATAGTTGAATCTGACAATTATTTGTGTTAAATTTAGCGGTGAAGTTCGACTTCGGAATGACGGTGTCGTCTTTGAATATATTTGAGCGGAGTCAAGTTACATACTGTATTGATAAAACACACAGACACAAGGATTGTCAAACTAATATTCCATTTGGTAAAATTGTTTCATTTACAGATATAGTACAGAAGATAAGCGTCGTGCATTTTTGATAGATAATAATCTTTCTTTCTTAACGAACTTTATTTTATCGCGCAGTGATTCAGTTCACAGAATTTGGTAGCTACGATGGAAGGCTTTGAACTCGACAAGCATAAATTTGTAAGTAAGGAAATTATTGGACAAACAAGTTCCCCGACTCGTGACGATTGTTTAAAATTTTATCTAACTATTTTTAATTAATTGTCTAATTTTGAAAAGACACTCGCTAAAGCTCGTGCCTTTTCAAATTGGAAGATTGATTAACTGGAGTTGGCTAAAAATGACAAACGACCTCCACTCGTTAGAGAACCTCTATGTGTCTAAATGAATCACTCCTCTGGGGAATTGGTATTCAATATCTCCTTGCTAGGTTTTGTTCCAACATACACATGAGTTTATTAACGAAAAACAAAACAAAACAAGCATAACACTTTTTGTACAAAAAAAACATTCTTTTGTCATAGATAATATAAATATAAAATTGTCTTATCGCATGGAAAATGTGTTCTCATAAGAAATACAAAAATAAAAACACCGAAAGTTATTGTTAGCAACAGATAAATCACAGATTAACTCATTCATATGCGATCATCAATTTGATTTGAATAGTCTAGATTTAATTTATTCAAATCAAATAAGCAGAAGATAAATATCTGACTATCAGAATTCTTTTGGGTTTTTTTTATACACTTAAAACATTTAAAAGTAATAAAACTTTCTGATCTCCTGACATTTAAAGTTTTGCCGTGGCAGAATAGATAGGGTCGTTGAAGGGAGACATAGCAGTCCGAAATAGGACCAGTGTGGATTTAGAGATCGCATATGAAAATACAGTACATGTCAATCAAAATGTCTAAATATATATATCACATATATATACACTTCATGAGACTGAAATACCAAGTCGAATATTTAGTAATTTGTCATACTAGATATCAAAAACATCAAATTAAATGTTTAGGTACAGGTTATATTATATATAAATGTCAAATAACTTAGCATATACTATATATATGGAATGTTAGCTTATGTTTATATATCAAATATCAATTACCTCTTCGAGTCAGTAAAAAAAACTTTTAAAACCTGAAAAAATATATTTAATGGCATGGGTTCCCTTTAAACTTTAAACGCAATTCTACATTCACGTAATGTAATCTACCAGAAACGGTATGTCCAATCAGCCCAGTCTCAGATGTATCCAATAAGTAATAAGTATGTTCTTTTATATATTATTATTAGCAAAGTATTACACCGGCAGGAAACGTTAATGAAAAAAGGACCACATGGGCTCACTTTAATGACATTAATAGTGTTGTTGCAGTCGTGACTCGACATATTTTACTGTTTCAGATCAAAAACTCTTAATTGTTCTTATTATAAATCATTATAAGAAATCTTTTTTGATATTGATAAACGCTTCCAATTTAACATTAAAAAAATATAAACACTGTTAACTTAAAAAAGTCTTAATGAAAAATCCACATATACTTTAGAAAAAGCAATCAATAATCGTTGCGAAAACCTTGAAAAGGGTTTCCTGTAAGTAAAATGCAGATTCCTTGTCTAGTGTTTTTCTGGTTGTGTTTGATCCACCGTTGACGGATTAGACTGTCCTGCTTCCGGGGCCGGGTACGACGGTGGCGGGACGTTTGTATTGCCATACGTCACGGGTGAAGGGTAAGCCGTCATTGGCACTTGGTTGGCACCGACTGGTGCATGTGGGTTCGGCTGTTGATAGAAACCCTGCTGTTGATAAGGGTAGGTTGCCTGTTGACCACCGTAAGAATTTACTGGAACGTAAGATAGAAGTTTTCGTTAGCTGTAGTAAGATTACTTTGGAGAAAATTGGTGACAATATTCTCAGAGATTCAGTTATACAATGCACTATCATCCTTCCGGAAAAAAAACATTCGAAATATTTCGAAATGTCAAAAAGCTTTCAGGTGTTAATAGCTATCAAATTTAAGTAACCTTTCTTCCATTATGAATTACATTTACAATAGAAATAAACTTGGCACCACTAATCCTGTTTCCCTCTCTGTGTTGATAGAAACTCATCATTTCCACTAGCATATCGTATGCTCAGCAGTTAACTCAACTTTTAACACAAAGCTGTTCTCTATATTTCAATAGATATGAAATGTATCAACAAATTATGGTTTCGTTATTATAATGCTATTTTGTCGTTTTTATCTAGAATCATTGTTTCGTTATTATGACTTTTTTTTGTTGTATTCCAGCTATGATCCTTGTTTCGTTATTATGTCGGTATTTTGTTGTTTTCAGCTAGAATCGTGGTTTTGTTATAATGTCGGTATTTTGTTGTTATTATGACGGTATATTGTTTTAGCTAGAATCATCGTTTCGTTATTATGACGGTATTTTGTTGTTTTTAGCTAGAATCGTTGTTTCGTTATTATGACGGTATTTTGTTTTTTTAGCTAGAATCATGGTTTCGTTATTATGACGATACTTTGTTGTTTTAGCTAGACTCATGGTGTTGTTATTATGACGGTAATTAGTTGTTTTTTTAGCTAGAATCGTGGTTTTGTTATTATGTCGGTATTTTCAGCCAGAATCATGGTTTCGTTATTATAATGTTATTTTGTTGTTTTTTAGCTAGAATCATTGTTTCGCTATTATGTCGGTATTTTGTTGTTTTCAACTAGAATCATTGTTTCGTTATTATGACGGTACTTTGTTGTTTTTAGCTATGACCCTTGTTTCGTTATTATGTCGGTATTTTGTTGTTTTTCACCTAGGATCATGGCTTCGTTATTATGTTATTATGACAGTATTTTGTTATTTTTGTAAAAAAAAAAGTAAAAAAAAGAAAAAAAGAAACACAAGTTCCTTACCGACTGCGACGTTTCCGCCAGGTTGGTTTTGATATGGTGCAACTACCACTCCACTTTTTTTCTTATTGCAGTGATAACAGAGACATACAAATAATACGATGGATCCAATGAAGCAAATAACACCAATGACAGCTCCAATGATCAAACCAGTGCTGAAAACCATGAACATGATTAATAAAATTATCATCTAGTTATATTATTTTTGATGCAATATAACCTGCTAAAAAGTAAGTGTATAGTAACGCAGTTTATCATACATATACAAAATATATACATGTATAAGACTAATTGTCTATAAATGCCATTTTTCTACAGGGTGTATTGTATTGTTTAATATGAAGCTTTAAACTTACTATGAAGCGCAACACTCTCTATCGTAGTAAGATCCACAGCAGCCGTGTTGACAATAGATGTAGTACCTGTACCAAACACTAGAATAAAGTTGTGCCGTGCACACCTCAGCTGCCTCTCCGCCTGGTGAGAGAAAACATAAATATATAAACAAGGCGGTGACACATCATGAGGATGAAACTTTAACTTTGTAAAGCGATAAAATAGCTGAGTTTCTATATCACGATTCTATATAATATAATATAAACAATATAACAATATAATATAACCAAGCATAAAACCTCACATTCTCTCGCTCCATTCACACCTTTTTCCATCTAATCTCTACCCGTCCTAAACTCCCGCTTCCGAATATGATATTCTTTATTTCAATTCTAATGTCATCTTGTGGTTTACACTGTTGTTGGGAAAACCTGTGCCCGATCCCCGTTGTATATTTATGATACAATAAAAATGGTTAAATCAAATAAAACCAACGGTGTAGGTTTAAAACATTCATAAGGTCCCATGAGCTTTGTTGTCGCTAATTTATTGTCGTCCAATAAATGTTTTCGACAGGGTTTTGTAAACAATCCGGCCATGTGAATAGCCTTTGAAAATATATGGTTTACGTCCATGTAAATAGAAATACCTCTCCAAATAAACAATTGAAATATGTTACAAAATACTACACGATAAAAAAAAGTTCCATCATCTTCGAATGTTCAAATCTTGCAGAAATATTTAGCTTTTAAGCCATACAGCGATCTTCACTTATTGTACATAACAAAAATTTCAGTTTGCAGAATAAACTTTAACCCAACTTTGGAAATTGGAAATCTTATGCCCATCTAGCTTGTTTGTTTGTTATAGGATTTGTGTCCTCGTTACAACAAAATAGTATGCCTGCTATGATACGAAAAAGCATGACATTGATTTATTAATTAACGGGTAAATTCAGTCAAAAAATGATAATTTTAACGGATGATCAACAGAAAAAACATTGGTTTATTTATCCCTAGCGATATTTCATTCCTCACTTATCTTTAATGTTTGTCTGTGAACCGTACGTTGACTCTGTAGGTCGTAGATGATAGTGAGATTTTATCCAATCATTTTCTTTGCACTATTATATAATGCAGGTTCAAAAAGAGGAGACATCCACACGAGATAAAATTTGAAAACACATAAGGTACTACTGAAGACAATAGAAATGTTGCTAAGTAAAGCTCTTGCCTGAACTTTAAATACGTTTCCTTGTAAGAACAAAAGACTTTTAACAAATTACATACATTTGATTTTTTTTTTTTTTAATGATTGTGTTAAAGTTGCTTATAAGTAACTAAATCTGGCCATTTGGCTGCATGCCTTACAACGTAGAAGTTCTGTGCTATTGTTTTGTATCGCACAGGTTGTACTGTATACAGTAGGTGCAGTACTTATAATTGAACGCAAATGAGATCCCAAGATGACCGTCTCAACAAAGTATACACTTCAAACATAAAATACCGATTATTTCTACTATTACCATGTAACGGAAGTGAAACTAATACCTAAATTGTTCCGTCATATATTAACAGGTATGATTTATACAACTTCCTCACAAATGAAGATTCATCGTCTCGCTTTTAAAATAGCGTGCATTAATATGGCGAATGATCACAGTTCCGCCATCTTGGATTCAATGAAAAAGTTCAGGAAACCGGTTCGGTTCCGCTGGTACATTGCATTCAATTACGAGTGCATCAGAGCTGGAACGAACCCGATAATTAACACACGGTAAGTAGGCGGTTAGGGTAATTAGGTAACGTGACAATAGATTGACCTCAGAATACTTTAGACGTCCAAGTTCGCCCTGTACGGATTTAAAACAATCACTGTGTAATCAGTGATCGGTGACCTAAAAGCCCTCTTTGCTTTGTGTGCCCAGGTACCCACCGTCGAGACCAGTATTGTATGCTAATATGTGACATATCATGAATCGTGAGCGTGAGACACGTTTATGTGTATTGCGTGAAGAACATTTGAGGACCTAAATAGAATTTCTTTACACACAAAAGGACACGCGAACTATTGTCTCGGGATAGTTTATCATTGTTTATTTCTAGAAGTTTAACTACATCTTAGCAACAGTCATTAGCAATGCTCACCATTACGTTTTAAACAAATTTGATCAGTTTCCAATAATTTAAGCAAGAGCATTGCGCACAAGTTGTCTTCCGATATGCTTTTACACTTTTGTATGTTAATACTTTGTAAATCAAATACACCGTAACAAAGTTAATTGGTTAATGAACTGCGAATGTATTTATCTCCTTAATATAAACAATATAAATCAATGTGATCTACCCATCCATCTCAACTGTGTATGTGATGATCGAACCGTCTAGAAAAAAGAAGTAAACATTTACAAATCCATTTTATCCATTGTAGCTACGTGTAAGGTTCTGTTTATATTTTTTATACCTGAAGAACGAATCAACTATTAAACCTAGGATGCAGTCTTGAATCCGTTATTGCGTGTATACTGTATACAGCTAAATCATCGAATTTGGCAATAACCCTTTTGTAAAATACTTCTTGATATTTTGTGATGTTCCATACCATACCATATACTCTAAAACGAGTTCCAGTACAGGATTATCTAGTTTTAGAGTTAGAGTATAGAATGGAATTGGTTTGATAGTTTCATTACAGAATCAAACAGTTTCACCATTAAAGAACAGAACGAACCCGTTCCATAATAATAACAAAAAAATACATTATGTAAATTATACGTTTCACATGTCCATAACGAAACGGACGAATCTCCATACATTGTACCTAGGATGTTTTACTTTTAAAAGAAAATCTTAATAAAATCTAGTAAATGTTAAGTAAAAATGTCGTTACAACCAAACTTCTGACAAAAACCATAATTTTCACCCTGAAGAAAATGTTTTAAAAATTAAGTATGGCCAATGCCTTACAATACATACAAATCTTCTACCATTTACCATTCAAAGTTAATTCTGTTATTGCGTGTATTGGTGTTTTATGGAACCGCATGTAAACCAAAACCTCAAACTGTCATAATTTACCTACCTGCTAACATTCCAAGAATGTACACTATAAAGATGACGTCCAACATGGTGATAAGTATTGCTATCTTATTAAAGCGATTTCCTCATCAGTTTAAACATAAACATCGAAGTCAGTAACACGGCGATATACCCCACTCTGTACATACAATATCTCAGTTTACCTATATATACAATATAATACATAAGAATCGACTGTACGCATGTACCATATGCACGGTTCATCGACCATGAAGTTTACATATCCCCTCTTGGGGTGTTTCGTCAGCTTTAAACAGAAAACATAACAACTAAAGGTCTTATTTCCCTATATGTTTTACGAGTTGGTTTCTTTTTTATGGTTAATTTAGAGCGGTCTTTTCAAATATAGCTTATTTAATTAGAGTGGTTTCATTACTGACAAAATTCAGAGATAATTACTTAATAAAGGTTTCTCGGAAACAAGTTTGACTGCACTGTATCTAGGGTATTGTTTATACCAGATACAACACATTACAGCTGTGTTTTGATATGGTGAATTGTGTGCAATACAAAGTTCATATCAGTCAATAACATATCTGCTGTCGCTATGTCGATAGTAAACATTATGCCGAAAAGATATTAAACAAAAGTACTCAAACTAACGCTTTAACGTTACTCTTGTGAGAAAAGTAAACAAACTTATCAGTATTATACATATATATATTGACATACTAAAAATTTAAATTAAAAATTAAAAATCTAAAAAGTATACTACACTTATGATTTGATTTGAGTGATGCAGGTATATTACTTAAAAGCTGTACTGATTATGTTTTGATTTAGAATTTTACGAATTGTACCATCAAGATAGTCATCACATTGCTACTATGAAACCCTGGTCTGCGTGAATCAGAGTAGAAATAAAGTCTATATTTTCATGTGCATCATTAAATGCTCAAATTAACGTTACATCATTCCGGACCATGTCTACGTCACCTCCAGGGGCTTGTGTCAGTATGAAGGAAGGTGGAGTTTTGTCCAATATTACACCATCAAGCTAACCTGAAATGAAAAAGAGTAATGGATGGAATCTCCTTTATTGTGACATGTCAAGGAACGCTTATTGAAGCATATCAAGACAAGAAGTTTTTTGAAGAATAAAGCAGATTTACTTTTGCTACTGCAGTGTATCTGAACTAAACGGAAAAGTAACCGTCGCTTTTAATTATTCCATAACAAAAGAAGTCTTATAAACGCTTCATTAAGATCATTAAAATGGTCCTTACCTTTCCAGTTATCTTTAAATGCCATCCTCTTTTTTCAGGAACTCTTGCATGACAGAATCACTCACTAACATGTATACATTTTATTGTGGTGGACTGCAGACCAAGGTAGACTTCCCTGATGTAGTCATGTTTAGGAGACATTTGGGAAAACAAATAATATAACAACTTCATTAGCTATGTGTAAGGAGAGTTGTAGACTAGCCTATATCACTAGGATATCAAAATCACATAACAAGATCGTGATTTATGAATTTGGTCTCTAGGATACGACTGGTTTTAAGATTCAAACTAGGGGAGATAATCTAGTTTTCGAATTTAACATAGCAATCAGGACTGGTGGCCAGTCTTAGAGAGTTGACGCCTACAGAATATGTTTAGTCCACTGACCTACCGCCCTCTTTTTTAACATCCATTCTCATGTGTCCTGGACTGTTAAGCGTGTTAAGGCTGTACAGAGAATTGAGGAACCCTAATAGGACCGGAACGCTATTTATATCGTCGAGGCAAATATATCACCGTCGGCTATGCGGTTAAAGGGAGATAAATCGTAAATAGTACTCGGGCCTCTCAGATTCATAGATGGATTTAATTCTTTAGCACTTTAAATCACTTCTACTTCGCATGGGATTTATTTTTTGCGTTGATACGAGAGGAGAGTCAATCCTGAATTATAATATCTCGGGAGTATATAATTTTGTACGAAATTAACTACTTCGGATGACAACTATATCAATTCCATGGTTATTATAAAACTTGTAGTTTGTTTTTGAAGATATTTCCGTTTATTTCATATATCATTATATCACACAAAAATATGCTAGATAAGTATTACCTGGAAACTCAGACATCTTAAGAATTCTGTACCTTTAAACACGAACCTCGTACTGTTGTAGAACTTCACAGGAGGTCTTCTGACTGAATTCTGACTAGAGATTTGTAGATTGGTGTAAAGTTCTCTGGTCCGAAGTGTTTTAAATAAAATCCTCCTGACGGCCGAATTTTGACCAAAAAATTGAAGTGTGGTGTAAAGATATCTGGGTCGAAGTGTTTGACATCCTCCTTATCACTAAATTGTTACTAGAGATTTGTAGAGAAGAGTAAAGGTCTCTTATCCAAAGTGTTACAAAATCCTCCTTATGACCGAATTCTGACTAGAGATTTGTAGGGTGGTGTAAAGATATCTGGGTCGAAGTGTTTGAAAATCCTCATCATCACTAAATGTTACTAGAGATTTGTGGAGTGGAGTAAAGGTCTCTTGTCCAAAGTGTTACAAAATCCTCCTTCTGACCGAATTCTGACTAGATATTTGCAGAGTGGTGTAAAGGTTTCTGGTCAAAAGTGTTTGAAAATTATCCTCACGACCGAATTTACTGTTTTCACTTTTTTCTGTAATATGTTTATCTACTATTTTCCTATATCCTTTTCATCGGATACAGTATCTAGTCTCCAAATTTGTAATTCCCAATGTTCACACTAGTGATGTTGAGTTAGTTTTACACTTTAACGGGTGAAATCTGAAATCTGAATAGCCAGGTTACATGTAATCCCTTTCTTCCATTTTTTGTAGGTCGGTTTGAAGAGTTTAGTATTGTCAGCATACAGGAAGATGGTTGGTTGAAGATTCCACCTCAGGCAGGTCATTTATGAAGATCACAAATAGCGGTGTACAATTTTCTTGATAACCCATTGCATTATAAGGCCTCCCGTGCGTGCGACATGCATGCGTTTTATAGTGCTACCTCACTGAAGCATACTGTCGAAGACACCGAGCACCCCAACCGGTCCCATTATACTGACAACGGGCGAACCAGTCGTCCCACTCCTAATATGCTGAGCGCTAAGCAGGAGTAGCAACTACCATTTTTAAAGACTCTGGTATGTCTCGGCCAGGGGACAGAACCCAAAGCCTTCCACACAGGGGCGAATGCTCAACTAAAGGCCAAAAGTAAGGCATTGTCAAGGGAGACATTAGGAAGAAGAAAGTTGTTCTTATGTCCTACCTGCATGACAAAGTAAAACATCTATTACATCCACTGGATTTTCAATAACAAATAAAAAGCAACCCAGGAGGTACAGAAGGCGAGAAAAGCTTAATATATCTGAGAACGGCATGTGATCAACACTACTTTAAAAAATTCAAACACTACAAATGGACATTGGAATTGCTGAATACAACAACAAACGTCTCGTATCCTTTGCATGAGTATGATTCAATATTTCGCTCCAAGGTACTACATAATTGGATCAGTAATTACAAGAATAACAGGATCGATCCCATCCTAAGATCGGTCGATACTTTTTCCCCGGTTGTAATATTGACGTATTCCGCTACGTATGACTACCCTTCTACCCTATAGAGGAACGATCAAATATTCTATGTAAACAATATATATCGGCTACCTGTTTGCCGTATATATACAGCGCACTGGTCGATATTTCGACACAAGGCCGAAATAAAACGTCACCTGACTTGTACAACTCAGCATCCAATTGTTGCTATGGCGGCACAATAAACACCAACAAAATGGCGGCCAAGTGGTTGGGACTATCAATACTGCTAGATTTTATTTGTGGTGAGTACTCTCTAAAGCTATGAATTCCCAATCACTTTATATATTAGATAAGTGATGTATTTATATGTAGCGACAATTGAGACAGCATTGCCTTTTATACAGATTTAATATTGCTATTGTAAATTGGTTGTTCCGGCTTTATGAGCACACGCCGAGACCTGTTTCCTGTTTTAGATATATGCGTATAGTTGTCTAAATTATAAGTATATCGCATTGTTCATGATGATTTAATTCCTACATACATGACCCTGTTAGTATCATACAGATTTTAAACAAGTTGCTATACTCGGCTGTAAAAACAAGAACTACCAGCATGACATAGACTATCTCTGTAGTACGACCAAATCATCTAGAAAATATTGATAATCAACAATGGATCATTAATAAAAAAATAATTAAAGATAAAAAAAATCAACCAATTATTGGACATAGGACATTTAATTATTCACCATGCATGACCATAAACTATCAACTGTGATTTGGTACAACAAACGACTGTTTGTCCATGTGCACATCTGTGCATTTTAATGCAAATTCAATATCATGTGTAGTAGTTTGTCATATACAGAAATATAAATACAGAATTTCCGCTTTTTTTTTTATTACTGACAGTACGTTCAAAGTATATAGATTTCCTTGTTATTCCACAACACCTTTGATTTCTTATTAAAAGAAGCATCGGTTCAGAATCGACCCACGAGACGTTTTATGATCTGATGACCGAAGTAATCCAGGTTAAGGTTAATGGGGTCATAAGAGGCAAACACGACGAGGCTTGTCAAGCGTTGAGATCATCTGTCTCGCTCTCATTGAGATCATCTGTCTTACTCCGAAGAGGGTGAATGATTATTTTTCTCTTACCCTATCTACCCTTTTATATATCTATTTATGTAGCGTAACCACGCCGCAAATTGATAACGTTATCAATATCGACGCACTTTTCATGGGACGTTCATGATGACATTTCGTAAATCCTTACAACTTTTTTTTAGTATCAGAAAAAAAATAATCAAACATGAGTCTGTACCGTGAACAGGGATATTTCAACCCTCGTATAGAGTTCGGTTGGCCCGAACTCAGCAAGCCTCGTGATAGCCTGCCAAACTCTTACACTCGGGTTGAGATATCCCTGTCCTCGGAACAGGCTCATTTAAGATTATTTATGCCTCTTCACACCTAACAAGAATACCAGCAACAACAATGTGAAATTGAAAATAGTCACCCAGAAGGGTGACATTTCGATTTATTACCGCAGAACCCAATGTGGCTTCCAACATGAAATTTGGGTTAAATAAACATCAGTACATAGTAATTACAAGCACACAACAATGGCAACCACAATAAGTAAGGAATGCGACCCCTCAGGCCAATTCGACCAATTAGGAGCCCGTATTCCCAAATACGTCATCAGTAACGTATCAATATGCAGCTTTCCTGTCGATTAAGGTACATTATCTATACTTATCAAAATAACTAACTTAAGGCGTCTCACCCCGTAAAAATTCTGGCAACATATCAAAATAATTAAATTAAGATGTCTCACCCCATACAAATGCTGGCAACATAAAAAATTATATGATATGTATTTCAAACACTAGTAAAATAATACTAAAATAATGGTTCTTGATATGGCGTTACAAACATAAAAAAAAGCTTGTTGCTTAGTTAGCATAGCTATCATTTATGACTGAAATGTTTATCAGCTGTATCTACCAACTGAAACGTCAAAGAATTATACAAGAAATGCTGTATAGCCAAAATGAATCAAACTGCATCATACTGCTTAATCGTATAGGACTGATCAGTTATGCTTAGAGCATAAAGTGTTGAGGAGACTATGAGAAAATATCAATAGAGGCCGAAAAGATGTGAAAATCTGGATATGCTGATGTTCAAAATCAATGCTGATCAGATTTTTTACCTTATCTAGTATTTGCTATCCATATGCATGCATCATATGATGATGTTATAAATCTGTATTCAGATAAGTAATTAATAGGAATCAGAAAAATCGGAAAAGTCTTTAATATCAAACTTGACCACGTTATCTCAGTATGTGATAGATAGAAATTCTTAGTTATCTCGAACTGTAAAAATTTAGAAATTCCTAGTTATCTCAAACTGTGAGAGATAGAAATTCCTAGTTATCTCGAAGTAAAAATTTAGAAATTCCTAGTTATCTCAAACTGTGAGAGATAGAAATTCCTAGTTGTCTCAAACTGTGAGAGATAGAAATTCCTAGTTATCTCGAAGTAAAAATTTAGAAATTCCTAGTTATCTCGAAGTAAAAATTCAATGCCGGCGGTAAAAAAAAATGAAAATATACACGATTGCCTCGAATACACAGGGTATCTGGAAGCTTTTTGTAGGTTATTTTTTTATACGTACCTCTGACTTCGAGGTTCAACTGTATTACGTATGTAAAAGGAATTGTTCATATTATGCAAAAATGGTAGTTTATTTTCAACTCTTTAATTCTTATGTGATTTTGTCCTTTACAAAATCAAGATGACCTGCTTTAAAATTGTCAGATGTCCCTTTGTAAACTTAGAAAATATTGGAAGAAAGATATAGCTTTAATTTTACCACTTTGTTTACATGTTTTCCAGGAAGTCTAGCGAGTCGCTGTTACTATGGATACTACAGGTATTACTCGATGTACCCCAACTATTACTACCTGTCATATTACTGTAGTAACGGTTGCTGTGGTTACTACTACGACAGAAAATGTTGTAACAGGTACGTAGAAAGGAGACGTCATCATTTTGTGTGTTTACGGTCGTGTTATTACGTCACTAAGGAAACCCCCCACTTATGAAATCAACAGCGTATACTGAGTATTACTAACGCAATAGCATGCCTTGTCCCCTACCGGCCTGCTTTTACACTGTACGGATATTTAATGAAACTTGGATTTTATATAACTTTTTTTAATTGTAAAAATGACCTTGAGCTTGATCCAACAACCCTAATAAAATTGCCAGCAAAACGTAGATTTGAATGTATTCCCTTGAACAGGAGCTTGTGTTCGAGGAGGGTAAGGCGTCTTCTATTTCATCGACGACACTCACCACACAGATTTAGGTCAAATCGACAACACCCACCACACAGATTTAGGTCAAATCGACGACACCCACCACACAGATTAAGGTCAAATCGACGACACCCACCACACAGATTTAGGTCAAATCGACGACACCCACCACACAGATTAAGGTCAAATCGACAAAACCACCACACAGATTAAGGTCAAATCGACGACACCCACCACACAGATTTAGGTTAAATCGACGACACCCACCACACAGATTTAGGTCAAATCGACGACACTCACCACACAGATTTAGGTTAAATCGACGACACCCACCACACAGATTTAGGTCAAATCGACGACGCCCACCACACAGATTTAGGTCAAATCGACGACGCCCACCACACAGATTTAGGTCAAATCGACGACACCAACCACACAGATCTAGGTCAAATCGACGACACCCACTACACAGATTTATGTCAAATCGACGACACTCACCAACCACACAGATTTAGGTCAAATCGACGACACCAACCACACAGATTTAGGTCAAATCGACGACACCCACCACACAGATTTATGTCAAATCGACGACACCCACCACACAGATTTATGTCAAATCGACGACACCCACTACACAGATTTATGTCAAATCGACGACACCCACCACACAGATTTATGTCAAATCGACGACACCCACCACACAGATTTAGGTCAAATCGACGACACCCATCAACCACACAGATTTAGGTCAAATCGACGACACCCACTACACAGATTTAGGGGACCGCGGTGACCGAGTGGTTAAGGTGTACCGACACTTTATCACTAGCCCTCAACCTCTGGGTTGCGAGTTCGAAACCTACGTGGGGCAGTTGCCAGGTACTGACCGTAGGCCGGTGGTTTTTCTGCTTTCCTCCACCTCCAAAACCTGGCACGTCCTTAAATGACCCTGGCTGTTAATAGGACGTTAAACAAAAACAAACCAAACCAAACAGGTTTAGGTCAAATCGACGACACCCACCACACAGATTTAGGTCAAATCGACGACACCCACCACACAGATTTAGGTCAAATCGACGACACCCACCACACAGATTTAGGTCAAATCGACAACACCCACCACACAGATTTAGGTCAAATCGACGACACCCACTACACAGATTTAGGTTAAATCGACGACACTCACCACACAGATTTAGGTCAAATCGACGACACCCACCACACAGATTTAGGTCAAATCGACGACACCCACCACACAGATTTAGGTCAAATCGACGACACCCACCACACAGATTTAGGTCAAATCGACGACACCCACTACACAGATTTAGGTTAAATCGACGACACTCACCACACAGATTTAGGTCAAATAGCCGACACCCACCACACAGATCTAGGTCAAATCGACGACACCCATCACACAGATCTAGGTCAAATCGACGACACCCACCACACAGATCTAGGTCAAATCGACGACACCCACCACACAGATCTAGGTCAAATCGACGACACCCACCACACAGATTTAGGTCAAATCGACGACACCCACTACACAGACTTAGGTCAAATCGACGACACCCACCAAACAGATTTAGGTCAAATCCGGATTTAGTCACATTCTCAAAATAAGAACTAATGCAGTGTTAACGGAACCACCAGGAATATCCACTATCATCTAACACGTCTTACTATCGCACAAGGAAATAATATATATATTTCCTAAAGAGACCATGCTCGCCATAAAACTTCATTTATGTACATATGTATATGTTGGGTCGGTTATTTTATGTAGATAAGTTTTCATTTTGTCTTGATTTAACGCCAGGCGATAACGGGGTTCGTGATTTTAAATATAGATATTTTGTTTGTGTTTATCTTAAGCCGGGCGATAGCAGAGTATTTGATTTCATATATAAATGATAATAGATAGTAATAAATAATACTGACTGAATTTTTTAAATAACTTGGCATGTATCGTTTTTTTTATTAAAAATGCTAAGCCTAGTACGTGATTTTACATTTGAAAAGTAAGAGGGTATGTTTGTGATCCGACTACACCTGGCCCATGTACTATGGTTTATAAATCCTTCAACTCAGCTTGAAATTTTCGCCTTCATCTTAAATTCGCCCTATCTTCAAAGGGCGAAAATGGCGAAAATTAAACGGGGGCGAAAATTACCAGGTATACAGTATATAAATGTTGTGTTTGTGTTTATCTAGTGCCGGGACGATAGCGGGGTCGGTGGTTGGGGCATTCGTTTGTATAGCAGTCGTCGTGGGAGTAGTCGTTTGTTGCTGGATGAGCAAGAAACGAGCTCGGCAAGGAGTCGTCGTTCAACAAGGACGGCCGACTAATACTACAGTGGCTGTGGGTAAGTGTGATGGTATAAAGATTCGTCGTTAGTAAAACAATAGAGAAAAACAAGCTTCTCTTATCATAGAATACATTTAAATGAAGATTATTTTTACTCGTAACCTCTACATCCACACACAACACGACATTATATTAGTCAATGTGTATTGATTCTTACTCTGAAATAATATAAATTTTCTAATTCACAACTCCAAAAAATTATATGAAATTGTATTGAAATCGCATATGTTTGTGTATTACATGTTACTGACATTGTTTACATTAAAAATATTAAATCAAATTGATATGGTATGTGTTTGCATATTATACATTGGATATTACTAACCTAATCGACACAGACAATTTGAAATAATGAATACAATGACAAATATGAAAATATGAATGTTTTGTTATATATACCAGCCGTATCTACTATGGCAAATATGAAACTATGAATGTTTTGTTATATATACCAGCCTTATCTACTATGACAAATATGAAAATATGAATGTTTTGGTATAAACCAGCCTCAGTTACAATGACTACGTAATATATATATATTTGTTATAGTTATATACCAGCTATATTTACAATGACAAATACGGAATTGTATTCACAATGACAATGCAAGCCTTATTACAATGAAAAATATGGAATTGTAAACGAATGGTTGTTTATGATAATATACATTATACTGGCGGCTATGCCGTCAATATAAACACCATGCTGTTTCTTTCAGTCCATTCACAGCAGCAACACTACCCGCCGCCCCAGCCGTACGGACAGGCAGTACAATACCAGCCTCCTATGCCAGGATACCCACCTCCACAACATATGAACCCCGCCTACCCCCCTCCTCCACCTATGGGACCCGTACCAGTAGGAAATGTCCACAACTACCCACCACCTCCCGCCTACCCAGGCCCTCAAAGCCTTACTCCTGTGGGCACTGCTCCAATGAAACCTGCTTATATGCCCAGCCACTAAAATGTAACTATTTTGACATATCTAACTTTCCAGATTATATGATAAAACACATATTTTTTTTATCAATCTATAAATTTATCATTGGTTTTTATCTTATAAATGTTCTGAAAACGAAAACGAAAATATTTAAACCGGTTATATGATGAATTATCTTAAATTCGGTGTCTTAAATCATTCTTTTTTTCTTCTTCTTTTTTTAATGGTTAAAATGAAAATGTGAACATATGATTCTTTTCAAATGTCAGTCTAATCATTATTTTGGAATTTAATTTGTGGTTTTGTAACAATTCAAGATTAATGTTCTGAATATTTTGTAACAAATTCAATATCAATGTATTTCATTTTTGGAATTTACAATGTAAAAAATGTCAGCAATAAAATCAATAATTTATTATTTATACATATTTTGTAAAGATGATAAGTATGCGCGTGTTGTTATTTAATTGACTTCTTTCTGATTATCTTGACGTATTCTTGTTTTACATATATATTTTTACACGACCTTTTTTGGTTTTTATCAATTTCATAAAATAATTTCAACCTGGCTTTGTTATAACAGCCTACACAGAACCATCCCGTTACCTATATGTGTAGTTCAGGGATTTTAACATTGTGTGGTGACCGACTGATATTTAGACCATAAGATTGTACATTTCGAGAATGGAACGGGCATGAACCTGAATTTTGACCCGGAAGTCGTTCAGTTACTCATTGGATAATAACTTGGGAGTTGCCTGCCTTTGCATGCTGATCCGCCTTTTCCTATTGTATACAATATGTCAATTATTTTTACGCAAAAGAAACATTCATTTTCCAACAAAATTTATAATAATTTTCAACGTGTTATATATACTCTACATTTTTAGAAAGATAATTATACAAAATTAATAACGTTTTAGCATAATTTACCAGAAGTTGCCTTTGTGATCTAACAAGGAACCAAAGCCACATGGACTTGACACTAATATATAACCCACGACGCAATATGTAATATAATACATATACATACACAGATACATGTATGACATTTGTTCAAAGTCCCTGTGCAGCACCAATCATAATTAAAACGTCATTACTATTAATTATCATTACCTAATTTGATACATAGATCATAGATAATGTCCTATTCGCTATCCAAGCTAGTGTTCAAGTCGTGTACACCAAATTCGTGTATCTTAATTCATACAAAATGGACCCTTGGCTAGCGAAGATGAGAGTAATGTAGATTAACTTTGTGATGGGATTGACCGCTTCATTAGTGATGTTTTAGTATTATACTTTAGATTGTCATTACACCGACTAATTAATTCCTTAATTGACTTCAAATGTCAAAGGAGAATTAATATGAAATCGTTTTTCATTCTCCCAAAAGTTCTTCAACTGATGTTATATCACAACTCACCTTTTCTGGCCCTATTTATAGTTTTGATGGGCCGTTAAAAAATCATAGCATGGCTACCTAACATCTACATTTAACCACATATGAAATGATCACATAATACTATCCAATGTTCAAAATTTACGAAATTTATTTAAGTATGGGTTTTTGTATCTACTCTCGGCCTATGTATTTTAACAATATATTGAATAATGTTGTTGGTTCCTAAATTCCCATTGGATGTACATGTATACACTTTTTGGCCCCTAACGTCACTGACGAGTCCTAGAATGACGTAAAGAATGTTTGATATACTGTTATGTTACTTTCTACATATGTTAAGATGCTTTTCAATTGTGTGCCCTTTCAACAATCCTTAAGAAATGCGTTTTTAAACGTTGCAAAACCAAATTCGTAAAATTTGGGTCTGCAAGCGGACGTATTCATAAGTGCATTAGAATACTTTATCGTATACTCAATTTTCTGTTCTCCAATGGCTTATATTGTACCTAACAATGCATGGAGATTTAAGACATTCTACTGAACTTGATTAGCAGTGCAACAACATACTTTATTTAGTCTGTGAATATAGAAAACCCTGAGTTTGTGTATCTTTTTTATTTAGCCTGTAAATATATAGAAAACCCGGAGTTTGTATCTCTGACTATGAGCCATGTTACTAAATATCGTTATACTACTGTTACAATTGTTGAATTCTAAATACACACAAAAAATGTATTAAAATACCTTTTTTATTTCTATTAGCATTGTTTGTTTGTTTGTTTTGTGCTATGGATTTCCCGGTACGGTTACATAATTCCATGATCAAATTGCCAACACAATGCAGTGATATTATCTGGTATCTGGATCCTGGAAATTATTTCATTAATAATTTTGAAATAATTTTTTGTTCTTTATAACAAAATTTCAGTGTAATATCTCGTTTGATTATGTCTAAAATTACGTTTCCTCGCCTTTGATATACATGTTGTATTATTAAATAAACAACAGGTTGTATCATAGAGTTTTTTGACGCCGTTGACCAAAGACATTTTTTTTAATCAGACAATGCAAACGATCAGGATATTACGAGTTACCTCCCTTTATACGGGTCTCGATACAGTGAACATTTAATTAGCGTTGTACAGTACCGGAGAAGACGGGTTACGCTCAAGGTACGTAAAGGTGGTAGGACACTGTGGTTGTCTTCACATCAGTCCAAAGATATGGACAAATTGATAAGTTGGTTTTCGAATGTCAGGAATTACTTCATTCTCCAAAAAAACTGGAGGTTGGTAATAGTGTAATGTATGTAACTTATTGAGGTTGGTAATAGTGTAATGTATGTAACTTATTGAGGTTGGTAATAGTGTAAAGTGTGTAACTTATGAAGTTTGGTAATAGTGTAAGGTATGAACGTATTGAGGTTGATAATAGTGTAAAGTATGTAACTTATTGAGGGTGGTGATAGTGTAAAGTATGTAACTTATTGAGGGTGGTGATAGTGTAAAGTATGTAACTTATTGAGGGTGGTGATAGTGAAAAGTATGTAATTTATGGAGGTTGGTAATAGTGAAAAGTATATAACTTATGGAGGCTGGTAATAGTGAAAAGTGTGTAGCCTTTGGAGGGTGGTAATAGTGTAAAGTGTGTAACTTATTGAAGGTTGTAATAGTGTAAAGTATTAACTTATGGAGGTTGGTAATAGTGAAAAGTATGTAACTTATGGAGGCTGTTAATAGTGAAAAGTATGTAACTTATGGAGGTTGGTAATAGTGAAAAGTATGTAACTTATGGAGGTTGGTAATAGTGAAAAGTATGTAACTTATGGAGGTTGGTAATAGTGAAAAGTATGTAACTTATGGAGGCTGTTAATAGTGAAAAGTATGTAACTTATGGAGGTTGGTAATAGTGAAAAGTATGTAACTTATGGAGGCTGGTAATAGTGAAAAGTATGAAATGTTTTGTTACTGTTTTCGGTGAACATCACTAGATATATAAATGTTGATGGACTAGACGTCATAAAATGTTCCCTGATATTCTCTTTATTACATCTCTGACAAATAGTAATTACGATTGCTTGAGAATACCTATATACTGTTGTATATTTTATCTTAGACTGGCCCCCTGTCTCTAGAATATTAAAATAATAAATAAAATTGAGCTTCATGATTTTGGTCCCTAGGAAATGTCTGATTCTAGGGCAGATAATCTAGTATTATAATTTAGCTTGGCAATTCTTAACAAAACAACTTAGGGTCTGGTGGCCAGTCTAATTGTACCTATACTTTACACTATCAGCACCCCTCTGAAAGATTGAGATTCCTTTCCTATCTTAAGTTAAAGTGAATACATGTAAGTGAAATCCAAAGATATTCGACATTAAGCGATTAGTTAAGGGCACTATTATTTTTGTTTCCATTTGTTGGTGTTAATAACATATATTTCTATACCTACATGTACCTGGGGGGCAAGTTTATGACAAACAGTGTATACGACTAAGCTATATATATACGGTAATAGGCTTACTTCGCCATTTTGAAATCCGCCGACAACGTGTATACGACACCTATATAAGAATTTTATCCAGATGATACGATAAAATATATATTCTTAATAAAAAACTGACATGGATAAAATTTTCTAAATTTCTGATGTTGAAAAAAAAAATAGAAATACGTATTTTCAAACACCTTTCACAATCCATAAACTAAACTATAAGTAATTTCAAAATTTTTGATGTAATGAAAAAAAAAATAGAAATACGTATTTTCAAACACCTTTCACAATCCATGAACTAAACTTTAACTAATTTCAAAAATCCTGGTGTTATAAAAAAAAAAAGACATTAGAAATACGTATTAACACGACTTTCACAATCCATAAACTTAACTGTAAGCCCATTACATACCAAATTATCACCCGCAGGGATCATTTGAAGGGATCCATGACGTCATCAATCTTGATTAAGAATTTTCATCTTTTCTTACCCTTAATAGATTAAAATGAGTGCCCTAAGGATCCTTGCAAAATTATCCCCATAAAACCTGATTCAGAAACATTTGACACTTACTTCCTAATGTGAAAAATTCCGATGAAATATCGATTAAGATGCCCGCCCTTTGATGGCCCGTATGTGATTATCCGACCTGTATACTCGCTTGTTGTACAGACACAATAACCCATTGTTACCGGGCCATCAATTTACTTATCATCCTTAATGCGATTTAAACTTTTCAAAAGCAGCCATCGAAATTAATCTCTTCTTCCATTGCTGTAGGTGACATAAGCTATGATGTGAATGGTGGCTTTACGAAGTATACTAATACTTGTATCTCGTCAGGAAGAAAGCCAGATAAAAACCACAGGGCCTTGGCACGGATTTTCAACCCGTGGTCCATATACATGTATATATATGTATTATTGTATGAACGAGTGTGTCATGTCCCTGTGATACTAACCAACAAATGGATATTCTACTTGAGCAGGCACACAGGTACAGCTCAGTATAACGGCAACAACACTTTGGTTTAAACTGTATTTTATTTGGTTAAAGCAATGGTACATACAAATAATACAAATATAAGGATTCAGAAACAAGTACTTGGTACTTATGTTAATCCGTCTCCTGATGTAGATATAGGCTATGGACTGATATTGACAAAATTAATAATACATTTGTCATATATATTTATATATATATATATATATATATATATAATGTGCAGGGAAGAGAAAGAGAACGGGTGCAGGGGTGCGGGTCGGGGATTACTGGGTGGCAATACTTTTTTATCAGTTGCTACTCAAAATATATCTATCATTTTAACAGAGTTTTATCTTGTTTTAACTGCCAAGAACCTCAATATCATATACATTTGATGAATACCTGTCAATAACTGGCTGGAATAATAGTTTCTATAAATTGTTTAAAATGATTGTGTGAATATCAATTGAGAATGAGTTACCTCCCTTTGCCATTTCATTTTAAAGTATAAAACCAGTATCCAAATTTCTATGACCAATTATTTTAAACAAATTACTTTAACCTTTTACTTTATCAAAATTACTGTAACCCATTATTTGATCCAGATTACTGATACTCATTATTTCATCCAAATTTCCGTAACCCATTTTTGATCCAAATTACTGTAACCCATTATTTTATTTCAATTACAGTATCTATTTTTTATCCACTTCTGGAGAAAATCAATATAGGGTTTTTGGCTTAAGAAGGCCGTTTTTTACGTTATCAATCAAATTAAATACATATTAGTAATATATTGCTTTATATTACTTCATGCTGTTACTTATTAAAGGAAGCACGTGTTATATTTATACTGAATCTAATATTTACATCCTATAAGTGTATATTTCATACCTGTCACACCTGGACCGTGTTAATACACACCTGCTCCAAAAAACATTCAATATCCTAACTGTAATGATAAATTGATATATAATTTAACATTTTCTAGATATTTAACCTTTTATTTGATACCTGTGTTCTGTTCCTACATTTCCTACATTTGATCTATTATCACTACCGAGTTCTTGGCGGACACAACTGATCTCTATGATGCAATTTTATTTATTTATTTATTTATTTATTTGTTTTATTTATTTATTTATTCATTTTTATTTATTTATTTATTTATTTATTTATTTCATATCTACAGTATCTCAACTTTTACTAACACATGTTTTTCGTTAACCATTTTTTTTACCAAAACAGCAATGAAACCTTTAAAATGCTCCCAATAGCAATACCAATTCCAATATCAAAATACTTGTGCTATTGTAAAGTTAAAATTACGAAAATATCAATAGGTGATAAAAGTGTAATCAGCGATAAAAATGTCGCAGTTATATATTTCAAGCGTTGTACTGATTTACATTGTAATGTTATGAAAACAAAAACATATGATGTATTTTCCGTTGGGCATTCTACCTTAATCGTAGAATATATCAAACGAAATGGGCAAACTATTTCATGTAATCAAAGGGGTTATGGTAAATTAAAATAAGTAATTAGTCAGAAATCTCTATATTAGTCTGATATGTGATGGTACTGTAAGTTATCATATAGCTAGTGGCCCAAACTGTCGCGTAATACACTCGTGTCATATCATTGTATAACACGTGTAATACAGTCGTGTCATATCTATTATATAACACGTGTAATACAGTCGTGTCATATCTATTGTGTAACGCGTGTAATACAGTCGTGTCATATCTATTGTATAACACGTGTAATACAGTCGTGTCATATCTATTGTGTAACGCGTGTAATACAGTCGTGTCATATCTATTGTATAACACGTGTAATACAGTCGTGTCATATCTATTGTATAACACGTGTAATACAGTCGTGTCATATATATTGTGTAACACGTGTAATACAGTCGTGTCATATCTATTGTATAACATGTGTAATACAGTCTTGTCATATATATTGGGTAACACGTGGAATACAGTCGTGTCATATCTAGTGTATAACACGTGTAATACAGTCGTGTCATATCTATTGTATAACACGTCTGATACAGTCGTGTCATATCTATTGTATAACACGTGTGATACAGTCGTGTCGTATCTATTGTATAACACGTGTACTACAGTCTTGTCATATATATTGTGTAACACGTGTAATACGGTCGTGTCATATCTATTGTGTAACACGTGTAATACAGTCGTGTCATATCTATTGTAGAACACGTGTAATACAGTCGTATCATATCTATTGTATAACACGTGTAATACAGACTTGTCATATATATTGTATAACACGTGTAATACAGTCGTGTCATGTCTATTGTATAACACGTGTGATACTGTCGTGTCATATCTATTGTATAACACGTGAAATACAGTCGTGTCATATCTATTGTATAACACGTGTAATACAGTCGTGTCATATCTATTGTATAACACGTGTAATACAGTCGTGTCATATCTATTGTGTAACACGTGTACTACAGTCGTGCCATATCTATTGTATAACACGTGTACTACAGTCGTGTCATATCTATTGTGTAACACGTGTAATACAGTCGTGTCATATCTATTGTATAACACGTGTAATACAGTCGTGTCATATATATTGTGTAACACGTGTAATACAGTCGTGTCATATCTATTGTATAACACGTGTACTACAGCCGTGTCATATCTATTGTATAACACGTGTTATACAGTCGTGTCATATATATTGTATAACACGTGTAATACAGTCGTGTCATATCTGTTGTATAACACGTGTGATACTGTCGTGTCATATCTATTGTATAACACGTGTAATACGGTCGTGTCATATCTATTTATAACACGTGTAATACGGTCGTGTCATATCTATTATATAACACGTGTGATACTGTCGGGTCATATATATTGTATAACTCGTGTAATACAGTCGTGTCGTATCTATTGTATAACACGTGTAATACGGTCGTGTCATATCTATTGTATATTTAAGTGTCATATATCACAATTACATTGTACAAGTATATAGTTACAAAGTATAAAACATAGTTTAATATCGGGGATAATTCATCTTAACCATGATAAGATATAAAATGTTGATATTCTGATAAATAACTGTTACAATAATATATATATAATCCCCTGAAGAGCGGCACGATGTAGCCGCGAAAGTACTAGGGAGACAGCAGATCTGTGTTTGACTTTTTGTGAAAAAGTGAAAATTGATTGCCTGCATGTCTTATAGGGAATAGTTAGGTTTTCACTTATTTTTATTATTAATTATGGCAGGTACCTATGGTAACAAAATGAAATACTAAACTTAATTGATTCTCTTAATTTTAAACTTAGAATGTTGTATTTTCCTTGAAAGCATTATTGAATTTAAGGGGAAATCTTAAGGAACTTTCCATAAACGTATAGGACCTACGATATATCTTCACAAAAACATCGTCTGTTTTAAATGATATCACTATATAATGTGAAATGATAAAGCGTATGAATCTTTTTGTTTTACTTGGATATATTGTGAGAATGTTTTTTTTTTTTTTTTATGTTAAAAATTCAGTGAGTTATTATTATCGATACAACGACATCTCCGATTATGAGAGTGAAAATAAAACAATATTAGTTATTCATAATTCATTTATTTTACTCGAGATTCGTTTCCATGGAAACTGGACATGTACTTTTCATATGACTATCGCAGATCCTATAACTTTTAATTCTATAATGCTTTCCTATGGAAATCTTGACGAAACGTCTGGACGCTAAAAACCTCTCCTCATAAAAACATTGGACTCGTTTAATAAACAAAAATTACATATATGTTTCGGTAAGTTTTTATGAATATAAAACTTATACTCAGTACTTAGGGAGTCATCCATCATTCGTACTTTAAAACGTTCGGTTTCTTTGTCAGAGGTATGACTGAACAAACAGATTATTGTTATATTCACACCGAGTATATCAGAGTAAGGCGACAGGTTATAGGAAAGTTATTATTTTCGTCTCTACATTTAAGTGTCTAAAATCGTGTATAACATAGGAATAAAACGGAATCAAGAGTTAGTTTAACAGTGGGAGTATAATACCACTGTCTGGGTAGATCCCATCAACTCTAGATCATAAAATGTCGAACGAAAGGTTGAAAGGAAGTACTGAAAATATTATTGGTTTGTAAATTTTTCTTCTCCCTCGACGAGCTTTATTTTCTCCGTGAAAATATACATGGACATCAGGATGTCGGTTAATCCTCAATAAATTACAATGGTTTTGATATCACCGACTCGATAGTATGCTTGTTGATGGATAAATTCAATTTCTCATGACACACTTGAAATATTTGAACACATCTTATTTTCAATGATTAAACTAAATCTAATTTTATGCGAAAAAAAGAAAGATTAAAAAAACAAATCTTTTAATTTTGGCAGATGAAGGGTTCTGCAACTGTCGATACGATAGACTCATCAGAACCTAATGACAAAAAGATCGGTTTGTATTCAACCATTATAGGGTACAATTGTCCCTGTGTAAAAACGATTATTAGGTTACGATAATCCTGGTCCGGCCGTGATAGGGTCGTGTTTTATCTTGCCCCTCCACACGATATGTCTTCGCGCTAAATGATGACAAACGAGGCCCAGTGGATCGTAATTACAATATATGTCCAGAGTCTTGAAGACGGAGTCTTTTGAGGAGATGGTCGTTTGGAAGGGAAAACAACAATTGCTCCGCCAAGTAATGGTCATTAGGGTGTTGGAAATAGAGGCATCAGCTCACTACCTGTCACTAAATATCGTCTTAATTCGACTTAACTGGACAATTATTCAATAAAGATTTCAATGGGATGTTGAAATGAGACTGGGGATTTGATAACACATGATATCGACACAATACCCCAGTACAGAGGAAGGCCGTCCCTGGAGTACAGATGTGGTAGGGTAACTGGACAGGTCTGCGAGACTAACAAGGCGAGGAGGAGGTCGAAATGGGCAAAGGACAGATCTGGTCCCTTAACGTAATTACAGTGCAATAAATTGCAGATTAAGCGTTGATCAAACCGCTATTAATACGCATTAATGTCAAAACACGATTTGGTAGTAGTAATCAACTCACAACAGACAAGACCTGATTTTATCGCCGTTCCGGATAGGTGTCACTTGTCCCCTTCAAATTGGATGTATTGATTTTTGAATTAATTGACACAGACAGATTACATAGATTTTTTTCTGTTTAATTTGACATTAAAAACAAACATTCAACAAAAAAAATGGTCTCAGGAGACAGATATACACTATACAAAAGAGAGGCCTAACCTTATAGCACTAAGCTCTGAAAGGAATTATTACCATGACAACGTTACACATCACGGACGATATGACGCTTGAATGCCGACATGGTGCACCACCAGGAACTTGCGTCTTGGATTTAATTGCATTTGATTTATTTAGTAGAAATATTCGCGTGTCAATATTATCACGTGTTATGATGTTCGCGTGTGGATATTTTCGCGGAGATTGAATAATCGCGATATAAGCGAAAATTTGCACGCCGCGAACATTTCACTTCCACAGTATGTAATATCAAGTGATGATCTACTATGGACTATGCATTTCGTCAATGATGCATAGAAGTATTTGACCCATCATAAACTCATGCTTAAAATTCAATAGTTCAAATAATAAAGACATGTTATTTAAACGAATTACGTCAAGTGTATATTTGTACATGTGATTTTTTATAACGCTTCTTAATATTCTATAAAATGCACTCTTTCTCAAACTAAACTTCGATCAATACTTATTGTCTACTAATCATTGTCTTTAGCTTGAATATTGGTGTTAAGTTTATAAGTTATTCTCAAACATAGGTTATTTTATCGGTATTATTCGTTCATTCAAAGTCATGAGTATAACGTATCGGTTTTTGTATTGTCTCAAGGTTAGGTGTTTTGTTAGTTGACATTCGAATCCACTTCTATTCTTCACTAAACTTTAAGTTTTAGATATATATTTTTTATAGATGAATATCTCTTAAGAAATATTGGTATCTTCTTTCCCCCTACTGAAGTTGGGTTCCTCTTACTGAAGTATTATATTTGGTTTCCCCGTACTGAAGTGTAAGGTTCGGGTTTTTCTCTACTAAAAGGTAAGATCTGGTTTCCCCTACTGAAGTGTTAGATTTGGTTCCCCTACTGAAAGTTGTTTAAGTTTGTTTCCCCCAGATGTTATATTTTCCCCTACTGAGTGTATATTTGGTTTCCTATGATGTTAGATTGGTTCCCCTACTGAAGTGTTAGATTTGGTTTCCCCTACTGAAGTGTTATAGATTTTTACTGGTTTCTTCCCCCTACTGAAGTGTTAATTTCTTTCCCGGAATGTTTAGATTTGGTTTCCCCTACTGAAGTGAAGATTGGTTTCCCCTACTGAAGTGTAATTTGGTTTCCCCCTACGAAGTGTTAGATTTGGTTTCCCCTACTGAATTTTAGATTTGGTTCCCCTACTAAGTGTTATATTTGGTTTCCCCTACTGAAGTGTGTTCCCCTACTAATGTTATATTGGTTTCCCCTACTGAAGTGTTATTGGTTTTTCCCCTACTGAGTGTTATTTTGGTTTCCCCTACTGAAGGTTTAGATTTGGTTTCCCCTACTGAAGTGTTAATTTGGTTTCCCCTCTGAGTGTAATTTGTTTCCTACAAGTGTTAGATTTGGTTCCCCCTACGATGTTAGATTTGGTTCCCCCTATGAAGTAGATTTGTTCCCTACAGTTTATTGGTTCCCCTACAAGTGTTATATTTGTTCCTACGAATGTATTTGGTTCCCCCTAAGTTAATTTTCTACTGAATGTAGATTTGTTTCCCCTACTGAGTTAATTGTTCCCCTACTAAGTGTTAATTGTTTCCCCTACTGGAATTAACCCCTGAGTGTTATTTGTTTCCCCTACGAAGTGTTATATTTGTTTCCCCTAAGTGTTATTGGTTCCCCTATGAAGTGTTAGATTGTTTCCCTCTGAAGTGTAATTGTTCCCTACTGAGTGTTAGATTTGGTTCCCCCTACTGATGTTAGATTGGTTCCTACTGAGTAATTTAGTTCCCCTACGAATGTTTATTTGTTTCCCTACTGAAGTGTTATTTTTTTCCCACTGAGTGTAATTTGGTTCCCTCTAAGTGTTAAGTGTTAGATTTGGTTGTCCCCTACTGAAGTGTTAGATTTGGTTTCCCCCTACTTGAAGTGTATATTTGTTCCCCCTACTGAAGTGTAGATTTGGTTTCCCCCTACTGAAGTGTTATATTTGGTTTTCCCCTACCGAAGTGTTATATTGTTTCCCCTACTGAAGTGTTTAGATTTGTTCCTCCCCTAACTGAAGTGTTAGATTGGTTTCCCCCTACTGAGTGTTAGATTTGGTTTCCCCTACTGAAGTGTTATATTTAGGTTTCCCCTACTGAAGTGTTAGATTTTGGTTTCCCCTACTGAAGTGTTAGATTTGGTTCCCCTACTGAAGTGTTATATTTGGTTTCCCCCTACTGAAGTGTTAGATTTAGTTTCCCCCTACATGAAGTGTAGATTGGTTTCCCCTACTGAAGTGTTAGATTTGGTTTCCCCTACTGAAGTGTTAGATTTGGTTTCCCCTACTGAAGTGTTATATTTGGTTTCCCCCTACTGAAGTGTTATATTTGGTTTCCCCTACTGAAGTGTTATATTTGGTTTCCCCTACTGAAGTGTTATATTTGGTTTCCCCTACTGAAGTGTTATATTTGGTTTCCCCTACTGCAGTGTTAGATTTGGTTTCCCCTACTGAAGTGTTAGATTTGGTTTCCCCCTACTGAAGTGTTAGATTTGGTTTCCCCCCTACTGAAGTGTTAGATTTGGTTTCCCCCTACTGAAGTGTAAGATTTGGTTCCACTACAGAAGTGTTATATTTAGTTTCCCCCTACCGAAGTGTTATATTTGGTTCCCCTAATGAAGTGTTCGATATTGTTTCCCCCTACTGAAGTGTTAGATTTGGTTTCCCCCTACTGAAGTGTTAGATTTGGTTTCCCCTACTGAAGTGTTAGATTTGGTTTCCCCTACTGAAGTGTTAGATTTAGTTTCCCCTACTGAAGTGTTATATTTGGTTTCCCCCTACTGAAGTGTTATATTTGGTTTCCCCTACTGAAGTGTTATATTTGGTTTCCCCCTACTGAAGTGTTAGATTTGGTTTCCCCTACTGAAGTGTTAGATTTGGTTTCCCCCTACTGAAGTGTTAGATTTGGTTTCCCCTACTGAAGTGTTAGATTTAGTTTCCCCTACTGAAGTGTTAGATTTGGTTTCCCCTACTGAAGTGTTATATTTAGTTTCCCCTACTGAAGTGTTAGATTTGGTTTCCCCCTACTGAAGTGTTATATTTGGTTTCCCCTACTGAAGTGTTATATTTGGTTTCCCCCTACTGAAGTGTTATATTTGGTTTCCCCTACTGAAGTGTTAGATTTGGTTCCCCTACTGAAGTGTTAGATTTGGTTTCCCCTACTGAAGTGTTAGATTTGGTTTCCCCTACTGAAGTGTTAGATTTGGTTTCCCCTACTGAAGTGTTATATTTGGTTTCCCCTACTGAAGTGTTATATTTGGTTCCCCTACTGAAGTGTTATATTTGGTTTCCCCTACTGAAGTGTTAGATTTGGTTCCCCTACTGAAGTGTTAGATTTGGTTTCCCCTACTGAAGTGTTAGATTTGGTTTCCCCTACTGAAGTGTTAGATTTGGTTCCCCTACTGAAGTGTTAGATTTGGTTTCCCCTACTGAAGTGTTAGATTTAGTTTCCCCTACTGAAGTGTTAGATTTGGTTTCCCCTACTGAAGTGTTAGATTTGGTTTCCCCCCTACTGAAGTGTTATATTTGGTTCCCACTACTGAAGTGTTAGATTTGGTTTCCCCTACTGAAGTGTTAGATTTGGTTTCCCCCTACTGAAGTGTTAGATTTGGTTTCCCCTACTGAAGTGTTAGATTTGGTTTCCCCTACTGAAGTGTTAGATTTTGGTTTCCACTACTGAAGTGTTATATTTGGTTTCCCCTACTGAAGTGTTAGATTTGGTTTCCCCTACTGAAGTGTTATATTTGGTTTCCCCTACTGAAGTGTTAGATTTGGTTTCCCCTACTGAAATGTTAGATTTGGTTTCCCCTACTGCAGTGTTAGATTTGGTTCCCCTACTGAAGTGTTAGATTTGGTTTCCCCTACTGAAGTGTTAGATTTGGTTTCCCCCTACTGAAGTGTTAGATTTGGTTTCCCCCTACTGAAGTGTTAGATTTGGTTTCCCCTACTGAAGTGTTAGATTTGGTTTCCCCTACTGAAGTGTTAGATTTGGTTTCCCCTACTGAAGTGTTAGATTTGGTTTCCCCTACTGAAGTGTTAGATTTGGTTTCCCCTACTGAAGTGTTAGATTTGGTTTCCCCTACTGAAGTGTTAGATTTGGTTTCCCCTACTGAAGTGTTAGATTTGGTTTCCCCTACTGAAGTGTTAGATTTGGTTTCCCCTACTGAAGTGTTAGATTTGGTTTCCCCCTACTGAAGTGTTAGATTTGGTTTCCCCCTACTGAAGTGTTAGATTTGGTTTCCCCTACTGAAGTGTTAGATTTGGTTTCCCCTACTGAAGTGTTAGATTTGGTTTCCCCTACTGAAGTGTTAGATTTGGTTTCCCCTACTGAAGTGTTAGATTTGGTTCCCCTACTGAAGTGTTAGATTTGGTTTCCCCCTACTGAAGTGTTAGATTTGGTTCCCCCTACTGAAGTGTTAGATTTGGTTTCCCCTACTGAAGTGTTAGATTTAGTTTCCCCTACTGAAGTGTTAGATTTAGTTCCCCTACTGAAGTGTTATATTTGGTTTCCCCTACTGAAGTGTTATATTTGGTTTCCCCTACTGAAGTGTTATATTTGGTTTCCCCTACTGAAGTGTTAGATTTGGTTTCCCCCTACTGAAGTGTTAGATTTGGTTTCCCCTACTGAAGTGTTAGATTTGGTTCCCCCTACTGAAGTGTTAGATTTGGTTCCCCCTACTGAAGTGTTAGATTTGGTTTCCCTACTGAAGTGTTAGATTTAGTTTCCCCCTACTGAAGTGTTATATTTGGTTCCCCTACTGAAGTGTTAGATATTGTTTCCCCTACTGAAGTGTTAGATTTGGTTTCCCCTACTGAAGTGTTAGATTTGGTTTCCCCCTACTGAAGTGTTAGATTTGGTTTCCCCTACTGAAGTGTTAGATTTGGTTTCCCCCTACTGAAGTGTTAGATTTGGTTTCCCCTACTGAAGTGTTATATTTGGTTTCCCCTACTGAAGTGTTAGATTTGGTTTCCCCTACTGAAGTGTTATATTTGGTTTCCCCTACTGAAGTGTTAGATTTGGTTTCCCCTACTGAAGTGTTAGATTTGGTTTCCCCTACTGAAGTGTTAGATTTGGTTTCCCCCTACTGAAGTGTTAGATTTGGTTTCCCCTACTGAAGTGTTAGATTTGGTTTCCCCCTACTGAAGTGTTAGATTTGGTTTCCCCCTACTGAAGTGTTAGATTTGGTTTCCCCTACTGAAGTGTTATATTTGGTTTCCCCTACTGAAGTGTTAGATTTGGTTTCCCCTACTGAAGTGTTAGATTTGGTTTCCCCTACTGAAGTGTTAGATTTGGTTTCCCCTACTGAAGTGTTAGATTTGGTTTCCCCTACTGAAGTGTTAGATTTGGTTTCCCCCTACTGAAGTGTTAGATTTGGTTTCCCCTACTGAAGTGTTATATTTGGTTTCCCCTACTGAAGTGTTAGATTTGGTTTCCCCTACTGAAGTGTTAGATTGGTTTCCCCTACTGAAGTGTTAGATTTGGTTTCCCCTACTGAAGTGTTATATTTGGTTTCCCCTACTGAAGTGTTAGATTTGGTTTCCCCTACTGAAGTGTTAGATTTGGTTTCCCCTACTGAAGTGTTAGATTTGGTTTCCCCTACTGAAGTGTTAGATTTGGTTTCCCCTACTGAAGTGTTAGATTTGGTTTCCCCTACTGAAGTGTTAGATTTGGTTTCCCCTACTGAAGTGTTAGATTTGGTTTCCCCTACTGAAGTGTTAGATTTGGTTTCCCCTACTGAAGTGTTAGATTTGGTTTCCCCTACTGAAGTGTTAGATTTGGTTTCCCCTACTGAAGTGTTAGATTTGGTTCCCCTACTGAAGTGTTAGATTTGGTTTCCCCTACTGAAGTGTTAGATTTGGTTTCCCCTACTGAAGTGTTAGATTTGGTTTCCCCTACTGAAGTGTTAGATTTGGTTTCCCCTACTGAAGTGTTAGATTTGGTTTCCCCCTACTGAAGTGTTAGATTTGGTTTCCCCTACTGAAGTGTTAGATTTGGTTTCCCCTACTGAAGTGTTAGATTTGGTTTCCCCCTACTGAAGTGTTAGATTTGGTTTCCCCTACTGAAGTGTTAGATTTGGTTTCCCCTACTGAAGTGTTAGATTTGGTTTCCCCTACTGAAGTGTTAGATTTGGTTTCCCCTACTGAAGTGTTAGATTTGGTTTCCCCTACTGAAGTGTTAGATTTGGTTTCCCCCTACTGAAGTGTTAGATTTGGTTTCCCCTACTGAAGTGTTAGATTTGGTTTCCCCCTACTGAAGTGTTAGATTTGGTTTCCCCTACTGAAGTGTTAGATTTGGTTTCCCCTACTGAAGTGTTAGATTTGGTTCCCCTACTGAAGTGTTAGATTTGGTTTCCCCTACTGAAGTGTTAGATTTGGTTTCCCCTACTGAAGTGTTAGATTTGGTTTCCCCCTACTGAAGTGTTTATATTGGTTTCCCCTACTGAAGTGTTAGATTTGGTTTCCCCCTACTGAAGTGTTAGATTTGGTTTCCCCCTACTGAAGTGTTAGATTTGGTTTCCCCTACTGAAGTGTTAGATTTGGTTTCCCCTACTGAAGTGTTAGATTTGGTTTCCCCTACTGAAGTGTTAGATTTGGTTTCCCCTACTGAAGTGTTAGATTTGGTTTCCCCTACTGAAGTGTTAGATTTGGTTTCCCCTACTGAAGTGTTAGATTTGGTTTCCCCTACTGAAGTGTTAGATTTGGTTTCCCCTACTGAAGTGTTAGATTTGGTTCCCCTACTGAAGTGTTAGATTTGGTTTCCCCCTACTGAAGTGTTAGATTTGGTTTCCCCTACTGAAGTGTTAGTATTTGGTTTCCCCCCTACTGAAGTGTTAGATTTAGTTTCCCCTACTGAAGTGTTAGATTTGGTTTCCCCCTACTGAAGTGTTATATTTAGGTTTCCCCCTACTGAAGTGTTATATTTGGTTTCCCCCTACTGAAGTGTTAGATTTGGTTTCCCCCTACTGAAGTGTTATATTTGGTTTCCCCTACTGAAGTGTTATATTTGGTTTCCCCTACTGAAGTGTTAGATTTGGTTTCCCCCTACTGAAGTGTTATATTTCGTTTCCCCTACTGAAGTGTTAGATTTGGTTTCCCCTTACTGAAGTGTTAGATTTGGTTTCCCCTACTGAAGTGTTAGATTTAGTTTCCCCTCCTGAAGTGTTAGATTTGGTTCCCCCTACTGCAGTGTTAGATTTGGTTTCCCCTTACTGAAGTGTTAGATTTGGTTTCCCCTACTGAAGTGTTAGATTTGGTTTCCCCCTACTGAAGTGTTAGATTTGGTTTCCCCCTACTGAAGTGTTAGATTTGGTTTCCCCTACTGAAGTGTTATATTTGGTTCCCCCCTACTGAAGTGTTAGATTTGGTTTCCCCCTACTGAAGTGTTAGATTTGGTTTCCCCTACTGAAGTGTTTGATTTGGTTTCCCCTACAGAAGTGTTAGATTTGGTTTCCCCTACTGAAGTGTTAGATTTGGTTTCCCCTACTGAAGTGTTATATTTGATTTCCCCTACAGAAGTGTTAGATTTGGTTTCCCTACTGAAGTGTTAGATTTGGTTTCCCCCTACTGAAGTGTTATATTTGATTTCCCCTACAGAAGTATTAGATTTGGTTTCCC
The DNA here is from genome assembly GCF_902652985.1 of Pecten maximus. Classification (NCBI taxonomy): domain Eukaryota; kingdom Metazoa; phylum Mollusca; class Bivalvia; order Pectinida; family Pectinidae; genus Pecten; species Pecten maximus. Next base: position 20,981,544 of record NC_047026.1, read on the forward strand.
CTACTGAAGTGTTAGATTTGGTTTCCCCTACTGAAGTGTTAGATTTGGTTTCCCCCTACTGAAGTGTTAGATTTAGTTTCCTCCTACTGAAGTGTTATATTTGGTTTCCCCTACTGAAGTGTTATATTTGGTTTCCCCTACTGAAGTGTTAGATTTGGTTTCCCCTACTGAAGTGTTATATTTGGTTCCCCTACTGAAGTGTTATATTTGGTTTCCCCCTACTGAAGTGTTATATTTGGTTTCCCCTACTGAAGTGTTAGATTTGGTTTCCCCTACTGAAGTGTTAGATTTGGTTTCCCCCTACTGAAGTGTTATATTTGGTTTCCCCTACTGAAGTGTTATATTTGGTTTCCCCTACTGAAGTGTTAGATTTGGTTTCCCCCTACTGAAGTGTTAGATTTGGTTTCCCCTACTGAAGTGTTATATTTAGTTTCCCCTACTGAAGTGTTAGATTTGGTTTCCCCTACTGAAGTGTTAGATTTGGTTTCCCCCTACTGAAGTGTTAGATTTGGTTTCCCCTACTGAAGTGTTATATTTGGTTTCCCCCTACTGAAGTGTTAGATTTGGTTTCCCCTACTGAAGTGTTAGATTTGGTTTCCCCTACTGAAGTGTTAGATTTGGTTTCCCCCTACTGAAGTGTTAGATTTGGTTCCCCTACTGAAGTGTTAGATTTGGTTTCCCCTACTGAAGTGTTAGATTTGGTTTCCCCTACTGAAGTGTTAGATTTGGTTTCCCCCTACTGAAGTGTTAGATTTGGTTTCCCCCTACTGAAGTGTTAGATTTGGTTTCCCCTACTGAAGTGTTAGATTTGAGTTTCCCCTACTGAAGTGTTAGATTTGGTTTCCCCTACTGAAGTGTTAGATTTGGTTTCCCCTACTGAAGTGTTAGATTTGGTTTCCCCTACTGAAGTGTTAGATTTGGTTTCCCCTACTGAAGTGTTAGATTTGGTTTCCCCCTACTGAAGTGTTAGATTTGGTTTCCCCTACTGAAGTGTTAGATTTGGTTTCCCCTACTGAAGTGTTAGATTTGGTTCCCCCTACTGAAGTGTTAGATTTGGTTTCCCCCTACTGAAGTGTTAGATTTGGTTTCCCCTACTGAAGTGTTAGATTTGGTTCCCCTACTGAAGTGTTAGATTTGGTTCCCCTACTGAAGTGTTAGATTTGATTTCCCCTACTGAAGTGTTAGATTTGGTTTCCCCTACTGAAGTGTTAGATTTGGTTTCCCCCTACTGAAGTGTTAGATTTGGTTCCCCCTACTGAAGTGTTAGATTTGATTTCCCCTACTGAAGTGTTAGATTTGGTTTCCCCTACTGAAGTGTTAGATTTGGTTCCCCCTACTGAAGTGTTAGATTTGATTTCCCCTACTGAAGTGTTAGATTTGGTTCCCCCTACTGAAGTGTTAGATTTGGTTTCCCCTACTGAAGTGTTAGATTTGGTTTCCCCTACTGAAGTGTTAGATTTGGTTTCCCCTACTGAAGTGTTATATTTGGTTTCCCCTACTGTAGTGTTAGATTTGGTTTCCCCTACTGAAGTGTTAGATTTGGTTTCCCCTACTGAAGTGTTAGATTTGGTTTCCCCTACTGAAGTGTTAGATTTGGTTTCCCCTACTGAAGTGTTAGATTTGGTTTCCCCTACTGAAGTGTTAGATTTGATTTCCCCTACTGAAGTGTTAGATTTGGTTTCCCCTACTGAAGTGTTAGATTTGGTTCCCCCTACTGAAGTGTTAGATTTGATTTCCCCTACTGAAGTGTTAGATTTGGTTCCCCCTACTGAAGTGTTAGATTTGGTTTCCCCTACTGAAGTGTTATATTAGGTTTCCCCTACTGAAGTGTTAGATTTGGTTCCCCTACTGAAGTGTTAGATTTGGTTTCCCCTACTGAAGTGTTAGATTTGGTTTCCCTTACTGAAGTGTTATATTTTGTTTCCCCTACTGAAGTGTTATATTTTGTTTCCCCTACTGAAGTGTTAGATTTAGTTTCCCTACTGAAGTGTTATATTAGGTTTCCCCTACTGAAGTGTTAGATTTGGTTCCCCCTACTGAAGTGTTAGATTTGGTTTCCCTACTGAAGTGTTAGATTTGGTTCCCCCCTACTGAAGTTTTATATTTGGTTCCCCTACTGAAGTGTTAGATTTGGTTCCCCCTACTGAAGTGTTATATTTGGTTTCCCCCTACTGAAGTGTTATATTAGGTTTCCCCCTACTGAAGTGTTAGATTTGGTTTCCCCCTACTGAAGTGTTATATTAGGTTTCCCCCTACTGAAGTGTTATATTTGGTTTCCCCTACTGAAGTGCTATATTTGGTTTCCCCTACTGAAGTGTTATATTTGGTCCCCTATTGAAGTGTTAGATTTGGTTTCCCTACTGAAGTGTTAGATTTGGTTTCCCCCTACTGAAGTGTTATATTTGGTTTCCCCTACTGAAGTGTTAGATTTGGTTTCCCCTACTGAAGTGTTATATTTGGTTTCCCCTACTGAAGTGTTAGATTTAGTTTCCCCTACTGAAGTGTTAGATTTATTTCCCTACTGAAGTGTTAGATTTGGTTTCCCCCTACTGAAGTGTTAGATTTGGTTTCCCCCTACTGAAGTGTTAGATTTGGTTCCCCCTACTGAAGTGTTAGATTTGGTTTCCCCTACTGAAGTGTTAGATTTGGTTTCCCCTACTGAAGTGTTAGATTTGGTTTCCCCTACTGAAGTGTTAGATTTGGTTTCCCCTACTGAAGTGTTATATTAGGTTTCCCCCTACTGAAGTGTTAGATTTGGTTTCCCCTACAGAAGTGCTATATTTGGTTTTCCCCTACTGAAGTGTTAGATTTGGTTCCCCCTACTGAAGTGTTATATTTGGTTCCCCCCTACTGAAGTGTTAGATTTGGTTTCCCCTACTGAAGTGTTAGATTTGGTTTCCCTATTAAACAAAATATATTTAATCGAATTGAAGGAAACGACACTGCATACAATGTCGGTTTAATTCAATAATGCCCTAGATAGCAATCCTGATATTTCCTTGAAAACCATGAACAATAATTGTTGGTGCAATTGATATCAAAAAACATTTGACAGTCACTCAGGGGATTTTTTTGACCGCCTTGATAATACTACACCGAAAAGAAATAAAAGCTTTAGACTCATATATTGTCATGATTATGACATATGTTACTTCACTTAAGTTTGGTATTGGTTTACGTCCTGTTAACACGTTGTCATTTAATGACAGTGTCTATGAATGCTGTGGCCCTCAGAAAGAGATCAGTAAGTACCAGTTTTACAGACTGCGGTTTCCTCGGCCAAGGAGAACAGGACCAATAGCCATCCTTGCTAGAGCTAACGCTCGACTAAACGCCCAAATCGAGACAGTGTCAAGGGAGGCATTAGGAAGAAATCCGTTGTTTAAAATGAGAGAAAATATAGCATTCCAAAATAAGTCGCCTCATACGAATCATGTCATAGGGCAGTAGGTACTTACACCTTACTTCCGGTAGGACTGGCAACAAGAAGGCAATGTGTTCTCATTACTATTCATATAATTTCGTAAAAAAAACACAAGTATATCATGGGTGTCTGTGCCCTAGTATACAGTTATTGTATGGATGTGAGGGAAATAGCACTTATATTGTCCCATGAAACATGAACTATTTCCCGAGGAGAAGCCGAGGAAAATAATTTGTCAAGAGGACAATAAAAGCACCATTTTCAGAAATACACATACAATAACTGTTTTATCACACCAGCATTTAAATCCTTCCATTTCTCTCTGGAACCAATGTTAATATCATCCACTGTTCCTAATGCTTTTCCCCCCGAAGCATGCTAATTACCGTATTTATTACTTGTTGTTAGCGCCGTCGTTTTCAGAAAAAAATCCTCTCTAGCACTTCTTCATCCTGGTTATGGAAACTTGTAGGTGAAGCCATTTTCCGAAATGTTCCTGTAGCGTTACGTTCGCGAAAGCGCTTTCGGACTTTATTGTAAGAACAAGGCCTCGTGCAATAGAACATGGGTCGATTACCAATACCTCGAGTCAAGTATTCTGGACTATTGCAAAGACACCCATGATATATTTGTGTAATATATATTAATATATTGATAAATGCATATCTATCGTTTTCATCTTAATTATTTGTATTATAACGATGTTTAAACTATCAAAACAACATTATCAGGCCATTTCATTTTTATTAGATTGCTTAAAATAAATTTCAAATTCAATAATTCAAGTTTTTTTGTTTGTTTTTTTAAATTTCTATCGGATTTTATTCCCGATATGTACAATAGCTACATATGTTATATCTGCCTATGTTTGAAATCAATGTTGGTTGGTATACCGCGTAGAGAGCAATTCCGCTACCGGAAAACCAAATCAATAGAACGAATGAGAAAAAAATCCATTCAATCTTAATTTCGCTACAAAAACCTATTGCCACATACGTTGCTTTGATTACAAATGGCTGACTAGTGCCGATTGTCCTTCCCAGAGGACGAATGGAGCTAATGACGTATCGGGGGAAACGGTCATCTCGACGCTGACCCCTCTGGTGGCCCCACCAGATAAATTGAGGTTTCAGTGAGTGTGAGTATATAAGTTACTGTTAAATTTACGAGTCATCAATTTAGACCCTCGTTGCCTGGCATTGTGAGGACCCGCAAACCAAATTACATTTGAATATACCAGATAGGACTAGCAAATGTAATGGGCTATGATCGTTCCTGGGACTCACCGTTTTCCAATATTTGCCGTGAATTCTGTTTGCGACTATGAGTGAAAATGGGTATTTAGAGGGGATCAAAAACGCGTCTCATCATATTTGCCAATTTCTTGAGGCAGAAATTACGGCTGATAAGAGGCGCGCTCTAAGAAGGGGCAATAAAAAGTTAATAAGGAGTGAATCAAAATGCGCATGAATTTCACGAAACAGCATTAGGGAGGATTAAGTTGGACGGGAATCGGTGGTGTAGCTGATCCTGGAAGCGTCGATTATAATGCCATTGAAATTGGGCACACATGAAACCGAAGAGACAAATAAGCATAAGTATTAAGGGGCCTTACATGTGACAAAACTGTGTGATCCGATACAGTATAGCAGTGATCGCCTACTCCTCTAAACACAGATAACCATATGCCGGGCCGGAAACCCTGGTCGGACAATCACACCCTCACTAATATCTTTTTAATATTTCTTATAGGGAGGATTGCGGTGGATCAAAGGCTAAAGTACACAAAACGACGCCATCAAGACAGATCATGCTGATAAAAAACAAACGCTTATAAATTGAAGACAAGGTCATGGAATGACAAAATATGACCCATTATTACACTTTGATTACATATTCCACGCGCGGGTGTTGCCTTATATGGCGAGGTCTTTGGCATTTGACAAATGAGAGTGTTCTTACCAGTGGTGAAAGGCGACCTGTCAAAATATTGAAATAAGATTGTTCAACATTTTTATGACATCACGAAGCTTGGAATACAGGATGACATTAGGAAAAGTCTTAATTAATCTCGATTTAATTCATGCATTAGTTAACGACAAAATCGAGATTCGATGTTACATTTCTCGAGAAAGTTTGTTTTATAATGCCAGGTGTATCAAATGCACCATTATCAAGGAAAGTTTAAAATCTGAAACGGAAAATATCTGTAGTTTCTGTAACCTATGCCCAAACCATGCTCAGTAATTTGCTACGGACATTGAATGCATTGCTTCTCGTCTGCAAACATAGTAATTTAATACATAATGTTTCTAGAAAAAATATGGCTGATTACTGATGTGATGCCGGAATATTTTTTCAAACCAATCTTGGTTCCTTTTTTCTATGTTTTGGAATATGTACCTGTAAATGATGAAAAGACCTGTATATGGTGGTCATCTCGTGTTGGCGTGTTAATAGATAAATTGACGTCCTGTCGCGTTTACAAACCGCGACAAGGGGTCAGGACGCCAACACGACCTTTTGAACATGGTAATTAGCGTACATAGAAGGGCGTCTTGGCGCCTTTGCGCGATTTGAAAACGCGACAAGACGAAATTTATCGAATAAAATTCACTTTGGTGCGGTTTGAGAACGAAAAACACGCCAACACGAAATGGCCGTAATCTGCCACCACCATATCTGTGTCCTCCATATCTATTGCCGAAACTTCACAAAAATTAATACAAATGCCATTTTTATCTGCTGTTTCATTACTTTTAATATTAATCAATCAGTTGATTTGTATTGTGATTAGATGTACTCCTAAAATACGATTACTGAAATCAGCATTCAGAAGATCTAAACTGTCAACTCCTTAGATCAACATGAACCTGATTCCGGCCTTACTTACAACATTTGCTCATATAGGCCGATTACTATTGTGTTGTAAGATAATTCCGATGAACTTTCCAATACTTGGTAGTAACATTCCTGCTTCTTCCTCATCTTTAGTTTTAACATGGGACATCGTCGTGAGCAACGAAGACCGATTGCACAGACATGCTGAATGATGAATATGATGCTCTTGGTTATGTAATCATGCCCTTTCCCGTAGTTGAAGTATTATATATTGTGTCCACCTAAGCGTTCCTTGTGGTTGTCTGTTATTGATAACCGTTTATGTTTCTAAGCGTTCCTTGTGGTTATCTGCTATTGATAACCGTTTATGTACCTAAGCGTTCATTGTGGTTGTCGTTATTGGTAACCGTTTATGTACCTAAGCGTTCCTTGTGGTTGTCTGTTATTGAAAACAGTTTATGTACCTAAGCGTGCCTTGTGGCTGTCTGTTATTGGTAACCGTTTATGTTCCTTAGCGTTCCTTGTGGTTGTCTGTTATTGATAACCGTTTATGTTCCTAAGCGTTCCTTGTGGTCGTCTGTTATTGATAACCGTTTATGTTCCTAAGTGTTCCTTGTGGTTGTCCGTTATTGTTAACCGTTTATGTTCCTAAGTGTTCCTTGTGGTTGTCTGTTATTGTTAACCGTTTATGTTCCTAAGCGTTCCTTGTGGTTGTCTGCTATTGAAAACCGTTTATGTACCTAAGCGTTCCTTGTGGCTGTCTGTTATTGGTAACCGTTTGTGTACCTAAGCGTTCCTTGTGGTTGTCTGTTATTTGTAACCGTTTATGTTCCTAAGCGTTCCTTGTGGTTGTCTGCTATTGTAAACCGTTTATGTACCTAAGCGTTTTCCTTGTGGTTGTCTGTTATTGATAACCGTTTATGTACCTAAGCGTTCCTTGTGGCTGTCTGTTATGGATAACCGTTTATGTTCCTTAGCGTTCCTTGTGGTTGTCTGTTATTGTTAACCGTTTATGTTCCTAAGCTTATTGTTAACCGTTTATGTTCCTAAGTGTTCCTTGTGGTTGTCTGTGATTGATAACCGTTTATGTTCCTAAGTGTTCCTTGTGGTTTCCCGTCACTACATCGGTCATTTTGTTTTGTTAGAAGTTACCACTATCTAGATATGACTATAACGTGTAGTGGATTTCACATTATATTTGATATTTGGTGACTGACATATAAACTGGGAATTATTAACGGTAACTACTTGTGTTTCTTTCATTGTTTAATATAACAATATACATTCTTCTGTGTGATGATTTATCTCCCGGTTACTTTCTTTTGATATCTATATTTTGTTTTACTTATTCGGATACAGTTTACGTGAAATTTCTTGTGGTATGTATACATGTACCATTGTTTAAGCGGATACATTTTGAACGAAATTAAGCGATGAGCCGTTTCTGGTCAAACTATTTGGAACCGCCTTAAAATTTATAGTAGACTTTATCACAAATTTTAAAAATGCTTAATGCTCTTACTGTATGCCTAAGGACATTTCTAGTGGTTCCAAAAACATCATATTTTAATGATTTTAGATAAAGCAAGGTCGTTTATGTTTTTTACATCTCTTGTACCAGCTCATTGTTTGAACTTTCCTTTGTTTGGCCAAATTGAGTTATCTTAATTAACTAGTAATTCCAAAATAATGGTCTCAGCATCGGTATAACAATATCGTCCCACCAGTAGACATGCCTAGGTATAGCGTGCGCGCGCAGCCTTGTCTGGGTACCGACCGGATGTTACTCCGAGATTACGTGAGACCTAGGACCACGTTTCACTCTCCCATTGTTTACTACTCAATCATGTGTATAATATTAAGTGCAGTCTATTTAAATGAACTGCAGACGGAGTACCCCTGGGACGTGATCGGAACACAATTCGGCGCAGTGTCCCGATATGGCGGAGCGATTTGGTTTTTTGAGTCATTTTAGTTAATAACCTAAGTCTTAACATGCAGACAGAAAGTCGGGGAAAGGAAAGCATGTAGCTTTAAGGTCTGATAATGGATAGTGCTCTTATTTCATCCGCTTCAAAATGGATCAGACATTCAAGTTAATGGGACAAGACCAAGACATTGAAATTTGAAAGCTAAGCAAGATACGAAAACAGCAAAAGTCGAAATGATGACGGAACTGCCATTAAAGATTGCTGTATGATAGCAAGTCACCTTCTCCGAGTGTCGTCTCTAGTCCCGGTCAACAACATTCCTGCCAGTCAAATCGCTGTTTAACAATCGCGCGTTAGTAGTTAGAGAAACTTATCTGAACTTGATTGTTCTTGTGGAAATCATAAAAGAATGGAGTCGCTATTGGAAGATTTCAGTACTTTCAATTTCTCAACGTGTTTTATTGAACGTTGGTGCACGAATAAAGTTTACGCCTACCTACCAACCAGGATAATTTTTTATCAGTTTTTAAAAAAAAACACACATGAACAAATGACCACAAAAATTACAGCAAAAACTTTCGGGAGATAAAAGGATTTCATTTCCATATTCTTTGTGATTCAAAAGATTTTTCAATGAACAGGTTTTTTGATGAAAGAATGAAAACAGAGACAAAAGAAATGAATCTCTAGAACAAAATGGAATAAATGTTGTATATAAATGAAAAATTCGACTGATAAGTGGACACCATCAGTAATGCCTCATTGTTGCTAGAGAATTGTTTGATTTACATGTAAATACCTGGCGCAAAAAATGTTAAATAAGTATACAAATAAATAAATATAAACTGGGAAACAAGTTATACCAACTTACATTAATCCCGCTTGTTGGCCCGGATGGAAGCGCGTAAAAGGTCTTATTGTGGGAGAAAACCGGAGTATCGGGAGATAACCCACGTGGTCGGGCAGATGACCCCATAACTTGTCTCCTCCTATCGGGGAATTGAACCGGCACCCTGGGTAGAAGGCGAGCGAATTACCACTGTGCAACCAACCACAAATGAATCCGGTGTAATATTATAACCTGAGACTCAAACGTGTACCATTTACCTGTCATCCAAATTGTATTCATATCGACTGTATTCTAGCATCTGGTAACAGTTAAATGTTTAATTATAAGTGGTGCTTGATGTGCCCAATATGTATATTCATGTACCTGATGCTTTGAGTGTCTGATATGTATTAACGATATCACCGAGGTGCCCGAACTTTGCTCTTAGTCGTACAGCCACGTAAAACATCTAACTGATGCTGACTTTTGCACGTGCATACCGTTTGTGTACAAAAGCTCACACTGTTTATTATTAAGGTGGCACCTAACATGAACAATTACCTCTATCAGGTTAAACTTATTATCATACAATCTGTTTGTAATTGTCTTTAATTAACTTCTTCCTATCCTTATCCCAATATAAAATTACTTTGATGTGCAAAGCGGAATTTTAAATATCTCCCCATGTACTCCCTAAATACTAAGTAATGACAGTTTAACTTAGAATTATAGCACTTCTTTAACGTAATCTGTAGTTTCTATCTGGTGCGGTATATTTCGATTATTGCTCTAAGAATTCCTGTTTGTTCTTTGTTTCTTTGGTTTATCTTTGGTTCATAAGCTTGTTTGTAAGAAATTGGTTCTGGAATTTCTCAAACATTGATTTCGAGAAATATCGCCATGATGGTATTCCAATATCTGGATGGTATGGTATCAAGACCGGGCCTTTCCAGTTTGATGTCTAATATTCGACAGTATAAAAAGCAAGCATGACGAGAGTGACAGGCGTTCTCCACATAAAGTGAGAGAACCTGTCGTATACATGTCAAGTAGGCAAACACGCGCGCACGTTCAGAGATCCAACACGTCACCTCTCGGACGCGTGCACAATTAGTATGATTGCACCGGTAAATAAATCATCAGATATTATGTAGCGCAATCATCTCGAGCGCGGGTCAAGCGCGATTGGCAGGCAAATGTTTGAAAAGGAATTGATACCGCTTTGTGAATCTATCGTATCGCTATCCAAAATGACACTTTGGTTAATAAAAGATAATCATATTTGGACAGAATATAGCTGCCTCACTGCACCGGTTCTAATATAAAATTGCGGATTTCTTAACAATCTAGCGGAAACAGTGATTTTTTGGCTCAAAGCCTCATCGATTATGGCTTTGTTAGCGTTCCGCTATTTTCTTCCGTTCCTCATTTTGATATGATCGGGGAAATGATTAGATTACGCCCATGATCGAATGATGTATTTACAGTGGGAATATTATCAACCGTGTTTGGTGACTTTTTAATTTTCTTGATGAAGAAAGTTCATCGCATCAAAGTTTGACTGGCTTTAATTCATCAGACGTGTTCTTTACCGTGGCGCTATGAGTCCATGATTAATGATTCCAAACAAACATTATGAAGGTACCCTTTCTACAAGAAAATGATCGCACTAATTCTTCCTTGGTAGAAATTCTGATTTCTTTCAGCATGATTTGACAATCGAATAAAATATGAACGGACGATTTGTTTCAGTGTTATTTCCTACACATACAACCGCAACGCAACTATTTCAAATGACTTTCGTATTGAATGCGAAATGAAATTAATCAGTGGTTTTACTGGAAGTTTCCGCTTGATCTCCGCTCCAGCCAATCGTATATGATAGAGGTTCTCCTTTAGCCATTTGACCGCTCGGTGTAATTCATAGCTTTGTGGAGCTAAATGATAACAATGTATATACAAGAAAAGAATACTCAAATTCTTTGTTGGGTCAAACGTCATCTTGCCTGGTCAATGTATCATAGTTTGTTAAAGAGGTTTTGTTTGGAGAGCAATCAAACATTTCTATGTTTAATTACTGTGTTTCCATTGCCATGTATTGTCATTGACGGAGTGCGCAAAAGACAACACTGCATTCGCATAATTTAATGCACATTGAGATTTTGAAACAGTAGAGCCAAATATGAATTACACTGCATCCATCAACTATTTCATCCTTCATGGACGTCAGTGATGCCTAGTGCCTAAAGTGCTGATTGATACCTAGGAGAGGGGGGGAGTGACCTCAAAAAAGAACAAAAGAAATATGTAAATCTGAGTACTGAGATGAACAAATTGTATCGGAGTACAACTTTAATTACTCACTTATTTCATTCATGAGATATATATATATTTAGTCATACAGTCATATCCAAATGATTAATCTATTGCAAGAATTAGGATTGAAATGTATCATGATTTAATATTAGTAAAATATTGATATCCAAATGAATAATCTTGTAATAAAATATATCCTTCCTGTAAACTTATTCAAGAAAAGTATAATAACAATCATAAAACCTTATCGTTGTTTTTTTATTAACCATACTGTATAGAATTGACCTCGTTATACTGTCACCTATTGTAGTAGATCAATAACGCAGAGCTAATTTTTTGACACTTTCCCAGTCAGAACTACTAGTTCGGGAGATTTAAATTTCGCGCTACACTGTATTTTCTTAACTCTGCAATAATCAGCTGAGCGCTTACAACATTTGTGTGCATATTTACACAATGTTTGCGAGATGTCTATATTCATGCTATATTCAATGACTGCGAAAATAGCAAAAGTAAATTCTCCGAGAAATTCCTAACTGGACAGTTTTTAAATCTAACAAATCGTGTGTTGTCTTTGAAAACTGCGCCAATACTGCCTTGGGCGCCATCGAGGCAATACATATTTGATGCAAAGATTTGACATTTTGACTGGTAATAAATTCGTATTCGTACGAAACTTGAACAAATTAAATGTAGAAATAGGTGATTATAATACTGACTTAAGAATGTATTGTACGTGTTAAACATATGCATTGGCATACAACCAAATATCATTTTACTTAAACCAGCTTAACACGTTGGCTAGTGTCATGGGTCACAGGAATAAGAGGCTTTATCAATAGAAATTAAATTAAATTCATTTTATTTCCGAATGTAGCAACATAAAAACACAAGGACGTCAACACCTGACCAAGATCAAGCCAGATATGATACCTCCACGTATTTGCCAGTGGTTTGTTAACTAATTCGACATGTCCAGGAAGCAATATTCTTCAGTGTAAGATAGCGTTTGTAATGTAGTTAACTTGACGAAGCCATCCAATTTCCGTCTCTATTTGGTGACCCTGTAATTGTCGTGAAGACTATTCAATGGAATCGGCTTCTTTACAATATATACATTATGAAAATAAAAATCGAAAACAGCAAATTTGTCTTTCAATTTTGTTTTCAATGATCAAAAAGATAAAACATAAGGCTTAATGTGTCAAGTTGAAAATATCAAACCGAACCTATGTAGGCGAAAAACGTAATTTCAACTCAAAATTGATCATCGAAGTAATATCATATGAAAATATGTTTGCAAAAAATTACATAGAGAATAAGACCACGAGTTTCGGTAGAGTAACCGTTTTCTGTTACACTGAAACACATGCCAAGCAAATCTAGGTTAAATTCAGGTTAAGTCACATCCTCCAAATGAAAACAAGGAAGTTGAAACAGAACAACCAGGCTTGTTAACGACCATCCAAAACGATTATTTTCATATCGAAATTTCCCTATGAAATCTTGAGATGGCTAGCGTAAAACTTTCACATGGACCTGCATCTCCCGAAGCCTTGTGTTTTCCATCAGATGAAGGTTTCTGTCACGGCAACCTTTACAATGAAAATAAGACATTGAGTTTCAAATTTACTTGGTATGTAAACACAGTACTTAGTGAGTGCAGGGATGTTTCCATCTAGAAATGGTAAATTTAACAATTGGGATATATTTAAATAATCAACAATATCAGACAGCTGATTTTCGAACATTATTGATATTATAAAACATTCAGGTAAACAAACAAATTGAGCCTGCAAGGATTATCAGTGCGTTAATTGTTAGGTCTTCAAATAAATGACCAAGGCGATATCTCGATAGGGAATATTGAAAGTAAATACTTTTCACAATAATGTAAAATTGACCTATCAAGCTCAGTATGGCTTGTGTATGACCATTTTTCTTTATGTAAACGTATCCGTTAGTTATTGATATAATAAATCAGACATTGTGAGGGAAACGAAAAGTGGAAACCAGTAGTAGATTTTACACAATGCGTTTACTGGTGCCTTTAAAGTGACATACGCACTGATTGAAACATGAAATAGGGCGATTGTACATTTAATTAGATATTTTGGTAGAGAAATTCTTGTTTATTTGGATAATACACAATATAAATAGGATATATGGCCGTAAATAGGTCACATGATATTACAATGTGTATCGGGCGATGAAATCCTGAGCAAATATTGGCTGCATTGAGTACTAGATATAAAGTTGTACCTCTTTAGGTGATTGTCAGATATAGCCAGCGACACTTTATTACTACTATAGTATAATACCTTAATAAACCTGAGGACATTAATATGGTCAGGCGGACAATAAAATACAATTGTTTCCTATAAAATCTCTTGATCAGATTAATTTTGGATAATAATTTCCCTTTTTATCGAAAATATCGATTAAATAATTATGTGGGATATCAATAATCGAAGCACGTGTTAGGGTTTTTAACATTAATAACAATACTAGAATAAAATGAAACTATTTAAACTTAAGAGTACATAATCATTGTTCCTAACCAAACCGAATAAAAACCTACTGCCTTAGTGAATAGACAAATACTGTTCTAACCACCAATTTATGTTTTGACAAGTTACAATTTTGATATTTCTGAATTTCGTTTCTTCTTTTTTTCTGAATTAACTAAAGACATTACTTCAGGGTCGACATGACTTTGGGGACAGGATATATCAGAACAGCTTCCACTTGTACTCCATTACACTTCCATAGACTTATGGTGACGTATCCGTATGTGTAATGTTTTATTTGTTTTTATGTCCTTGTGCGTTCATCTTAAGGTAAAAGAGTTCCTATGGACATTATGACAGAAAAAATAGAGAATACGGATGTGTAAGTGAAATTGTAATTCTATCTCAAAATCAATAAAACACTGGCAAAACATGAATAAATAAATGTTTACATGGAGACATTTGAAAACCTACGAGCAGAATAGCATCAATTGTTACGATGGGGTAGATGTCTTCTGTTTTATAGAAGAAAACATTTAAGTAAAAGAGTAGACTGCTCATGTCTCTTAAGTATCCCTGCTTACAGAGGTCACATTCAATATACGTGTAAAAAAACTAAATATTACCTAGATTACTTCAAAGAGAGAAACGCTTCCAAAGATGCTTCCAAAGAGGTTTTCAAGATACACATTTTTCACAGAGTAGCTTCAAATACTTGTATTTCCTGAATTTATCTTGTAATCATAGCCTTTTGATTAAAAGAGTAAAATGTCAACCTCTGACTCCGGCCTGAATCGATATTTGGTTTGCAGGTTGATAAGAAGTTTTAATATAAGTATGAGTTTGGCCTAGCAGGGTTGTTTTCAACTTGTTTCTGTGTTTCAAAAACCCTAAGAAATATCTAAAACGATTTACTATTCAAAGCGCCTAATATCAACTGTCATGACACTGTTCGTGCCATACAGAGGAACAAATATTTCAAAGATGACTGAAAAAGAGAGAAACGCTTCTAAAGATGGAGGAAAGATGCATGTTTGCCAAATTCATATGTGAAATGTTGTTTGAAAAGAGGATATTATCCAACTTCATTCAAAGCGAGAGATAAAGTTGGTTACAATCATGATTCATATCTTAACTTTGTCAATAACAATAGAAAACTAAGACTAAACACGATGTATCCTCCTTCTGTATAGCTACGAGTACGTAGTAGAGGAGAACTATTTGACAAGCTGTAAAATCGTGGATTTTGTTCTGCACAATAGAAGGGATCGTAGTCTGTGTTTTGTTTTCTCTCTATCCTAACTTTTGTTATTTTGTAAGGCTTATAATTGTAGTTGCTGGACCTGGCTTTGCGACTGGTGTATTTGTAATATGAATGGGTGCGTTTCGTGCTAGGAGCAGCCGACTTTTTATAGTGTATTAGCTTTATAATGACAAAATCGCATAATTTTATTTTGGTCTACATAATTGAATACATATTCATCTCTGGTAAACTTTGGGGCTTGAGTTAACCTTTTATCCACCGATTTACTTACGTAAAGGTATATTTTGCTCATGGGGAAGAAAGCAACGATAGCTTACAGCAAACACTTTAATTTATCCTATGGTAATACTATAGGCTTTACGTTGATATTAGAAATTCCAAACCCTACACCGTTGCTGCTTCTTAAACTTTTTTTTATCTAATTTCAGTTCTTAGACGTGAAATATAGTACACATTAAAAGGGTTGTTTGGTTGCGCAGTGGTAACACACTTGCCTTTCACCAAGGCGGCCGGGGTTCAATTACCGAATCGGACGTGAAAAAGTATGGAGTTACCTGTCCGGCCATGTTTTTATTTCAGGTACGCCGCGCTACTATCTTGGCTAACAAATTTACAAATTGTTTTGCAATTGTTGTAAAATAAATCCAGCTTATATTATTGAATTATTTTAACCTTATTCATTAGTCCCATATATTTTTTTTCTTGATTCGTGGCGTTTGTGTAATGCCTATTATATACACATTCGTTTAGAAGAAATTTTTCCAGGTTTCCTCTCTGGGTTCCATTCCTATGATCTCTAGCATATTGTTTCTTATAGTTTTATATTAAATTATTCACCAAATGCTGAATATATTAATAATGCATTTATGTCATATTGATATGCACTAGTGTGTCTTTTTTACAGTCCTTTGTACCAGATAATTCGTTAATAGTATATATATATATTTATATTATATACCTTTACTAAAAGGCAAACATTTCATAATACTGCATGCGAAAGGTAATTATCAATATCGCTTTCAGTTCATATGCTATTCATAAACCAAAAGAGACATTGAAAAATAAAAATAAAATATGATAGTTTTATTAATATCTTACCAAAAAGAAGCTCATGAGGGATTATGTCTGTTGAACAACCACAAACATGGCCGTGTAAGTATTGAACATTGACACTTCACAGTAAACATGTATTTAGTTGTACGTCAAGAAGTTGACGGTCTATCATTTCTACGAAAACTTCCTGGTAGACTAAGCGCTCATCGTAAGATTTTTTAATTCCAACTCCAAAATGCATTTCAGTATATAGACGACAACAGTGTTGTTAAATTGATACTAAACATCAAAAAAGTGAAAAATTGTTTATTAAATGCAACATTCTGATAAACTCATGATAAACTGTTATTATTTCCATACATTGTACTAAGGTCCCTATAAATATATCTTACCTTGACGAAATATGGTCTGCCGTCAGCTGTTAAGATCGGTTTGCTAATTTCATTCCTGTTTCTGTGGTGTAGTAGTCTACTTGTGCAAAACATCTTACTTTAAAAGTGTGTATGTATACATATGTAAACATGTAAACTTAAATCGTAATTCCAACTCGAGTGAAAACAAAATATTTATTTACATGGAGTCTCAAAAACAATGTGAATTAAATTATATCTATATTTAATGGTGTTTTCGCCATTTGTTTCTTTGTTTTTTGTTTCTTTGTTTTTTTTTTTTTTTTTTTTTTTTTGCTGTTGTTGTTTTAGTTTACCATCAACTTTTACGTTAATCACATTCTTTTTTGCCTTAATCATACTTTTAAATACAAAATTACTCAATACACCTGCATGAAAGATACACCAAGTGCATTTAACCTATCTATATGTACATATACAAGCGATGAAAGCGCTAAAGACGAGTTGTCGAGTTTTTCTTCGCATGATATACATATATAGAAATAACATACATAATATACATGCCCGGTTAGAGCACGATTCATGAAGATTTCTTCCTTCGTCGTTTGTGTTACTACATTTGTATGTAATATATATAAAATATCTATATCATATGCACTATGTGTTGGTGATACGAAGGTAAAGCTTTGAATTTCCTGTCGTAGTTGTACTGTGATGAATATCTATAAATAACATACAAATAAAAATAAGAATATTAGACATAAATATATAAATAATTTACATATATATAATGTATATATATATTTATCCCTGTATTACTGTATCTCCCTTTTTAACATTTTCTCATTTTGTACACGCATAAATTATTTGATTTAAAAGCATATTTCATTGCCCTTTTAAGGTGACTTGGCACAATTTGTACAACTTATTCAAGACCCATATCCTACAATATTACGTTGGTATATATATACAGAAATTAAAATTGCATCCATATTTCGATTATACATATTTTTACATTATGTAGACGATCTTTTCCGACGCCGACGGCAGAAGTTAGTGTAACATATTTATATACAACATATATTTACTTGGAAATAGTGCATAACACAATCTCTGTGAAACTAAAAGATATAAGATACAGTGCATTTTTACTCAATACATCCTACATTCACAGATGTTATAATTCGTATTTTGTTAATGTAAACAAACACCGACACCGTAAGAAGTTTTTAATAATGAAGCATAATGTTATGTATTCCATATCAATCTCTCCAATCATTTGTACATTCACAGCGTTTAGTGAATTACATGTGTTAAATAAGGAATGTGTTGCCCTAATTTCCTACTTGTGCCAACGATATGGAAATGATTTGATTGGTTTAATAAAAAACGGACAAGGGGAAGTATGCTCATGACGTGCTGCTAATTATGTTCGTTCATCAACTTGATGTACTTGATCACAGTATTATATGTCTAATGTGGTTTAATGGTTGATTACGTTGATTTAATTCCGTCCACATTCAGAATTTATCGAAGGCCTGATATACCGGACATCTGGGAAGATAACTCTCTTTGTATTGTATTGACTAGTAAACAATGCCACGCGCCTTGGATGTTTGTGATATGTGTAAGCGGCCCTACGGAGTGGCGAATGGCTGCGGAACTGGGCGGCGGTTCTTCATGACATCCCCGGATAAATGATTACGGTGTCATTTTTATTAACAAAGATAGCAACAATTCCAACGGACATTAAGAATAATGATCACAATGTCAACAAGATTGTTTGTCCGCCGTCGTCTGTCGACACTTCTGGTATGTCAGGCGACCGTCATCCGCCGTGTCATTCTCATTCCGGACGGGGGAGGAGGAATGGAAGGCCAGCAGTCTCTTTATAACTGCGCCCCAATTAATTATATTTTTACACACTACAATGTTTTCCTATTTATTCCATGGGACAAAGGACCCAAGAGAATCCATATCCAATCAAATTCTAAAATTAAATGTGTACCAAAGTCAAACAAAATTTCCATATTTGTACGATATAACATTGTGTCAATAAAGTTTTGGATGATTTTAAGATACACATAATACGGTTTTAAGGGACTTTTTAAAAATCAATATATGAAATGATTTACTCTATGGCCCCTACTATGGGAAACCATTGTTTCAATTGTTAAGGGAAAAAAATATCCAGGAAATGTGAAAGTCATTCATGCATTTTTTCTTAATACATTCTTACGTTTTATTTGCTAGGCAAAATCACAAATCACTAATTAGGCGTTACGTTATTTTACGATCGGGGAGATCAGATGAACGGGTATATGATATTATTTTTATTATATGCATATATCGTCATGTTTTAATGCATGTTATAATATCTGGAAAATATTAGCCATGATAATTTCCAATTATATAAAATCTTCTTCCTGAATACCTGAGATGCTGGTAATTTCTAAAATACTTTAACTCATGAAGTGTGAATGCTGGACGTAATATTGTGTATATGTTGTAAATTATAAACTTGATCCAATTAGATATTGACCTTTATTTCAGCTCTCTGTTCTTTGTATTGTGGTAGATTTAATACAAAATAATCCATAATTTATGTAACAAATGTTGGGAAAACCTGAAACGTTACAGAAAGACAAAGGTGAACCAAAAAGGATTGGAGACGTCGTGACACCACGTTAGACAACCCGAAACCCTTTTTATTCTCTTTTTATATATCTTTTTCTGATGTTATCACAGTGTAAAATGTCCATTACATGTAAACTAACTATAAGGCCAAAGAACGGACCACCAGGTAAGTAATACTTAAGCTAGTCATCAATAATGTAAAAATCATTAAATAATAATAAGTTGAACAGTTTATATAGCTATACATCAAATAGTATGTTTTGCTTGACAAAACTTCTGATTGAATTCTTGGTTTAACATATTTTCTTTAACTGTAGAAAACCAGATATAAATCATCTACATGTGTAGCTGAATTTGCGTATTACGTCACGGGAAATACCGAAATCAAAACGTAACATTGCGTATTTCGTCACTGAATGCGTGAGGTTTTTGTATAGACATAAGACGAAGTCTATGAATAGCTTCTAGTTAGCCGCTGTGACCACCAGCGTTTAATCATTACGACCAAAGAAGTGATTTTTATTGCCATTCACGATAGCTTCAATTTACCCGACATTGTACCCCAACTGGCAAAATAATGACCCGTACCACTTCTAGCTTTCCGATTAATGATGGACCATTCTATTGGGTGCAATTCCGGCCGGGGCCGCGTTACAATGGAAAACTCATAAAGAGTCCATAGAAGTAGGCTGTAATGTGAAAGTTCTCACCGTAAAAGAGGAGGCTCTTGGAGTTCGGGAAGCTATCAATTTGTCGCACGGCCGATTGAGTCTGGTCGAATTGGTAGCGTTATCGCTGCTATAACACGAGATCGTATTAGTGAGTGAACTCAGAGCGATTCCTCTGTGCAATGAATATGGCCTTTCATGATAAAACCGTCGTCGCTATTTGTAACCCTTAACGTGAAATAGTGGGGGGAAATAGAATTGTATAGACGTTGAAGATCATCAGATATCCATCTAATATCGCCAGCCAAAGGATTAGGCAGCTCGTCATTTAAATATTTCTAATAGTACGTATTTGAATATTTATTTGACAAAATAGGACAAATATATTTCAAAAGAGTTATTTGTTTTGCCTTCCAAAAGTGACAGAGAATTCTATTTTCAATGGATTATGATAAATTTAGCGGAAAATGATGTTATAGATTGTCGTGAGGCAATTGTGATCGAGATCTGATTTCCATACGATTGGTAACATAAGATTAAGGCATTATGGGAGAATGACATCCAAGTTTTTACTGTGTGATTTGCCAAAATGCAGATACATGAATAGCCAAATGATGTTATACCAAGCGGTAGCATTGGTAGAATTTTCGATAGTAGTGCAAGATATATATTTTTCAAAAAAAGTATCGGTAGAAGCGAAAATGTTAACATGTTTTTATTCGGTTTATCAATGATATATTTACGATCTTGTCCAACTATGTAAATTAGAAAATTTAATTCTGATGAGTTATTTTGATATTAAATATATTTCAAATTATAAAAAATTTGAAATGTAAATATCCGATTGAATGGTTTAGTTATATCATGGTATTTGCAACAGCTTGTGTCACTTTCACTGTAAAACAATGAAATAAATAAAACGCTTTAATGGAGGTTACTGAATCATTTTCAAAATAAAAGTACAAAATGGCAAAAACAGGATCAATTTGAAAGTACTGTATGGTCGGTAATGTTCGGAGATGATTAAATTTCGCTGTGTTCGCGGTCATTAAATGTAGCTCTAAAATAAATACCAATCGGATATCTGTATATCAGCAATAATTGATATAAATGCAGAATGTTTACATTCCCCGTGAAATTTAACAACTATGTAGTATTGATATTTCAAAACTAATACAATGCCTGATCATATCAAACGGTATGTGGGGCATTCTTCAGTTTTTCGTGTATTTTTTTCTTCTTTTTTTTTCTTATTATATCATTAACATGTCAATAACTCAGTTACATCTAGAATTAGATCACTGTTCTTTGTCTTGAAGTTCGTAAAAATTATACATTACAAATTATAGTGTCCGTACTACATTTTATTTACTTTAATTTAATTGATAACTCAAATATGTGTTGAAGCAGTATTAACAAGTTACACTGAACTCGTTCGACACATTCCGTGATACATTGATACCAGTTTAGGATTCTATTTATCGCATAATTATTTATACCAAAAAAAAGGAGAGCTCTCAAATTCATGCTAGTGTAAGACACACGATTTTCGACTAGGTACGTTTTCTTTCAATAATGCGACAAGCTATTCATGCAGTCACTCTTGTCTTACATATGACGCGGACGTATACATATTGAGCTCTGCGATAAATATATTCCCAAACAACATAAATTTGCACGTCCGATATTGATATTAATTTGGTAGTTTGGTCTTTTTTTTTAAGTTTTAAAGAGATATGATGGCTTATGACATTTAAATCGTTTTCTTCTGCAGTACTTTCCATACAGTCTCTTGATTTCTTGCCAAATACGGAGGACATTATTTTACTAAAAACCATAACAGTTTTAAGGAACAATCCATCTGCACATGGAAGCAAAATTTGGGACAATTTGTCTTATGAATCGAAAGCGTCCGCATCTATTACTTCTCCCAGGAATCTCAATGCAATACCCACTGTCATCAGTCTTTTTGTGATAGTTCATCGTATGTAAGGAAAACTACTAGTAATAAGCTGGAATTGTACCACGTAATGAAAATGGAATCTGAATTACATCCCCTTTTATCAAATCCAACATCAATTACAACCTAGACAGGTAGATGATGACAAATTTTAAAACAACTGAATACCTTTAAGTGATGAGTGACAAAATGTTGAGTAAGATTGTAAGTTGAATGTTAATATTTGATTTTGTGATACTTCGATTAAAGACACACAATTGTTTCATACTGTATTTCAATTACTTAACTTACATTTCCTTAATTTATTTTTTAATCATAGCCTTTTGGTTTCGGTCGATACGTATCTTATCGACACGAGTAAACTGTCAACCTCTGACTCCGTCCTCTGACGATATTTTATTTTTCAGGTTGATAAGACGTTTTAAAGTAAGATTGAGTTTTGCCTAGCAAAGTTTTGCCTTCTCAACATGAACTTGTTTTTCAAAAACCCTAAGAAACGTCTAAAAGATTTTCTATTTCAAGCACCAAAGTACAGCTAATTGCAAGGAACAACTGATGATGAATTCCAATAAATCAACAAGCAGTCAATGGGTAAGTTTTACTAAAGCACACATAAACAACATTTATCAGAACAGCATATATTTAATATCATTTTCATCTCCTTGAAAATTACACAATGTATCGTACATTAAATGATTACACAAAAGACAAGATATTAAAATCTTTGAATACAAATTGAGGGTAAGACATAACACAGTCAAACATTAATAATACTGCACCATACTACTATTTCGTCATTCAAGACTCATCAGTGATGCTAAGAGCCTAAATGTTGATATCTTGGAGGGGACTTAGGAAACCTTTAAAAAGGCTGAAAGAAATGTCAAAGTCTCAATTGGAAGGTTCGATTAATTTGATTATGAATAGATAATACGCATGACAAAAGATAAAGATTTTATGGTCAACACCATGATCTTATTTGGAAATATTATATTTTCTAATGCGATATGAATTCTGACGTGGTTGAAGCTTGCTAAAATGCCTAGTGGTTTTGTTGTCACCACCCTACCTCTCCAATGAGGTTATACCTTATAACCCGGATTTGGCCTAGATTTGTATGGCGGGTGTCGCCGTGACCTAGATTTGTATGGCGAGTGTCGTCGATGGGGCAGAAGACGCTTACTCTTTCGGAACATCTAGTCTTATTCTCCTTGTATTTTTTTTTCTCCATACCAATCTGTATTTTTTGTTGATATTTTGCCCTATTGAATTATAGTTTCGTTATTATATCGGTTTTCTTTGTTCTTTATTGTCCGATATGAAATTATTTAGCACAAAAAGACACGTATCGGAAAAAGTGTTATTAGAGATTGGTCTCGTTATCTTATTATCATGCAAAGTATACGTGAGGAATGATTAATGTATAAGGAGAGTACAAGGTGTTCAGGAAGGTTATGTGTTTTATCTACGACACTGTCATACAAACTTAGGTGAAATCCAGACTGTGACAAGTGGTAGAAAGGAATCAATTAGGCATACGAGCATCAACCACGTCACACGAAAATAATATTCTCCATTAAGATCGCCGCAAAATGAAATATATCTACAGAAACACTTAAGTTTCACTAATGGGTTTTTTTTCAATACCATTTTACAAGTGTACCATTCAACTGAATATATGTTAACCATTTAAATCCATTGATATTAAGTAAAATACATAACTAGGAATAAGGCTAAGATCGGACAAATATGTGAACGCTAAATAATACGATCTCATGTTTCTGCATTTAAGTGTTCATTTGCCACATAGATGAAGATTGTGATCTGCTCTTCATATGCCTACAATTTTTTCGGTAGTCATGTAAAAATGTCTTTAAACAACTCCCAATGATTAAATTCTATACTATTACCAAGTAGAATGAATATTTTGGAATTTTTACCTGCGAACGAAATATATGTTACTCATGAAGAATCATGATTTGTTTTATAAATTCTTTTTTTTATAAAGACACAACCCTTTCCCGGAAATCCATTTTGACGGCAATGTCCATCACTTGTTAATTTTCGCGCTAAGACTCTTATTTCTCAGTTTAGTTGGGAAATTATAGAATAATAGTCTAATTTCAAGACTGGTGTAAATTTACATGGACGCCTTTATTAATGACAGGTGTTTTTCAATGACGTCAAAATTCATAAACACCTGCTATGGTGTGGCATTCTAACATTGATAATGATAGTGGGAAGAAAAAAAGTGGTAATAACAAACTATGAAATTGGAGGTATTGTGAAATATTGACTTATTAACACGCCTCGTTTTATATCACTTTTTCGTTTGTTTGGGTTTTTTTTATTTTATTTTTGTTTTATTTTTTATTTTTATTTATTTTTTTTTTTTATACCGAATTTAATTATGTTGCAGATTAATCTGATGATAAATATAAATAAATTTAATAGCCTTTCTGAAACAGTATTGCAACAAACTAAGAGTTGTGTATAATACATTTGTGGCTAAATCTTAGCCTTGATCAATAATACTTTAATTGTTATAAAGGATAGTTAAAAAGACTCACAAGAGAGTAGCCTCTTCTTATTAAATACATTGTAATAAAGATACAAAATATGCAAAGTAAATAATCGAAAACTGCTGTTTTGTCCTTCTAAGACTCGTCAATGATGATATTGAGGTTAGAAGTTGTGATACCCAGAAGAGAGTGGAAGAAAAAATGTGTCTAAACAAAGGTTTAAAAAATGATACAGAGAGGGAGGTATGAGTTGTGGGCTTTTCTGTAACTTAAATTGACATTGGTACATATTCAGGACATATTTGGTCCCGTTTATAAAACGCTGACTATCACATCGATTTGATTTACAATTATGAAGGTGTGACAGCCGGTCCAATCTCAATACAGAATAAAAACACCTGTCATGTATAAACAAACTATTATTAAACAAACTTAATAAAAATCACACAACTTACAAAATTAGATAAAACGTCAATGTTTTCCTTTTTCCGGCGACCGGTAGTTTGATAAGAATGTGATAAAGAATTACATGAACTTCTAAAATTGATGAGGCGTTGTGAATATTTATCTCGTGTCCGTCAGAGCGGGTACAATAGGTCGAGAGGCACTTTACTGCTTGATGCCTCGGCACAATGTGTCGGGTTTGGTAAATGTGAAGTTAAAGCGAGCATGCTGGAAAGGGTGAGACCCACAAACACAAAATCATTACGTTACCATGGAAACTACACTAACACATATAGAAATGTTCTATTATAATGTAGAACGGTTGGCAATATGTATTCTGGAAATCATACTGCCATCAATTATAGGAATCTGACAGGTTTATAAGGAATAGCGTGAGAATCTTTAACGTCGCCTAAACTCCAGTCAATGGCAAAATGGTGATATTGGAAATTTAAGATTATTTTTATGAACAAGAAGATTAAAACATATTAGAAAGAATAAATCATATCACTGTCAAATCGTACTAAAATAGACAAACATGTGGTGCTTTAAAGGCGAAAACAGGAATATTTTATTAGGGTTTTATACACAGTTTCAGTACTATTTTCTTTTGTGTGGCCAATATTCCGTCTATAGAATGGCTGTCCAATATTCGTCGATGTTTAAAGAAGGTCATAGCCATCCTTCAAACGTGTAGTGTGTCGATAGTAAATATTATCTGTTATAAAAACTTTGATAAATAAATCTGATAACAAATACTTAAGATACAGTTAAGTTGTATTATTTTACAAAATAATAATGAAAATATTGCTTTGCAAGAAAATTATTGAAATCTGCACAGAACTTTCCGGGACACTTCTGACAATGGAGATTGAATTATAACATCATTTTAGCTACTTATTTCGTCTTAAACATATTTTTTAAACTTCCAATAATTTAAGCTAGATGAAAGCCCTCACCACAACAAATACACATCGATATTGTGACAATACATCTATATGCATGTATACACATTATTTTGTCAAAATAAGAAAATAATGAATATCAACATTAATAATTACTTTCTAATAGTTTATATCTTTCATCGTTCAGTATACAAAATTATTTTTTCGCTGCAAAACATAAACCTGAAGTTAATAGGAATTTTGATAATAAGAAATAATTTCTTCAATTGAATATCTTTTCTGATATATTCCTGCCAGACAATCATAAAGTGTACACTGTGAGATAATATCAGACATGTTAAGATGTTTATAACAAACAAGTAACAAACTAAGTATAAATTTCTTTCATTTTGAAGTTTGGCGCTGTATGATTCATCTTTTTCGTGTTCTATTCTATAATTTACACTACAAAGAATTGATAATTGTATAATTTGTTCATCATTCAAAATGTGTATTGTATAACTTGTAATAATTCAGCATATTTCGAGAAAATGTCGGTGTAGTTTGTAATTTATTTTTGTATAAATTTGTATCGATTAATATTTCAAACTTGCATAAACTTTTTAAACTTAAGTGTGTCTTACTTCTATCGTGAACACTAGCCATTGTGTTACTCGTAGCCGCTATATTTGTATTACTCATATTTCATATCGTGAATTTTGTATTTTGTATATCATTATGTATCACTCCTTATGTACAATTTGTTATTGGTATTTTGAATAATTTACATTGATGTATATTTTGTATCATGTGATTTTGTATTATGTATAATCTATATTATGTATAATTTGTTTTATGTATAATCTATCTTTTGTACAATTTCTATTATGTATAATTTGTATTTTGTATAATTTCCATTATACAGATTTTTGTTACATCATCTGGTTTGAGCTATGTTAATTTTGTGTTATATATTAGACATAGTTGTATATTTTGTATTATAATATATAGTAACTTCTATAAGCTTAACAAAGAGCAGCAGTACAACCGATATATCAATATCATAAACAAGATATATATTAACCAGAACCCTACCTCTATCATATCCAACTATGTGTACACATCCTTGAAGGGTCAAACGCACACTGCTAAACGTGTGATTGCAGTAAAAGCGTATAACATATGCCTCGATTAACTAGACAAAATGCTGCATATATATGTATATATAAATGCATGAACATTGTTTGGCTCCAGACTAATCTATCATGATATCATAGTGATCGCTTTGATCGTTACGGGGTGGAGATTATTTATGAAAAACGTTTAAGACACACATTATCTAGTGTGACTTTCTAAGTGCTGTGGTAAAAGGTTGTTTTGGAAAAAAGGACCGGTGTGCTTATTCTTTAGAGGTACAGTTCATATTTCGTTGCCAGCTCTGATTTTTTTCTATCAATTTTCTCGACAAGTATATACCTGTAAAGATAATTAATTTTCTATTAAAACTACAAATAGTGAACTATGTACTACAGTAAAAACAGAATTAGATATAATAAAGATTATATACATAACATAATTACTGATCTGATGCCATGACTTGGAAAATCAAAATATTTGCAATTGGTTATGTAAAAACATTATACAAAATATTGTAATTTACATTTTACGTTCAAATTTTGTGATGAATGGACCTTGATAAGACATCGCTCTGAAGATGATTGAACTTAATCGTTATTAATGCACGATAATATGTCCAGTTTTCTCTGCTTCGTTAATTGAATAAAAATTGAATAACAATTACGCACATAATTGAAAGAATTGGACGAAATGTTTATTGTAGCTTATTCCATTGATTTTCTAGAATATAGGCCCCAAAATGACAGGTAAGTATTCGATATACAATAACTCAAAGGCCTGTAAAAAAACACACGTAAAATATCAACACATTTCTATACAAACCGACAGCTAGATAGAGTATGGCACAGCAATGAATTCAACTGCATCTCACAGCTGATTCGTCCTTAATGGCCCGTCAGTAACACTAGGGGCATAAAGTGTTGATCCCTAGAAGAATTTCTAGGCGACTAAAATTGTTCGAAATAAATGTCAGGTCTAGATGGGAAGTTGCAATAGTCCCATAGTTCAATCAAATTCATAATTTTCAATATGGAGTTTCAAAAGAATGTCAGACACATGAGGGGGAACCTTATCCGTGTCACTATCCTAGAACAATTCATTTCGGGTAGATATGTATATGGTGTTTATAAGAAAACAAGTTTTAAAGGACGGGCGTGGTACAAATTAAAGCAGTTGACATTATCACAATTGATGGACTGCAATGACTCCAACAATAGTCGAAACAGTCCCGAAAGATCAAACAACATCTAAATGTATCTGTGCTTAACGGCCCATTGACCCAAAAATATAACATTACAGCCTACATCGTAAAGAGGAAAACTTAGATAAACCACACACATACAAACAAAGTATACTTTAATTCACAAGTATTAAAAATATCTATACGGTAAGAATGTAAGATATTAGTCAATTTTCTAGTATTTGGTTTTGTACAGACCTACTAAAAACTGTAGTTGGTAATATTTCACAAGGTTCCATTTGGATTTTCGGATTTTCACATAATTAGGACTTAGCCTCACCGATGGGGTCTTGAAGAGGCGAAACAGCTGTGTGATGTATATTAATGATTAGGTATATATCCATATAAAAATATGATCTTTTGTATTATATACATCTGGTATAAATGTTTAACATGTGATTTACTTTCAATATAAGTCAGATCTGATCATGTTTGATAAAGTGATGTATATATTTATAATATATCCTTACGTTAAGTCAAGGTAAACAGATTTATTGACGGGCTACTTGACCACTCTATTGACTTTACGGTTGTTTACAGTTTTATTGCCGTGACCTTTAGCCAGATAATATCGAACACGTGCGGAGTTTAACTCTATTACATTGTTTATATTAAGGAGATAATTACACGTTACTGCTCCCTATAGCTGTATGTAACACAGTTATCACGAGATAACACGTCCTGTCAATTCAATATCACGCGACTTAACTCTAAAGGAATTGAGGTCTCATTATTAAAAACTGAAGATACGGACGTCTACATGAAATTGATATGTACTATCAGGGCCGTTTAATTTTAATCTATCTACCATATACTTATCGCGTAGGGTTTGCTACTGTAGGGTCGGTGTTATCAAGAATGGAGGCGGAGATTGTCCAATCAGAGCGCGCTACCGATTAAGACCGTACCAGTAGGTTTGGTGCGTGGCCAATCACACGGCGAGTTTCGTCAGTATGGGAGGGGCTTTTCTGTTTGGCATTAAAACGTGATTAATCATTGTATAATAAGTGATTGATCGTTGCCTCCCGTTCATTCCTACCGCACCATACAAACTTGTGAAGATACCGGATTGGCAGTGATAAGGGGAGCTAACGTTTGATGTTTATATATCATATATATATAGTACCCAAGGAGCTGATTCTCATATAAGTCTTTCAGTGAAGGCCAACCGAGGGCTAAAGTGCAAAAATATAGATTTCAAAACGACCCATCAGACAACGACGATATCACAACACTTCTTAAATCATCCTGACTTTTTAATGTGAGTGTAAAATGTTGTCAACATGGCGAAAGAAAACGTGTGTCTGGACAATGCAATGATATTGGACACGAACGTCTTTATAAATACAAGGTGTAATTGTATTAACACTTACCTAATTTAGTTTGTTTCAAGATATTCACTTTAAATATATTACGACAAGGGATTATTTAGAGAGCAACTTTCTAAAGCTGTTAATTTGTAAGTTTCTACAAAGCAATTGACATTCGACTTCCTTACAGTTTCTGTTTGGATAAAGAAGGATCACAATATCAGACATAGGAAACTTCTACAAGTTGACAATTTGTGTTTGATTCCGACGGACAGTACCATGTTGGATTATTGTTCCAGTGACGGGTCCGGGACTTCTGGATACCATCCCAACCCTAGCCCAACCACGATGGCTAACTTGTTAAATATGGGCATGGAAAACAGTCGGGTAGGACAGCCGGCATTTGTACTAAGCAGTCCTCCTTTAGCTGCCCTTCATAATATGACAGAAATGAAAGCGCCAGCTTCCTCATCTAGCATGCTCACTCAATCCGGGTACTCACAGTCTAACCAGAAACAATTTTCTTGGAATGGTACGCCACATGGAATCTGTGACATCCTCAGTCGCCCCAGTATGGCAGCTTTAGGACTTTCCCGTCTGAACGCGGCCGGGATGTATCTCAATTCGCAAGGAAGACTGCCAAAGTTAGCGGAGCTACCCGGCCGGCCCCCGATATACTGGCCTGGTGTTATAAACGGAACGAATTGGAGACCATCAGGTAAGTTTAGTAAAAATTATATCTATAAAATATAATCTCCGAAAATATTCCAAAATTATATGTCGTAATCCGAATATTTTTTCAAATTTATTTTTCATATTTGACAACTTTTAAATCTATCAATTTATTGATGACAGAAAACTCCTTGTTAAATGAATGTTCTACTTCTATGTATCACATGTTTTATTGTTAAGCCAAACTCTTAATAGAGGTTTGTAATATATAGGTGTCAGATCTATATAAGTGTTTTGAATTCCTTTTTGTATCATTTATATGTGGTATAAACATTATTAAATAGAAATTGACAAATAAAACATAGTTTTAACTAACATAAAAATAATTTCTTAATAACCTATAACGCAAATTTCTAACCAAATAAATCACAAATCAATTACAAATATCACATAAAAATACATAAAAACGACGGCAACTATTAGTGGTATTTAGTTATCAATATTGACCTATATTCATGACAGTTCTAGGCCCCGTCATGGGTGCCTTTTTAACCCCAGGTTAAGGTTATATACATAAATGTTTTAAAATAGAAATGTTACCTACCATATATATATATGTGTCCATTCATCCGTCTTTTGGCCACTCTACCTCTTTGTGATTGTATTTCCTATATTGCCCCATGTGGGCCGGAATTCGTTAATAAAGAATTGTATTGTATATATATATATCAATTAAGGAATTATGTAGTCTGAGCTACTTTAATTTTGTAATGAACTGATTCAGAAGATATTTGTCCATCATTAAAAGTAGAAATTTGTGTTTTAAATGAAATTCAAAAGTAATTCATTTCAGAAAGAGTTTCGACAATGCAAATTCACACAAACTAGGTGAAAATCAAAACGCTTAGAAATACAATATATTTCTTAATTTAAACAAAAAATCAAAAAGAGCATTTAAAAAAGATATATATAATAGTTATATATCAATTATCAAATATTCTATAATGTGATTTCGTGTTAAGTGTCCATGTAGTATATGAGGTATATAAGTAGCCACAGAAGCTGTAAGTGGTAGGTAAGTACTTGTTAAGTGGTGAGTTTGTGTCGTATAACACAAACGGTGGAGTCGGGTCCGATTCCAGTCGGCGGGGTGGGTTGTCGGGGTAGCCAGGAGTTAATGTTCCCGGGTAAGTCGAGGCCCTAACGGTACACAATGTGTAAGTGTCGGGTGATTATAGGCCTGTCTTAGACAACAACAATTAAAGTCTGTTTCACACAAACACAAGATAAAGTACTCATCTAAGCACAGCCCCAAATCTCATCTGACATAAAGCTAAACAGCCCTACTGTCAAAGATACCAACACAGTCATTCTCATATATAGGGAGGGTTCAAATTCTTACATGACTATTTACATTTCATTAAAGTATATAAATAAAGTTAAAATAGTTCTTCCAAATAAATACCACCAAGAAACTTATTTTTTACCAAAGTAAGTGTAGAATTGTAAAATTGCCTATCAATAAAAACAAGTTCCTATTTTTTTCTTCTTTTTTTTCTTCTAAATTTTTGTATATCATAAAATTAAATCTAACATAAAATTTCTATTTTAACTTTATATGTTAGTCTACAACTTTAACACGTCTACACAAAGGTTATGCCTTATTAGCCAGTGTACAAGCTAAGGGTATAACCTACTAAGAGACCAGACACAGAGTCAGCTCCGTAAACTATATTTTTAACACTAAATAATGCTCTCGTACACCGTACATGTTTACGATGAAACTATTCCATATATCCTAACGCGCGGACCAGATGTCACAAAGAATGTCCCTTTCTATTGCTAAACAAATACAGTATTATGAAACCGCGTGTACTCTGTCTTATCTCAATTTCCCCACACTTTGAAAAAATGAAACAAACGTATTTTTGTTATAATTTTTTAATGTCTGGAATTTTGTTCTTGGCTTTATTCTGTATGAAAAACTTGACTAGAATTATGTTTAATGGTAATGCTATACTCAATAATGATATTTACAGGCGTACAGCGCCACAAATATTTCGTCACCGACAAATAACATTTATGATGATGTTACTACATGGGTAAAGCGTTCATGCATCTCTGTCTTAAACTGTTAGTTTTCCAGAGTGTTCTCTGTACTTTGTCATTTGTTGACGCGAGGTTTAAAAAACATATCTTAAATGATGATAATGCTTTTCTTAACTTCTCTCATTAATATATATAAATCTTATAAAAAATTAATTCAGATACAAGGTTTCTTTCAGATAAAACCGCAAAGAACAGTCCGAAAAAAAATATCAATGGAGTGGGTTTTGGCACTTCTCGAAAAGCACGTATAAAAATATATTTCCTACGTTTTTAATTCAGAAAAAATCTCCAAAATCCTTATAATTTCTTTTTTTTTTTTAGTTTTCTACAAATATAAGATTAGTCTTTGCATGCTTCAATCACAAGTTGTTTTTTATCGAGAACAATATTTTCCCTTAAAAAAATGTCCGTTTGATGTAGCGAGTGAAATTAAGTTTAGTGTTATTTCGACTTATCTTGACCGTTTTACGTTTTAAATATCAAGGGAAGTTTACCATTGAATCTGGTCTCATGATAATAATGAATGACTGACAGGTTTATAGACCGTGTGGTCAATGTCAGTAGCAGAAGATTACGGAGGTGTATTTGTTTTGTACCTGTAATTAATTTCCCACCTGGTTACTACAGGTAAACAGTTACCTGGGAAATTGACACGTGTTTGGTAACTACCCTAGTCATAATCGTTACCGACATAATTAAGTGGAGTGGTAATATACTACAAACGTCAATGTGATGTGATTATCAGGAAAAATACACCGTGCAGGAACCGGAAATGAGATATCTAAATGTAAAGGGGACTAATTCCGTAATTAATTTATGAACATTGATACAAATAAGAATGTTGATATTTTACATTTTATGAATATTGATATAACGACATAGAACACATAGCACGTGCACATTATTGACAGTTTGATTAGATATGGTCTATCAAACAAACTTTCTGTACCTCTTTTTTTAATCTTTCATATTTTTAAAATAAGCTGTAAAAACATCAGTGATCGGTGGTCTGTATTCTTTCTCCTTTCCTTCCTGACGGGTGTCGTTCCATCATGATGAGGAAGACCTGTGATATCGATGTGATCACTGTCAGAATTATTTCACTCCCTAATATGTAAATATGTATTCCTGTCAGTGCTGTGTCTGTGAGACTGGTCATCAATCGATGTATTTAATGGTAAACGCCGGTGCTAGGGTATTTATCTTTAATCTTGTCTCCGGCAACTATCAGCGTCTTTCACTCTCAGAGCAAACATCTCCATTTTATATGCTTCTATACCAGACAGAGGAAGGGGGGGGGGGGGGGGGGGGGGTGTAAGGGGTCTATGTATCAATTTGACAGTATACCGAATTGCTACTCCATAAAACGGGGTTGGATTAATTTGACAGTGCAACGATTTCAAATGCTATTTCTCCAAACGGGATTGTATTAATTTGACAGTGTAACGATTTCAAATGCTACTCCCCAAAACGGGATTGTATCAATTCAACTTGGTTGTGATTTTAATGCTATAATCATCCAATCGGGAATGTGTCAATTTGACAATGTACCTATTACAGATGATACTCCTCGAAACTACTTTAAAATTGGAATTCAGTACATTTTGATACCATGTTCATTGTTTTATTTCGCATATCGTTTACCTCCCTTTGTAACACCAAAGTTTACTTTGATAAAAAAAAAAAAAAAGCTGGTATTAAGAATGTGTCTATAGAAAAAATAACACCACCACCACCCATACCCCCCCCCCCCCCCCCCCCCCCCCCCCCCCCCCCCCCCACTTGATAAACTAGAGGATAAACTTGATAAACTAGAGGATCAACTTGATAAACTACAGGATAAACTTGATAAACTACAGGATAAACTTGGTAAACTACAGGATAAACTTGATTAAACGTCTGTAGAGACAGTGTGGGTTAATGGTACAATTGTATTTGTAACATACAATGTAAGAAACAGTGGGTTATTTATAGGGGCTGGGGTTGATATGTGGATATCCATGGGGGCTGGGATTGGTTTGGGATTCTGAGTATCTGTGGTAATGCTGATGATGGTGTGGTATCTGGTGGTCGTCTATGGGTCTATGGGTCTATTGGGTATATTGGGTGTATGGGTATAGACTATGGGTCTATTAATTCTGATGTTGGTGTGGTATCTGGTGGGTCGGTCTATGGGTATATTGGTCTATTGGGTCTATTGGGTCTATGGGTATAGACTATGGGTCTATCAATTCTGATGTTGTTCTTACAGACATTTTATCTGCACGTGTAATATTTAATGACCAACCAATAAAAGAACATTATATTACAGGTCACAGTTCGGTAGTGGTAGACAAGGATGGAAAGAAAAAACACACAAGACCAACGTTTTCAGGGCAACAAATATTTGCCCTGGAGAAAACCTTCGAACAGACCAAGTACCTAGCGGGCCCAGAGCGCGCGCGACTCGCATACGCCCTCGGGATGTCAGAAAGTCAAGTCAAGGTAGGTCGACCACTCGTCTGTCTTTGTCCTGTTCCGTCTGTCTGTCTGTCTGTCTGTCTGTCTGTAAACGTATCCATGTCTTTAATTTGTGTCAATAAATATGACATTACCGAAATATTCTACATACCAAGTATATCCGTATTATTGGGGTTACTCTTTATAAAACAAAACAAAAAACAAAAAAAAAACAATGTACTTGTTGACAAACAAGACCCGACTTTATAAACTTAGGTTTTAGAGAACACCAATTATATTTAAATGAAAATTATTACCAAAATGACAATCTGACAAGCCGAATAATAAAAGGTAATACTTTGTACAAAAACTCCACTACTGTTCTGTGTGGGCTGTGAAGTAAAGACGTGGGTAGTACATATAGTGGTAGAATTTATCTGAGTTTAAAACGTTCTATGTTGTAGACATATGACATGTAAGGTTGAAGTTTGACCTCACCGTTAAACAAACATTGGACGGCTGCGGACCAGTTCTAGATATGGCCTTTCGTGGCTACTTTTGATAAACTACATTCACTTAAATACTTTCTTAACACGTAAAAGTCTTAAGCCAATATCAGACGGTACATTTTCCGGCTTTAGATGGACGTCCACCCCTGAAGTTGTCACAACACCATTCCATAGGATTATTTACAAAATTATAGTATTCATCATTGGGAAAGAATCTGAATTTTAAAATCAGATGGTTGTTATTTGGATAAAAAAAAAGAGGATATTTCTACATCAAAAAGAATTGCTTTAAAGGCGTATGTATATAATGATGAAAAATACATGGAATTGATTTTCTAAGCAGGCGATTGATATTTTAGATATTAAAACGTCTCTGTGACCCTGTTAAGCACCGCCAGGATAATTACACAAAACTAAGGATGTCCGTTTGTAGAACCAGCAATAAGAATAGAACAAAGTTTAATTACTTCTAACTACAAGTATAAGCTGGTGCTACCCCCTCCCTAAACTTACAGCACTACAAAGATAACAGATTTATCAAAGACACACTTGTTGCTTGTGTCCCCTTAAACATGTCGGATGGTTTAGGGGGATCTATTACGATTAACACTGTAACGCTAGCACGCGGGGTTCCTAACTTCTATATGATATAGCACGCGCGCTAACATGTCCTCCTCGGCAGGTGCTCTCCGAATCCCCTTCAATCGATGGCCCCAGCTGGCAGGGCCACGGGGCTGGCCCCACCTACAAACTTTGGACCACATGTATAAATAGCTCCGCCATTGTGGTAATCTGTTTACAGACACTTACGTCACAGGGTGTGATAATTGAAAACGACATTCCGTTAATTAATCAAGAAGAAAATAGTCTCCCTATTATAAAGAAATGGTATGCTATGACATAATTCTCCCTAAACTGGAAATTCTGTACTGGCGACTCGTCACTCAGGTAAAAGTTACCTTTAGGAACAGTAGGCCGTATTTTTGACAGAAAACGAAATCGATAAGTACACACTGACTGCACTTGATTCTTTTAGAATCCATTGTCAGCTATCGGAATCATGGGGACTTGTTGCTTTAAATACATTCGTATAGACCGTGGGTTGGACATCACAGGGACTTGTTGCTTAAATACATTCGTATAGACCGTGGGCTGGACATCACAGGGACTTGTTGCTTAAATACATTCGTATGGGTCGTGGGCTGGACATCACAGGGGCTTGTTGCTTAAATACATTCGTATGGGTCGTGGGCTGGACATCACAGGGGCTTGTTGCTTAAATACATTCGTATGGGTCGTGGGCTGGACATCACAGGGGATTGTTGCTTAAATACATTCGTATGGGTCGTGGGCTGGACATCACAGGGGCTTGTTGCTTAAATACATTCGTATGGGTCGTGGGCTGGACATCACAGGGGCTTGTTGCTTAAATACATTCGTATGGGTCGTGGGCTGGACATCACAGGGGCTTGTTGCTTAAATACATTCGTATGGGTCGTGGGCTGGACATCACAGGAGCTTGTTGCTTAAATACATTCGTATGGGTCGTGGGCTGGACATCACAGGGGCTTGTTGCTTAAATACATTCGTATGGGTCGTGGGCTGGACATCACAGGAACTTGGTACTTTAATACACTCGTATGGACCCTAGGCTGGGAATCACAGGGACTTGTTGTCGTATGGACCCTAGGCTGGGAATCACAGGGACTTGTTGTCGTATGGACCGTAGGCTGGGAATCACAGGGACTTGTTGTCGTATGGACCGTAGGCTGGGAATTACAGGAACTTGGTACTTTAATACACTCGTATGTGCCGTTGGCTGGGAATCACAGGGACTTGTTGTCGTATGGACCCTAGGCTGGGAATCACAGGGACTTGTTGCCTTAGAATTTGTACCGAGTCCCTGTGGTCTGAGTAGGTTCTTTGTGTAACGGTCATATTGTCCAAACTCTGCTCCGTTACGAAAAGAATTAATAGTTCCATTATGTGATTGAATGAAAATTAATACAGAAAAAAATGAACAGAATAAGCATCTGATACAAAATCATTTATTTGCTTTGACAATAAAGCTATTTGTGTATTGGTTTTATTGAGAGATCAGTTTACCAAATATTTGTCCTGCTCTGCCATTTGTTCAACAGATGTCATAAATATAGGACAAACGTCCCAATATCTTAAGAAAGTCACGTGATTATCATAAATAACATTCGAGTAAAATTTCGCAAGCGATGTGTAGAATTTTCGTGGATTTCCCCATAGATATGTGTTAAGTGATCAATAAAATCTAACACTCGTTTTCGATATGGTATTGGTTTGTTAAACATGTGATATGATTTTGATATCACTGGTTAGCATTATCAAACTATCCGGAAATATCAAAACTATACATGTATCATGAAAACACACAAGCAGAATCCTCTATATACCTGTTTTGATGATAACTCGATATCAGATTTAATGACCAAACAGCCGATGAGAAATCAGTAAATGTTTTGATGTTAAATCAGTATATGGTTTAAGAGAAAACCTGATGATTTGGGTATATCTTTTGATGAGAATATCTAGTATAATGCCTGGTTGTGTTTGGGATGTCGTTGGGACCAGACGCGTGGTATAACCTTTAGTCGGATTAAGTGTCTGCTGGGCAATAAAATCCTGTATTGTGCCCTAATTAATTAAAAATCCTCTCCTCTACACGGAAGGGGAGGGACCCCTATTCCTCTCGTTACAAACCCTCCTTATCAATTGTCTCGCGACTATCAGAACGTGCGTCGCACGGAGTCTAATTATGATTAATGTGTTGGCGCGTCTTACGGCCTATTGGCCGGCTTACCTTCCTGTTCCGACGGGATATAGACATCAGTCCGACATCACTTGGAATGGCGGCGGATTTTAAGGACTCAGATTAGATCTTCTTTGCTGATTCTGATACAGATGTTTATAGTATTAATGTGTCAGTAAAAGCCAGCCCACTTGTCCGACATTGCCTCTTAACTGTCAGAACGACACCAATTGTCTGATTTTGTTCGATAGTCATTGCTTTACTAAATCTGCTGCTGTAATGATCCAAAGAGCACGTGCATTCGTAGTATCTATATGTTAACATTACAGTCACGATAAAAACTTCTCGTGAATATTTAGAATACTTGTATTTACAATCGGACTCAAAACAACTAAGATACAAAACGTAATCACAATAACAGTATAATTAGCCGAAGGACTGAAAAAAAAATAATTCGATTTCAACACGCAGAATAATGTTTCCGAATCTTTCTATTGCAAGCTACGTTATGTAACTCAACACATCCACAACATGGCCCCCTTTATTTGTGTCTAAAATGGAAATGGCTGCCGGAATGACCAAATAAAAGAGTCTATACACATTATTTTCAAGAACCCAGAAAAACCCCGTGGGGTGAAACAAAGGACAAATACGACAAAATGGGGTGAATCAAAGGACAAATACGACAAACTTGGGTGAAACAAAGAACAAATACGACAAACTGGGGTGAAATAAACGACAAATACGACAAACTGGGGTGAAATAAACGACAAATACGACAAACTGGGGTGAAATAAACGACAAATACGACAAACTGGAGTGAAACAAAGGACAAATACATACGACACAAAGCCAGTAAGTCAACCAAATCGGACAAAAACACATTTGACAAACAAGACTAACTTGTTTGATAATCAGAACACACGGAGGAAAAGTTATTCACATGTTATAACAACAAAACAGAACTATGACAGACGGAAACAGAGTAAAGGACAATGTGACAAGCATAGGAAAATACAACAGCGGATAGATAGGATATACAGTGGACAATGATCAATAACATAATTACGCATTGGACAAACAAAATCAGCATATAGTGCAACAAGGACAAACAAGGCTTAAGCACGGGGAAAACGGAACTAACACGTGATACAAACGGAACTAACACGTGATATAAACGGAACTAACACGTGATACAAACGGAACTAACACGTGGTGCAAACGGAACTAACACGTGATACAAACGGAACTAACGCGTGATGCAAACGGAACTAACGCGTGATACAAACGGAACTAACACGTGGTACAAACGGAACTAACACATGATACAAACGGAACTAACACGTGATACAAACGGAACTAACACGTGATACAAACGGAACTAACGCGTGATGCAAACGGAACTAACACGTGATACAAACGGAACTAACACGTGATACAAACGGAACTAACGCGTGATACAAACGGAACTAACACGTGGTACAAACAGAACTAACACGTGATACAAACGGAACTAACGCGTGAAGTAGAACATGAGACAAACGGAGCTTGTACATGAAACAAAGAAACTACAACATGAGACAAATGAACTCGGATATTAGACGGACAAAGGAACTAGGATATGTAGATCAAAGAGGTCATGCATTGTACAAATAAGAGTTAACCCGTACACATATAAAGACATATAGAGGGAAAACGCTAAACCAAGACTTACATGACAAACAAACTACATTAATATTACGCGGAAAATATAGCCTATACTTATAGTGCTAGTCTTTGTAATAACGGCATCGATCTCTATTATTACAAACCCATGAAGACCATGAGGATTTTTTTAATCATAAAACCGTTTGCTTCTCTATATTGCCAATGTGCAGAGGCATTTAACACGTGCGTTTTTAATTTGCACGTGTATTTCACATCAAACAGAAACAAGGTCCCTAAGAGAGTGGTGTTTACGTTTCCAAATGATGCTTAATTTCTATATAATTGGTATAATTAACCAGACATGTTCATCCGGAAGGGTCCTAAGATAACAAGAGGCCAGGCAGGCTCATCAATAATCACCGTGTAGCTATATTTGTATTTATTTAAACAATTTCTAGTTTGGTAAATAAATAAACCCGGCTTTGTATGTGTCTGGTTTTTCTGACCGTCCTAGCGTTGCTGTCTCACTGAAGCGTGCATAGATAATTCTATGTATGTCCAGTGGTACTCCTTGGCATGGATGATTTCTTCACAAATATTCGGCCTCCAATTCATCATTGTCATCTTCGTCGTCGTTATAATAATATATAGTAGATGATTCAAAGGACTCTAAGGATACGCCCAGTATTGTTTTTGCCAATGAAACAACAAACTCATTAAATAGTCATTAAATGTTAATTTAGTTTTTTATTACGTTTAAGCCAATCCTTGAAAGTAGGACCAAGATATAATGCATTGATTAGATATAACACCTCACGTAGATTCCTTGAAGTAATAATGATATGTCTTATCAGTCAAAATATATAAAATGGAAATTTGACAGACCGAAGATCGAACTTTTAAGTAAAATATACACATGGAATATGTATTACATGTACTTAACTGGCAATCACGTGTACTCAGTGTTGAACTTATTAATAATATCATATTTATTCACGGTGTATGCATATTATATCTTCTCTATTAACCAGTACGGACCAAGCAATGAAGATTATATATGTCATTTCGATTATTTTGTCATAAATATTATTTTAATATTTTTTTTATCTTTAAATTTAAAATGATAAGATACTTGAGTTAAAATCATGTATCCGGTAGTTGTAAATTCTCCGGTGATTTATGAAATTCCTTAAAACTGAACTGAACAGGAAATGATGTGAAGTTGTAAGGTGTTAACACCATTCTAAACTGTGTTGATGGATGTTTGTGTTTGTCAAGCTTAGTCCACACTTGTGGCCGGAATCCCTTTCGGTGTATTACGTGGAATGTCCATCATAGGGTCAGTATTGGCCGAAATCCCTTTAATCTCCGTTACAAGGCAAGAGTTACACATGGTCACCGTTTGTAGAAAAAGATTCCCATTCACACAAATCCTTGTGATGTGTAACTTGAATGAAATACCCATATGGAAATAAAATTTCCTTGACAATACTGTTCATTTCCTAACATCTGACCGTTGTCCACTTGACGATTATCAAACCAGTGTTTGGGTAAGTCCGTGATTACGAGAGCACGGTCGGCAGCCTTTGATGACTTGCCCCGCCCGAATGTCCGGTATGGCGATATCGGTAACACCTTTGTCCGAATCCTTTAGCCTTATCTAGCGTTTCATTGACCACGACTGGACAAGCCCCATCAATCCCCAATATCCAATTAAATGAAGTAACTTGCTAATGCGTTAACGGACAATCACAGTGTGTTTTATCTCCCATTCATTATCAGTATAATAATAGCTGTCTATACAGGCCTTTCCCT
Organism: Pecten maximus; assembly: GCF_902652985.1. NCBI lineage: Eukaryota > Metazoa > Mollusca > Bivalvia > Pectinida > Pectinidae > Pecten > Pecten maximus. The sequence goes on from NC_047026.1 coordinate 21,022,837, forward strand.
CATATACCCGAAGACCAGACCAGACACGACTTCTGAACCAACTTAATATCCGAACGACCAATGTCTTCAGGAAAATTTTCCTTTGGCAAGAGTTTAATCAGACTTCATGTGATTTTAATGCATCCTATATAAATTTAGTCTTTTTTAATCTGATATGTTATGTTATAAGTTGTTTTAAAATAAAATACACTTTTATAGTGTTTCACAGAGTTTCTGTAATAACAAACGATGTTTGTTGGTGACCTTTAAAGATGAATCCTTTAAAGATGAATTCATTTAATGTTTAAAATTGTTTCTATTTTATTTAAAATTGAAATTTGACAAATCTTCTGCGTGTTTACTACTTAATTTCTACTTAACGTTTAAAGTAAAATATCAGTCGATATTGTTTATGCTGTATTATTTGATACCAATGGCAAGTTTGTAACGTTATTCTTTTCTTCCAACATATTTCCTTAAAAGACTACTTGAATTGAATAAACACTTTAAAGTTTGTTTGTTTTTTTTTTAATTTATTTTTAACTATGTTTTATTTGTCAATTTCCATTTAACAATATATATACAACATATAAATGATACAAAAAGGAATAAGAAACAAGTGTCAAGACACTTATATAAATATGACACCTATATAATATAGGGTGACGTTACATAACAGCATAAACATGATAAAACACAACATCATTTGATCAATATCTTGCCAACAAAATGAACGCCAAACCACCACTACACAAATAATTAACTCTAGTTAAGAAAAACTAATAAAACTTTCTATATTCAGTGTTTTTTGGTATTTGGATATTTGAGACCTCCACTCGTATTTTTCGTGTGGGACTTTCTGAGTACCAACGATCTTTGTAACGAAATTTGTATTCTGATCTCGTCTAAAAAAAACTCGACAAAATTACTGATATTCCATTTATCAGCATTGCAGGTAATCGTTTTTCATTGCAGACTCCCATGCCTAATTTCATTTAAACATTTCGTTCATTTCTTTGGCAAACGAACTGGACACAAGTTTTTTTTATATAACATCAAAAAGTCCCTTTTCACTATATATATTAATTAACAGCAAGGAAACCACATTGTTGATCAACAAGAATTTTATTTTACATAAAACATTGTTTGCGCAATTAATTAAATAAATTCTAAATACGTGCATCATTTATGTGTAAACAAAGTCAGCAACACGTGCAAGCCTGTTTAAAATTTTAAAAAGAGGGACAAAACAATTCTTTTAAGTAAAAATGAATTTGAAACCGTTTGGAATCTTAATAATAATATTGAATCTCAATTGAGAACAACTTGCGGTTAGCTTGGCCAGTCGTTCTAACATACACGACCACCTGTTAGACGTTTCGACCAATACCCTCTGAATTTTATCTACCCGGCGTATACAGCTAACGAAATAAATCATTCAGTTCACCATCCAATTTTCATAAAGTGATAATAAAATCAAATCTTATAGATATTTTGAAGATTTATGTTTATCCTCAGATAATGTATCATATACTTTAATATATAATGTTTGGAATCTTATCGGCGATGTAAATAAGTACATAGCTTATTTTAAAGTCGTTCGAGCGTTAGACCGCCCGTTATAAACAACATACTCCACCAATAAGTCTTAAACTGATCTTTATAGAGATTTTTGGATTCTAATAATAATATACCAAGATTTTGATAAAATTCAATATAAATTTAAATTAAATTGTCGACAATTACACAATCGATTCAGAAATGTCACATACAAACACCGTCTTTAACAAAACAATATTTTCGAAGTTCTGTACTGTAAACAATTTGGATAATTTAATGAATTAGCTGCGTTACAATTTCATCCAGAAAAAATGCAAATACAAAATATATTTTTAGTGCATTCAGAAATATTAAAAGGAAACAAGTTGTTCCAATCGATTAACTTTTTTTTAGTTCGATATGCTTCATTGTCATCAAATATGTTATTGTACACAACACGGTTATTTGACAATTTGCATTTATTTTTTTGCGTTTATTTTTTTATTCGATTGTTTTAATTTTGCGTCAACGTGTTCTTACATATATCGCGTGAAGATATTCCATATACATTTTATTTTTAACTGCAAGCAATTTAAAAACGGTTAGGTAACTCATTTGGGTGTTTGTGCGACAGTTTTCCTCCTAAACAAATATACATTTAACGAGTTGATAACACCAATAAATGACACCCACAGTATAAAGATTATCTAATTAACACCAAAAAATGACAAAAATAGTTGCAGCGTCAGGAAAATGGTCGCTTATCAGACCGGAAGTAATATATACAATATAGAGACTGAATAGGATAGACTTTCTCCGGGATGCGATTAATTATTTTTCCACTTTAAATTTAAAGATAAAAAGAGAGAAGTTCAAACTTAGGAGAGAGGTGTTAGTATATAGTAGGTACATTTTTGTATTGTATTAAAATATACAATTGTCTGTCCTTGTTGTCAATCGATCATAATCGGTGTTTGTCACAGATGTATAGTAGTATCAATGATCACTGACATTCTGGGTATACAGTGAAAGTTATCCGTGTGCCTGATTCCGGAATGTTGCTGTGCACAACTAGAGTCGGTGTAAAAAGGTGATTAAAAAAGGTTCACGAAGCCTCAACCAAGCGCCAGACAAAATTAAGTTGTCTGAAGCGCCATTAAAAAAAGTGAAGGCACACAATTTAAACCCATTTCTTGAAATAAAAAGGAAAGCATATTTTGTATATTGTCCTATTTTTGTGACACATGTTTATTCTTGAAATGCTCTTTTTTAATTAACCACTTATTGGAGTTATTGGGCGAAACAATTAGACTCCTGGAGCCCGCTACATCAGGACTCAAGACGACGAGGGATTAAAATGTAAACATGACATAATTGAATCGTTTCTCAACAAATCAGTAAAATATCGTCTAACAACAAAAATCACCGCTCTTGTTGGTTATGAAACTATTTCGTTGTGTTCTTTCTAAGAGACATATATAATCATTTGTAACAAAACTGGCTTCATGTAGAAACGTAAATCACAAACTTATCAACAAGATAAGCCAAAAACATTACGATTTTATTCAAAACCGCTGTAAGAGTAACAACAACAAGAACAAAAAGGGAAAAAATACAATTGTCTAACCATTGTTTGCTCACAAATGCCTAACCATGCATTGTTTGCTCACAAAAAGGACAACGTGATATTGTTCGGAATGCATAACAATGCCTTTAAAAGAACAATCCTTATCGGAAGACCTCTGTCTCTGGTCACTAGATAAGGTCCTGTAGAATACTGGACGACCCATGTTGTTGAGAAATCATTAAAGTACATTTTTTGCTTGTCGAACCTCTCTGACTTTTAATCAAATGAATAAAATGCTACCAATTTCCGATGAAAATCTCCTTTATGTAGCATTATCCGGCATGATTGTTTATTCATCACCAGTAAACATCATAGTTAAGACGTTACGGCGTCAAAGGGTGTTAGCAAAGTCCCCAGGGCCCCCTCCCAGACAATGGGCCTGCCTCTTCATGAGGCTGCTTGTGTCCCTGCCAAGACAAAGGTATGTGTTTCTGTAACCTCTCCCCTTTCACAGACAAGCAACTTTCGACTCCAACATTGCTATTTAAACTGGTTTCCAACTTAATTAAGACATGTTTATTCAAATCAAACTGTTTATAAAATCTGTACAGAATTTAATGTTTTCACACTTAAAGAAAACAGCCTGGTTTTTATAATGATCCCTCAAAGGAACTTTGACAATACAGTTTAATACTCCAACATAGCACAGATCTTGTGCATTACAAAACATTAATATACTCATTGTAACATCTGTAAGTTTCATGGCTGCCTCTGACAAACATTTACGCATTTCTGTCCCTCAGGTACAAATTTTATGTGATACCAGTTTCCGCGGATTAGACTTCATTCGCACATCAAGCTCAGGCGATTAGATTTTATTCGCTCATCAAAGACCATTTGTAGGAGCTACTCACAGATGGTGTGATTCGGTCACACCTTCCGCCATTCACTGAACACATCGTCACTCTGTAATAAACCAGCATCTAGTCAGGGATTTTTTTCTGGGAAATACGGCCTGCTACCACTGTCAGTAATCACCTTCACCACAGAGGGAAAAAACCGCGAATTACCGACATAAACGGTACTGATTACGAAGTATTTTATGCGTAATTTGTTCTCGCTGTTGGGTACCATTTTGAAATTGGGCGGATGCATTTATACGGTCTGTTAAATTATGCATACAAAGGAAAATCGTAACATTTGATATAATTGATATTTTTTTCAATCTCTTCAAGGTTGTATCTTATTTTCTTACTCGGGCATGAACGACAATGCCAGGGTGATATAATTTTAAATGGGTGATATTATACATGTAGTCACGACATTAGGGCAAAAGGAAATCAATTAAATGTTGAAATCCTATTTTGATGTATTTAGGCTTTAGCAAGCACAAAAAAGTGAAATTACGTCAATTCCTTGTGCTGACTCGCACTGCGCGAGGTATACGTCATTAATTCATTGTTAAATCATTACGAATGCGTAGTTAACATAATTGGTTTATTGCCACATTAAAAAACTAATATCTCCTTTCAAATGGGTCTCCGTATAAATCCATCTTTAGTTTAAATTTTACCCTCATTTCATCAGATATTAATTAGTTTACACGTTGGTAGGCCTTTTATATTTTAGACATTTCTAATTATAGCCTGGATTTCTTCTTGTACTGGTTGGTCCAAAGGAACATGAAGGTATTGCTTCAACCAGAAAAATAGTGTCAGGGGAAATTCCCATTTTATAAAAACCAGAAGTAAAAAGATCAAAGAGGGCTCACAAATTGTTACCACTAATTGTCACAAGTTAATCAACATCTTAATTAAGCAAACAGCGTCATAACGCTAAAATCAGTTTCATCGTTTTATTAACTTATGGGAATCCTAAACTTTAAATTTCCCGTATGAAAGCATAACATACATTTTCATAACTAATAGTGTCCTTTATAACAATGACTTGATAGTGGGAAGGTATCGTAAATCCTTCTAAGTGCTGCTAAGTATGTTGCCCTTGCCTTGTCTTGGCAATCACAACATTCTATCATGACCCTTCCGACAAAGATGATAAATGTCTCTCTAATAAGCTGATCGAGTAGATTTATTTCAAATCATTAGCTCAATGTCATACTTTGTGTGTTTATATATCCTCAAATATTCGTCTGGCTGAGCCACTTCTGTGCACTAATACCGTTTAATGAATAACATGACACGCATCCATACATTTACGTTTTCATGGAACCGTCCGACGCGTTGATAAACTTCCCAAATGCATTTACCACTTAATAAATGGACAGTGAATCACGGTCATTTCAATAATATGACGTAAAAGAAATGAAGGAGGCCAAGATGTTACAATAGGCCGTAGAAGCCTGATTTGTAGTATTGTATACAAGATATTCAGCCTCGAGTATGAGCAATCGTTTAGCGTTTCTGTTGGCTCATTTGTCTCCATTGATTGGTACCATGCTCTGGACGTGGGCCTGCTAGCGGGGCGCTGCTATGCTCTCTCGCTGGAAATGCTGCTTAAACATTTTTTTCGTAACAACTATGTATTTCTATGAGCGTTAATGAAATTTGATACGATTTGTGAATTAATTTCTCTTTTCTTGTTCGTGTTCATTTGATTGATTTCACTTGCTATATGCCCTAATTAATGCACGCTTAATTAGGTAAACAGTACAGCGAATTATGTGGCTGATGATAAAACGGTCCATTCAGTATTGGTCCACACGAACGTGGCGTCCAAGTTCTGTTTGAGCAAATGTACATTATACATGCTCCCCTCAACACCAGTAAATATAATAGATAGGTTTTAATCATTCGGAAAATCATGGCAAAGCGACAAACCATTTTGATATCTTCATTATTTTCTCCATCAAATGAATCAACTAGACTAACGCCATTGGAAAGAAATGAGTTAAAAAAGAAATGTTACTTTGATTACCTGTTGACCAAAAATGCTGTTATTTTTGTATATAAAGTGTATCTACTTTACTGTGCTTTCAATGGAGGACTGGTCACACCGATGTTAATCAATGAGATCAATTTGGAACCTGGCGCAATTCATTGTTTACCATTAATGTCTTAACAAACATGGGAATATAAGAGTATCCTTACAGACGTGTGACAATCACAAAGTATCCGATAAATGATTTAATTACATTTTTTGCCAGTCATATATAAGAAATTATCAAGTTGATGAAAAGAAGATCCAAATGAACCGAATGTAGAATAAGTCGTAAATTTTCTGCACTTCTTCAAAACACGTTGCTATTTTTTTTTTTACAAATTAATCATTTGAAAACAGTCATGCAAGCAGAACTTATAAGGTAGGAGAACATTCAAAATGGCGCCGTGTTGTCAAGCGTGACGTCATTTAATATCCCCTATATATTTGTAAAATATGGTATTATATCACATGGACATATCGGAGATTTTTCCACAATCTATTTTGAAAATTTCTACACAGAAAAATAGCGTAACTTATCAACACGAAGCCTCTGAAAGTTAAATATATATAGATAGCTGTACCTGGTAGAGTTGTAAGCCTGTTGTGTTTATTTTTACTTTAAGTAGATTTTGTTTTAACCTTTCGAACTTATTACCGGCCAAAAGCTTGCTTTTAATGATTTGTTTATCTTCATCACTGTATCCCGACATGTAGTTTGACGGCACTGTCGGCCAGACGCTTAAGCGGTGTCAGGGTTTTCCAAATGTTTGTACGTTACGCAGCACCAATGGTACAGACGGTCGATGATGTAGACCACGGTGACATTAGTTTCTTGTCAATAACTTTTTACTATTGCTGACCAAACACATTTATGTCAACACATTTTTACATGACGTTATTTTGCGGTTGATGTATACACAGTTTTCGTAGCAAACACTTATTTTATATAAGTAAAAACTACCTAACCTGGACCTGCTATCGTTTCAGATTCCTGATAAAGCCGCCGACATATCTAGACATAGCGAGCTTTGTTGTATCAAAACATATATAAACTCCATTCGTTGGGATCGTAAAATTACTTGTCCGTGAATTTAGTTTTCTCACAGTTTTACTGAAGGCCTGTAACAGCCTTACAACAGATCATAAAAACATTAGTCAGTTAGCTCAGCCCGTCGTCTGTAAGTGTCGCCGGAGACTGGGCGGGGAAAATGCTTCTCATACTGGTGTTTGGGACAACTGACTCTCTAAACAATATACACATACTCATTATATCCCCTCCGAGAACAGGTAAACAATGCCAATCTTTCCCCCTTCAGATTGTGCCACCGAACTGTTTTGTGAGTGTTTTTATTTTACAATTAACTCCGACTGCTAAGTTCAGCGGCTGATTCCAATACGTCTTGGATACAGGAAGCCACAACGCATTCCTAAAATTATTAACAACCTTGATTTGGTTAAATCTACATGTATATACTCACCGTGTACAACCTTGGGCAACATACTTCATATAATAATGAGAGATTTCAACATTGCAAAATGCAAATTTAAAGAGGATGTTTTACATGTAAGTTGGCAACAGATGTCGGTCTCATCGGTAACATCTATATCAACCCTTATATACCATAAGATGTTTAAATGCATAACGTTTTTGATGTTTATTTATCTTTATTAGTTTTATCTGCATATCATGTATGCAGAACAAACCATTGTTTTATGATAATGAATGTCCAATTAAAATCGATCGTGATTTATCATAGAAAGTGGAACATCTTTTGCATACTATTTTCCTTATTGGGCTTCAAAAATAAATATGCATCATATATAAACGATATTTCATTCGTTACTTTATTTTAAAGTGTTGTAGGTAGTATAATAAATTACTTGTATAATATTTAAGGGTTTTACCTTGAATGTATCTTTTTATGTAATGGCGATATAACTAAAAAGGAAAACTGGAGTGTACTCTAAAATGAAGCGGTTGATGAGACTGCACTATGTGTATGTGTGTGTGCGCGCGCGCGCGTGTGTTATAAACCCTAACATAACAAATATATTCAAGTTAATCCTTATAATTTGATTTGCCATGCACATTTCGTTTTATTGACGAACTATTTTCTCTTAAAAAGTTACTACGCCACTATATCAGTCAACCAGTTAGTGACAACATGAATTTTAAGCCAATGGAAGTGCTTGTTGCAAATAAGATTAAATTATAAATGTATATCATAAATCACAATCAACATCTCTTGTAAACAATTGTACTTGTTATTATATCTATTGAAAAAAATATTGGTAGTTTCACTGAAGATGGAGTTTAAAACTTGAAATTCCTTTTTACTTTGAATAAAAAGAAACTATTACAAATAAAGGGAAGTAATTCAGGGGAGACAACAACAGGATTAACCTGACAAGTTATTTAGTTCGGGATATAATGGGAGAATGTCAACATCCTGTGCGGACATAAAATTGGGATTTAATGGATGTGTTCGTTCGTGACACGGACTGACTTAATACTCGCTATTATCTTGACGCTTCCGACTTTACCTTCATAGCTTTGTCACATTCTAAAAGTCCAATTTAACAGTATCTTAAAATATCCTATTTTTCTTCGATTTCGAATAAAACACATTTAATCTTTCTTTAAATATTTCAGTGACTCTTTTATACGATTATTGTCAATAGATCCGTTTGCTAACTCCCATATAGACAAACAGACAATGGGATTTATGTGCTAGCACCTGGGTCCTAACTTAAAATTCAAATTCTATACCTCGTAAAATGTGGATGTCTATTTTTCAAAAGGTCGTTTTCCGACCTCTTCAGTATATTTCATCGCTAATAGAAGCATCTCTTCGGTTTAATGGATTATATTTGTCAATGGAGAACGGCCCTTGGAAAACAGAGTAAAGCCATTCTCGCGGAGTGCTAAACGTCTGTACCCGGTAACCCGCTAGTGCCGGAGTTTACCCCTACCTTATATCCTGTATATAAACATTTTTATTTCGACTTCATTTTTATGTCATACATGACATCCGGTGAATGTCGTTTTCGTAAACGGATTGATAAGACATAATATGCAGAATATCATTCTATTGCTTTCTTGACGTCATCATTTGTGCACAACAAATCACTGACGACACGATTTGAAACTGTAGGCGGCCATTGCAGAAAAGTACTTAAGACGTATTGTTGCATTTCAAGCTTTTTTTTCTTTTAGTATACGTTTTAACCACTATAAATAGTGGCATGGGCTCATGATATACATACGTATTTTGTGTTCGTTTTAAAATATCCACTATCAAAAAACATGAAACTGATTATAGTATGGGAGTCATGCTCCTCTCTGCTATACTGTAAAGTTGGTTATTGCTCATTTTGATGTTTCCGACGTTTTGTCTCCGAAATCATTGACGAGCCATTGAAGGACAAAAACAGCTGTATGGTGTCCCTACAGCATCACTGGTGAAACAGCTTTTTAATCTTTTTGGTGCAGTTCTTTGACTACTGGCTTTTGACCCCACAAACACGCGATCTTCAACGAGTTTTCAAATGAGATTTTATGTTAGAGTCATAGAACTTTTTATTTTTACGAGTCTTTGCGAGCAAGATGCAACTTCAAGACATTCACGAGTTTCATGTTTAATGAAACCCAATTAAAGTTTTGGTCATATAAATATTAAATTACATTTTGAAAGGTTTTAATGTCAAAATGTCAAAATAGCCATTTAGTTGCACCATTCATGACGTCACGTCATTGTCCATATTATGACGTCATAATCAATCTCTGACTGACGCAGTCAATGAAAACTCTCTAGAGTATATTACACTAGTCACATAATTATGCTAAAAAATATCACACGGACGAATTCACTGAATAATAGGACGATTATGTGATTAACTATTATATCAAACAATGAATAAACTCTTTGTAAAGAACGTTTAAATAATTCGGGGTTGTTATCGAATACAAAAGTTAAAAACAAAACAAAAACAAAACAAAAACAAAAAACAAATTTGAAGGTAATAATGAATATTAAGTTAATTGTACAACTGTTTCGTCCTCGCCATTCTCGTCAATGAACCAAATGACCGATATTGTATTGAAACTCAGAGGAGAAATCAAGAAAATGGTCACCAATGATAGTTTTAAAAAGGAATGTAAGCGTATTGAATAATTAACTTTCATTTTTGTTACAGGTGTGGTTTCAAAACAGACGTACAAAATGGCGAAAAAAACATGCTGCAGAAATGGCAACTGCAAAGAAGAAGCAAGAACAGGCAGAGGAAATGGACGAGAACTCCGAGGACATGGAAGATGATGGATCAGATGACGGGAAAATGCAAGACAGACTGGACGATTTTCTGGACCATCAAGGTTTATAGGTGTTAAGTGAATATAGTAACCCTAAGCAATGGTCCTATATACGTCACCCATATTGTGAAGTACACATCATAATGACGTAACTACAGGAAGTCGTCATCTAGTGTACTGAGTAGGATGACGTTGATACATACGTCATTAGTTACATGTACAATGATGACGTAGTGAGGCTCACGTGCTCGATCTTTATCGTGTCAAATGAGTGGTCGGAATTCCGGAGAAGTTATGAATTAGTTTGAAACTGAGGTCGATGAGTGCATTTCAACTATACTTTTGGTGCAGTTGATGTCGAATGAAGCCATTAAGCCGAGCTTAGTGTGAACTGACAGAATATTGCACATTGAAGGCCTTGAGAGCTAAACCGATCTTGGTTCTTATGGGCTTGAAGATGACATAAGAGGATTCCCGCGCTGCCACGTGACGTCACAAATAATTACCACATGTCGGCTGCTTCACATGAAGAGCACACCGACAACAGTCGTTTATTCCATACATTATTTGTGTATCAAGTCATGAAATGCCAAAATAACCATAGATTTTTGTTCTATATACTTTTTGTCATGTTGATGCAAATTTGACATTTTTACAATTGAAAACATTAGAGGACAAATACATGTAATCATGTTTACTTTTAGCCAGGGAAAATGACTTGCCCGATAGCCATTGCAGACCCGACTAAGGTTTTCTCTCGTATCTCACCAAATATTGACAAAGGAAAGCCTATATTCATTAGGAGACCATTTATCAAGATTCAGCTATCGCCAGCTTATTCTTCGTTTAACGTATTTGACAGTTGCTTCGGAATGTGCAATACCACGTCCCAGTGCTAGACTTGTACAACGCTCTCCACCTTCGAAATTTAAAATTTATAGTTTTAACACAGCCTTTCGACCTGTCGAATGTCTGCACTCCTTGGTAGGGGGTGTATTTTATCATAAAAATCATACAAGAGAACGATGACTTTCTCCAACGTTTGTTTTAGGTGGAGGTTTGCTACTGTTAAATGCCAGGGCTACAGGCGTGTGTGGTATAGCGATATAAGACTTTGTTATCCGTTCTTATATAAGAATTAACATTTGTACCAGCGTTCACTGACAGATATACCTGGACGATAGTGCTACTGACGGGGGGTAAAGTCAGATAGCATATATTACGCTCGCGGGACACCTGTTTTACTACAGCCTGACCGGGGACACGGAAGATAATGCTCCCGGCAACAATCCCTAAATCATACAATATAACTTATAAAAGTGAATTTGGGCTTGACATATATTATAATGTCAGAATAAATCCTATGATTGATGTTGTGCATGGAACTTATGCATGTTGCACTAGTGCATTAGCATATCCCGCACACCCAGTCATTGATGCTGGCTGTTATAACTTAAATCGAAGAATCAAACATTCAGTTATTAAAAATTGATTCCACGGCCAAACGTAGACGGAAATAAACAGTTATTTTAGAGTATGTTGAATGTTTAAAAGCAATTTGTTACAATTAAGTAGTGCAATATTTGATCATATCATAAGTAAGCTATCCTAAAGAACATGGTCGCAAAGAGTTGCCCTATAATTTATGAGACCATTTTGGTAACGAATTCCATATTGTTTGCATTATGAAAAAAATTAAAACAGGCAGTGACAAAATTTAAAAAAGTTATTTCATCCGAAAGTCGAAAAATATTCTTTGATAATTTTAATCAATATCTATGACGGTGTTAATGGGTTTTTTAGTCTAACGTCATGCCATGTACAAACTGTAAACAATGTATTAAATATATGTCCAGTTATACGGAATTAACGAACTGCAATAATATAGTCAAGGTTACTAAACTCTACACAGAGGTCTGTCGAGTTAGCGTCTGGCCTAATTCAATAACTTACTAATCGGTTAGAGATAAGCATTCATTGAAAGGATATTGTTTCTTTAAAACCCAATAGTGTTAGTGATATAATATAAAATCGATGAAGTTTTATTTATTTAGAGATTTTGGGCCTTCCAACGAAAACAGCATGCACCTGTCAACTTCAGAGAAAAGAAAATAAAAGCCAGACTATTCTATCACAGTGACTGAATATGTTTAACATGATTGAGAATAATCGTTTGTAAATTATAACATTTTTTTGTTTGTGAAATAAAAAAAATAATTGCTTATTTCTTTAAAAATTATCATAAATACTAATAACTTTGGAATTATGGAATGTTTATGTTTTAGAAATATTTATTTCATTGATCACTGAATATTAAAACCAGTAGTGGGTTCTGAAATTACAATCGACTAAACATGTACAGGAATTGATTCATATTAAAGATATACGTGATAATTCGATATACAATCCACATGTAAGATATTTTTATCAGACAAATGAACACTTCATTTATGACAAAACTACCAATAGGAATTTTATTTCTATAAATATCGTACGAGAAACCCATGTACATACTATTATTAAATTTAGGAATGATGTTTGTAAAAAGGAAGATTAATCACTGCCGTTTACTACAAAACACATTGATATTCCATCGGTCTGTTGTTTAGACTGATGCGCGGGAACGTGATGTATCATTGTATAAACACAAAGGACAGGATGCGATTTGTTGAGACAATTCTAGGATAGCAATCTCATACATATTTTTGTTTTATTTTTATTTGTTTTTCGACTCTGAGAAATCTATCTTCTCTATGCGACTTATCGCTATATGATATTGTGAAAATATCTCATATGGATTATTCATAATGAATGATTTTCTCGCAGATTAAAAAATATTTCATGCAATATATATATATACAATGACTGGTCTTTTTCTAGATCGTGGTATTGTTGTTATTTTTATTTCAAATCAGATCCTTTGTTTTCTAAGAAATGATTCAGTTGACACCTTTTCGATTTTTAATTTATAGCTACTATTAATTGATATATTTTTAGCGCTGAAAGCATTGCGGTATAATATTTTCTTAACAAATAAAGGTGCGTCAATTTATCTTTGCGCTAATCAGTTAAAATTTGGTATCCCGCTAAAATTTAAGTTCGCTAAAATTAACACATTTATAGAACTTCATAACTATTTTCTGGATTTTTTTTATTATTATTTAATTTTGAGATATAACTGGTTAAATAGTAACATATGATTTCAAGGAAAACTTGTAGTTTAAGGGAATATATACATCGATTTATCATAAAACTATGTAATTACCATGATAATTAGATTATTTGTTATGATATGTATTGAAGACGAATTTATACACGTGTATTACGCGAACTAGCTTTGTGATACATTACACAAATTGATTATGATGTATGTGCTAACGTTTGTTCACAAAGATTTAATAAAGAAAAGTCAGAAAAATTAATGTGTGCGTGTCTTATTTACAATGTCAAATTTAATTCAGATAGCAAAATAGCCTCTTTGGGTTACAAATCTAAATCACTGCATAATCAACAGGCAGAATCTTATATTGAAATGTTTTATTTTAATTTTAATCCTGATATTTCTATTACCTTACAAACACTTAAATAACAAATTATTATTCAAAGTATCAGATTTTATTTTCAGATTGTTTTTTATTTATACAATCAATTAATTAAAATTACAAAAATGAAATTTTGCAGTAGTTAGAATGTATCATAAAATTAAATAATAACCTTGGTATAAACATAAAACATATAGAGAATAATATTACAGTCGAATCTTCTTATCTCGAAGACGCTGGTCACATGGAAACAATTCGAGATATCCTGAGTATTCGAGGTCCGGAGTATATTTTATATAAAATTTTAACTGTCAGAACTGTATTCATACTTGGGGGTAGGCACGATCTTCGAGTTATTAGTGTTCGAGATCACGCATATTGACTAATTAATTAGAATTCAAACGGAAACCATATACATTATGGAGGGTTGAAATATATCACTACAACAACAAAAATCTTGTTAGTGTGATTTGAGATACTGTCTGATGCTGAAACAGTTGAACAATTCATTACTTTATTGGTTTGACTATTTACATTAATTTCGATGAATAAATAAAATAAAAAGTGTTCCCTTACTTGGAATTTCCATTTATTACTTTATATTCAATACCTATTCTGAAAGCATGAAAACCATGAAAAAACTATAATGTATGAAACTGGTATTGATGTCATGTAAGGTTTTATATCTTAAAGTATTTAAAACGGTACAGATTCTGCATATATACATGTCTGGAGAATTATTCTGAAACACCAGAGCCAAGCAAAAAACGAACACAGAACGATTATAGTGTAATGTTAATATAGCTATACATTATCATAGTTTTTAAGCGCAATACTCACGATCCACAACTGTTTTATAATAATAACTGCAACGTGTAATGAAATATACGGAGTATCCAGTGATGATCGTGTTCAAAATCGTATAAATACTTATGTGAGTTATATAACTTTGTGGATAATATTTTATGTATATATATATATATTATTATTTCGTTCTTTCTTTCTTCTTTCTTTCTTTCTATATCGGTTACTAATTCACTACAAGCACATGCAACATTACATCATTGAATTGAAGGTACAATGTATTGTGTAGCTTAATCAGTATCAACAATTTGTATCTTTAACAACTTTATCTTTTCTTCGTTACTTCTTTATAGCTATAAAATACACACCATATTCAAGATATATAAATATGAATAATACAATAATCACAACACAATATTACTGACAATTTCTTTATTTCTTTCTTTTCTTTCTTTCTTTCTATCTTTCAATCTTTATGAAATACATCACAATCAAGTTGTAGTATATTAGTATGTACCGTTTACTTATTAAATCTACAGTGATCTCAATATGATATCAATGACATACTTTCAGCATTCTGCAACAATTCAGATTTGATGACATGTTTCGAGTAACAGACCAACAATGTTTAAAGATGCTACATTATCGACAGTGTATACACCACTTGTCATAAAAAAGTATAAAATATCACGTCACTAGTATATAATAATATCTAACTTTCATCAACAAGAGAAAAATGTACAGTGTGAAATCAGCCTAAACCCTATCGCCAGTAAGACCGTATGTCAGGTACCATATCATACCATACCTTAGTATAATATAATTTTTTCGGGATGCAATTAATAATATATTCAATTTAAATTAAAATAACCACAAAAGTTCAAACGTTTAGAGTAATAGCTTATATTTTGTAATTGTTGGCAGTATACAAAAATATACTATAGTCTTTTCTGGCTTTTCAACCGACTATTAATACACTTTGTCGGAGATAAAGCATTTTTAAGATGTCTATTAACACATTATTTGCTTTTCGATGTATAAACTATCCAAATGTACTAGCACTGGCGTTAAACCAAGTCGTAATATAACTTTACACAGCCATGTACAAATAGATAAGGTAGTTGATTTTGGTTGTTTGGCTTATTAAACCGACTTGGAATGTTTAAAAACTTCTCAGAATAGCACTGTGTCTTTCCTGCTTCAATTTGAACAGGTCTTGTTTAATTTACTCACTACTAAGTAGGTCTGTGAGAGTCGATCAATTTTATCTACATAGTAAGTCACCGCGTTTACAAAACCATTGGAATAACGGAAGGCGATCTGAGGTTGTGATGTTAAACGGATAAAATACATTAGCGTAATAACATCATGTTTTGTTATTTCAGTATTAATGGAGGTGTGTTAGATATATTTCCCTCGCTTGCAGAGGAAACTTTTGAAATTTAATATCGTCAATAAAAACTGTTTGTTAATTTAGTACTACAGTTTACTCCACATGATATCTCTCGCCATATATTGCATCAAATCAGTGAAAATTACAACAAATAAATTGAACATTATATAAATAATCAATATGTGTTCAAATTTCTGTCAACTGCTATGGAGTGTATGTAAAAGGTTAACATTTAAATGAAAATGAAATATATTCTAATATCATAAAAGAACTGTCTAAGATGCTTCAAACAAGTCTGGTATATAAAATTAGACAATACACATGGATATATACAGTAGATGTTTTTCTCGATCCGCTGTGATGAAGCCTCACTGCACGATAGAGTAAACAGACGCACAGTCTGTATGCTTTAGCAGAGACACGAATATCAATAATGTAATGATGTTATATCTTGTTTCAGCAGTAACAAATGACTTAACAATTCTAGGTAAAGATTTGTGTGTCCAGGTATTTAGTCAGTGTCAGAGTTGCCAATACTGTCAATAGAGCGGTATTGTACCGGCCATTTAACCTCGGACAGATACAAATCCGCATTTTACTTGAGTACGTTCCGCGATAAAGGAAATCAGAATTCCTATGAAAGCTTGGATATTTCATTCAGGGTCGCCAAAGATTTCACGTTTAAAGAGCCTTGGTTATAAATGAAGGTATGCTGGCACAAAAATAGAGTGTCGCTCCTACTCAAAAGAATTATACGGTATTAAACCTTCCAATGAAACACATCTGTACTTCCTGCAACAGAAGTTGGCATACAATAACCCTATTTGATCAAAGTGCAGGCCTTTTTCAATTGAGGACCGGAGGGGAACAAAGACTGTTCGCTATTGTCATCAGAGGACAGGGGGCGAGCCCATTCGTCCCCTGAATGTCATTTACCGTCCGCGCTTGCCATTTATCGTTAAGATACACTGTCGCCTCCTATTGGTGAGGCAGTGCTTGGACGAAGCCGTCTTGGATCCTGTGAAAAACACGCTAAACGCGGACCAGTAGACCCATAACACGTGTTGTTGACACTATCGATCACTGGAAAATAGATGATTTATTGCCTCAATTGGATATTATTAATTGATGTGTCTATTGATACAAACAGTGAAGGGCATAATGCAGCCTTTTGGTGGAGAAGAAAGCAATGTGAATCGCCCTGTTCCATCTGATAGGGTAATTTGCGTGATGTCCCCGTGTAGTGGCGAGCGATTCCAAGCGACTGTCTAATGATAAAGGTTTATCTTCCAATACCGCTAAATCCTCAGTAACTAGCCTGCTCCGCTTCAATGCTACAACGACCAGTGTGGTCGTATATCTCTGTTTGAGCCTTTATCCTATCTCATCCATTCATGAAAGGGCTTTACATCCTTAACTTAAAAGTTAAAATGAATCATTATACAACAGTTACACTATTCATTTACCCCAACGATTTACTGCATTATTAAAAGTTTAACTATTTGATAAAACATAAATATGAGTAAATGGAACTTTAAAATGATTTTCTTAATCATTATGAAATAAACGTATTTATCTTATGACGCTTGAAGAAAAATCATGCATTTTTTTAAAAATCAGATCGAAGAAATGACGAGATAATACATACTTGTTTCTACACATTGCAACAAATCCTAAATTAATCTGTAGTAATTATGGCAATTATGAAATAGATTTTAAAAATAATTTATATGTTTAATTGAAGAAAATCATAATACTCAACTACAATATGAAAGAATAAGAAAATAAATAAAGATATGAAGAATCGATAGATGTTAATATGTCTTTAATTTCTGTAAACAAAATTCAAATAAGCAGAAAACCTATCTGAAATAGCTGACTCGCTATAAAACGACGACGATGAGCCTCCATCACGTCTAATGACAAAGTTTTTATTCACGTAATCTAACTAATTATTTTCAATAGACGAAGACAACCGCTTTTAATATTCTTTCGTATAAACAAATTAACCATTTCAGTATTCTATCTCATCGTTTGTCGTATTGAATTGTACCGACATTGCTGATTGGTTGTCCGTGATGTGCACGTGCGAGATGATAGATCATCAATAAGAATTCTATTGGGAGGGGTCATTAGACGGAACATACCCTCCCTAATAAGGTCACATAGAGGCCCAATTAATTGCTGTTTACCAGTGCTGCAAATCAATCATTGCATTGATAGCTCTTAATATGTCTTTTAATTTCTTCGGCGTTCCTGTGGGAAATCCAATCCCTATTGCAGGCAATAGATGTCAATGAACAATCGGTGAGGAGCCTTGGATTGGAGATACAAACTGCTTCTATAATGGAGACCGAAATATCGATAGTACGAGCTTAGAATTATTTTGTCGGGCAAAAGAAAATGTGAAAAAATGTATGTATAGACCAAAATATACTACATAGATAAAATAAACAACTGTGATTAAGTAAACGCGTAATTAGATACAGTGAAAATACACTTAGTTAATGAATAACAATTACTGTTCATGTGTGAGCTGCATATTCAGCAAAAACATAGCATGGGCGGGAAATATGAAATATACTCAATGTACAGGTATGAGTAAAATAAAATTGTTATTCATCGAGAAACCATTGCTGTTCTATCTCAAAACGAAAACATCAAAACCATTGTGGTGTCAATATTCGTAACACCATTGTGTTTTTGTTTTTGTTTTTACTATTATTATTATTATTATCATCATCATTGTTTTTGACTTAACAGTGTTCTGGTTTAATCGAAAGCATTACATAGTTATTTGTCTATGTAGAAAACGTTATCTTCATTAGCCTTTCAAAACCTTAAATATACTTTACACATAATGATTGACCGGTCTTCATGACTTCAAATGAATATTCTCCGTATCATGCTTTGTGAGTATAGAAAATAAACAAACAATATGTGCATATTTCCCCAAAAAATTAAGTATTGACGAATTCGTTTGTTTTTTGGGGGGTTTTTTGTCCAATATTTTTGCTATTCTAACTTTTTTTAAATTACGGAATTTTAATGTCATTAAATTGATTAAGCAAATGCATTAAACATCTGTATTCTATATATCCAATTCGTTTGTTTTTGAGCTTACATATACAATTTAATTGTTATTTCTTGTCATCGTTATTTCCTGTATGGTTTGTTTTTTATTTTTGTTCGTTTTTTGTTTTTTGTTGTTGATCTTTTTTTTCTGAAGAAGAGTTGGGTTGTCTTACTGACATGTACTCACTTGTTATTTATTCTATCAAGAGCTATGCCATCACTAGATGATTCTCTCAATAACAAAACACTAATGTTCTGTTGTGTGGATTTGTTTACATAAAATAGAAGTCGTAATTCCCTTATCCGGATTTTCATAAATTCCTCAATCTTGTTTACAATAACATTTATAGATCAAACTTTCCATACAATACAATTAGATGCACATTCATACGTATTAAAGTCTGATCATCAACACTAAATATCTTCTTCTATCCTTATTTATAGACTTAGAACGGCACCAGGACAGGGATACGTGTGAAATGTCTTACGAGGCATCCATGTTTTAAAGGCCAAACCATCAAACAATTATTAATAGTGTGTTAATATCTGATACCGCTGCATTTTATTGGCCCAAATTTCAATATCATAGATGGATTTAAAAGGAACTGGTTGATACAGACGGAATAAAATGATAATATCGTAATCATATCCAAAGATATAAAACAGAATATAGTCAAAAACAAATTTTATATAGGTTTGTTTTATCACAGTTATTGTAAGAAATAACCATAGGTGTAGGTTTCTGTCTACTATATCGAGTCTTTTCCTATGAATGTCTCAGAATGTTTGAATATTTTCAATATATGAGTTTTACGTTAATATCGCACAAAGCAGCTTTTGGTGTCCAATTATTCAGGAAATCACTTATAAAAAAGCATTGCGTTCTGTTTGAAAATTGCACATACATGTACATGTATATAAGAAAAATATGCACCGTATAGCGAAAAATCATACTTGGAGCTCGATGTAAAAACGAGGAGACTTCTATATTAGACAGAAGGATGCTATCAAAACTACAAAATCTAAATCTAGAACCAAGGGTTCCGCTGGAGTGAGCGTTTCAAAATATTTCCTGTCAATAAAAACAAAAAATAAATCATCTAGGAAAATTGTCAACAGATTAAATTACCAATTGTCAAAATGAGCATTCAATAACATGATATAACGAATCACCAAAAACAGTTCATACAAATCTTTGGAATCAAACACTGCTCCATGCACTTACATCCTTTAGGGCATCCCAAGTCAAATACAGTAGATTTTTCAAAGAGCTCAAGGGTGTTAGAACCTAAAATAAATTGAGTCATATACAGTATAATCAAAATGATTCATTTGCGTCATACATATGTCTCCCGTCCTTCTAGGACTGGTCAGTGATGCTGTGTCCCTTAACTGTTGATTATAGAAGGCGACAAAGCACTCGAATATCGGGAAATCTTTGAGTTTTCCTCAGTCGATTTTGAGCGTCTTTTCTTATGATCATGTAAAACTTCGTGGACATTTTGTGTAAAATCTGGTACATACATACATACATACAGACAGATAGATCATATGACATAGCACATCCAGTGATATATTCTATAAATCACTACTACTGTGCAATATTTAACAAAAGTAACTTGATCAATTGTTAGAATCACGGCTTATCGTGGGCCTTGCTGTTGACATGTAATTTGTTAAGCTGGCTGTAATTTTGGTAAAACATGCGAAAAAATGAATAATTCAGGAGAACATAATGAGCTCATGTAGATCATGCATATTGCAATATAATCGAAACATTTGTTTGACCGAATTTGGCTCTATTGATAGCATAAACACTTCTTCTGTTTTGACCTTGAAATACAAACGACGCTTGTGAATTGTATCACACAAATATGGCATATAGGAAGGTATTTCAATTAATACAGATGTTCATATCAGATACAATTAAGACATCTGATTAGAGTATGAAGAATGTTTCGAGACAAATTGTTAAATTGTTTGGGGGGTTTTTTTGGGGGGGGGGGGGGGGGGGGTTTTTTTTTTTTAAGGAAATGTGCATGTTTTACCTCCAATTCAGCGGTTGAACTATTGTATTCAGTCTTCGTGTCATGTTCAGATGGCATGTTTTTTTTTATATGGTACCTATTGTATAGCTTCGTATTACTTACTCTAACTTTACCCTTGGTTGCAGATAAATGGTTTGGAGTTCAGACAATCACTAGCATGAATACTAGTTCAACGTAGGATATTATTTTCATAATGAAGCAACAGTGTACTGTTTTCAGCGTACGGATAACGCAAAATGCACTTAAATACAGACTCATCGAAATGACAACCGAACAATAGCAATTGGCAACATTCAAACAACAATAGACGTCAAAATGTTTCAGATGAACTGCCACGCATTAATAGAAATGATGGGTAAGAATTTAATTGAATTAAAGCGTTAGTTTATTCAAGTCACGTCATGTCGGATATAACATGTGTGAATCGGGAAACCCAAACATCAAATGACATAAAATCATCAAAGAGGACAGGAAAATAAAGACGCCTTTCATTCACAATACGAACACAGTTCATCTTAATGTGAGACAGTGATTGACACAACTCCATAAACGGAAGTTCATTACAGAACGAGATTTAAGACGAGATTTCATTGCTCGACAATATGACGCCTCGTCCTAAAAACAACCAACACAATCGCGTTATTAGGACATGTGTTACACACTCAACAGTAAAACACAATGCTCAGTTTTCCTTGATCTTTCCTGTCAAATTGATTTTCCTTAACCCAGGCGATTTTGGATCTTCCGAAATGTGTATTTCAAAAGTACTTTAGAGTATGAAACCCAAACAATAGGTTTATACACTTTTTTATTATATTTCAAATTTCATTGTTATTTGATCATAGCAAGTCATTACCATTTTAATTTTTTTCCAGTTGTCAGTTATCATGGTCATACTAGTAGGTAGGCATAGTTTATGAATACTGTATGTAGGATGGCACCGGCAATAATAATGGTTTAATGAGTGTAATTGATTAATTAATTAATATTGATTTGATGAATCTAAATTTGATCAGGTGGGTTAATCACCCGTTGAGATCAAAAAAAGAAAAGTTAATTTTAGCCATAAATAAAACATACCTGGGAATTTACAGCATATGTTGCTATTATATTTAACCAGATTGTACAACAACAACGGAAAAATTATGTACCACGGTGAAAATATAGCGAGGCTTACATGGAGAAAACTAAATGACCCGAAGACATCGGACAATATCACCATGCGCGTGCTCACTTAAAGTTATATACTTATATAATTACATGTATATCATTAACAACAATACTAGTAAACAAAGACATCAGAGAATATTGACATGCACGTGCTCACTTAAAGCTATATACTTATATAACTATAACATTAACACCAATAAGCAAAGACATCAGAGAATATTGACATGCACTTGCTCACTTAAGTTTATATATGAATGTAATTATATCTTAACACTAATAAAAGTTTTAACTGCTTCAATATTGTTTTTCTTTTTCAATACTTGTTAATTACCATTTCAATGCAATAGCATATCTTGATAAATTGTTTATTATTATGAAATGCAAAACAGGAAAATCAAGATAATAAATAAATCCAACATTCAGCCATAATACTTACCAGGATCTCTACAAAATGATGCCGTAGGCAGTACGATGATTGCCTGCTTGTTATCCGCTCCGGGAAGCAAACTGCAATCTTGTACTGATATCCCTAGCCGGCCGATTACCCGTTAGTGTAATAAGCTGAATCTACTCCCTAGATAAGTGATAACTCGTTTTTTAGGAGATCATCATTTTGGTGATCAACATACATTGATGGTTAACAAGTGTATTGCTGTAAATATGGTTTGTCAATTTTAGATTGATATAAATGTGGAATATTAATGTATCAACAGCACTCTGCATGTGAACAACTAAACTAAAATAAAACATATAAAGATAGAAATTAAGTAAATAAATTGATAACTAAATAAATAAATAAATAAGACATCTTCACATTTAAAACGTCTGGTAGTCCGAGGGGTCCGAAGGGTCCGAGGGGTCCGAAGGGTATACCCAGGAAATCAGGGTAGTCAGCGAAATGACGAGATCCGTGGTTCTAAGTAGAGATGCCTTGTCCCGTGTTAATAAATAGAAGAAAAACATCAAAGATGATTAATTAATGGCGGTTTTCATGAATAAGTTTGTCTGATTGCTGGTATGAGAGATGATTTAGTAGAATTACTGCTGGTTATTCTCTGTAGGGATTAGGATAAAAAAAAATGTCGTGCCTGGATGATAATTTCAACTGGTAAAATCATTTTGAAAATCATATTGCACTTAATTGTATTTTCGTGTAAAATGATTTGCTGGTGTTAACAATAATGAATATGCTGGCTTAAAGGCGAGGTGTGTGGTCAGCGTGAATTACACTCCAGATGGCGCTGGCGACATTATCGATAAATGGTCACGACAGTTGTGTTCTATTGGACATGTCAGAAGATTGGCACCGATGTCAAATCCTACTCTACTGTAGCCCTCTAAACTGTTATCCTTTAAACCAACATGATAACCTCACTGATATTGTGGTAAATGTCAGGTTCTTATAGTTTGTTGTAGTACATGGAGATCCCATGTCAATTTATGTTGTATGTGAATTAACAGGAGACAATACACGCAAACTATTATATCTCCTTTAAATATCTATCTAGGAAAAATACATTGTATGCTGAATTATGAATATTAATCTTTAACATACAGCTTTATCTAGAACTCTAGTTATCCAATGATGTCGGTGGAAAATCAGGAAAAACAAAATATGTTTACACATAGAAAGTGGAGATGTAATATTCCGCTAATTTAATTAATTCGTAATTACCGGTATTCAGCCTTAAATTAAGAGCTATGCTGAATATATGATAGGCATTGTATAAGTTACAGTTACAAAATCGTTACCATTAATAACGACGCCATATTTGTGTGTAAATCATTTCTGGTCCACATATTTTCCTGAGTATATCAGGATATCATGATGTATATAGGTGTCACATGTTGATTCATTAATATCCTGGCTTTAGTTCTAATAGATATTTCTTTTCGTTTTTGGGTTTTATTTGCATTTTACTCTTGGTTTTATTATCTGCGTGACAGATATGTCGACTACAGACGGGAAACTAGCAACCCAAAATTTCGAGAGATGCTGATTAATGGGAAGATTTTATGAAAGACAAGATTATCTCATTCTTAAATATTTTGTTAACTTGTATAATAGAAAGTCGAACGTGTTCAATGTTTGTTGATATGCTTTATGGTTTATTTGAACCAGAAGACGCTTTCCCTTCCGGAATGCATGGTCATATATTATCCTTGTCAAAGATATCCATGCAAATATGTATTTCCTCATATTTCACCCTTGCTGTATTGATTTTCAGATAGAATTAAGACCCGGTTCCATGCATCGTGACCAATCACAATGTGTAATGTCTGAAAAAATTAAATATATATCATCTATGTAAACTATTTAGTACTATAAAATTGCAAGGAAATATAAAAGTATATTGGAAAGTATTTCATGTACCGTCATTTCATAAATGTTACGATTGTATTCATGTTTAAATATTTAAATCAATGTTAACTGTAGAATCAGACGAAATAAACGTAATAAAGTATCATGATATTAAACTAGAAATATCAAAAAAAAATCGACAGTTTAACAAATGGCAGTAAAATAAAATATCCGGTACACCGGAATTGGGTTTAAATATTAATCTTAACGTCACCTGGTTGACAATGCCCCGGTATACAGGCTTTGCAGTGTGATAGGATAATCTTTTCCATTGAGATACTGGGTATGGAGACCATGGTATATTATCACCCCTACATCACGCCGGCCCCTATATTTATCCCATTACAGGGGTAACCATTTCACCAACTTAACTGATTATTGGGCTAAGGTAGAACATTGTGACATGTTGACTTAACACATTTTTAAACATACACTGGTAACGTTACTGCTTGATAAAACAAAATGTCGGTGTACATATGTGTGCGGGTTTTTTTTTATCAATAAAATGACGAATGACGTTGGTAAGTCTGTGTAGATCAGTTTGTATTAGTCGAGTGCATATCTTAAAATCCTCGATAAATAAGTTGTTATAGGTAAAATCTGGGGGACCAGTTTCCATGCTTTTCTGATAATGTATTCATTTAATATATCATGTCGTGACGTCGGACGCTCCCTTGTCATGTAAGACCTGTGTTCGCGTAAAAAAAAGCATTGATTAAGTTGTGTTATCTTGTACTTTACATTAAAACCATAAAGAGCGCTGTTTTGTACTGAACCGAGAACAGCAATAGTTCAGATAGCAACGGCGGGTACAAATTACCTGTTGTTATAAGTAGCTTATTACTATCATCATCATCTATAATATTCCAAGTAGCAAATGTTGAATTGAACGTTCAACAGTTTTGATCAGGTTTTTTTTTATCATTCTCTTTACATACACAGAGAATCAACATTACAATACATCCATACAATAATGGTGTTCACAGTTGGTCAAATAGAGACATTTATAAATTTATTTTTGGAGGACAAACAGTGGAAAATATAAATAGGATAGATTTATGCCAATTTCATTATATTTATAATCAAACAGAAATAAAACCTAAAATGATGGGTGGCTGGGTGAAACAGTGGTAACACAATTGTGTTTCACTTATAAGCGATATCCAGATCGGACATGAGAAGGTATGGGGTCACCTGCCCGATCACGTGGGTTTTCTCTGGATACTCTGGTTTCCTCCACAGCTAGACCCGCTGTTCGCTTCCATCCGGGTTAGCAAAATTGATTAATATAACTATTTTCGCAATTGTAGTAAAATAAAGTTTCTGTTTGAAAAAAAAAATGAAAAGAAATGTGACACCACTGTCCAAGACTCGACAGGTGTTACATGTGTCGTAGTCCATCTGACGGCTCTATAAACTTATTGCTTACCTTATCTAAAAAAAAAAAAAAAATTGACTTTTTTTTATAAATTAGAAAAAGCGCAAATCGCATGAAACTCATTTGAAATGTCACAAGCTATAAGTAAATCCTACAGGTGGAATGTTTTTATAAGGACATGAGCATGTGCTGTTTAATTAAAACGGAACCCTATGGGTCACATTCAACTCAGATGGAGCAATAATGTCCATTATTATTCAATGTAAAAATAGCATACCACGTGATATTTTGGTTACGTAATGGTCGGGTGGCGTAGTGGGTCGCAGTCATTGTTCCACAGGCCGTCTGGGGTTTAATACCCCGGCCGGATATGGAAAGTTATTGGATCACCAGATTTGGTAATCCGCTGAGCGTTTCCATCCGGGCAACTAGAGTATACGATATGTATATGCTTTATAATAATCGGCATATTAGTTTTTTGATGGAAAGCTTTACATATAATATATTAATAGTGATAGAACGTCACTCTGATTAACAACAAGATCTGTGTATGATCAGTTTGATCATCCTACAGGGCGATTAACCAAGTCAATTCCTCTCTCAATTTCTAAAATAATTGTCACTCCCTGGGCGAGATTTGAGAGCGAGATTTGACTTTGTGCAGCCGTTGAATCAAAGGACGCCTTCCTCTGGGATCAAGTGGTCTTCGAAATTTTAAATTGTTCATCTCTTTTTCGTTTCATGGACTCCGTGTAACATTTGTAATTTTGTTAACTTATCTGTTAATGTTTTTTGAAACAGTGCCGTGTATCAACTACGAACACTACTTAATTAATTGTATATATTATATTGTAAATATGTTTTCTCTATGCATCATGTCAATATGGGAAAAGAGAATAAAATGAATTTAAATTTGAATTTGTGGTTACACAACAACATTTTCTCTGGGTTACATGGTGGATGTCCTAACTTGGACAGTAGACATGTAGGGACGAAGACTTCTTATGATGTATATCTCGGTCCCTGGTCCATTTTGTTTCCCGTATGGACGCTGAATTCCTGATATATTGGTCTGTAGAATTTTGCTTCTTTATCAGGGCCAAAAAGATCACAAGATCGCAGCATCATTATAGACACTCGCGCATACGCACGTAAGGGGATGTATATTACAAATATATAGTGACTGATTAGATAATTGTGGAAATTCTCATTGTGTTTTAATTTTA
Organism: Pecten maximus; assembly: GCF_902652985.1. Taxonomy (NCBI): domain Eukaryota; kingdom Metazoa; phylum Mollusca; class Bivalvia; order Pectinida; family Pectinidae; genus Pecten; species Pecten maximus. Next base: position 21,050,172 of record NC_047026.1, read on the forward strand.
TTATCCATTTTTTTCAGTACTTGGAATCATTGCCTCCACCCGCTCCATTAAGACTCAAAACAAATCAAACATTTTTTACCTCCATTTCTGTCCTCATTTTTATGATTAATTTTTCACAAATTCAGAGCAATTTGTCCCGTTTAATGAAATAATATAATGTTTGTACATTTTCAATTCAGGGGAGACAACATCACAGAAATAGAAGCCGGCCACCAGGTGTATTAAAGTGCCAATAAAGAGGTCCATAGCGTGTGTATCTACGCCACTGACCAGATGTTTATGAGCCATTACATCGTAAGGTCCGGACTTCACAGATAAACGGCAAACTGATTACCCTAGGACAGGATTGATTGATGGGCCGCATACCTGGTGGGCTCCCATCGGTTTCCTGGTAAAGCCAACTCACCGATAAGTGTTCACAATTCTTTTCATTTACTCAATAATATATATCGAGGAGCGAATAACGTTAAAATTGACTCCGGCAGATTTCTCACAGTAAATTCGACGTTCTCATAAAAACATCAAGTTGTGATTTCCCAGTATGATAATGACGTCTTATTCTGATAGAAATCCTCACTAAATATTCAGGGATGGAGCTACGCTAATCCATTACGTGGAAGGGACATTCAAACGATATGGGAACATAAAGGGCTCCCCCACACGTGTGGCGGGCTCGGGGATAAATCAAAGGCCCCCGTGTGCTGTGCATTTACGTTTAGGGATCTTTTATATGAAAATGGAAATGGTTATGTATAGTGTACAAGTCAGCCATGAACAGCACATAGATTATATCATATCGGTGAATTACTCTTAACAAAAGATTTTTACAAAATGACTTTTGGAAACATTTGTAAACATGGTTAAACGTATCCTCAAAGATATCATTCACCAGAAATAATGCCTGGTAGGATTTGGACATTGATAATAGATGGATTTCAATAAAAGACAGGCCATGCACTGTGTTTCTGCTAAACTACACACGTAATTCGTCTTTTTATAAGATTGTACTTAATCTTTGTCATAACGAATCCGCTGCGGTATGAACATAAGTGGCAAATCAAACGCTTCATGTCAAACATTTTTGACTGGAAAGGGAAAAAAACTTAACGTATAAGACATTGAATAATGACTTTATCATCCACCAGAATTGGATGGCATACATTCCATAACAGTGTGTGTCAGTTTATACTGACATTGTGTGTGCAGAACAGTCGATGTTTTGTCAGAAGCGAGAATGGTTTAATTTTGGCCAATATGTGATTGATATAGTATTCATTGTGTAGTTATCGTGCGGAAACTGGGTCTGACCCCGCCTCAGGGGCGACGCATAGCGGCCATGCATTGGAATGTCAATATTTGTCAAGCTTAAATGAAGGAATATCACTCATCAAATTTGATTAAGAATTTGGTCAAAATACAACAATTAATCTAAACAGCTATGTATGTTAGTTTTAATTTAACAAAATACACTTTCTATTTATGTGTATATCGTTTCTTCCTTGACAACCGACAATATTTTATAAAGCTGAGCGTGGGTTAAAATATGGCATTTATGGTTCTTTGGGGGAAAATATTAGAATACAGTTGATAATATTCGCAGTGAATTTGATTTCGTTGTAATCGCAGTCCTGAAGTATAACACGTTAATAAATAGTCCGCGAGTATGTGTACCATGAATTCCAATCTCTGTAAACGTCACGTGTTTGATACACGTGATCTTGTTCCGACATGGAAAAGTGTGAAATATTCGGGAAAACTAACAACTAAACACTACCTCATCAAATAATCATTGTCTTTCCCTTGTATGATAGTGCCTATAGCAATATTTCAAGTCAATATTTACAGGGGACATGATGGTATGAACCACGTATGGCGACGGTTGACAACATGGTGGCTGCCACATGTGGTGGTCGTGGTGTGGTAGAAGTCACGAATAGTGTCACATGTAGATGTATGGAACTTATTTCCGAACCACGTGGCTTGACTTCAGTTATTGTGTAAAACAATGACGTCGATTGTTTGGTTCTGTTGTCTCCTTGGAGCATGTTACTGTCGTCTTATATTTTGGTTCTGTTTCTCTTTTTCTTTTTTGGCTGTTCCTTTTGTTTCTACGTCTCTTTGCTCATGTGGTATCTCCTTCGCTCATGTTGTATCTCCTTCGCTCATGTAGTATTTCCTTCGCCCATGTGGTATCTCCTTCGCTCATGTGGTATCTCCTTCGCTCACGTGGTATCTCCTTCGTCAATGTAGCATTTCCTTCGCTCATGTGATATCTCCTTCGCTCATGTGGTATCTCCTTTGCTCATGTAGTATTTCCTTCGCTCATGTGGTATCTCCTTCGCTCATGTGGTATCTCATTTGCTCATGTAGTATTTCCTTCGCTCATGTGGTATCTCCTTCGCTCATGTGGTATTTCCTTCACTCATGTGGTTTCTCCTTCGCTCATGTGGTATCTCCTTCGCTCATGTGGTATCTCCTTCGCTCACGTGGTATCTCCTTCGCCCATGTAGTATTTCCTTCGCTCATGTGGTATCTCCTTCGTTCATGTGGTATTTCCATCGCTCATGTGATATCTCCTTCGCTCATGTGGTATTTCCATCGCTCATGTGGTATCTCTTTCGCTCATGTGGTATTTCCTTCGCTCATGTGATATCTCCTTCGCTCATGTGGTTGTTCCTTCGCCCATGTAGTATTTCCTTCGCTCATGTGGTATCTCCTTCGTTCATGTGGTATCTCCTTCGCTCATGTAGTATTTCCTTCCCTCATGTGGTATTTCCTTCGCTCATGTGACATTTCCTTCGCTCATGTGGTATTTCCTTCGCTCATGTGGTATTTCCATCGCTCATGTGGTATCTCTTTCGCTCATGTGGTAGTTCCTTCGCTCATGTGGTATCTCTTTCGCTCATGTGGTAGTTCCTTCGCTCATGTGATATCTCCTTCGCCCATGTAGTATTTCCTTCGCTCATGTGGTATTTCCATCGCTCATGTGATATTTCCTTCGCTCATGTGGTATTTCCATCGCTCATGTGATATTTCCTTCGCTCATGTGACATTTCCTTCGCTCATGTGGTATTTCCTTCGCTCATGTGACATTTCCTTCGCTCATGTGGATTTTCCTTCGCTCATGTGGTATCTCTTTCGCTCATGTGACATTTCTTCGCTCATGTGGTTTTTCCTTCGCTCATGTGACATTTCCTTCGCTCATGTGGTATTTCCTTCGCTCATGTGACATTTCCTTCGCTCATGTGGTTTTTCCTTCGCTCATGTGACATTTCCTTCGTTCATGTGGTATCTCTTCGCTCATATGGTGTTTCCTTCGCTCATGTGGTATCTCTTCGCTCATGTGGTATCTCCTTCGCTCATGTAGTATTTCCTTCGCTCATGTGGTTTTTCCTTCGCTCATGTGACATTTCCTTCGCTCATGTGGTTTTTCCTTCGCTCATGTGACATTCCCTTCGCTCATGTGGTGTTTCCTTCGCTCATGTGGTATATCTTCGCTCATGAAGTATTTCCTTCGCTCATGTGACATTTCCTTCGCTCATGTGGTATCTCCTTCGCTCATGTGGTATTAACTTCGCTCATGTGGTATCTCCTTCGCTCATGTGACATTTCCTTCGCTCCTGTGACATTTCCTTCGGTCATGTGACATTTCCTTCGCTCACGTGGTATTTCCTTCGCTCATGTGACATTTCCTTCGCTCATGTTTTTTTCCTTCGCTCATGTGACATTTCCTTCGCTCATGTGGATTTTCCTTCGCTCATGTGGTATCTCTTTCGCTCATGTGACATTTCCTTCGCTCATGTGGTTTTTCCTTCGCTCATGTGACATTTCCTTCGCTCATGTGGTATTTCCTTCGCTCATGTGACATTTCCTTCGCTCATGTGGTATTTCCTTCGCTCATGTGACATTTCTTTCGCTCATGTGGTTTTTCCTTCGCTCATGTTGTATCTCCTTCGCTCATGTAGTATTTCCTTCGCCCATGTGGTATCTCCTTCGCTCATGTGGTATCTCCTTCGCTCACGTGGTATCTCCTTCGTCAATGTAGCATTTCCTTCGCTCATGTGATATCTCCTTCGCTCATGTGGTATCTCCTTTGCTCATGTAGTATTTCCTTCGCTCATGTGGTATCTCCTTCGCTCATGTGGTATCTCATTTGCTCATGTAGTATTTCCTTCGCTCATGTGGTATCTCCTTCGCTCATGTGGTATCTCCTTCGCTCATGTGGTATCTCCTTTGCTCATGTAGCATTTCCTTCGCTCATGTGGTATCTCATTTGCTCATGTAGCATTTCCTTCGCTCATGTGATATCTCCTTCGCTCATGTGGTATCTCCTTTGCTCATGTAGTATTTCCTTCGCTCATGTGGTATCTCATTTGCTCATGTAGTATTTCCTTTGCTCATGTAGTATTTCCTTCGCTCATGTGGTATCTCCTTCGCTCATGTGGTATCTCCTTCGCTCATGTGACATTTCCTTCGCTCCTGTGACATTTCCTTCGCTCATGTGGTATTTCCTTCGCTCATGTGACATTTCCTTCGCTCATGTTGTTTTTCCTTCACTCATGTGACATTTCCTTCGCTCATGTGGATTTTCCTTCGCTCATGTGGTATTTCCTTCACCCATGTGGTATTTCCTTCACCCATGTGGTATTTCCTTCGCTCATGTGGTATCTCCTTCACTCGTGTAGTATTTCCTTCGCTCATGTAGTATTTCCTTCGCCCATGTGGTATTTCCTTCACCCATGTGGTATTTCCTTCGCTCATGTGGTATCTCCTTCACTCATGTGGTATTTCCTTCGCTCATGTGGTATCTCTTTCGCTCATGTGGTATTTCCTTCGCCCATGTGGTATTTCCTTCACTCATGTGGTATTAACTTCGCTCATGTTGTATCTCCTTCGCCCATGTGGTATCTCCTTCGCCCATGTGGTATTTCCTTCGCCCATGTGGTATTTCCTGCGCTCATGTGGTATCTCCTTCGCTCATGTGGTATCTCCTTCGCTCATGTGGTATTAACTTCGCTCATGTTGTATCTCCTTCGCTCATGTGGTATCTCCTTCGCTCATGTGGTATCTCCTTCGCTCATGTGGTATCTCCTTCTCTCATGTGGTATTTCCTTCGCTCGTGTAGTATTTCCTTCGCTCGTGTGGTATCTCCTTCGCTCATGTGGTATTTCCTTCGCCCATGTGGTATCTCCTGCGCTCATGTGGTATCTCCTTCGCTCATGTGGTATCTCCTTCTCTCATGTGGTATTTCCTTCGCTCGTGTAGTATTTCCTTCCCTCATGTGGTATTTCCTTCGCTCACGTGGTATCTCCTTCGCTCATGTAGTATTTCCTTCGCTCATGTGGTATCTCCTTCGCCCATGTGGTATTTCCTTCGCCCATGTGGTATCTCCTTCGCCCATGTGGTATCTCTTCGCTCATGTGACTCTTTTGTTACTGTTCTTTTTGTTCTCTCCGGTTTCTATTTTTATTTTTGTTATGGTATTTTCTGAAATTCTGTTTTCTGGTTTTTATCACGCTTATTTAGAAATTATTTGACTTTTACTGTTATATTAATACAGGTATGTATTTTTTGGAATTGAACAAAATATACTTAAAATATGTTTCGCACACGAAGATGAATTTTCTCCGATTCTGGTCACTTGTCACTTTTTAACGACAATATTTTCACATTGACCAACTGTTAGATACACCGACGTGTACTGTTAGATACACCGACGTGTACTGTTAGATACACCTACGTGTACTGTTCGATACACCGACGTGTACTGTTTGATACACCGACGTGTATACCATTTTGGAGTTTTGACTGACAACTTTATCAACTGATAAAAAATGGAAATAGAAAACGCTAGTATCTATTGTGTCATATAGATTGATGATATGGTGTTGCACTTACTGTACAAGGCAGTGTATGATACTGTATACGTACTTATCTTGGCGCACTTAAATTTTCGCACATCTTGACTTTTAAACAGATTAACACAAATGTGAATTAGGGAACCCACTATTGTTGACGAAGATATTAATATACAATAAATCTATACTTATCTACAATTAGCGAAATCCTAATTTAGCGGAACGCTTGCAGCGCAAAAAAAAAGTTAAAATAAGATTACCACTAAAATATGAATGTTTACGGTATGTTCGGCATCTCATTGTTTCGGATTACTGCGCAAAGATTTTGATTACAAACAAAACTTAACTTTAGGGATCGCAGCTCACCGACCTCGGGTTCAAAACAAACATAATTTATAGTCTTCTTCCACATAGAATGGGCATAATTTATGAATGTATGTCAAATTTGTGCCCTGTATTAAAAAAAAATCATCACATTATTACAGCAAAATCTGGCGGTGTTAGGTGAAGGTTCGTTGTAGGTAGCCACATAATTATGAACCTCCTCTAAATTCCGCATTTAATTTAAAAAAATTCACACAGGCTCCAAATGCGATGTCTTTAACTGGCTGGTGTTAGTGTTCTTAAACACAGCAATAACTTACATGTTTCAATTTAAACGTTAGTAAAACATCTTGATGTTTAAAAACAACAGAGAATACCGACATTGAAACTCAAAAACGACAAAACGAAGGTAAAAAACGAACCAAAAATATAGTTCGGAACCATGAAAAGTATCAGGCGAATAGGGCCAAGTGTTCCGGAAGAGAAAGCGTGTTCTGATTTTTAACGAGGACACTCACCGTGCCAATCTAAATCAAACCCGAATTAAGTCACAATCTCAAAATGAGAACTTCGGTGATGACAACGGAGCTACTGGGCATATTAGCAAGCATAGAACATGTCTGGCTTTAGATAAATAATCATTGATTCAATGTCATTAGTTTTCGTGGGGTTTTAGTCGTTATAAGCACACCGTACCTACTGCTAACTTACCGGTGTTTCCAAATTACACATACATTTGTGTTCAACTTGATAAAAAATCTAACACTTAAAACGGTTAGCCAAGAGTTCTCGCTCACACCAAGATTCGGTTCTCGCGGTCAAACGTGATAAGGCACTTCGTTGGCCATTTGTTTTTGTTTTCTGTGTAGTTGTTTCAGAAGACAGCTAATTGGAGGTGTTCTATCGTACGTATCAAATGCCATCGATTCATTTTTGAAAGAGGTGGATATAAAGATATAGATTGCATTGATATGTGCATAAGTCTCTCGCTTGATTGGTAAACGTTGTCGATGGCAATGAAGCATATATAATGAAGGAAAGCACACGTGGTCGCTTTATCGTTTAAATATTATATCATGCTGGGTGATGGGCATAGTAATGAACGGTACGGAACAAGACAGGTCTTTTCATGAAGTATTCTTTCGTAACGTGTTTAAAACTTGAAAAAGATTTTTTTACAATTACTAGCATGTTCATATTATGCAAAACATTTTGACATTTGCAGTCCATTGCTTGAACATTCTGTTATATATTTCGATGGGAAATGGTTTTGTCAGAGAATTTTAATATATCTAATATTTGTCCATTTTATGGTAATACCTGACTTAATTTGCCAATTTATAACTCTTTGACAAATTACCTCACGGTAGCACCTGTTTCCCATTAAAACCCGATAATACCTTCTGTTAGTTTTGGTGTTCACGACCGAACAACCTGGACAATAACTAAATCTTCTGTATTGGACTTGATGGTTGAATATTGTAGTGCGCAAAGCGAATGTATTCATTGGTATTTATTGGCTCATGCCTTTTGTAAAGGGATTCTTGATAGATCAAAGGAGAATTATTTAATTCTTTAAACTTTCCCTCACATCAAGGATCATTAAGGTAGCGAGCGCACAATGGACTAAACACGGTCCGATGCCGGATGTCATTATCCGGATTAAGTACACAAATAAATACTTGCCTCTAGATTCAATTTATATTGAAAATTACTTTCATGATGCTGAGAGAAAATCAACTCAGAAGTTCATAATATTTTATCGCCATTAGGTAAGCTGATGAGGTAACAAGCGGAAGCCACAATGACGATACGTTAAACGCAGCGTGATCCCACGTGACAAAAAGACTGCTCTATGGTCAATCATTTATTCTATTTTACGCATAATCGGTTTCCTTAAACGCCCATTGGAACACTTTTGTCAGTTTCGTAAGAAACCATCTAGGGTAGCTGAATCTTCGACAGAATATATTGACAATTATTGGAACATTTTGAGTCTATACCATTACACAGTTGGAGTCCTAATTCAACTTTAACGGTATAATTATGTGTTTACCAGTTCATTGTATGTATTCTATCAATGTTGGATGTGAATCGACGACTGGCGTTTGTGTATACATACATATATCATCAAGAAAATGGCGTGTGTTTAACTTATGTGTTTTCACATTTTGAATTGGTTTTTTAAAATGAAATAATTAATTTCTCGTTTATATAGCCTTTTCGCGGTTTATTAATAACTTATAAAGAATGGTTTACTCGAATATTATGTAACAGGGATTTCATTCTACAGTTCACAAGTTTGGTCCTAGTCATCACTGACTAGTCCTAGAAGGACGAAACAGCTGTAGGATGTCCCTATAAACAGCTGTACGGTGTCCCTACAAACAGCTGTACGGTGTCCCTGTAAACAGCTGTACGGTGTCCCTATAAACAGCTGTACGATGCCCCTATAAACAGTTGTAGGATGTCCCTATAAACAGCTGTATGATGTCCCTACAAACAGCTGTACGGTGTCCCTGTAAACAGATGTACGGTGTCCCTTTAAACAGCTGTACTGTGTCCCTTTAAACAGCTGTACGGTGTCCCTATAAACAGATGTACGGTGTCCCTATAAACAGATGTACGGTGTCCCTATAAACAGCTGTACGGTGTCACTATAAACAGCTGTACGATGTCCCTATAAACAGCTGTACGATGTCCCTATAAACAGCTGTACGGTGTCACTATAAACAGCTGTACGGTGTCCCTAAGCATCAGTGACGAGTCCTAGAGGGACGAAGAGTTTTATTATGTCCCTAGCAACAGCTGTATGATGCCCCTAACATCACCGACGAGTCCTAGAAGGACGAACAGTTGTATGATGCCCCTAACATCACTGACGGGTCCTACAAGGACGAACAGTTGTATGATGTCACTAGCATCACTGACGGATGATGTCCCTAGCATCACTGACGGGTCCTACAAGGACGAACAGTTGTATGATGTCCCTAGCATCAGTGACGGGTCCTACAAGGACGAACAGTTGTATGATGTCCCTAGCATCACTGACGGGACCTACAAGGACGAACAGTTGTATGATGTCCCTAGCATCACTGACGGGTCCTACAAGAACGAACAGTTGTATGATGTCCCTAGCATCACTGACGGGTCCTACAAGGACGAACAGTTGTATGATGTCCCTAACATCACTGACGGGTCCTACAAGGACGAACAGTTGTATGATGTCACTAGCATCAGTGACGGGTCCTACAAGGACGAACAGTTGTATGATGTCCCTAACATCACTGACGGGTCCTACAAGGACGAACAGTTGTATGATGTCACTAGCATCACTGACGGGTCCTACAAGGACGAACAGTTGTATGGTGTAGTTGTACATTCATTATTCGGCATAAACTGTGTCTAATACTTTATTTCTATTTGAGGTCGCGAATGACTTGAGTTTTAGTTAGGATGTAAACGTTACATTAATTAATATTTCACACGTGTACCAACATTAGTTTTTACAATATATAAGTATCTACAATGTATATCTATCGAGTCCATCAACCAGTTATGGAATCCAATAAACGAGCATTCGTAAACCTAACACGCGTAAATAAGGCCTAAAACTGTAGATGGTCTGCACTCCTTGATTGAACCAACAGATAATATAAACATCAAACTGTGAATATCTATAACACCTCCGTGTACAAAAACTACCAAGAGTACCAATTCAACTGTAAATTAAGTTACGTTGTTTCTAAGGGATAAACAAACACCGAAGTCTGTAAAACTCTATATCAACAAGGCAATACAAACATGGCCCACACCGACATAGTCCAAAATCAACGAGGCGGCACACTGCACGCTTTTCAGTCGTTTTCTGCTATGAAAACATAACAGTTTGACATAATAATTCATCTTGAATGCATAAATCATTTCAACACACGAAGCACACGCGGACTTAACATGATTAACCCATCATACGATCCTTGTTAAAACAGTGGCGGGATCAGAGGGCGACATGCCACCATCATTGGGAAGGATGGTGAGTATTCAGGAGAGAGAGTTTGTTTTCCCTGCCAGCTAAACTCTTTCTGTATGTCGGAAAACACGCACCAACGATTGTTTTAACAGCCTTACAAAAACAAATAGACTCTGCGTATACAGCTTTGAATTGACTTCATCCATTTCTGTCGTATTTGTTGGCCATCTTTTTCATCTAACTAACACCAAATTGTCGTACTTAAAATGGTAATCTATTTGGTAAATATTTATGATATGAATAACATTTGTTAATTTAGAGTTTAGTGGAGGTCTAAAATGATTTTCCTCAAGCGAATGTTAATGTCATATTGTTTCGATTAATTCTCCAGTTACTTAAACGTTCCACTCTTTTCTGTTCATAATTCATAATTTGAGATTCTGAATCATAATATATAAAACAATATGTATAACAATAACAATAATTTACATTTACAGTACATTTTTTTAAAACTGTATTTGTGCATTTTACACTAACGTTCCTCATTTTACATTACATGTATATGTACATTTGTATATCAAAATAATTTAACTTGGTCATGAAATTATCTACATTCATAAATATACAGCATATTGTAATATTTTTACACATGCTTTCTATATAGAAACATTCAATCGCAAAACAACGAATTTTAACTACCATGCTAATATGATTGACATTTTTACCTCTGTAATAATGGGTGTACTCTTACAACACAGAGTTTAGAGAAGTGTTGGTTGATAAACAAACGAGGATTGTACATATAGATTCTACAACATCTGTTAAGACTACCTAGTAAACAACATTACGTCAATACATGATAACAACCTTTAAAGCTTATATTATATTGTAAAATAACACAATTCGTTAACTTAAATCTTTAACGTCCTGCCAACAGCTGTGGTCATTTAGGGGACGGCCTCCCCTGTGTACGAGATGTAAAGTAGTGTATGTGTGAGTATTTTGGGAGACTGCTCTATGTGAGCTCGTGTCTATCTCCTTGTGATAGTGCAAAACTGATGTCGAGTTCATAGTGCTTCCTCACTGAAACATGCTGCCAAAGACACCCTGCAGGATACCCCACCCGGTCACATTAAACTGATAACGGGAGAACCAGGAAGGTTTTGGGTTCTGTCCCCCGGACGAGACATACCAGAACCTATAAAAATGTTAGTCGTTGCTCCTGCTTAACTCTCAGTTTTTTGGAAGTGGGGCGACTTGTTCGCTCGTTGTCAGTATCATGAGACCGGCGGGGTGTCCTGCTGGATGTCTTCGGCAGTATTCTTCAGTGAGGGGACAGGGGACATATAATCCAAAGCCTTCCTCACTGGGCAAACGCTCAACTAGAGGCCAAAAGTTAGGCTTCCTCAGGAGAGATATTAGGAAGAAGGAAGAACAGATAAGATCAAAAATTTAGTCTCCTCTTACGATCATTGCAATGGGTGCACACTTCTTATACCCTATAAAAAAGGACAGGGACAATTGGTTCGCCCATTATCAATATAAGGCGACAAAATTATACTACAGTATCAATATACAAGACAAAATCCTACACCGTAAATATACAAAACAAAATATACTACACCGTCAATATACAGGACAAAATATACTACACCGTCAATATACAGGACAAAATATATTACACCGTCAATATACAGGACAAAATATACTACACCGTCAATATACAGGACAAAATATACTACACCGTCAATATACAAGACAAAATATACTACACCGTCAATATACAAGACAAAATATACTACACCGTCAATATACAAGACAAAATATACTACACCGTCAATATACAAGACAAAATATACTACAGTATCAATATACAGGACAAAATATACTACACCGTCAATATACAGGACAAAATATACTACAGCGTCAATATAAGGCGACAAAATATACTACACCGTCAATATACAAGACAAAATATACTACACCGTCAATATACAAGACAAAATATACTACACCGTCAATATACAAGACAAAATATACTACACCGTCAAGATACAAGACAAAATATACTATAGCGTCAATATACAGGACAAAATATACTACAGTATCAATATACAGGACAAAATATACTACACCGTCAATATACAGGACAAAATATACTACAGTATCAATATACAGGACAAAATATACTACACCGTCAATATACAAGACAAAATATACTACACCGTCAAGATACAAGACAAAATATACTATAGCGTCAATATACAGGACAAAATATACTACAGTATCAATATACAGGACAAAATATACTACAGTATCAATATACAAGACAAAATATACTACACCGTCAATATACAGGACAAAATATACTACACCGTCAATATACAGGACAAAATATACTACACTGTCAATATATCAGACAAAATATACTACAGTATCAATATACAGGACAAAATGATACTACACTGTCAATATACAGGACAAAATATACTACAGTATCAATATACAAGACAAAATATACTACACCGTCAATATACAGGACAAAATATACTACAGTATCAATATACAGGACAAAATATACTACAGCGTCAATATACAAGACAAAATATACTACACCGTCAATATACCAGACAAAATATGCTACACCGTCAATATACAGGACAAAATATTACAGCGTCATCTTGTGATGAACCAACAATGTCATTTTTCCAATGATATTCATCAAAAGACATGATATATGATATATAGAGAAAGAACTGATCCCTCTGATCCACATAGATATATCATGGGCTTACTGGAACACCAGTATCTGATACAGACATGGCGAACATTTACATCCCATCATCATATCCTCCTCCAATGTAGACGTGATCAATCAGCTATAATTTTGGTATGTGGATGACACAGTCGGCACTCACGTTGCCTACGACATGAAATTCCATTGAGATAGCACTATAAAACCAGTCTTAACTTGATCTACCAAACAGCAGTTGCGTCATTATATGCCTCGTCAGTGATGTTAGGGACATCATACAGCTGTTTCGTCATTCTATGACTCGTTAGTGATGTCCCGGGACATCACACAGCTGTTTTGCCATTCTAGGACTCGTCAGGGATGTTAGGGACACCAAACAGCTGTTTCGTCATTCTAAGAACTTGTCAGTGATGTTAGGGACATCATACAGCTGTGTCTTCCCTCTATGACTCGTCAGTGATGTTAGGGACATCATACAACTGTTTCTTCTATGACTCGTCAGTGATGTTAGGGACATCATACAACTGTTTCGTCACTCTATTGCTCGTCAGTGATGTTAGGGGCATCATACAGCTGTGTCTTCCTTCTATGACTCGTCAGTGATGTTAGGGACATCATACAGCTGTGTCTTCCCTCTATGACTCGTCAGTGATGTTAGGGACATCATACAGCTGTGTCTTCCTTCTATGACTCGTCAGTGATGTTATGGACATCATACAACTATTTCTTCTATGACTCGTCAGTGATGTTAGGGACATCATTCAACTGTTTCTTCCTTCTAGGATTCGTCAGTGATGTTAGGGACATCATACAACTGTTTCTTTCTTCTATAACTCGTCAGTGATGTTAGGGACATCATACAACCGTGTCTTCCTTCTAGGACTCGTCAGTGATGTTAGGGACATCATACAGCTGTTTCTTCCTTCTAGGATTCGTCAGTGATGTTAGGGACATCATACAACTGTTTCTTTCTTCTATAACTCGTCAGTGATGTAAGGGACATCATACAACCGTGTCTTCCTTCTAGGACTCGTCAGTGATGTTAGGGACACCATACAGCTGTGTCGTACTTCTAGGACTCGTCAGTGATGTTAGGGACACCATACAGCTGTGTCGTACTTCTAGGACTCGTCAGTGATGTTAGGGACATCATACAGCTATGACGTCCTTCTAGGACGCGTCAGTGATGTTAGGGACATCATACAACTGTTTCGTCATTCTTAGAACTTGTCAGTGATGTTAGGGACATCATACAACTGTTTCGTCATTCTTAGAACTTGTCAGTGATGCTAGGGACATCATACAACTGTTTCGTCATTCTAAGAACTTGTCAGTGATGTTAGGGACATCATACAACTGTTTATCCTGCAACTGCCACCGCATTGTCGGAATACACCCACCGTATATATTTTTGCTGTATAGGCCTACGGCAGTGACGGAAAACAGCTGTATTTTGGAATCTTAGCACGTGCGTCAGTTTGACTGACCTACTTCAAAGTGAAACTACGTTTAAAAGGCGAACATATTTCTGTCATTTTTGACACCGTTTCGCTTCAAAATGATTATTTTTGATGATTATTTCCATGACTGTTGCAGGATAAATAGAATACATAGTCAGTGTCTTAAAATATAAGCTGTATTTTTGGCTCGGGACAGAAAGACAAAAGTGACTCGCCAAGGCTCGCCACTTTTGTCTTTCTTTACCCTCGCCAAAATACAGCTTATATTTTAAGACACTGACCATGTATTCTCTATGTCTTCCTTCTAGGACTCGTCAGTGATGCTAGGGACATCATACAACTGTTTCGTCATTCTATTGCTCGTCAGTGATGTTAGGAGTTTCGTCATTCTAGGACTCGTCAGAGATGTTAGGACATCATACAATTGTTTCGTCCTTCTAGAACTAATAGGCCTAGTGTTGCTTGGAGCCAAAAGAGTGGAAATTCGGAAAAGAAATCTGGAAAATCTGGGCCAAAAAAACACCAATTTGGTTATCTGAATATTGGATAATTTAGGAACATGGAATACGTGTATGTATATCCTGAACCTGTATCACTTTTTATTAGACGTGGCGTACAGGTAAACGGCTTTCATCGGGGATTAAAGTCAACCAGCAGAGCTGACTACTTGAATTCTCAAAGCATTACACAAAAACACAAAATGATATCTTCTTTAATCATCAATAGAGTACACGTGAGATTTTGTACTGATATAAATATAGCGAGTGGCAGTAGAGTCACGTGGGCGTTACATTGGTTTACGTCATTGTAATATAGCTGTTTATATTTCTTACTGAAACGCATTAGACTATTAGCTATTTAGATCAGACGTCAAATCAAAATACGTAGAAGATGTATATGGATTCGAAAACGTAATACCCAAACTGTATGGAAAGGGTGATTAAAACATTCCACAGTTAGAAAAAAAAAAGACTTAAAATATTCTTCACTCATGACTAATTATTTCGTTGTCAACATTTCGGAAGAATATTTCAACACACTTCAGCGATCTATCGGATTCCTAGTGGGGACAATGAGACAAAGAAACTGAAAATCGACAAAACCAGGACAAACTACGAAAACATTATAAAGTAAGTTTGAATTGAGAACCTTCAAAAACAAAAGGAATAAGACCAGGCTTTCCGGCGGAGACAGCGTCTAGTCCAAATTCGGGTTGTCACATTTTCAAAATCTTTTGGTATCAACGGAACCACTCGGAATACCAACAAACATTGAACACGACTGACGTCATAACGTACAGAGAAAAAGACTATTTAAAACACAATAGCATGCTGTCGTCCATAAAACTTTGAAAAACTGTTTGCTTTCCATTTATACTCCAGAATTTGACATTGAACATATTAGATTCAACTACAAAAAGCTCCTACAGTTCAAAAGGTTCACCCCAAAACAAATTCTGAACATTGTCAATAGAAGGCAACATGTGAAGGTAAATCTGAACTTTAACTTAAAATCAATAAAACTTAGATACAAAATTAACGAAGTATAGATTCACTCGGAGACACTTGCAAAAGAACGGGACATTAAGACCATGTGTTTCGGAAGGGGAAGTCATCTTCAGCTTCATCGACGACACGTGTTGTAAAATATAGGTCAAACAGACCTAATATTTCACTCGAATACTATTTTTCCCGTTGCTATAATTATATGTATGCCTGTTATTTGTTTTACTCTTGATTCGCACCTATATATATATTCTAAGTATCAGAACGTCTTGAATGCATCTTAATATTTTTGGCCAATGAATCTTTATAAGGTTTCCTGCCGAAAAAGATTTCCATTTACGCTGAAGAAATACATATGTAAATGCATTGTGATCGCCTTTGTGGCCAGATTTCTAATTTTGAAGGTCTGTTTGTACCCTGACTGAATTCTTACAAAATAGTTTAGCTATCATATTAACCTAATGTGATCAACAGTATTCGGGAGTGTTCAGATGTCTTACAGATCCGCGGGGGAAAACACCATTTATGTCTTAGTTATTTATTGTAGTTCTTGTCAATGCTTTACAAGACCTATAAGATTACTACGATCAGCTGAAAAGAGAAGAAGATAGATTTTCAGGATTTTCAAACCATTTTGTTGCTAATCCCCTGTAAGCTATACCCATTACATCACGAACGATGAACATGCTGGGTGTATCAAACGCTCGTCCATTACCAACCCCCGTCCAGGCTGAGAAAGAGATAGTAGGTCATTTACATGCTTACTGATTCATTCTATCAAAATGCTATCACGACTAGACCTGGACTTGTTGCGGAGTTACTCTAGGTAGATGGTACAGGCTAAAAATAATTGCTTCTGGTGAAAGAGATTAACGACATTATCCTGTACCCGATACCAGCCCAAAGAATGTTCATTTCACAAGTTAGAAAAAGCCTGCTTCGTTCTTATCGGGCTGGCCAAACATACGTATTGGACAAAGCGACCACGGTGTCGGCCCTTCCCTGGTTTTGTTTACTAATTACCAGAAATATTGAAAGTGTTAAGAGGAAAAGGATTCGAAATTAAGCTAACATTACTAACAGATGTCTGTTTCACCTGCCTGTCGGCAGAGTTGTTCCTACATGTAGTTAGACGGTTGATAAATTGTCCGCGTATCGAGTGCTATAGTAGCTATTTATGAGATATTTAACATAGCTGTCCTAGCCCTGCGACGGTCAGCGTTCCTGTAGAGACGAGACAACCCTGGTATGCTCTAATCTTCGACCACGTTATAAATCTGATATTTAAGAGAGAAAGTTAATTGGATCGGTAGTAAGCATATTTATTTACTTTACACATAAGGGTGTCTCCAGTTCGACGCGCGCCATTCAGCGTAATACCTTACAAACACCACACTTTAGGGAATTTGTCTAATTCGGTATTCGACCCGCGGGAAGTGATGACGAAATCACCTGATCCGATGGCTGCCGACACGCGGTGTTGTCTGACCAATTTTATCAATAAAAATATTTCAAATATCTTGGAAAAGGAAACGAGCGCGTGGCCGTGGATTAGATGCCCTGGACTTATTGTTGTATAGTATTTATTGATGATAGTATATTACGAAATGATGCTTTCATTATCATATCGTGTCTTTAATGTGGTAAATTATGTTTATCCTCGGGTTTTCCTTGCGATTACAAGACTCTTCACATTCTGGATTTCTTATTCATCGATTTAATCCTGACCAACTATTATGTAAATGCTAAACTGTATAAAAATCCCATAAACATGCGTTATTGTGTGTCGCCAGAATTTATCTTCAGTTGATGCGTAAACATATGACGAAAAATTTCATTACATGATTTCTTCATCCGAATAAAAAGTAAATCGAAATAGATTTTACACACAAAATAAGGATCGCCTGCAGCTGTTATTTGGAGTTACATTTGATCTAAATGTGTTTTATTATCGGTATTTTATGGACGAGTTGATAAAATTCATTATAATACAATATTCAGAATATACTTACATAACTCACCGTTATCCATCATACGATAAACATTTATATAAGTTAGATATTGATATCGAACTGCTTTAACTTTAACCGATTTTACATTAGTTCTATGCATTAAATATGATTGCAGATTCAGTCAAAAACCAGTTACAAAACGATAAAACTTTGAATTACATAACTGTTGATGATCTATATGAAAGTTGTATTAAAAGCATAAAAAACGATTAGCGAAATTAACTCTTCAGAAAGTTATCGGCCTTAATGGCGTATATTTTTTTCCTAAAAAGCTGCAGTAATCTTTTATTGAATTTTTCCTGCTGTTTTCACGAATTGTTTCCATTTCAGCCTTCCTCTACTTTTGATAACTACCATAATCATTATAAACTAGATGTGTCGGAGAGACAGGACTGCCATCGCCGAAGTTTGAAATGATATTGGCTTGTTGAGAGGTGTATCCAGGCATTTTCAGAACAGGTGTATGCTGCTGACAAAAAGGTAGTGCTGGAACATTGTACTGTTAACTACACTTTTGATAGATTTTTTTCTGCATATTTTAATTCCATTGTAGTTAGGCAAGGCTCTCCTATTTTGGTCATAACGTTTTTGTGGATTTTTAATCAAAATTCTTAAAATGGTCCTAACTCAGATAACCAAATTAGAAATTGACCTGGTCTCATTTTTATCAATGTTCCATTTCTTAAAATTTCCCATATGAATGCATGCAAGAATATAAGTAAATTTCCTTAACGATCTTGTTTTCCTTTAAATCCAAAAATGTTTTCCTGTGGAACATATTAAGTTAAAGAATTTCATAAAGTTAAGAAACTTTAATGAGCCCGTGGCCTGCACATTATCATTATAAAACGTCACACCAAAATATAGCTCTATATCTGTATGTTAAAGAGTAAATGAGCAGTAATGAGATCATACCATGAGGGCCGTGTGAAACCATGACCATGAAAACTATCATTTTGTTAGGCCAACTTAAGTGGCAATAAGATTATTTCTAACTAGCAATCAAAAACTACTCCCCCAAACTTCATAAAGGCAGCCATTCATTAAGAACTTCCATGGGCACGCCATCTTTGATATCCATTAGCATCACTGTTTATTTATCATACATTTTTACGAGTAAACTACATGTTATTGGTAAGACAAGCCCAGTCCGACTTATAGATTTCTAACCGTTTTCCAATCACCGCTCTTGAAATGCATTGTATTATATAAACCGATATTTATAAACGCTCCATGATCTAATTTTGGATAATCATTTCTTAAGATTCCTCCTTAGGAAATGCTTTCTCCAAGTTTATAATTAAGGAAAACAAACTTAATGGTTCATGAGAAGGCAGAACATTTACACAAAATGAGTCAATACTATTGATAACATCTCAACAGACAACAGAAAAAATATTTGAAAGATGGATATTTTTATTAATTTTTTTTTCTACAATTGCGTTCCTCAATGTTATATTTGGTTTTGGATTATATTATTAATAGCTTTTAAAAACAAAACATATTAAAAGATCGTCAAACTACCCATACACTAAATAAAAGAATAAGCAGACAAGAATTCTCCAGTTGCCCACAGTGAGCAAAGTTAGCCTATGGTGGGCAAAACGTACAGATCAAAACATTCACAACACTAGAGCTGCTCTGACATAAATGAACAACAGCCTATCAATTACATCAACATAGTTTTAATTTGAATACATAAATACAAAATCTCTTGTATTCACATGAACAATTCTAACCTTAAACTGTTAAAGCCACCCCTGTGTTTACTGAACCATGTTGCTTTTGTAACCAGGTGTTTGGCTAGTCACCTGCTAAATACTTCCCTGAAGCATATCCCAAACTTTAGGAAAAGAGTTTTGTAACATTGTCTTTCAGAGCTGGATGTGGGACAGCAAAATTGGACTGAATGTCAAGAACTTAATAACACTGCCTCACAAATTGTTATAAGTTTGAAAGATGTATGATAAATACTAAATTGAAAAAAGTTCTACAATGTTTTCAACTGTTACAAACTATCACATCTATTTTTTTTCTAATTAAAAAATATTACAGCAGAGGAAAACAAACAAACAAACATATTAAATTGTATTTCAAAAACCCTGTGCTGAATATGCAATTAATAGATTTTGGTAAAATCTTAAATAACGCTGATAATTTTTAGTATAAGCAGCTCAAAGATATAATGTATGGCATGTATAAAGTAATGAAAAATAAATTGAGTTCATTCTTAAATTGTTTCTCATGATATCCAGAGTAAATTAGGACAATTATCGAAGAGATGAGTATACTATTAATATTAAACATATGTGTGCTAGTCAGTATTCCCAAAACACTGATGTTTTAGTAAAACATGTATTGTTTGTACGTAAAACAATGTTGTATAGACATTTACAGATTAACTTCATCACAAAACACTGTCATTGATAAAAGAGCAATATCATACACACATACAATATTGTACTATGTATATAATGTCATACACATATACAATATTGTAATATATGTATTGACAAAGTCATACACACATACAACATTGTAATATGTATATAATGTCATAAACATATACAATATTGTAATATATATATTGACAATGTCATACACATATACAATATTGTAATATATATATTGACAATATCATACATACATACAACATTGTAATATGTATATAATGTCATACACATATACAATATTGTAAAATATATATTGACAATGTCATACACGCATACAATGTTGTAATATGTATATGTCATACACATATACAATATTGTAATATATATATTGACAATATCATACACACATACAACATTGTAAAATATATTGACAATGTCGTACACATAAACAATATTGTAATATATATATTGATAATATCATATACATATACAATATTGTAAAATATATATTGACAATGCCATACACACATACAATATTGAAATATATACATAAACAATGTCATTCACGTATAAATTGTAATATGTACATAAACAATGTCATTCACAATACAACATTGTAATATGTACATAAACAATGTCATTCACACATACAACATTGTAATATGTACATAAACAATGTCATTCACGTATAAATTGTAATATGTACATAAACAATGTCATTCACAATACAACATTGTAATATGTATATAAACAATATCATTCACACATACAACATTGAAATATGTACATAAACAATGTTACACAACATTGATATATGTATAAGCAACTTCGTATACACACATAAAGTTTTAACGTAATCTATACATAAAACAATGTAATATACATTTAAGGAACACTGTAATAGCTACAGCACATAAATATTGTCTATACATATAGCAATGTTATCATACACACATATATATACATACATATATTATAATGTTACACACATATACAATGTCGTTAATGATGTCACATAAACAATTTTGTTACACATACAGAGAAGAATGGCATACATGCATTATTACAAGAATGTTGTGTACACAACAATGTTATAAAGATGTACAACATTGTTCTCTGTACCACAGTAGTACAACATAGTTATACAGTGTTGGACACAACACATAACTAGGCTTGTTCTCTGTACCACAGTAGTACAACATAGTTATACAGTGTTGGACACAACACATAACTAGGCTTGTTCTCTGTACCACAGTAGTACAACATAGTTATACAGTGTTGGACACAACACATTCCTAGGCTTGTTCTCTGTACCACAGTAGTACAACATAGTTATACAGTGTTGGATACAACACATAACTAGGCTTGTTCTCTGTACCACAGTAGTACAACATAGTTATACAGTGTTGGACACAACACATAACTAGGCTTGTTCTCTGTACCACAGTAGTACAACATAGTTATACAGTGTTGGACACAACACATAACTAGGCTTGTTCTCTGTACCACAGTAGTACAACATAGTTATACAGTGTTGGACACAACACATAACTAGGCTTGTTCTCTGTACCACAGTAGTACAACATAGTTATACAGTGTTGGACACAACACATAACTAGGCTTGTTCTCTGTACCACAGTAGTACAACATAGTTATACAGTGTTGGACACAACACATAACTAGGCTTGTTCTCTGTACCACAGTAGTACAACATAGTTATACAGAGTTGGACACAACACATAACTAGGCTTGTTCTCTGTACCACAGTAGTACAACATAGTTATACAGTGTTGGACACAACACAGTCCTAGGCTTGTTCTCTGTACCACAGTAGTACAACATAGTTATACAGTGTTGGACACAACACATAACTAGGCTTGTTCTCTGTACCACCATAGTACAACATAGTTATACAGTGTTGGACACAACACATAACTAGGCTTGTTCTCTGTACCACAGTAGTACAACATAGTTATACAGTGTTGGACTCAACACATTACTAGGCTAACTGAACAGTGGAATCCAAGTCTACTATATACAGCATTAATCAATACAAACAAGCAAACCCTACAAATAGTACACGTCAACAAATAAAATATATTGTAACAAGAGTGTCTATCTCATGAGAAAAAATAAAAAGATATATATTAACATATTATATATATATATATTCTCTGAAGAGGTATATAAAACCTACATATAATACAAGAAACTTCTTTTTTTTCTTAACATCATTTAACTGTCCTCAGTTAAATAATATTTTCTAACTAGTAGATAATTTAATAAATCTATAATCATACACAGTTATCTATATATATATATTATGCTGAAAGAAACAAAATAAACAATAACAACCTTCAACAGAGATATGCTTCTTCTCCCATGTTTAACACTAGGACAGCATGATCCATGACTATGTATAGTGTGTTATCAATACATTCTAAGTAATCAAAAGGGCAAGCTAAAATAGTCAGTAAATTGTTGATTTGAACACAAATGTTGACCACATTTGGCTATGTATTGACACAACAATAATAACTTAATGACATGGTTCTAGATTATCATTTGCAGATATAGCTGGCTTTTTGAACCTTAAAATGGAAGTTTGCATGTGTAACTGTGGATCAACATTAAACAGTATATTTCATTAAAAAAATAGCAAAATGTCTTTTGCAAATGGCATCTTCATTCCTGTTTGGGTGGACGGAAAATTACTATTTTTCTGAATTCCTGTTAAACATATTTCTTGTTTTAATCCTAGTAACATATAAAGCATCACTTTCTTATTTTTTCTTTTTCTTGTATTTATGTAAACTTGTAACATGAAATTACATCAAATTTGTTTTCACATTACAGATTAAAATTTTAAGAGGGAAAATATAAGGACTGGAGTAAAATAGATATATCTTTCCCCCAATTTCGACTGGCAGATCCAATCCTGCCCACCAAGGTTCTAGTTCTGAGAACCATAAATCATATGTTTATTGGCTATTCACCAGTGTTGTTTTTCATCAGGAATGAATCAAAGACAATCTCTAAAATTCCTCTGTATAAACAGAAAATTTCACTTAAAAAAAAAAAAATCAGACCGTAGATGATGTTCGACAAGCTAGCCTAGTCGTAGTTAAAATAAAGTCTAATTTTTCTATTGAGAATTAGTTCCATAATCACAACAGAAAAATACCCATATATTATGAAATACAAAACACTAAAATGACAAATGATCTAGCAGATTACAGAAAAAAACACCTAATTACTGAGGTAGTAAACAGAAAAAGCTTAGTAGTTTGATAACAGTCATGCTTGAGTATATTGAGGAGATATATAATGTGGAGACCAGCACAGATCGGCCTGCAGTGGTAGAGTCAACAACAGAAATTCCAGATGTCTTTTGTTTATAAATTACAGAGATGTTATATATTTCTTTCTCTTTTGTTTCCATAGCAGCTTTACACTGGAAAATCATTTGAGAATTTCTTCATTAGAATTCAACTGAAAAAACTTCTGCTAATCTAGAAATTACTAAAGCTCCAAATGATTCAGTATATTGGAGTAAGGAATATCACAGCTTGGTTGATATACCAGGATGATGTATAGTCTAATGTCATTCCAAGTCACAGTAAAATTTTGAGGTAAACCAGAGTGCATGGTGAGTATTGGTATAAATACACAGGCAACACAGATACTAATTAGTTCTATGATAGCATGTTATGGTTTCGAAATGAGTTTACAAGCATAGAGGCGAGTTATCTAGATGTACAGCAGTATAATGATACTAGCAATACATAAATATATCTGTTAGTATTCAGCAATCCATTTCAATTCTGTGCATATTCATTTAACACCCTGATTCAAGGGAAGTTACTCCACTAAAACTTAAAACTATTTTTTCTGTGAATTTTATAAACAAAATCATAGGGGAAAATTCCGAACACTGGTGACAAGAGCCATTATACAGTATGTTGGGTGTTGAAAACAGAATAACTTCTCATGATAATTCCAGTGGTTATCCCAGAAACTTTCAAAGATGCTACACCTCTAACAAAGAGTGATTATTATCAATCATTATCAAAATTACATACTGCAAGAAACTACCACCACCCTCCAATAGATTGATATTCCCTTTTTGTTTTTCAGATTCAAACCGAAAGAATGATAACAGTGTAATTGCATCCCAAAGAAACTCTATCATACTCCGCCTCCGTAATTTGTATCTAATTTCGGCCTGATCAGCAATCATTACTAGGATATTTTAATTATTTTTGTCATTTGTTGGTGTTAATTTGATATATTTTATACATTTTTGTGGAACCAATTTAAAGCACTGGTAAACACATAAAGAATGGCAAAGCTCAATTCTAGCTTTAAAATACCAGCAATAACAAACAGCATAATTGACAAACCTTGCCGGCAAGAGTTAAAACAGTAACAAGGAAAACAATGAATATATTTTCACATGAAGTGATAACTTCACACAAATATAGAGAGGTCAAACAAAAAATTTTACTCTGGAAAATGACACCTGTTCGGTTTTATTGTCTAACTGAATAATAGATATCAACCCTGTGACCAATCGTAAATGATTACAATGGAATATGTCATGGGGGACAACTCTTGTTTGAGCTACGGAAGTTACAGTTTCTGAAACTGTCTACCTTCATACACTAAAATACACAATCTAATTAATTCACAATCAACTCTATAGTACATGTTTCTGTGACATTACTCTTAATGATAACCTATGAATATTCTTCAGAATTTCACAAGGCATAATGTAAATTTTCAAGATGAACTACATATTTCAACAAATTCTAAAATAAAATCTTTCCATATAGATTCATTTCCTCTTTTTTCAACTACTTTCATTAAAATTTTAACCCTTGATTAATTCTCTTCAGCTTCATTGGTTAAGCATAAGACTAGTAATTCAGAGGTCCCAGGTTCAATCCCTAGCGGAGGAATGAAAATAAATATCAATAAACATATCATCCGTTACATGATTATCTTCAATCCATTTATAGGATCTGTAATTATAAGCCTATTTGTACCAGACACAGACAGGATGTTCTTTAAATGCAAGGTTCATTTTTTTCTGAAGTGACTCAATGAGAGTGATACATTGAGGCGAATGAGATCCTGTTGAATTTTCTATGATCATCAAAATCTGATTCAGTAATAAAGTAAAATAGACAATACTTTTATACACTAATGGAAACCAAATATTATTATTTCTCTGTAATAACACTATACAATACCTTAAACTTATAGCAAACCAATGGACATACATACAACCTCATAAAGCATCTTTTTGGAGGAAGGGATAATTATATTTCTATAGGTAAGAGTTATTCCCCCTGATGCTACCAACAAACGTTAGATACATGTGAAGGATTCTCCATGCGACACATCATTCTACTAACATTTTGGCAGATCCAATGCCACACCCAAACATTCCTCTACACTACCTATCACCATCTCAATTTTGGTCTGTAAATTATTTTTCATTGATGAACCCAAACAGGAGTTTACAATAGGATGAAGTTTTTTTTCTTTTAACAAATACACAGGAAGGTGACATTTTCCAGAAACGTGCATTTTATAACATTGATGTGTTAAATAAAGTGGGAGGAAAAAATGGATTTCATAATCATATGGGTTTAGACAACCATTCAATAACAGAAATGTTGTTTATATACAATGTATCTTATGCCCAAACTGAAACTGGCTTCATTGTCTAAACACATGTTTGATAGAAAAGGAATATTGCACAAATTTCATGATTTGTTTTCATCAATTAGGTACAATAGCATTGAATGTTCACACATATCTCTATAGGTCAAAACCTAACAAATACTAGACAAAACATAAAAGATTTCTCTGTGCCGACTATAAGTCGGACTGTATGACTCTATGTAGGTGAGGTTACTTACATGGATATATTCAGCCCTAGATATTGACAAAGCAGCCATCTTTCACATCAAATGACATCTCTTGTTGATTAATTGATTGATTGATGCTAAACAAGCTAAGATAGAAGTTTTCAGACGGGAATGTTAAGTGACTGGTCTGTTAAATCGGAGTCTCAAGTTAAAATATAACAAAATTTGGTAAACCGAGACATATTGTTTTATACATCCCAGACTATATCCTAAAGTTGTTAAATAAATAAATGTCCTTATGAGACATTTCTGCTGCAACTTCCAAAAGACAATATAACTCTAAACCTTTACAATATTTATCCTCAAATAAGCTCCTATCCCTAGTATAAAAGTTTATGCTTACCACTTTAAAATTGATGATTCTGCCAACATGAAGAAGGGAGCTTATTTATAGACAAGAGCTTATTTGTGGATTAATATACAGTAAAACTAGTACAATGACCATCACAGAAACAAGAAATTTTCTTAAATACTAAAATCGTTTACAGCTTGTAAACGATTTCTGGGAATTTTTTAACAAATCACTTTTGTTTTGTTTCAACAATTCCAATAAATGCATAAACCGGAATAAGAATCAAATCAACAAAAGTATCATGTATAGATCAGCCCAGCTGATGTCTCATCACAAAGCACTACTTGATGTGGACAGGGAACTAGGTAAGTTATCTGAGGATCTACCCTGGACATAGAGGATACTCCCCACCAGATCGTGTAAGGACTATCAGGGTATACACAGGACACATACCACCCAAAACTATACACATAATCAAGGACCTAAAATAGTAATGTGTCGCTGGCATGCATGGAACGGTGCTATTTTTTCACCTTTCAGAGATGGATTGTTTTCACTGGCCCACTAGAGATTTGTAAAAAGTATAGGCAAGGCAAAGCTAAGTCTTCACTCAACAAATTGTTTCATGAGGGTCAGTGATAATTAAAAAAAAAAAAAGCAATCTAATAAATCTATTGCATGAAGGATATATACATAGCTTGTTATATCTAACTCTGCTATCAAACTGTATTAATAACCTTTTGAATGATATCATGAAATTGTGATATCAATATTGGACATTAATAAGGTTTTTTTAATTTTAAAGATGATCAACATGAAAGTATTTTCTCTGACACCATTTTAGTGTCTGTATGCATGTCTGCTATATCCCTTGATATTAAATATCTACAAATCTGTTATATCAATTAAAACAAAGTCAAACCAACTTCATTTACAATTTATCAATATAACATTTTTACTAATTTGAGTCTGAAGATGAAAACTAAAACCAAAAAGAATATTTAATGAAAATTAGTATTCACTTGGAAATGTATGTCTGTTATTTCAGTTCAATCCAAAGTGTATCAGCATTTCAAAAAGTGGTACCTTCGTCACCCAAACCATGGAGCAACAGGACGGTTTAAGCAGCTTCAAAAATTTCATAAACAAAAGACTTGTGTAGATAAAATTTCAAAACAAAACAATGAAGACTGACTTTAAACATAGCCAATTTTCATTTGCTTATCTTTCTGCTATGCTGAGTATCAGCTATATTTCTATATATATTGAGGTGATTTAGAAACACAAAATTACTAAGAGCTGTCACAAACACAATGAGTTGGTTGTATATCACCAAACAAAGTGAGCAAAAATGTAGAGTCCAAGGATGTTCTGCTAAATACCTTCTTAGCAAATATATACAAATCCTTAAACTTCAATAAAAAAAAAAAATCACTCTTCAGAATTTTTGATAAGCATAGTATCGGACTGTTATTTATCCAATCATATTTCATGAGTTCCTTCAATAGGCCATATAGGATACAGGTAAACAGAAACATTTCATTATTAGAAGACAAGAATCAATAAACAGCAAAACTACACTTTGATATAGAGCAGAACTTCCTTGCTGTCAACCGGTGTCCAAATGATCACAAACAGGGGAAATAACTGGTGTCAGACAGACGTTTCTCGGAAGACGCGTGTGGAGTTGCCGTTTTGCCGCCGGATGTGGATATATTTAGTGGTGTCCACATGAGATATCTTCACCTGTGTGCTTGGTACGATAACCTCGGTAGCTGTTGGTAGCTGTAGTAGTTCAGGTGCCGACACTGTGGGAGCTGCAAAGAAAACAATGTGAATTAGTACAGGACCACAGACCATCATAATCATTGTAAATGTACAAGTAAATGTACAAGTAAATGTACAAGTAAATGCAATTTGGCAAACTTAGACTACTTAATGTAATATAATTTAGTCATTTATTTACATTCATACTTACTTTGAAGGAACAGACAACCCTGTTTTTGTGCAATTGCTAATTTTCACAGGCATTTTAATTGATAAATTTAGGACTTCAAAATCAAGGTTCGATATAAGTTATTCAGTGCCAATGTCCATCATCAAAGGCAACAAAAACTAAAATTAAAATTTACATCACATGATACTGTGCATGAATTAGTGGTTAATATTGACAATAATTTCATAAAATTATCAAACTGAGCCTGCGAAAATTAACACCTACAGTCAATATAATTAATTTTGGAATCAAATAATATGTATAGATAAATATATCTCGCACTCTCATCTTATCTACATACAAATATAATACTTGAAGAATATACTCTACATAAACTTAGGTTAAAGCCTTTGTTAAAATATACATGTTGTTGTTTTTAAGACCTGAAAGCATTCTTTACTCCCATTTACCTGCAACACAACCAAAACTCTGAATCTGTGGCTATCTACTACCATATAAAGGGAGACAACTCCATGTTATGAATTGACCAAAATGTTAAATAACCAAACTATCATCAATACCTGAAAATTCCATGAAGACCAATTTGTTTTCAAAGTCACTTTGATGGTAGTTTTGATATTTTACATTTATAATGATAGTCATTGGTCAATGTTAATCACCATGACACCAAGATCTCACCGGAATTATCAACCAAAACCTCCAGATAATCTAGCAATTCCTTAATTTATTCATCTCTATGCCATAAATCAAATAGTACATACTTTTACAGATAAGTGATTGGAATTTCACTAATTCATCTTATCAAAGTGCCCCATTGTTTTAAATCAGTAAATGAGACACTTGGATTTCTAGAATTCTTATGGAGATTATAAATTAATCACCATGGGATTAAAAGCGTTGAATTAAGTTGAGATTATATGGATTAAGAGAGATATGATACCTTCATATTCTAATACAGATATAACTGATGCAGTTAAACCAGGATGAGAAACAGTTTATACAGAGTACACATTTTGGTAGTGCAGTCTTACCAGATGGTTATTAAATAAAAAGTTTAATTTTACTGTATTGTGTTCCATCAAACAAATTATGTATAGACCACTAGAGATTTAAATAACTAGTTAAATGAAACCACCAGACAAACTCTTTCATACTGACTGTATGAGGTTAAAGACATCCTAGGGGGTGACAATAATATTATGTTCATGGTATTTGCCCCTGGCAGTCACATGGTACCCAGCACTACAGTAAAATGTATAATGCCCTCATTTGTTTGTTGTTGTTTTTTGTTTCAAATTCATTACCATATCAAAATGTTTCATTTTCTGTTTTATGCATTCCTATATACTTCATAATGCCCAGTTTTGTTACACACAAATTACCTTTTGGAAGTATATGGTACTAATAATTTTATTCTTATCACATACACAACATGTTTTTAAGTCAGGATAAGGTGTTGTGTTGTCCTGACAGAAGTTCTACACCATGTCTGTTCTATCTACCTCCTAGAGGTGTGTCTTAAATTTCTGTTTATCATCAAGGGAGATAACTCTCATTTTACTTCTAGGGCTGGTTTTGTTTATCGTGGTACAAACAGTTTAATTGAGAGAAACAGCAAGGTTCACTCATAAAATAAGAAGACCCAGTGATCTATTTTGATTTCTAATAAGCCTCGACAGAAACTTTGAAAGTCTGTGCTAATATTAGCACCTCCATTTATGCCAGTTAGAATGTTACATCTAAAAAGATTTACCAACTGTTTTGTCAAAATAAACAAAAAAGCCCTAGTATCAAGGCTAAGCATGCCACCTTATAATCATATTCAGTCTTTTGAAAATGTACCATGTCATTTTCAATAAGTTTATCTTTATCTATTCATTTATGTTTATCTTTTAAATTTGTGGTTATCTCCCTTTGTTTTGGCACCATGTGTGTATTTGATTTATCTCCCTTTGTTTTTGCAGCAGGTGTGTGTTGGTGTCGACCTCTACCACAACCAAACATACAGTTAATACCTCCTGGCCACACTCCACATGTTCTCTTCATATCTGATAATAGTCTTCAATAATAAAAAGGTATTTTAACATTTTCTGATGTTCATGTTTCAAAAATGTCATTTGAAGATGGTTTGAAAAAAGTAGCAATGTAGCAATAAACAATGGAACATTGAGACAAATTATCAAAAAGGTGTAAAATTTCTGCAGTAAAAAAATTTGCCTTCAGCATCATTTATGAATCCAGACTTTCATATTTCACTCTTGACTTTACTTCAAATTGCTTCATTTTGATTGCTCCAGGAGGTACCAGATGCATGCCTTAATAACAACACTTAAAACAATAAAACAATATCCACTACACCAACACAATTCCACAACAGGCATCAAAGCAATACTGAAAGGATTCTGTATAAAAAACAGATATATAATGTGCATACAAGATCCAGGTTAGAAATTCAATATATTTATATAAACCTACTATCCATACAATGAACACTCCAAAACTTACTGACCTTTAACCCCAATGATATATGCATATTCTTACCTTGCCAATTTTATTGGATCACCCAAAACAAGCCTATGTATGCTAATATTTTTGGGTACTTCTTATAGTTATATAAGACATTGCTATTGAATAGTTTTTTTTAATGTGAACAGGAAGTAACTTATTTCTTTCAGAAGATACTGTGGTCAGAAAATCAGATATTAGTATTACAGTTAAGACATTAAATGTATTCTACTTAAAACAATAAAACATTAGACAAGTTCTTGATGTCCACCATTGAATTATCTTTATTGGCATATGAAAGACAGATCTTTTCTCTGTTTATCTCCTCCATCTTCCTTTTAATCATTTGATAATGAGGGGAAACTACATATGAGGTCTGAGAGAGATCTAAGGAGAAGAAGGAATATCTGTAACAAATTTCAATTGTCAAAATCCAGGATGACCTCTGATCAGCGGTTTTCATTCCCAGATAAGACTCAAAATTGAAAAGGCACAACTACGGACCATGGGGAACCTACACATCAAGTTTCAAAAATATCCCCAGTACTTCTAAAGAAATATTAAGAAATAGTGATGACAAACTTCAAATGTCAAAATCCGAAATACCAGGTAGCTGCTTGTTAGCTGATTTCTTTTCCAGATCAGACTCAAAATTGAATGGGATCAACTAGGGACCATGTGGAACATAATTGTGAAGTTTGAGATATAAATGTATATTGCTGCAGTACTTCTCAAGAAATAACAAACTTCAACTGTCAAAATCCAAGATGGCTGTCTGTCAGACATTTTGTTTTCTGGATTACACTCAAAATTAAATGGACACTACTAGGGACCAGGAGAAAAGTACATGTGAATTTGAAGAAATATCCTTCCAGTACTTCTCAAGAACACTGATAATAAGAATTGTTCAGTGACAGCCGAGCGATGGCCCACAGACACAGGGCGATTTTAATAGCCCAACATGTGACGATGGTGGGCTAAAAATGATCACAAGCCTTATAGCTGCCTTGAGGATGATAGATTGTAGATTTTATAAAAAAATTCTTAAATAAAAAAAAAATCAAATTTCTAGAACTGTCTTTTTAGCAAGTTAATCATGAGAATAAGAATGTGCGAAAGCTATAATACAATAAAAGTGTTGCCAATGATACAATTCACTCCAAGGTGTATTAGTGTAGGCATCCCACCACCATCCAGCTTATGCTGATTTAAGTATGAAGCTAGGTACTGATATCATTTCTGGTTTCACAAACTATATTACTTATAAAATAATGGTGAATCTATTTATTTCACACTAGGAACATTCGCTATGCTTTGATTTCATTATTAACTCTAGTTTTGATTTTGAGAAAGTTACATAACTCGGATTTGACCTAGATTTCCATGAAAGGTATTGTTGATGAAGCTAGAGACACTTACCCTTCCAGAACACCTGGTCTGAATTTCCTTGTACTTTTCAAAAGTCCCCATGTATGTAAAGTTATATATTGTGTTCATGTTTTGTCCTCATTTATCAACTCCGAGATAAAATAATGATATTCTCTAATTGCTTTTGCTACCAGGTATGGATTCATAGATCTCTTACAAAATATATAGGTAATAATTTTTAAGGAGTATTTTCTTATATATTTTAAAGAAATTATCTGTGTGAACATCATGTGTCAATTTTCATAATCACTGGCTATTACAAACACCAGTAAAAAGTTGTCTAGCTATTCAAATATTTCACAATATTTTCATCGTTTTTCGTTTTAAGATTCTTTTATCTGGATAATCTGTTATTTATCAATTTGTTTTCTTCATATTTTAACATGTGAATCTATTATTTTACACAATATTATAAAAGCTGTAGTCAGTATAAGGGATATACACTTATAAACTGTAAAATGTCAATCTAGAGACACAAACAAGTTGAGTATTTCTCGCAATTAACATTAAACCAGTAACCAGTGCAGCAAATAGAAAACATTCAGAATATATAATACTGTTAGTATATGAATCTATGATTATATAAAACTACAGCATATATGCATTTTACTTATATCTGTCTCCCAATGGACTTCATCTCAATTCTCCACCTGAAATATCTACAGTCAAACACAAACTGATGATATCCAGTCATGACTTAGTCACAAATGCCTCAGTGTGCAGCCATCGAGTCTCATTCAGAGAAGATTCTGTAAGGTACTGTTCTTAGTCCTCTTGAAAGAAAAATCTAAACTAGGAAAATGTAGAAATTTTAGAACATTTGTTGACTACTTTAGGCCCTGATGTGTCTTATGTCAGACAATTTGTACCAGCTTCGCCTCCTACATGCCTGGTCCACTTGGAAGTCAATCAGGGCTGATATGTGCATACAATATCAAACTACCATGGAAATTCAACAAATGATAAGCAAATTGTGATTTCTTTATATCTGGGTATTGTCAATTTGACCCTTTTTGGACCTACCAATCAGCTCCTGGGGGTCAGTCAGTGCCATTATGTGCAAACTGTCATCCCATACTGACAACTCTATGTTCTAGTTTGAAATATGGTACTTCCAATGAAAAACAAATAATACTCAAAAATTTGATTTCCCTATATAAACTATGTAAAAGTTTACCTCCTCTCCAGGGGGAAACATGAGACCCAGAGTCATGGAATTCACAATATTGATAAAGCACTATTAAGACCCTCCCATCTTTGAAAAGTATTTGATTCTAACGTATCTTGGTATTGAGAAGGAAGATTTTTAAGATTAAGTCAATTTGATACCCCTCAGGCCCCCTGGGGGAAGGAGACCATAAAATCCATAATTTTGGTCAAGGAAGGTTTCTGCAAATTTTTATTAAAATTAGTTCAGGGGTTTTAGAGATGTTGAAAATGTAAATTGTTTACAAACGGAGAGCTCATGATGGATGCAATGGACAAAGGTAACTAGAATAGGTCACATGAGAACTTTGTCTCGGGTGACTTTAAAATCTATAAATACTATGATATCTTGAAATACAAGTACATGAATGTACATGAATTTTGAAATCCCTGCCAAAACAGTTTTTTTCTGCTATTCTGCTGTTTGAAGCTGATCAAATCAACAGAAAGCAATTCTGGAAAAAAAGTACTTTTGTATTTTTCAGACTAATTCAGAGTTCCACAGCTGAATGAGCACCATCGTCATCTTGTTACTTCCCTTTTTTGCATATGAAGAAACTGTGAGTAATTCACTTATCAATCCTTCTGATTTTTTGGGGGATTGTATTGCATCTATAGAAGCTGAGGATGTGTGGCTCATCAAATTCAAATTGATACTTATTACATAACTATATCTGAAAAAAACCTCTTCAAATTTAGTCAATTTTAATATAGGAAGACAGTGACATTTCATGATATGAACCCAGCCAAACTATAACTTTTGTACAAAATTTGTCCCATCTAAGGTACTGTCTTCTGTATCAGTATAAACTATGATTGGCTGGTAGTGTATCAGTATAAACTCTGATTGGCTGGTAATGTATCATTATAAACTCTGATTGGCTGGTAGTGTATCAGTATAAACTCTGATTGGCTGGTAGTGTATCATTATAAACTCTGATTGGCTGGTAGTGTATCAGTATAAACTCTGATTGGCTGGTAGTGTATCATTATAAACTCTGATTGGCTGGTAGTGTATCAGTATAAACTCCGATTGGCTGGTAGAATAAGACTATAAAAGAGATCAAATTATTTAAGTACAACTACACCAATTACGTGGTTGTATGAAGACTTAATTATCAAGGGCTTAAGTAAGATACTCATCACAACATAAACCAAAACATACAAGTCATGCAAACAATGTTAAAACTGAAAATTGAAAGCTAGTATTACACATAAACTAGAGCTACATATCAGATATCAAAATCAACACAATGACATCAAAAATAATTTAACAACTTAATAAGCCAAGAAAGAGTGTGTTATACCACTACTATTGAAAACTTTATTCAGCTTCAAGTTGGTGATAAAACACATTCTCTCCAGTTTAGGAATACATTAATGCTAAAACTAGAAAACAAAATATTGCTAAAGTTTCTGCTCATAATAAGCTTTGATTTAATCAACTTATTGAAATTACCTGGCAGATGCAGGGATGAATTCTGAACAATGAAATGAGTGTATTTTCAAACTATCAAATTAAAATCATCCAACTGACTGAGATATCTTAGATCTCACCTACCAATGAAATGTTACATTTTCAGTAAACATCAGATCTAGATTAATAAACAGTAGGTTTATGGTAAAGTTGTCTGACAATCTTCTCATCTGACTAAATTCTAATTCCATGCCATTCTTCTAAAGTTACAATTTCACAAGTACAGATTTTGGACAAAAATATATGAACCAATCTGATATGTCTGAATAAGGATATGACAAAATGAACATTGGAATTTTACAGAGACAGAAAAACCATTACCAATACCTTCACAAATTCTGAAGTGAAAATATAAAAAACAAAACATAATGCCAGTAAAAAATTAACGCATGAGCATATTAAAAATATAAAAACACCGAGCCCATAAAAATGATACCATTCACAGCAGAAATAGCCTGATTACTGAAAAATAATTTTTTATGTGAAACCTGTTGACAGACATATAGAGGGACTTCATCATTTGGTTGGGACACTGAGGAAGTATTTCCGTACAGCCCGAGTAAAAGAATCAAATTAGATATTGCAGTATGCCCTGAGGATCAGATGTCAGTATTCTCAGGTTTCACAATAAAGTCTTTTTTTCTACAGCTATTTCTGCTTTAAACAGTAAGAATTACTTCAAACACAACTCAATATATATATAAAAAATTTAATATTATTTTTCAAGGTGTAACCCTTTGGTATAGGGTTCCTTACTAGCGTTATAGCACCCGTCTTTAATAAAAGTTTAAGTCAAAATATGGGCAGAATGTACAACATTAGTTACATTTCCACATGTAATTAACTGAATTTCTGGTTAATTCATGCTGTTTTTACTATTTATCTAGCCATGCAGTTAGATCCCATACATTGCTAAACCTAGTAAATGTTGAGTTGTGTTTGACTGTAATGGCCCATTTCATAATTGATTTCATAACTGAGGAGCTCTTTATTTTAATATGAGATTACATTAGCACATTATACAGGAACTGGGAGGTTTTTTGTAGGTAAATTAGTATCAAATATATTAAATTATGTGGAGCTGCTGCATCAGATCATTTTGCCAAAACAATTTTCTCAAAGTATGACAGTCAGGCATTTGTTTATAAAACTGATTTCCTGAATCACATTGATATCTTTTTATATATATATTGTTAAAGGTGTCCAAAAATGTGATAGATTTCCTCAAATTAGACGTACAATTATGAAACTGAGGCCTAGATGGGATGACTAATGCTAAAACTCACAACAGTGAACACATAGCTACTCAATACTCCACAATCACAAGATGACGCAGCATGAGCACCTTTGGTCAGACGAGGAGGATTGGGAAGACGGATTCCTGGGGGACCCCTTCTTTTTCACCAGGAGCGTAGCCGAGCCCAGGGCAGTGGGATAAGGGACCTGGCTATCAATTACTGGGCCACACTCATCAGCCTCATGCGCATGCGTTTTCACAACAGAAGACGACACAGTTTGATCATGCAGTGTTGTTTTTTCCAAGGTCACTGCAGACCCGTCCCCCTGTGAGGTGTTTGACGGGTCTGCCTGACTCAAAGCGTCTGTGTATGGTTGTTTTGCTGGTGTGACAGGATTTGACTCGTCAGTATTGGTAATGTCTGACGAGGTTGTATGGATTGACGATTTGTCTGTGACAATATCTCCCATTCCCGCCAAGGAGGACTCTCCTAGCTCTACAGTTATATCACCCTCATCCACCTTCCCCTTTTTCTTGTCGCTGCATGAAACATTCTCATCTAAATCATCCTCAGAGGATGAGCTATGATGGTGGGTTCTTGATCTACGAGGCCAGCGGATCAATACTTTTTCAACAGCCTGGACGGTTTTAGCTATTTCTTGAAATGAGGGCTTCCGGCCCATTTGCTGGAATAATTTATCCTTTGATCTTTGTTCAGGGGCAGAATAACGCTTTTGACGGATGCTATTTTTGAATTCCGGTAATAGGTGTTGCTCTTTTTCAAATGTAGCAAAGTCATGAATGTTTATATCCTCTAAATGGTCGACTTCGACCACCTCGCCATTGATGGAGAGAGACTTTGTGAGTTGTCTACGGGGGGTGCCCGAGTCCCATGCCGGCAGTCCATTACCTTGACTTCTTTTGATGTGTAGGTACAGGTACACTGGCTGTAGACAGACAAACAAAAATTATATTATTTATAAACCAACCTGCATGCACATCTACACATGGTCCCTAACATGGTTTCTTTTGGTTATCATGGCAACCAAATGACACCTATTGTTTTGGAATGTTGTATCATTGTATTGCCATCCCTCAAAATCCTAATATACTTATTTTCAGCTAAATCCTACAATATCTTCATTTTAGCCTAATCACTCTGGTGAAGTTTGTCAGATGTACAATGTGGTTTACACCTATGCCTACAATACTCCAATGTAATATGTACATGTGCATACAAAATACCGTTTCCAAGGTAATTAGCCATAGCATAGAAACTGTCAATAACACATCAAACGTCATAGCTACACCATTAATTAACCGAACTTAACTCCATTAAGGGAGACACAAGAATAAAGTTTGTTGACATCCATACATAATCCTAGAGTACAAAAGTGTGCAGAGAGACAGGTGGAAAGTGGAAACTAAAGATGAAATCTGGTCTATACAGTACTTTCCACAAATTAGCAATAACTAACTTCTAAAATCTAAAATGGCCATTTGTCAGCCATATGCTGTTTCTCTGATCAATCTTAAAATTATACATGGACAACAAGCTTTAAGGGGCCAAATGGAACCAACAGAACAGACAATAAACGTGAAATAAACAAGAGGCTTGAGGGGCCTACATCGCTCACTTGGATATTTCAGTGATCATCGGAAAACATTTGACTAGTAGCGATTTAAAGGAATTATCTCCATATCCCATATTGACCCCTCGCATCCAGCCGCATTTATGCAAAGCTTCTAACCAAATTCGGGCATAATCCATTTAGTCATTCATGACTAGTAGTGATTATTAGGAAAAAATGATGGACGTCAGACACTGCATCATTGCATAAGCTCACCCGTCCTTTGGACAATCTGGAATGAGATCACAAAATGCGACCTTGACCTTACCTTGTGATCCCCCATACAGATTTCCTTTCCAATGATGTCATATCTGGGCTGGTACTTGTCTTCCTGAAGTTAAATAATTGAACAAAGATAAAATTGATCTGGCACATTCTTCTTGAGCAGTGTGTTGACCTACCAGCTAAGTATGGCTAAACAGCTGGCCGTCAGGTGGACAGACAATGGAAGCCACAATGTGCCATGATATAATTATATAAGCGTACTATATGTATTGAATATACCTTTAATAGCACAAACATTTTTTTTTTTGTGACCAATTCATCCTAATACCTATTTTACTGAAGAAATACATACGATTCTTCTAATATCCTGATGATGTATAACATTGACTAATACAAATATATTAAATATCACGGAGACATTTTCTGAAGAATTACCAACCAGTTTAATAATTAACAGAAGAGAATGAGTTTTTAATAACAACTTTCAATACCTTTCTATTCAATTCAAAATAACATAACATATAATGCATTTTAGACTACTATTTTACTCTGAATGTCTAACAATCTAAAATAATTCAAACTAATGATAAAATATGTGACTTTGTAGATACCACAGCATCTACATACTGTAGGGCTTACAACACCTGTATAAAACTGTTCTTTCATAATTTTGTAACCATTTACTCATGCTAACTACCACAGCTTGTCTATACTGTATTGTTTACATCTCTATACCGTATCGTTTACATCTCTATACCGTATCGTTTACATATCTATACTGTATCGTTTACATCTCTATACCGTACCGTTTACATCTCTATACCGTATCGTTTACATCTCTATACTGTATTGTTTACATCTCTATACTGTATCGTTTACATCTCTATACCGTATCGTTTACATCTCTATACCGTATCGTTTACATCTCTATACCGTATCGTTTACATCTCTATACCGTATCGTTTACATCTCTATACCGTATCGTTTACATCTCTATACCGTATCGTTTACATCTCTATACCGTATTGTTTACATCTCTATACCGTATTGTTTACATCTCTATACCGTATCGTTTACATCTCTATACCGTATCGTTTACATCTCTATACCGTATTGTTTACATCTCTATACCGTATCGTTTACATCTCTATACCGTATCGTTTACATCTCTATACCGTATCGTTTACATCTCTATACCGTATCGTTTACATCTCTATACCGTATCGTTTACATCTCTATACCGTATCGTTTACATCTCTATACCATATTGTTTACATCTCTATACCGTACTGTTTACATCTCTATACCGTACTGTTTACATCTCTATACTGTACTGTTTACATCTCTATACTGTATCGTTTACATCACTATACTGTATCATTTAGGACACCTGTATAAAACTGTTGTATGATAACTTGGTTACCATTTACTCTATCGTTTACGACACCTGTATAAAACTGTTGTATGATAACGTGGTTACCATTTACTCTATCATTTACGACACCTGTATAAAACTGTTGTATGATAACTTGGTTACCATTTACTCTATCGTTTACAACACCTGTAAAAACTGTTGTATGATAACGTGGTTACCATTTACTCTATTGTTTACGACACCTGTATAAAACTGTTGTATGACAACTTGGTTACCATTTACTCTATCGTTTACAACACCTGTAAAAACTGTTGTATGATAACGTGGTTACCATTTACTCTATTGTTTACGACACCTGTATAAAACTGTTGTATGATAACTTGGTTACCATTTACTCTATCGTTACAACACCTGTAAAAACTGTTGTATGATAACGTGGTTACCATTTACTCTATTGTTTACGACACCTGTATAAAACTGTTGTATGATAACTTGGTTACCATTTACTCTATCGTTTACAACACCTGTATAAAACTGTTGTATGATAACTTGGTTACCATTTACTCTATTGTTTACGACACCTGTATAAAACTGTTGTATGATAACTTGGTTACCATTTACTCTATCGTTTACAACACCTGTATAAACCTGTTGTATAATAGCTTGGTAACCATTTACTCTATCGTTTACGACACCTGTATAAAACTGTTGTATGATAACGTGGTAACCATTTACGCTATCATTTACGACACCTGTATAAAACTGTTGTATGATAACTTGGTAACCATTTACTCTATCGTTTACGACACCTGTATAAAACTGTTGTATGATAACTTGGTAACCATTTACTCTATCGTTTACGACACCTGTATAAAACTGTTGTATGATAACGTGGTAACCATTTACTCTATCGTTTACGACACCTGTATAAAACTGCTGTATGATAACTTGGTTACCATTTACTCTATCGTTTACGACACCTGTATAAAACTATTGTATGTTAACTTAGTAACCATTTACTCACGCTTACTACTATATTTTTGGCACTACTAGACATGAGGATACGGTCACACCATGACGGACATCTTGTCTTCATGTACGACACTCCATCTGTGATGTCTTCTGAGAATGGGTAGCTATTGTAAGACAGAAAAAAATATAATAAATATATACATGAATATTATAAAAACAAATTTTTGAACTAATATAGAGGACTGTGTTTAGCATATGCAACCTCTAAAAAAAAAAACATTAACCACATGATGCGCATGGACTTATTGGCCGCTAGTTCTTGCAGAATTTTCCCCATTTTCTCCTCATAGAGATTTCCTTGCCACTGTGAGTAAGGCTTTGAGATTAATCCCCTGGCCGAGACCACAGTCTATAGAAAAGGTAGTCACTGCCCTGCTTAATGCTCAGCTTTTTAGGGATTGGGATAAGTGGTTCATCCGTTGTCAGTAAAATGTGCCCAACATGAACATACTGCAGCCTCCAAAAACACATACACTACATGCATGCATCTCACACACAGCGGAGCCTGCCTGATAGGTTGTTAAATAATACAAAATGCTGATGATGAAAGTATTAGCAAAGCCTCCAGCCTTTCTTACAATCCATCCACAATACGTTCATATTAACTACAGATGGTCAGAATCAGTTTACCAGAAAAATCACACAAGTGTTTCATGTATATCCCATATCTATCCAAAATAAGCCCCTTCCCACAAATAATCAACAATGCAGTGAACTACAGTAAATCAACTCCAGCAGGGGGAAATGGAATCCAAAGACCACCCAGCCCTTCAGTACCCAGACAGGCCCAACTGTCACCACAGGTTCACACCCAGCCCTTCAGTACCAGACAAGCAAAACTGTCACCACAGGTTCACACCCAGCCCTTCAGTACCCAGACAGGCCCAACTGTCACCACAGGTTCACACCCAGCCCTTCAGTACCAGACAAGCAAAACTGTCACCACAGGTTCACACCCAGCCCTTCAGTACCCAGACAGGCCCAACTGTCACCACAGGTTCACACCCAGCCCTTCAGTACCCAGACAGGCCCAACTGTCACCACAGGTTCACACCCAGCCCTACAGTACCCAGACAGGCCAAACTGTCACTACAGATTCACACCCAGCCCTTCAGTACCCAGACAGGCCCAACTGTCACCACAGGTTCACACCCAGCCCTTCAGTACCCAGACAGGCCCAACTGTCACCACAGGTTCACACCCAGCCCTTCAGTACCCAGACAGGCCCAACTGTCACCACAGGTTCACACCCAGCCCTTCAGTACCCAGACAGGCAAACTGTCACCACAGGTTCACACCCAGCCCGGCAAACTGTCACCACAGGTTCACACCCAGCCCTTCAGTATCCAGACAGGCCCAACTGTCACCACAGGTTCACACCCAGCCCTTCAGTACCAGACAAGCAAAACTGTCACCACAGGTTCACACCCAGCCCTTCAGTACCCAGACAGGCCCAACTGTCACCACAGGTTCACACCCAGCCCTTCAGTACCCAGACAGGCCCAACTGTCACCACAGGTTCACACCCAGCCCTACAGTACCCAGACAGGCAAAACTGTCACTACAGATTCACACCCAGCCCTTCAGTACCCAGACAGGCCCAACTGTCACCACAGGTTCACACCCAGCCCTTCAGTACCCAGACAGGCCCAACTGTCACCACAGGTTCACACCCAGCCCTTCAGTACCCAGACAGGCCCAACTTTCACACACCCAGCCCTTCAGTACCCAGACAGGCAAACTGTCACCACAGGTTCACACCCAGCCCGGCAAACTGTCACCACAGGTTCACACCCAGCCCTTCAGTACCCAGACAGGCCCAACTGTCACCACAGGTTCACACCCAGCCCTACAGTACCCAGACAGGCAAAACTGTCACTACAGATTCACACCCAGCCCTTCAGTAACCCAGACGGCCCAACTGTCACCACAGGTTCACACCCGCCCTTCAGTACCCAGACGGCCCAACTGTCACCACAGGTTCACAACACACCCTTCAGTACCCAGACAGGCCCAACTGTCACCACAGGTTCACAACCCAGCCCTTCAGTACCCAGACAGGCAAACTGTCCCACAGGCCTTCAGCACCCAGCCCGGCAAACTGTCACCACAGGTTCACACCCAGCCCTTCAGTACCCAGACAGGCCCAACTGTCACTACAGATTCACACCCAGCCCTTCAGTACCCAGACAGGCCCAACTGTCACCACAGGTTCACACCCAGCCCTTCAGTACCCAGACAGGCCCAACTGTCACTACAGATTCACACCCAGCCCTTCAGTACCCAGACAGGCCCAACTGTCACCACAGGTTCACACCCAGCCCTTCAGTACCCAGACAGGCAAACTGTCACCACAGGTTCACACCCAGCCCTTCAGTACCCAGACAGGCCCAACTGTCACTACAGATTCACACCCAGCCCTTCAGTACCCAGACAGGCCCAACTGTCACCACAGGTTCACACCCAGCCCTTCAGTACCCAGACAGGCCCAACTGTCACCACAGGTTCACACCCAGCCCTTCAGTACCCAGACAGGCCAAACTGTCACCACAGGTTCACAGCCAGCCCTTCAGTACCCAGACAGGCAAAACTGTCACCACAGGTTCACACCCAGCCCTTCAGTACCCAGACAGGCAAAACTGTCACCACAGGTTCACCTTAATGATATGTGTTAACCTACCTTGGTGCAAAAGATATATCAAATTCATACAGCTTGTCTTTGTAGGAATGAATCTCCTTGTCATAGGGCCGCAGCTGTAAACACCCACACATTCACATATTTACTACAAAAATGTATTCAAATATTTCAACATCATAGACAAAAGAAAAAAATTAATTCTACATTGTTAAAATCTGTTTCATTTTGACATTTTAAAAACAAGACTTAAACATTTAAAATCAATACTTAGGACTCTTGCCATAGCAGTTTGTTTTTTATTTGAAGAATTTTGTTTTCAGTATGGACTGAAAATACACACACTCAAATATTGAAGTGTCTCTAAATTTTAGACTAATTACAGAATTTCAGAATGGATCTGATATACATACATATTTTGCTTTCTTCGAGAAAACCTCTGCATGTTTGTCGTGGTGATCAAAGCCTTTTGTCTCGATCGTCAGCACAGTCTGTAATGAAGAAAAAAATGTGATTTAAAATAAAATCTAAGAAATTCTAAGAAAAACTTTTTGAGAAATAGCAATAACAAACCTCAATTGGCAAAATCAGAAATGATGGCCTGTAGACCATTTTGTTTTCCCGATCAGACTCAAAATTGAATGGATACAACTAGTGACCAAAGGGAGCCTATGTGTGAAGTAGGAGAAATATCCCTTCAGCACTTTTAAAGAAATATATATATATATATAGCGATAACAAACTTCAACTGTCAAAACCCAAGATGGATGGACCATGGATGCAGGGATGATTTGAATAGCCACACTTAGCTAAATATTCTCATTAGTGACAGAACAAAACGACACATTGTATCTCTCCATAGAACAAAAATGCATAACTTCATTCATCTGTATTAAATCTCCTCAGACATGTGGGTATAATGATATGATGTTGTCTATAGTTCAATAAGTAATGTTCGAAATTTAGTTTAACATCTATATAAAAGTATGATAACCAGTAGATACGATTTAAATCAATTTAAA
Organism: Pecten maximus; assembly: GCF_902652985.1. Classification (NCBI taxonomy): domain Eukaryota; kingdom Metazoa; phylum Mollusca; class Bivalvia; order Pectinida; family Pectinidae; genus Pecten; species Pecten maximus. The sequence goes on from NC_047026.1 coordinate 21,094,410, forward strand.
TTCAAATTCATGGCTTATATTAGTATCCCCAAGTACCTGTATTTCTACAAGTTTAGATTCAAATAGAGGCCAACTAAAAATGAGATTTTATATACATTTTGTATAATATTCACATCCCTAATGTATAATCATATAATTTAACCATAGATACTTGTACCACTTGTACATCAACACATACTGGACCACAGAACTCGTCTCCATCATATGTCTTATGTACAGTAGACTGGCTACACCAGCCCTTGGGTTTGTGTAAAGATTTGAAGTCTAATACTAGCTTATCTCCCCCTAGCTCAGAAGCTTTATTTTACAACATTTGCAAAACAAGTTGTATAAACTTCTATCATTTATGCATGTTGGAGTGGATGGAAGCGTGTTAGGGTCTTAATGTGGAAGGAAACCGGAATACCCAGGGAAAACCCACGTGGTCAGGCAGGCGACTCCCATACCTTTTCATGTCTGACTGAGGAAACTTAACCCTGGGAGCCTAGGTGAAAAGTGAGTGCGTTACCACTGGGCCATCCAACTACCCATTAAACATAGGATAAGACATATCCCAGTGATCAAATTGTAAATCCAATGATTAAACAGACAGTAATTCTGGCAATCCTCTATTTGGATTTTCTTAACAAGGATCACACGAAGATGGTGAAGGATGAAGAAGATGACAGTGAGGTAGACTTGTTATTCTCTCATCCCTACCGGTATCATACTGGTCTGTCCAGGTAAATACACCCATGCTTGCTGTGTGTGTATTACCTCGCTTCCGGTGTAGGATATCCACATGTGCGCAATGATACAAAAGTAGGTCGCCGAACCGAAAGTAGATCTATCTATAGATTTGTAAACACATCGTCTGCTCCATGTTCTAGGCCAGATCTAATAAATGTTTTTATTTATGATATAAATTATGTAAAAAAACAGTTCTTTTATTGTTTTTCATTAATAAAACAAGGAACTATATTTTCACGCGAAAGGACACACTAGCTTGGCCGACATCAAGTGATTTGGCTTCGCTTGCAATGACAGGGCTGCTGAAACAACGTTAGACTGTGGAAATGAATGGTTTCCTTCGTTTTTAGAACAGCAAACACCGTTTGCATATATGGGGTATGGTAAATCGATTGGCGCTGTTCTTTTTTTATAATATGCAGTAGAAAAAAAGTTTGGATTGAGAAAAAATGGTGTCTATCTGAGAAAGCTATCGACAGATAGTGCCTATTTTTGCATATTTTAGGTTGGGGAATGAGAGAAAAATACTCAATCATATGTGGTTCATGTAGGATAGGGAGATTTCACCCTCTGGGTCACAAAATGTGGTAAAACCCTCGGCAGAGCCTCGGGTTTTACCACATTTTGTGACCCCTCGGGAGGAATATCCCTATCCTACATGACCACATATGATAGAGTCTTATGGTATATACCTAGTCCTCTATCTACCCTATCGTGTTATCACTCCCATATCATCATATATTTGGTCTTCATAACCATACCTTGCCGTTGCCTTCTTCAGAGTAAACTAATTTGGCAATTTGGTCCTTCTTTCCTTTAGTTTGGTGTGTTTTAGTTTTTGAGGTCAAACTCTACAAATGTAAAATACCATGTTTAAAAGTAAAGACAACTGCATCACACACTGGCCAAGAAGGAGTCAACTATTTCATGTTAGCTTACAAATATTGATGTTAACACAATGGTTATACCAGTAATTTTTGATTAAAGTCACTCATTAGAAAGATTTGATTACAAAAAAATATTTCAAAACAAAATGCAACAATCTGTTGACTTTACCAAAAAAACTCTAAAACTTCATCCAATTAAGAATTTTTAAATCTGATTTCATTCAATCTAACTACAATTTTTTCCAACTTATGTACTATATTTTTTTATACGACTGTCCCTGTTTTCATAATTTACATACCGAAACTAGCTGATGAACATCTAGACGGAAGTTAAAATCACCAAATATGAACATCGGGACTTTGTCGTACTGGTCCTTTTCAAACCTGCAACACAATTGTATACTCATAGGATCTTACTTGGAATTTTTATTTCATATGAAATCTTATGAAATGAGCCTGTAGATTTTTTTTTTATTTTTGCAAGCTTTGGCGATGCCACTATGGTGTTATAATGACCTTGTAGAATCAATATTGACTGAGGGCAAAGGGTGAAATAGTATTATATTTATCTTGGTAGCAGGACATTTACATTAGGCCAATGTTAAGTCACAATGATTATAGTGTAATAAACACAATACTCAATGTTAGTGGTACCTACCTCTGCAGGGTATGTAGGAGTGCTGCTTTTCTGTTATTACTGTATACTGAGGGACTCTGTAGATACAAACCAAAACCATTAACAACAGTGGAAGATTCAGTATAATATTGATCTACAGTAGCTATAATTTTCTATATTTTTATGATTTCAAACATTGGAAATACCAACACATATACATATCAGATATTGAAATAAGCACCTCCAACACCTGGACACAACGTTAACCCAACACCCGGACACAACCCAACACCCAGACACAACCCAACACCCGGACACAACCCAACACCCGGACACAACCCAAAACCCGGACACAACCTGACACCCGGACACAACCCAACACCCGGACACAACCAGACACCCCATCACAGGATATCAATGTCCCTCCAGACGTGTGGAGAGTTATACCAGGGTGGTAATGTCAGACAGGATATCAATGTCCCTCCAGATGTGTGGAGTGTTATATACCAGGGTTGTAATATCAGACAGGATATCAATGTCCCTCCAGACGTGTGGAGAGTTATACCAGGGTTGTAATATCAGACAGGATATCAATGTCCCTCCAGACGTGTGGAGAGTTATACCGGGGTTGTAATATCAGACAGGATATCAATGTCCCTCCAGACGTGTGGAGAGTTATACCAGGGTTGTAATATCAGACAGGATATCAATGTCCCTCCAGACGTGTGGAGAGTTATACCAGGGTTGTAATATCAGACAGGATATCAATGTCCCTCCAGACGTGTGGAGAGTTATACCAGGGTTGTAATATCAGACAGGATATCAATGTCCCTCCAGACGTGTGGAGAGTTATACCAGGGTTGTAATATCAGACAGGATATCAATGTCCCTCCAGACGTGTGGAGAGTTATACCAGGGTTGTAATATCAGACAGGATATCAATGTCCCTCCAGACGTGTGGAGAGTTATATCAGGGTTGTAATATCAGACAGGATATCAATGTCCCTCCAGACGTGTGGAGAGTTATACCAGGGTTGTAGTATCAGACAGGATATCAATGTCCCTCCAGACGTGTGGAGAGTTATACCAGGGTTGTAGTATCAGACAGGATATCAATGTCCCTCCAGACGTGTGGAGAGTTATACCAGGGTTGTAGTATCAGACAGGATACCAATGTCCCTCCAGACGTGTGGAGAGTTATACCAGGGTTGTAGTATCAGACAGGATATCAATGTCCCTCCAGACGTGTGGAGAGTTATACCAGGGTTGTAATATCAGACAGGATATCAATGTCCCTCCAGACGTGTGGAGAGTTATACCAGGGTTGTAATATCAGACAGGATATCAATGTCCCTCCAGACGTGTGGAGAGTTATACCAGGGTTGTAATATCAGACAGGATATCAATGTCCCTCCAGACGTGTGGAGAGTTATATCAGGGTTGTAATATCAGACAGGATATCAATGTCCCTCCAGACGTGTGGAGAGTTATACCAGGGTTGTAATATCAGACAGGATATCAATGTCCCTCCAGACGTGTGGAGAGTTATACCGGGGTTGTAATATCAGACAGGATATCAATGTCCCTCCAGACGTGTGGAGAGTTATACCGGGGTTGTAATATCAGACAGGATATCAATGTCCCTCCAGACGTGTGGAGAGTTATACCAGGGGTTGTAATATCAGACAGGATATCAATGTCCCTCCAGACGTGTGGAGAGTTATACCAGGGGTTGTAATATCAGACAGGATATCAATGTCCCTCCAGACGTGTGGAGAGTTATACCAGGGTTGTAATATCAGACAGGATATCAATGTCCCTCCAGACGTGTGGAGAGTTATATCAGGGTTGTAATATCAGACAGGATATCAATGTCCCTCCAGACGTGTGGAGAGTTATACCAGGGTTGTAATATCAGACAGGATATCAATGTCCCTCCAGACGTGTGGAGAGTTATACCAGGGTTGTAATATCAGACAGGATATCAATGTCCCTCCAGACGTGTGGAGAGTTATACCAGGGTTGTAATATCAGACAGGATATCAATGTCCCTCCAGACGTGTGGAGAGTTATACCAGGGTTGTAGTATCAGACAGGATATCAATGTCCCTCCAGACGTGTGGAGAGTTATACCAGGGTTGTAATATCAGACAGGATATCAATGTCCCTCCAGACGTGTGGAGAGTTATATCAGGGTTGTAATATCAGACAGGATATCAATGTCCCTCCAGACGTGTGGAGAGTTATACCAGGGTTGTAATATCAGACAGGATATCAATGTCCCTCCAGACGTGTGGAGAGTTATACCAGGGTTGTAATATCAGACAGGATATCAATGTCCCTCCAGATGTGTGGAGAGTTATACCAGGGTTGTAATATCAGACAGGATATCAATGTCCCTCCAGACGTGTGGAGAGTTATACCAGGGTTGTAATATCAGACAGGATATCAATGTCCCTCCAGACGTGTGGAGAGTTATACCAGGGTTGTAATATCAGACAGGATATCAATGTCCCTCCAGACGTGTGGAGAGTTATACCAGGGTTGTAATATCAGACAGGATATCAATGTCCCATCTGACATGTGGAGAGTTATACAAAGTAAGTACTTACTGTTTGCATTGCGATGATATTGGATGCATCATGGAATAGATGAATGTTGACAAGATCAAATAAACTGCAAAATGAATCAAAACAGATCATAAGTAAATACGTGTACCAGTATTTTTTTGTTTGGATAAATACAACTTCTTTTGTACTGCTGTCAGAACGACAAGCACTACAAATTGCTGTAATTAAACAATAAATAATTTTAAATTTTCTTTTCTTTTTGGTATAGTAATTAAACTATCAAATTAACTCAGGATTTCAATTTCCATTTGTATGTCCTATTTGAGTTGACCAATTACTAATAAATTTATATATATAATGTCTTAAAATCTTAATTCAAATTAAAATTTTCTTAAAACAGAAGCACAAGCATGCTTCACATCAAATGAAAGTATCAACAATGAAATTCGAAATTGTTCATTGCCTTAGCAATTCATAACAAGTGCAATAAATGATTGCGAAAGCTCACCGGCGGCAGCAATCACACTATGCATTCATTTTTTATGTATGTATAAGCATGTCATTTTGAAATTGTATGTCACATAATATCGCTCCTAGACCTCTAATGGATGTATAAACCAAATAAGAAAGGTGTGGACTTAAAAGCTTTCCAAAAGTAACCCCCAAAATCTTTAAACTGGGTTTTTGTGCCAAAAAAAGTAAGTCCACTAAATGGTAAAATGCCAAAGAAAAATCACAATTTTTTTCTGCATGATTTTGCCACAGCACTCCTGGATCTATAATGAATGTATAAACCAAATTAGAAGGGTGTGAGGTGTATACTTTTGGACTTACCCCCAAAACTTTAAAGTGAGTTTTGGTGCCAAAAAAGTTAATTCCACAAAATGGTAAAATGCGAAAAAATCACATTTTTTTTCTGCATGATTTCGCTATAACATCACTCCTAGACCTCTAATGAATGTATAAACCAATTTAGAAGGGCATGAGCTGTATACATTTGGATTAACAAACTTTCCAAAAAATTACCCCAAAAACTTTAAAGTAGGTTTTGTTGCCAAAAAAGTTAAGTCCACAAAATGGTAAAATGCGAAAAAATCACAATTTTTTTCTGCATGATTTTGCCATAACATCACTCCTAGACCTCTAATGAATGTATAAACCATATTAGAAGGGCATGAGGTGTATACTTTTGGACTTACAAGCTTTCCAAAAACTTACCCCAAAAACTTTAAAGTTTTGGGGTGGGATGCCGATGCCGACACCGGGGTGACAGCATTAGCTCTCGGTTACTCGTAACCGGTGAGCTAAAAAAACAAGTCATCAATGAAATTTTACAATCCCTTACCAATTTCTTATGTTCCACCTTGTTCTGATAAAGCCTTTCCTTGACCATTTAAACTGAAACAATAGATAAACAGGATACAAGATACAAGAATATTTATTTAAAGTCACATGTTACTAACAATAAACATACATCATGCTTAGCTCTGTAGAGCTATTGTTGCGACAAAGAATCATACAATTAAAATCAATAAGCATATATATGTATAAAAAAAAAAAAGACATGAATTTAATTTTTTTTTTTTAATTGATCTTTCATATGTTTATATTCATGATCAGGAGACTTATTGTATAAGTTAGATATCATCTTACATCAAACAAGAGATCCCAGAGGGATCTTGGCGCCCACCATTGAATGATCTTCATAAGTTCCATGTCAGATTGATCTTTTCTCTACTTTTCCCTTCATTTTACTAATCTGTGCAAATTGAGACATCCCTACAGTACTTTTCAAACAAGTGAATCCTAGCTATATAAGAAATTTGAGATTTAACGATAATGGCTGTTTGTTTGCCAGGTTGTTTTGAGGACAGACTGGTCCAAAAATGCAATACAAGGGACCAGGGGGAACCTACTTATGAAATTTGAGCAAGATCCATTCAGTACTTTGAGAAATAGAGATAACAAACTTCAATTGTCAAAATCCAAGATGGCGGTCTGTCGGCCATAATGTTTTCCAATTGATCTCAAAATGCAATAAGCATAAAGAGGCACCAAGGGGAACCTCCATATGAAATTTGAGAAAGATCCCTTCAGTACTTTCTCAGAAATAGCGATAACAAACTTCAATTGTCAAAATCCAAGATGGCTGCCTGTCGGCCATGTTATTTTCAGATTGGCCTCAAAATGCAATAAGCATAAAGAGGCACCAAGAGGAACCTCCATATGAAATTTGAGAAAGATCCCTTCAGTACTTTCTCAGAAATAGCGATAACAAACTTCAATTGTCAAAATCCAAGACGGTGGCCTGTCGGCCATGTTATTTTCAGATTGGTCTCAAAATGCAATATGCATAACAAGGCACCAAGGGAAACTTACATATGAAATTTGAGAAAGATCCCTTCAGTACTTTCTCAGAAATAGCGATAACAAACTTCAATTGTCAAAATCCAAGATGGCTGCCTGTCGGCCATGTTGTTTTCAGATTGGTCTCAAAACGCAATATGCATAACTAGGCACCAAGGGAAACTTACATATGAAATTTCAGAAATATCCATTCAGTACTTTCTCAGAAATAGTGATAACAAACTTCAATTGTCAAAATCCAAGATGGCTGCCTGTCGGACATGTTGTTTTCAGATTGGTCTCAAATCGCAATATGCATAACTAGGCACCAAGGGAAACCTACATATGAAATTTCAGAAAGATCCATTCAGTACTTTCTCAGAAATAGTGACAACAAACTTCAATTGTCAAAATCCAAGATGGCTGCCTGTCGGCCATGTTGTTTTCCGATTGGTTTCAAATCGCAATATGCATAACTAGGCACCAAGGAGACCTACATATGAAATTTGAGAAAGATCTCTTCAGTACTTTCTCAGAAATAGCGATAACAAACTTCAATTGTCAAAATCCAAGATGGCTGCCTGTCGGCCATGTTGTTAACCGATTGGTCTCAAAACGCAATATGCATAACTAGGCACCAAGAGGAACCTTCATATGAAATTTGAGAAAGATCCCTTCAGTACTTTCTCAGAAATAGCGATAACAAACTTCAATTGTCAAAATCCAAGATGGCTGCCTGTCGGCCATGTTGTTTTCCGATTGGTCTCAAAACGCAATATGCATAACTAGGCACCAAGGGGAACCTACATATGAAATTTGAGAAAGATCCCTTCAGTACTTTCTCAGAAATAGCGATAACAAGAATTGTTTACGGACGGAGGGACGGAGGGACGGAGGGAGGGACGGAGGGACGGAGGGACGGAGGGACGGACGGACCACGGACCACGGACGCAGGGCGATTTGAATAGCCCACCATCTGATGATGGTGGGCTAAAAATATCACTTCTATCAGATATATCTTATTTTGATTCATCTCCTAAATATGGGGATTTAAAATAAGATATTTATTACAAATCATATATTTTGGGCTTGTCTTCATTTCTTTTTTAATATTATATGGACTTTGGGTTGAAATTTTGCTAACTTTCTGCTTAAAAACACATTTTCTACAAGTACAGCACAGTTACCTCCCTTGTTACATTACACATTTTCATAGTACTACTATTTTGTCTTACTGTGTTTTTATTCATTTTTCCTGGTAAATCTTACTGACATTGTCAATGATTACGAGAAAGCAGCAAAACTACATTATCCACATTCTTTTCACATACATGTATATTGAATATATATATGTATATAATTTATTATAGAATATCAAACGCCTGTGGTCCCTACATGAGGCTGTGAAAAATAATGACTTCTGTTGTGAAAATATAAATACAAAAGACAATTTGATGCAGCCTACACGAGAGATGATAACTCGTAATACAGATGTGTTAATTGAGAAGGTAATGAAGGACTATCTGACAATGTTAAACCGTTATGGCAATAAAGAACTGTTTTGTATGCAGGTGTCACTTTCCTTGCATAATAGAACAGTGATAGAATTTCCATAGGACACTGAAATATGCAACAATGATTAAAATCCTATTTTTCCTATACACGCTATGATTCATACAACCACATACAGTGCAATGACACCCAGGATAAATTCTGAGAATTTAATCAATAAAATCAAAAACTTGTAGGCATGCTCCTACAGGCTTCCTACAGAATACGTGACATTCATCACTCACATCAGGGAAGAAATCCTGAGGAAACTTAGCTTTCTCCTTGATTTGGACATTCTCTATATTCCCTGAAAGTACCTGTAACATCAAAACCAACAGGTTATATACAAAAATCCATAGCTGCTATACTGGAATAAGTCATTATAATACAATATTAGGTTACAATCGATAAGAAAATCAATTTCTAATTTCAATTTCCTGGCATGCATTCATTCATTTGAATTTTCATGGTTTTTTCCTATCACATTTTATCATAAAATCTGAATAATGAATTGCAAGAAGGTTACCATATTTGTCTGCAAATAAGTTCCTTTCTACAAATAAGCCCCCTTCTTCATTTTTGCAAAATCATCAATGTTTTAAAATAGTAAGCTAAAAGTGGTCCTCAAATAAGCCCTTCCCAAATTTACATGCTAATATTTTACACTAGGGGAGGGGCTTACTGGTGACAAATATGGTATAAAATTTCAGATATAGTTATTATAATACAGCAAAGGAAAATAATATTCTTCGCCTAATTAAATAATTAAATACATTCATAAAGATTGTGGATATAAATTAAACTGTTTACCTCTCGTCCAAGCACAGGTACAAATTTGCAATCTGGAAATAATTTTAATAAATAATCATATAGTTGATACTATATCAATAAAGAATCATAAATAGTTGATACTATATCATATATAGTTGGTACTATATCATATATAGTTGATACTATATCAAAGAACATCAACTGCAAAACCATAATTGATTATTGGTTAATTAAGTATATACAAATTTTCTTTGCACACAGCTTTCTTTTTAATTTCTATCATCTAACGAAAGAGCTATTTTCATCTTTGTCTTGAAGCCTTATTTGATTTTAATACTGATGAGTAAAAAGTGATACACATATATATAGTTCGGAATCATGAAAGTTTTTCCAATATATTTAAATTTATCTGATAATATGAAGTTGATAATTCAGACGTGCTGATTCATTAACCAGTCATAAGAGGAAGATGGACCTGTACACAATTTAAATACTTATAATATACATATATTCCATTGTGATACTGATATTGTGTCTTTATTGGTTTGTATATACTTAGTTCTGTTTGTAGATTATTATCATAGCCCATCAATTCCTACTGTTATATATAAATGTGCTATTAAAGTTGAATTGTAAATATGATGTCAGACATAATCTCTGCACATGTGAAAATGTCACAAACTACACAAGTTGACCCTGACCTGCCACTGCATATTGTTCCAAGTCAAGTGTTGCAGTAAGTGTAATCAAATGGTGGATCACAATATCTGACTATACAATGCAAGAGGCCCATGGGCCTTAACGGTCAATAATTCAGTTAATCTAATTGACCCTTTTTGGCCCCACCCATCAGTCCAAGGGGTCAGTCAGGGCCAACATGTGTATATCATTAAGCTGTCATCCCATGCTGATAATCTTAGGAAAGCTAGACCAATAGAAATCAAACAAATAATTGTCAAAAATGTGATTTCCCTTTATAAACTATAGGGGCAAACTTGAGACCCCAGGGTCATGAAATTCACAATCTAAGTAAAGCACCTTAAGACCTTTCCATCTATGAAGAGTATTTGACTCGATCTACCTTATTTGGGTATTGAGAAGAAGATTTTTGAAATTTCAGTCAATTTGATCCTTTTTGGCCCCGCACATCAGCCCCTGGGGGTCAGTCAGGGCCAACATGAGCATACCATCAAACTGTTATCCAATGCTGATAATGTGAACTAGGTTAGAATGAATTCCAATACAAATCTAACAAATAATAGTCAAAAATGTATTTCCCTATATAAACTATAGTGAAATTTACCCCTTCCCCAGGGGCAAACGTGAGACCCCAGGGTCATGAAATTCACAACTTTGGAAAACCACCATAAGACCCTTCCATCTATGAAAAGTATTTGATTATACCTTATATGGGTATTGAGAAGAAGATTTTTGAAATTTCAGTCAATTCGACCCTTTTTGGCCCCGCCAATCAGCCCCTGGGGGGCAGTCAGGGCCAACATGTGCATACAATCAAACTGTTATCCCATGCTGATAATGTTAACCAGGTTAGAATGAATTCCAATACAAATCCAACAAATAATAGTCAAAAATGTGATTTCCCTATATAAACTATAGTAAAGTTTACCCCCTCCCCAGGGTCAAAAGTGAGACCCCAGGGCCATGAAAGACCCTTCCATCTATGAAGAATGTTTGATTCCACTATATCTCAAGAGTAGAGAAGAAGATTTTTAGTCAATTTGACCCTTTTTGGCCCCATCCCTCAGGCCCCTGGGGGGTGGGGACCATATAATTCACAATTTTTGTTGACCTTCAGCCATAGAAGCTTTCTGCCAAATTTCATTGAATTTGGTGTAGCGGTTTTGGAGAAGAAGTTGAAATTGTAAATTGTTTACAGACGCACATTGCACGTTGCACGACGGATGACGACGGACAAAAGGTGATAAGAATAGGTCACTTGAGACTTTGTCTCAGGTGACCTAAAAAGGCACTGAAGATTCAATGCAACACCTACACATTGGCCTTTACCAGAGTGATTTTGAAGATAAGCATAAATGATACATACAAAAGTGGAGTTATTATTTGTTAGTATCTCTACACGTTTTTTCTTTTTTTTACCTCTGTGCTAAATTTTTTTTATTATTATTATTCATTTGCCAAAATAGTCTCACACTGTATGGATATCATAAGACATAAGTTCTAAATGTGATATTTGATATGTTATGATATGTTTGATAAATTTTTAAACATAAATGTTATAAGTAGATTGATTGGAGCAAGGAAAGTGCCATAGATCTTCCTAATTAGATCAAGTATGTACATACCAACAAAATCCCAGATCATGACATCGTCGATGGACTCGTGGATAAAGTATAAATTCCCAAGTGCCTGAAAAAACAAGGGAGATAATTAGGGAGTAATTACAAGTTAATGGCAGTTCTTCATATTTTAGATAAAATATAATAAACAGTAATAACACTAAATATTCATGTTAGTATCACTTATAGGACAATAATTATAATTGGCCAATATCACATCTGTTCTAGACAAATGCCAATAACATAGATGTTTATTTTCATTGTCCTGTAATTAGCATAACTCTGAGATTATGTGTTGGCCCCCGCCTGGGCCTATTGCAGGATAAATACATGATACATTCAATACATTATAACCTTAAACTAGAACTGTCGCCAAGATGGCTGACTAATACCCCCCCGCAATCTGCACAAGTCAATGGTGAATTGGAACTGTTAATTAGAGGCTTACTTTAAAGATAATCCAGTAATATAGTGACCAGTTGCCATAGCAACCATAATTTTGTGAAAAATAAAGTGGCATGCACATCTACACATGGTCCTCTATATTTGTGTGAAGTTTCATTGAAATCGGCCCTTTGGTTTAGGAGGAGTTGTCCGGACAAACTTAAAGTTATGGTTCTTATCAGAAAACCTGTTTATAGTGAACAGTTGCCATAGCAACCATAATTTTGAGAAAAATAAAGTGGCATGCACATCTACACATGGTCCTCTATATTTGTGTGAAGTTTCATTGAAATCGGCCCTTCGGTTTAGGAGGAGTTGTCCGGACAAACTTAAAGTTATGGTTCTTATCAGAAAACCTGTTTATAGTGACCAGTTGCCATAGCAACCATAATTTTGAGAAAAATAAAGTGGCATGCACATCTACACATGATCATTAATATTTATGTGAAGTTTCATCGGAATTCGCCCATCGGTTAAGGAGGAGTTGTCCGGACAAAATGCATCTACAGACAGACGGACGGACGGACGGAGGGACAGACAACCTGATTCCAGTATACCCCCCCTAACTTCGTTGCGGGGGTATAATTAGAGCAGGAAAATTACTCCAGAGTAATACTTCAGTTCAAAATAACAGCTATACTGTCGTATAGCAGTATGTGAAGTAAGACCTTGATACAATTGTTAGTTTGTTTGCTGGGTTTATCACCCTGTGAAAGCCAGGGTCATTTTGAGGTGGGGTCTCCTTGTAGTAGTTGGTGACTGCCTCACTGAATAACATATGGAAGGCCTGTCCCATGCCATCCAGAACAATTATATTAGGGTTAAGTGTCTGGTCCAATGACACAACTATGACAGCACAGACCGGCCCTTTTCTCAGCTTCCCAAGAAATACTGACATGGGTAGGGAGCATCGAACCCGGATACAATGCTCACTGCCACAAAATATCAGATTTCCACTTTTTTCTTGACATCGAAAAAATCTTTTCATAAAACCAAGCCTTCGATGGACACATCCAATATACCAAGTTTTTACTGTAGGCCTAATCTAACGAATTTGAATACCGGTAAATGCATTATAGGGAATTAATTTTCCTGATGTTCTTTATTTATAATGAGTATATATATATAGGCACCAGCACATTATGTTGTGTAAGTGCCAGCATATGCTGTAAAAGTCATGAAACCTACACTACTAGTGGCTGTATAGCTCTCAGGGGATTCCATCTCAAACATCAGAGCAATCACACTTAGTGTTATTCAATAACAAAAACGATATCCAAGTTCACAGCAGACCATGAGAAATGTCGGCATCCATGTTGTATGTGTTATAACAGACTCTGGAGAGAGCTGTAACGCTGAGTTAAGTAAGACCCAGATGTATACAGAAAACTGTCCTTACCACTAATTAAGACTTGAATGTATACAATATACTGTCCTCACCACTATGTTAAAACTCTGATGTAAATACAAAATGAGATCATTATCAACCCAAGACTTGGATGTTTACAAATACCGTCTGTTTCACAAAACGAAGACTCAAGAAGACTACAGTCCATACCACTCTTAAATCAGTGATTTTGACTATTTGGTTCCATGGTAACCATGAAAATATGTGAAACTGAAAATTGCTCTATAGTAAAACTCACTACTAGACCACTTGATTGATGTGTTTAGAAAGTTGTGAAGTTATCTTGAATGGTTTCAGAGATATGTTTGAGGAGTGATAAAGATTACAATGCAATGAATCAACCTTAGAATGGTTTACAGTACCTCACATGGCAAGCATTGTTAAACCAGAACATGTCATTAGGAGTTCACCAAGCCACCAATTAGTAAAACCAAAGATATTATTAGCTTTAATTACTACCTTCTACTGGTATTGAAAATGGTGGATTAGAACAAGTTTCGTGTGATTTCCAATACATTTTGTTTATCCACCAGGTGATCGTTTTTGCTTGATAACAGATCCCTGTTCAATTTTGAACCCATCAATGTATGACCATCATTTTGTTATTTAGAACTTTCCATTTCTCTTCTTTCCTTATCTTATCAGTTGTATTAAAAGTCATGCCATTAGTTAACTCAATAGAACCTGTGGTAAAACTTTCAGGTAAGGCCATACCAATTTAATTTATTGTTCGTCGGATTTACCGCTCCTGTTTTATCAAAATCAAAATTAAAATTTTTAAAAAAAATTACCGCTCCTATTTTTTCGTCAACGAAAAATGATGAATCCGGAAAAAATTCTCGCGATTTCAAAATTTAGAAAGCGCCTTTCTGGATCAATTGAACGTTTGAAACGAAGGTCACAGTACAGTAATTACTGAAGCGCGTTTTTAACAGTGATGTGAACTGTCAAACACAATGAAAGCACGAGGGTTTACCTGAAGAAAAGTTGTGTCAACATGGGTATTTTTGTTGTATCAGTAACGACAAAACGCGGCCGCCACAATGTACTACAACATACAGCTATGGAGGTGGACGTCGCTTCATTATTTGAACATTTATTTAACAAGGTAAACGAAACACTCTCGTCGAGATACGTATATCGAGCAGTCGACCCCCGTCTGCAGACAGCATCGTTGTGTCATCGCTTACGATGACATTATCTTTGTGTCAAGAGTTGGGCATGAGATTTGTTGTCAGACAGTGATATTGGTGTTATAGGTCTGAACAAGTTACTCAGAAACTGTTTTTGAAATACAAGTTTGAACTGATATTACCTCAGTATTAACTGTGATTGAAGTGCAATTTCTTTTTAGTATTTAATTACTTTATAGTACTGTTCAAGAACAAAAATAAGAAAAATACCTTAAAATCTTTGATTTAAAACTTAGATGCAGCAAGTCATCCGTCCTTAATCCATATTTTATATCAGTGTCTTCAGGTTGTTTACAAAGACATTTTAAAGCTTTAACATTGAAGTCCTGAATGGATCCATCTTTGATTTGAAATGGATGTTTTATTGTTTCATTTTATATTTTGTTCAGTGTTTACACTTACATTGTATGTCTGTCTGTAGTCTAATTATTGTTTTATAGAAGATAATTATTTTTAATTTTGTGATATATTTAGAAGTCATTTGCATTTATAATTATGTTAGTGTTTTGTCTGTTTTGTATTTTTGGTATTTAAATTATTCTTGTATCTATCAGTATCTTTACTATCTTATAGGCTCTATGACAGTCCATGAAAGATTGAATTTTAATGTGATTATTGGTGACAAGAGGTTTGTTTTGCATTCCAAATTATCAGTAGGTTAATTTCCATGTTTCCTGTATGTAATTTTGTTGAATAAGTATTAGGTTCTAGTCATTTTATTGAAATCATTTGTTTTTATGTGCCAATCAAGTATTAGGTTCTAGTCATTTTATTGAAATCATTTGTTTTTATGTGCCAATCAAGTATTAGGTTCTAGTCATTTTATTGAAATCATTTGTTTTAATGTGCCAATCAAATATTAGGTTCTAGTCATTTTATTGAAATCATTTGTAACTTAATGTGCCAATCAAGGAAAGTGTTTTATATAATTTTGAATCTTGTTTACAGAAGTGTACTAGCAGTGCATAATTTTGATTAATACAATACTGTTGATTTTGTTTTAACAATATGTTTGTTGATTATTTTGAAATAGCGATTACCTTGGTCTGTTTCATCAAAACATCTTTCATATCACTAGACTTCAGGATTTGGTTGATAGAGACACCATACCGGTACATAGAATTTATTATTGTTATACATATGCATTCTTAATGAATGATAGAGTTTATCGTTGAAATGATTTGCTCATGCAGGTAAATTTGAAATTAATAATATATGGTTGCAAAAAGGTTGCTCCATATTGTTGTGGCTTTATCTTTTAATTTCAATGGATAGTTCTATTTAAAACGCTATTAAACAGTGCCTTTCTCTCTTGTGTAGCTCTATACACTATCTCAGTGCTGTGCAAGTCATTTCTTTACAACATTTAACCAGTTAAGAAGTGTTTAACACATGTTTTCACATTATTTACACAGTCAAAGACATTTACTGATATTGAGACCTCTGAAATAATTCGCTCGCTCCAAATTTTCATGATTTCAAAATTATTTTAAAAACAAAAAAATTTCGCTCGCTCGCTCCAATTTTGAAATCTCGAAACCCGAAGAACAATTTATTAAATTGGTATGACCTAAGGCAGTTTTTAAAATTGTCTTTCATTGACTAGAATAGTACTTATAATGCTACATGTCTTTCAGATATCTACATTAAGGCTGCAGGTCTTTCAGTGAGATATCTACATTAAGGTTACAGGTCTTTCAGATATCTACATTAATGTTACAGGTCTTTCAGATATCTACATTAAGGTTACAGGTCTTTCAGATATCTACAGTAAGGATGCAGGTTTTATAGATATCTACAGCAAGACAACAGGTCTTTCAAATATCTACAGTTAGGCTGCAGGTCTTTCAGATATCTACAGTAAGGCTGCAGGTTTTATAGATATCTACAGCAAGACAACAGGTCTTTCAAATATCTACAGTTAGGCTGCAGGTCTTTTAGATATCTACAATCAGTAATACTGTATGGTTTCTTTCAGATATCTACAGTATAAGGCTGCAGGTCTTTCTTATATCTACAGTAAGGATGCAAGTCTTTCAGATATCTACAGTTAGGCTGCAGGTCTTTCTGATATCTACAGTAAGGCTGCAGGTCTTTCTGATATCTACAGTAAGGATGCAGGTCTTTCTGATATCTACAGTAAGGCTGCAGGTCTTTCTGATATCTACAGTAAGGATGCAAGTCTTTCAGATATCTACAGTTAGGCTGCAGGTCTTTCTGATATCTACAGTAAGGATGCAGGTCTTTCTGATATCTACAGTTAGGTTGTAAGTCTTTCTGATATCTACAGTAAGGCTGCAGGTCTTTCTGATATCTACAGTTAGGTTGTAAGTCTTTCAGATATCTACAGTTAGGCTGCAGGTCTTTCTGATATCTACAGTTAGGTTGTAAGTCTTTCTGATATCTACAGTAAGGATGCAGGTCTTTCTGATATCTACAGTAAGGATGCAAGTCTTTCTGATATCTACAGTAAGGATGCAGGTCTTTCTGATATCTACAGTAAGGCTGCAGGTCTTTCTGATATCTACAGTAAGGATGCAAGTCTTTCAGATATCTACAGTTAGGCTGCAGGTCTTTCTGATATCTACAGTAAGGATGCAGGTCTTTCTGATATCTACAGTTAGGTTGTAAGTCTTTCTGATATCTACAGTAAGGCTGCAGGTCTTTCTGATATCTACAGTTAGGTTGTAAGTCTTTCAGATATCTACAGTAAGGCTGCAGGTCTTTCTGATATCTACAGTAAGGATGCAAGTCTTTCAGATATCTACAGTTAGGCTGCAGGTCTTTCTGATATCTACAGTAAGGATGCAGGTCTTTCTGATATCTACAGTTAGGTTGTAAGTCTTTCTGATATCTACAGTAAGGCTGCAGGTCTTTCTGATATCTACAGTTAGGTTGTAAGTCTTTCAGATATCTACAGTTAGGCTGCAGGTCTCTTTCAGATATCTATAATCAGTAATGCTGCAGGTCTTTCAGATATCTTCAGTAAGACTACAGTTCTTTCAGACATTGGTTTCATATTTTTCTTTTGATCTTCTTGCCAGTCTCAAAACTGCCTGGCAGCCATTTGTTCTCATCCAATCAGATTCAAAATGAAACATGCAAACCTTATAATGGACCAATGGAAACTAACAGAGTGAAACTTGAGAAACTGATTAAAAATTTGCTGTCAAAATCCAAGATTTTTCTCCTGATTAAGCTAATGATGATGATCGTGGTGAGCTAAAATGTGCGATCTATATAGATTTGTTGACACATGTGAAAATTTTCTACAATACGGCATTCATGAGAGTGTAAATCCACTGCTATGTATCCATCTCTTACAACTGAGCTCCCCCACACAATGGCAAATTATGTTAAATGAATATAACCAATAAAACAAACGTATATGTAATAAAATGATTGCGAGATAACTGTACATGTTGGAATTATTCCAACATTTCCACGTTCTAGTCTGTATTTTAACGTAACTTTGTACTTACTGGCCCAATGGATATGCGATACTGAACACATTTTTTTGGCAGACATTTCTTTGAAAGTATTTAATGGAGAATGAATCAATGGAGTTTCTTCCCGACACCCAATACAATCTGTATTCGGTTTTGAGCCTCAACAACACCTGTAGCCATACTGTACCCATCATATTAACTTTTACCAGCTACAAACAGCGAAAAAACATGTTCAATTCCCCAACTGTAAACAGTTGTACCTAAACACTGGAGGATTAAACGCTTGAGTTTGCTATGATTTCCTACAGCTCTTCTCCTGTAATCAGGGATGTATGTAAGACTAAGTAGAGAAACATGGTCTGCCCTTTGTTCAATCCTGACAACAGACACGAGGGCATCCATCACCATCAGTGTCTGTCACTCATCTCCATCAACACAAATCCTAACATTTAAGTCTGCAGATTCATAGCATTTCTTCTAAATGAATTTACCTCTTGTACAAGAATCCCAATGCCAAACTTTTTAGATCTATATCAAAATAGCCCAGGTAGTACCTGGTATGTTTTCTTCATTCTAAGTGATAACCAGGTAGTATGTCTTTATCATTGTAAGTGATAACCAGTTAGCATGTCTTTATCATTCAAAATGATAACCCGCGGTAGCATGTCTTTATAAGTGTTAACCCCAGAATTATGTATTTTTCATTCTAAGTGTTAACCCCAGAATTATGTATTTTTCATTCTAAGTGTTAACCTCAGAATTATGTATTTTTCATTCTAAGTGTTAACCCCAGAATTATGTATTTTTCATTCTAAGTGTTAACCCCAGAATTATGTATTTTTCATTCTAAGTGTTAACCCCTGGTAGCATGTCTTTTCATTATATGCAAAGCTATAGTTTCAACCATGACTTTTAACAGAGAATCTTTTTCCCTAGAACGTGGATATGTGGTAATCACGATTGAGTGATCATGATACCGTACACTGAAGTCTTTTTTTTTTAAACTTTAATTTATTACCAAAATCAACATTCCTTGAGGAAAAGTTTGTGTCATTATTTTGTTCTGCTCCATGCACTGACTGGTATGGCTGCATCACCTCGACATCATCTCTCACACCTGGTTACACGCTTGTTTACCTCATATACATGTCATACCCGATACCGGATCTTACAAATCATACACAAATCTAAACAAAAACAGTGGTTACTTCCCATGCCTATCCTTTTCCATGCATTTTTCATAATGAAATTTGATGCAGACAATTAAATACTTTCACCATAAGTTGTCAGAAAATAAACAATACATTTGTATCTGTATAAGATTATTACAAGATCCTGTTCTGGGATGGTAAAGGGTTGCCTCATCCAAAGTCAAACATACACCTACTAGTATGCTACACCTACAAGCTATGCCTACAATCGTGATTAAGAAAATGGGATAGATGAAAGAAAAATAAATAGAAGTACATTTCAGCAGATCTTTAACAAGAAGCATATGGGCCTTAACAGTCACCCGAGTTTTGATATGTTTCAGTCAATTTGACCCATTTTGGCCTCAACCGTCAACCCTTGCATGGGTCAGTCAGGGCCAATATGTGCATATAAAATCACACTACTATCCCCTACTGATAATTCTAACCAAATTTTAATTATTTCTAATGGCAATTACACAAATGATACTTAACAATGTGATTTCCTTAAATAAGCTATTGTGAATGTTACCTCTTTCCCAGGGGAACCATGAGACCTCAGTCATGAAATTCACAATTTTGGTAAAGCTCTTTAGACTCTTCCGTCTATGAAGAGTATTTGATTCTACCTAACTATTTGGGTCTGGAGAAGAAAGATTTTGAAATTTCAGTCAATGTGAACCTATTTTGCCCCACTCCTCGGGGCCCCTGGTGTGCTAGCACGCTTCATTAAATTTGCCTTTGTCAAGCAGGCATTATCAGCCCATAACTGCCAACTGAAAGCATGCAGTTCAATGATAAATAATTTCTTCGCAACAGATAGGTCACTCATATGAGGACGGGTGTCAAGGAGATACCAAAAGAAGAAAATAAAGCAGAGAAGGAGAGAGTAGTGAGGAATTGAAGTAACGATTTAAGATCGTAAGTGTTGCCATGGGGCCGGGCAGTCAAGATCTATTTTGGTTTCTTCAATATCCTCTAAATAGAAGACATAGAACAAAATCACAGATTCTCAGGGTGCCCGCCTTTACTATCAACATTAGCAGTAAAAAATTGAAAAAAAATAATATGAACAAAAATATATTTTGCTATTATACTGAATCAAATTTTAAGATTATTCTAATGCAGGATAGAAGAAAATATCAGATAAAGTAACAGAATAATATTTTTTATCATGAGAATAGTCACAAAGATCAGGAAATAAATGCAATTTCAATAAGCTTGTGTGCATGCTACACACTGCACGTACATCAACAGGATACGCTTACTTCCTTCACCCACGCACAATATACTTAAAAACAATTCATTATATCTGATAATCGATCAGTATTTAACCAAAGTATTGTTAAAACAGACAAAGTAAAGTGCTTTAGCATGAAACATTGCCAACGAAAACCTGCATAGAAAATATATACCTAGACTTTAGGATGTCATGGGCACAATGATGTTGAGCTAGCTTAGTCATTTATTTTTGGAAGATAGGTATATGTGATAATATGGGTTATTTTTATAAATTGGTCTTCTTTTTCAGAGCTTACTTACTGTGAACTTGTCAGCAGCAGTGTAATCTTCATCAAGAAACACACGCACCCTGTCATATTTCTGTAGTTCTTCACAACCTAGCATAGACCTGTAACATATCAAACATACATACATTGTAAACACCTTGTTATCACTTGTCAGGTAAACATCATCTGTCAGGGTAAACAACATTGTAAACACCTTGTTATCACCTGTCAGGGTAAACAACATTGTAAACATCTTGTTATCATCTGTCAGGTAAACAACATTGTAAACACCTTGTTATCACCTGTCAGGGTAAACAACATTGTAAACATCTTGTTATCATCTGTCAGGTAAACAACATTGTAAACACCTTGTTATCATCTGTCAGGTAAACATCATCTGTCAGGGTAAACAACATTGTAAACACCTTGTTATCACCTGTCAGGTAAACATCATCTGTCAGGTAAGCATCATTGTAAACACCTTGTTATCACCTGTCGGGTAAATAACATTGTAAACACCTTGTTATCACCTGTCAGGTAAACAACATTGTAAACACCTTGTTATCACCTGTCAGGTAAATAACATTGTAAACACCTTGTTATCACCTGTCAGGTAAACAACATTGTAAACACCTTGTTATCATCTGTCGGGTAAACAACATCGTAAACACCTTGCTGTCACCTGTCAGGTAAACAACATTGTAAACACCTTGTTATCACCTGTCAGGAAAACAACATTGTAAACACCTTGCTGTCACCTGTCAGGTAAACAACATTGTAAACACCTTGTTATCACCTGTCAGGGTAAATAACATTGTAAACACCTTGTTATCACCTGTCAGGTAAACAACATTGTAAACACCTTGTTATCACCTGTCAGGAAAACAACATTGTAAACACCTTGTTATCAACTGTCAGGTAAACAACATTGTAAACACCTTGTTATCACCTGTCGGGTAAACAACATTGTAAACACCTTGTTATCACCTGTCAGGTAAACAACATTGTAAACACCTTGTTATCACCTGTCAGGGTAAACAACATTGTAAACACCTTGTTATCACCTGTCAGGTAAACAACATTGTAAACACCTTGTTATCACCTGTCAGGGTAAACAACATTGTAAACACCTTGTTATCACCTGTCAGGGTAAACAACATTGTAAACACCTTGTTATCACCTGTCAGGGTAAACAACATTGTAAACACCTTGTTATCACCTGTCAGGTAAACATCATCTGTCAGGTAAACATCATTGTAAACACCTTGTTATCATGATCATCTGTCAGGGTAAACAACATTGTAAACACCTTGTTATCACCTGTCAGGTAAACAACACTGTAAACACCTTGTTATCACCTGTCAGGTAAACAACATTGTAAACACCTTGTTATCACCTGTCAGGGTAAACAACATTGTAAACACCTTGTTATCACCTGTCAGGTAAACAACATTGTAAACACCTTGTTATCACCTGTCAGGGTAAACAACATTGTTAACACCTTGTTATCACCTGTCAGGGTTAACAACATTGTAAACACCTTGTTATCACCTGTCAGGTAAACAACATTGTAAACACCTTGTTATCACCTGTCAGGTAAACAACATTGTAAACACCTTGTTATCATCTGTCAGGTAAACAACACTGTAAACACCTTGTTATCTTCTGTCAGGTAAACAACACTGTAAACACCTTGTTGTCACCTGTCAGGGTAAACAACATTGTAAACACCTTGTTATCACCTGTCAGGGTAAACAACATTGTAAACACCTTGTTATCACCTGTCAGGTAAACATCATCTGTCAGGGTAAACATCATTGTAAACACCTTGTTATCACCTGTCAGGTAAACATCATCTGTCAGGTAAACAACATGGTAAACACCTTGTTATCACCTGTCAGGTAAACATCATCTGTCAGGGTAAACATCATTGTAAACACCTTGTTATCACCAGTCAGGTAAACATCATCTGTCAGGTAAATAACATTGTAAACACCTTGTTATCACCTGTCAGGTAAATAACATTGTAAACACCTTGTTTTCACCTGCCTGGTAAACAACATTATAAACACCTTGTTGTCACCTGTCAGGGTAAACAACATTGTAAACACCTTGTTATCACCTGTCAGGGTAAACAACATTGTAAACACCTTGTTATCACCTGTCAGGTAAACAACATTGTAAACACCTTGTTGTCACCTGTCAGGTAAACAACATTGTAAACATCTTGTTATCACTTGTCAGGTAAACAACATTGTAAACACCTTGTTGTCACCTGTCAGGTAAACAACAATGTAAACACCTTGTTATCACCTGTCAGGGTAAACAACATTGTAAACACCTTGTTATCACCTGTCAGGGTAAACAACATTGTAAACACCTTGTTATCACCTGTCAGGGTAAACAACATTGTAAACACCTTGTTATCACCTGTCAGGGTAAACAACATTGTAAACACCTTGTTATCATCTGTCAGGGTAAACAACACTGTAAACACCTTGCTGTCACCTGTCAGGTAAACAACATTGTAAACACCTTGTTATCACCTGTCAGGTAAACAACATTGTAAACACCTAGTTATCACCTGTCAGGTAAACAACATTGTAAACACCTTGTTATCACCTGTCAGGTAAACAACATTGTAAACACCTTGTTATCATCTGTCAGGTAAACAACATTGTAAACACCTTGTTATCACCTGTCAGGGTAAACAACATTGTAAACACCTTGTTATCACCTGTCAGGTAAACAACATTGTAAACACCTTGTTATCACCTGTCAGGTAAACAACACATATACCAATAGCATGTGTTTGGTAATTAAACATCACAGGATTTTACACATTTCATCTCAAAATGTTCTAAACTCTAACTATGTACTGAAATCATTTCTAAATATATATATATATTTTGTAATCATTAGCTAGGTCATCAATATCTTAATTAATATCTAAGTAAACATTTGAGGAAACCAATGAATCCAAGAATGATGTGATCTTCCCATATAAATATTGATACTATATATTATATTTCACTTCACATTCCCATAGAAATATTGATATCATGTATTATATTTTACGTCACATTCCCATAGAAATATTGTTACCATGTCGTATATTTATCATCCATACAACTGATTTATGTTGAAACTCTAAACTCTTTGTTTTCAATCTACAGCCTTTTCATTTTTAAACACTATTACCTATATATGCAGCAAAAACTTGAATTATGGACAAAATGATTTTCTTTTGTTATTTTTCATTGTTTAATGCATATGAGGGGAATTTAATGGGTATTTGTCTGGTTGGATTTTTAGGCCTCACAACTGATCAATTTTAATATTTACAAGTGCCTCTCAATGATACAGTCTCCATCGCTCAAGTGAGCTTAAAATGATGATAAGATATAGAGAGTAACTAAGAATGCAAATATTGCAGATTTGTTTTGGTCAATATCATATATACATCATGTATATTTTCTAATTTAAGTAATTATAGATCTAGAGCTAGATGCCTCTTACAACATGTAGTGGGTATATATGCAGAAATGGCTAGTATTTTCTTTTTCCAATCACCAACCTACAAGAGGTAGAACAAGAAATGGATTTTTTTTTCTTTATCCATCATGAAACACTTGTATATCATTGGTACATAAAAGGTCATGTTCAAGAACAGGCTGTTAAGTTCCATCATGGGTACATATTGACTTCAGTCATAAAAAATTCTTTTTTTTCCTTTTTATTTCTGCTGTGCAGCTGACATCATTTGAACAATATATAAGAGTCCACTGGTACTATAGGTACAACTGCCATCTGTTTTAGTGTATGTCAATTACTCCAATGAAATGTCACAGCATCAACAACTAGGCAGTACTATAATGTTCTAAACAATTTCACTCCGTAAAATTGGCTGTAAAAAATAACAAACCAAGATCATTTTCTATGTATACTGTACTCATGCCTCATGGGGTACCCTTACCTGGTATATAAACTACTTGTGTCAGTTTGGTATATATATATATATATATGATCACAGCTATCCAGACATACAAAGTTGCATGTCTATATCAATTTTGGAGAAATTTACAGAAACAAGAGATCTGGAACATGTGTGTACATTACTTCTCGCCCTCACATAGACCTGTCACAATACCACAGTGTCGCCCTCACGTAGACCTGTCACAATACCACAGTGTCGCCCTCACGTAGACCTGTCACAATACCACAGTCTCGCCCACACGTAGACCTGTCACAATACCACAGTGTCGCCCTCACGTAGACCAGCTGTCACAATACCACAGTGTCGCCCTCACGTAGACCTGTCACAATACCAGTGTCGCCCTCACGTAGACCTGTCACAATACCAGTGTCACCCTCATGTAGACCTGTCACAATACCACAGTGTCGCCCTCACGTAGACCTGTCACAATACCACAGTGTCGCCCTCACGTAGACCTGTCACAATACCACAGTGTCGCCCTCACGTAGACCTTTCACAATATCACAGTGTCGCCCTCACGTAGACCTTTCACAATACCAGTGTCGCCCTCACGTAAACCTGTCACAATACCAGTGTCGCCCTCACGTAAACCTGTCAATACCACAGTGTCGCCCTCACGTAAATCTGTCACAATACCACAGTGTCACCCTCACGTAGACCTGTCACAATACCAGTGTCGCCCTCACGTAGACCTGTCACAATACCACAGTGTCGCCCTCACGTAGACCTGTCACAATACCACAGTGTCGCCCTCACGTAAACCTGTCACAATACCACAGTGTCGCCCTCACGTAGACCTGTCACAATACCACAGTGTCGCCCTCACGTAGACCTGTCACAATACCACAGTGTCGCCCTCACGTAAACCTGTCACAATACCACAGTGTCGCCCTCACGTAGACCTGTCACAATACCAGTGTCGCCCTCACGTAGACCTGTCACAATACCACAGTGTCGCCCTCACGTAGACCTGTCACAATACCACAGTGTCACCCTCACGTAGACCTGTCACAATACCAGTGTCACCCTCACATAGACCTGTCACAATACCAGTGTCACCCTCATGTAGACCTGTCACAATACCACAGTGTCGCCCTCACGTAGACCTGTCACAATACCACAGTGTCGCCCTCACGTAGACCTGTCACAATACCACAGTGTCGCCCTCACGTAGACCCGTCACAATACCAGTGTCGCCCTCACGTAGACCTGTCACAATACCACAGTACTAGTGTCGCCCTCACGTAGACCTGTCACAATACCACAGTACTAGTGTCGCCCTCACGTAGACCTGTCACAATACCAGTGTCGCCCTCACGTAGACCTGTCACAATACCACAGTGTCGCCCTCACATAGACCTGTCACAATACCAGTGTCGCCCTCACGTAGACCTGTCACAATACCACAGTGTCGCCCTCACGTAGACCTGTCACAATACCACAGTGTCGCCCTCACGTAGACCTATCTCAATACCAGTGTCGCCCTCACTTAGACCTATCTCAATACCACAGTGTCGTCCTCACGTAGACCTGTCACAATACCAGTTTCGCCCTCACGTAGACCTGTCACAATACCACAGTTTCGCCCTCACGTAGACCTGACACAATACCACAGTGTTGCCCTCACGTAGACCTGTCACAATACCACAGTGTCGCCCTCACGTAGACCAGCTGTCACAATACCACAGTGTTGCCCTCACGTAGACCTGTCACAATACCACAGTGTCGCCCTCATGTAGACCTGTCACAATACCACAGTGTCGCCCTCACGTAGACCTGTCACAATACCACAGTGTCGCCCTCACGTAGACCTGTCACAATACCACAGTGTCGCCCTCACGTAGACCCGTCACAATACCAGTGTCGCCCTCACGTAGACCAGCTGTCACAATAGCACAGTGTCGTGATCTCAGGATCAAAGATCACAGGACTCATCTCACCATCATACAATGTCAGTCATCATTTCAAATCTACTAAGTACAGAAACCCATATTTTAAGTGATCACACAAAAACTAGTGCATCAAGTGATACAGTCAATAAAATTCTAACGCTTGACAGGTCTCAATATAAACAATTAGGGCTGCAAAAATTAAAGCCCACTTATATAACCCCCCACAAATGCTATATATACGGTATGCATGTTTACAAATCAAATACAGTACAAATTCAAAATAGTTTAACTATGTAGCTTAATAAACACAGCAAAAACAAACAATGCAACAACATGTGTCCTAATTGCAGAAATGTGTTTATGTATCCTTATACCATATTATCCTCAAAATTGATCCCCTAGTGTAAAAGCTAAGTATTAAAGTTTTAGGGGGGTTTATTTAGATTACGATTTTAATTTTACGATTCTGTCAAAAGGGAGCGTATTTGTGGACAGGTGCTTAATTCCAGGTAAATACAATACATAAATTATCAGGTCTAATTATTTCCCAACAGCTAACAACATCTGTCTCGATACTATCAGGCAATTCTGGCTAATTGCAAACAGAAACCAGAAAAGAGTATTGTCCAAAAAAAGCAGAATGACTAGGATTTACTTCATGAGGGTACATTTTCATTTTTTATCCAATCAATATTTTACTTTTATCTGTTACATTAACAAGATAAACTAAACAGTCATCTGATAAAGACTTACAGCAGGGACATGCCCGGCTCCAACCCAAGGGTCAAACCAGCCTCATCTGTTAAACTACTACCTGGGTAGTTTAATGTTTAAAGACAAAATCTGGTTGTAATCAATTTCGACATTAAGGAGAAGTAGCATTTTAAAGGAAAATTTCAGACAAGTTCCCCTTTTGGAGCCCCGGTCCTATGTCCTCAGAGGTACGAAAAGCCTCAATTATAAAAATTATGACTGCCTTCCCCCAATGAGACTAAATTTAGCTGAATCCACTTTGTCCTGAAGAAGGAGTAGCGATACATAAAAGTAAAAATCTACACATGCATGGCCAACCACAACAGACTTAAAGAAATATTGGATCTCAAGTATGAGAGAAAATTTTACCCAACTCTTTGTAAGTTAATTATATTCTCTTAAATCTTCAGGAAATATGGACTAACAAAACCAAGGAACATCAAATTTCCTTGCTGATTATATCTCCAGAGTCCCAGAATTATGACAGGAACAGGAAATAGTGCAATTAAAGTTTGGAACTAACACAGCCTGGCACTTGATGATGGGTACTGCTGTTAAGATGGTAAACATGCCTGCTGTCAATACCAGTTACATACTTGACCTTGCATGATTGTACATTGGCAAGAATTTGGGAGCTCAACTGCTTATCCCTATGCTGAAACTATATCTTGATAGGAGGCAGGTAGTGGAAGGTGTGTATGTTCTCCAGGGATAATATCTGTATACAGGTCAAAAGAGCAAAGAACATTTATCCTATCCAGAGCTTGAGATTAAACTGCCCTTATAGACTTTTGAAGCATAAAAATAAAAAAAGAACTTTGTTACTTTGAGGAATTCCATTCATAACAGATGAGAATAAAACAGTTTCTTCATCACTTCATCATTATTTTTAATATTAACAACAGATCGGGCCACACAAAACATAATAACATCAAGATTCTACCCAATTTCAAGCAATGGCAATTTTGTGTTTGTTGTAATGTTCTGAAACACCCTATTTAGAATAAATTCAAACGCATGTATATCTAATAATATAAAATAGATAAAATAATTCAAAGAAATAATCTAAAGTCTTTAAAACTTGTTTATGATACTATTTCTCTAGAAAGAATTTCAAATAATAATGGTATGTATATACAGTGTATATAGATAGACATTAAAGTAATCGTCTGAAGATAGCCGATACATGGCTTGAAAATGTGATGTTAGCGATTATCAACTGCAATTGCCATTTTGAGTTCCTTATGTTTACATGTTTAAACAAAATATAGTGCTTTCATGAAGTTTAACTATATACAGATACCGTATTTGACCTAATAAGGGCACCTGCCCTAATAAGGGCGCCCCTACCTTTTTTCAAGGAAATAAATCTTTGACTGAGTGTCAAAATGTTGTTCAAAAGTAATAATTCATGTGAAATGTTTTGCTATACTTTATGTGTTCAATTTTCTTCAGCAAATTAAGTAACTGGAACACAAATTTTGTCTATACCTACAGATGACATGTCAGTCCAAAGAGCACCCGAAACTAAACACACATACAAATAATAATTTACCATCTTTATTTGAAGTTAAGTAAAAGACTTCATTCTTGTTGATAAATAACTTTTGTTCAGAACAGAAAGCTAGTAAAAGACATTGTAAATAAATTATTAGGTCAAAGAAAACGATGTCTGATATGATCTGGGAAATCACCTGTGTCTATAAATAGAACACAAAAGAGTTCCATTTGAACATAAATGGTGGAACACACGTTCTCTGGTCTAAAAGATCAGCTGGCATGGTTTACAAGTTTACAGGAATATTCAAGTGATGTTTAAGCTTAATATATGATAATGAATAGATATCTTCATCTGGAATATTTTTAATGACTGAATATTTTACCGTTTCCACAGCCTTGGGTATTCTGCTATAAGGTATAGTCTGTTTCATAAAACTTCAGAATAACTCATCTTGATCAATTACCCGCGCCCTAGCTGCACCCTTATTAGGTCAAATACGGTATATAGCAATGCGGTCTCAATTTCATATTGCAGGCCAGCCCAGTCATATATAGGTCACAATACCAATCCTAAAAGTGTTTGTGTATTTCACTTCTCGTTATATATAATCTTTGTATACCTGATATAAAGATATATTTTACCACATATACACCTGACTGTGACAAGTTACAGATTCGTCTCGCATGAAGGTATATTAGATTTATCATCCAATAAACCTGTTTCTGAACACACATCTATTCTATTAAATACATTCATAGTATAATTTCCATTTAAAAAAAACCTCCAGTGATATAATTATATAAATGAATGGATGACTTTATACAGATCCAGCCCTGAAGACTATGAACACAAATAATTTCTCCCCCATATCTTTGAATAAATGTCATGTATTCAAATGGTCATTCTTTTTAGGATTGAGTATGAATACCTTAGCAGAAATTATAAACAGTCATCGCTTAACAGGCTGAACAACTGAATGAAAAACTTACATGCAAATTTTCATCATTCGAACATTTTACAATTTGTCAACCATTGTTTTCTGAATGCCAGATTTTGCAAAAAAAAATTTTTCATTTTATCTATTCAGTGACAAATAGACTCTTACAAAAAAACACTTAATAATTACATACATCATAATCTGTTTTATAAGGAACATTTCACAAACACGGATGCGTCATCGGAGTGACAAACAGTTAAAACATAACAAAGAGACAGATAATTTACAATTTAAGTAATTGCCACATTAGATTTAAGATCCAGCGTAACACCCAACTTAAGTAGGTAATTAATTAAAACCCAGGTATGTGAAGAACCCCGAAACTTTGTACTAACATAGTACTGACTACTATAGTTCACCGAAGGACACATATATTTCAAAGTACACCGTATAGCTTTGACACACTTGAGTCATCACATATAGATAATTAAACATTGTTTTTAGTGTTCTGTAAACATGTCTCCTGTATGAACAGTTACATTGTTGCATCGTCTGTTGACACTTTATCATGGCTGCAAAGCGTACTGCCTCAACACCGATTTCTCTTGTAACACTCGGAACTCCGCAATGTACGCAAGGCAAAACACACACACATTAGAGAAATCTCGAATTGACACCAAATAAACATTTACTGTAATAACCATACACAAGCCTCTCACAAGTCATGGACGATAATGATAGTATAAAACTGCTCACTTTTGTCATGTCGTTTTCGTGTGTTCTCTTTACCTGAGTTATTACGGTAGAGCTGTGTTTCCGGTCATGCGCAAAACAAACTGCACGCATGTCAACCAAACAACATGGCTTCCTTGATTGAAGCGCGACTCAATACAATGTCTTTTCACCAGTACATATCACGACTTCATCAGTAATGTTCTACTAAGAATTAAGAACTATTCAAAGTATTCAAATCCATGTTAATAATATGGAAGTAGTGTTGGGAATCGGTTGCATTTTTGTGATCGATCATCACTTGTGTGTAACCAATCGATGATCGATTAAAATCGATTAATTTCCAAATGTATTTTTTGTATTCATGTCTCAATATTTTGTGAAATGCTTTCAACAACAATTTCAGTAACTTATAAACTGGTATACTTACATGTATACTATCTTCCTGTGTTTTTATTTGTTTATTACACAGATAAAAATGAACCAAAATTGTTTTTTTTAATAATTTTATTCAACACAGAAAAAAAACAACAAAAGGATTGTTCATTGGAGTATTTAGCTAATTAGAAATTTTTGCACGGGCTGTAAAATGCTTTAATCCATCCGTTATCGAAATCTAATATACTTTGAAAACGAACGTAGAACTGTGACTTACCATTGAAGGAATACGACTTTCTGCACATTTTACAAATAGTTTTTGTCATATTTAAAGTATCAGTACTTAACGGACCTTTTGCTTCTGGTTTTCATTAATAAAAACCAAAATGTTTCCATAAAATAGACCATGTGTGTTTATCGGGAAGAAAGATCGTATACGTTAACGTTGCTTCCATAGCTAGTCGCTTATGCTCTTACAAACGAAATCTTAGTCATCGGTACGTTTGCATTCCGCCTAGTGTTACAACACTGTACCAGTTATTGCGACACTTGATTTTGTATGATACAAGCATAACCATTTCCCGCAAGCGATTGTGTTGTAGACATTGTCAAGCTGAATTTGCATATGTTTATCTGAAACCCGGCTAATATATTTTCATAAAACCTGATGTAGGGCACTTCCGACGAAACTCGATTACAGATTTATTACTCGATTAATTGATCAAACGTCTCAAACAAGTGATACTCGACGAACTCGATTAATCGTAACACCACTATCTCGAAGGCCTCCTGTTCTATTCTAAACGTCCGTACAGGGCTACAACTTACAAGTCTACAGCCAACGGGTAACTGGGTACGGGTCGGGTTGTAAAGACTGAGTAACCAGGGCAAAAAAATTGTACCCGTTACAGCCCTATTTCCCATGGTGGCCAGACCCATTTTATACAAAATTGGTTCCCCTAAGGAAAGGATAGATATATACTTCAGACCAAACTTGGTTAGAATCCATTCAGTGCTTTATGACTTCAGTAGCAATTTAAAGGACTTAATTCTATACTTCCCTATTGAGCCCCTGCCCCTCCAGACCCATGAAATCAAGAGTCACCATTTATGCAAACTTTGTTTTTCTTCCACCAAGTTTGCTTCTGACAAAATTTGCTCATTTAGGTGTTCATAACTAATATCAATTTACAGGAGTTACCTCAATTTCCTCTTTTGGGCCCTATCCTTCCCCTGCCTTAATAGGGAGGGAGGGCAGAATCACAATTTGTTTCCCCTTTTCCTTGGTCAAAATTCCATTCAGTCCTGTTCATGACTGGTAGCTAAAAGTTGACAGACGATGGACAGAATACAGACACTGCACCATGGCATAAGCTCACCGGTCCTTCAGACCAGGAGAGCTATAAAGGTTTGTTTTGAAATATTAGACCAAAAATAACATATTTTCTTCAATGTTATGATATAAAGTACTCTCTCAGGAGTTTACTCGAGTGCTACTTGTGTAAAATCAATTTGACCTGTTGTACTCGCTACACAACCTCTTGGTGATCTCCTCAATGGATTGCTGGTAAGATTCAATATAAGCGGATTACAGACTCAGATAGGTTTTATATTAGTTGATTACCCCTACAGGTTCTTCACCGACACACTAGGGTCACACAATGCATATATTAATACAGATTCTGTCATATTGATTCACCACTGAATCAAAATACTGCTACATCAGCTAAGACTATATATGAAAGCTCTGAAAAGTCATTTGTACAAATTTATGAAATCTCAATATATATATGAAGTTGTAAATTCTACAAATGTATTTTACAAATTAAATTACTGAGTCAGCAATAGAGATCAGGATTTGGTACCTTAAACATTTTACATTTCTGGTTGAAAACTCAAGATCATTCTTCAACATTATCCTAAAGTAAAAATAGCTAATACTATCCAGTAATCAGGTATATCTAATTTGATAGAAGGTGTTGATAAAAAGATTGTTTTTCAATTATACTTTACTAGGAATGAAGGAAACACATACAACAGACATGACAATCACTACAGTTTGTATGGGGTGACTTACTCATTTCAATTATAATAATAAATCAATTATCAAGTTTCAATCAATTATAATCTTCAATTAATAATTTTGCCCGATATGAATAAGATTAATGTCATGTTTAATGATTAACGCTACTTGTAGTAAATGCCAACACATGATGGAATGTCACAGTTCACCAAGTTTAATTTCCAGAACACGTTGAGTAAATATTTTGAGAAGAATAATTTGAAAAGTAAGGTGAACTTTAAGTATACTTCAAACCAGCCCTTTGTACAGTGATACAGAATCTAGTATGAACTATTGTTGCATCAGATAAAGATCACTTCATTCTCTTGTGACATATGTCTTTTGTACATTCGGCATTTGCCTTAACCCAATGTCCAAACTCTTATCAATATAGCTAGTAGTTAACAGCTAAATATTTATATATTAATTTCATGTGATTTTAAAATTTTTCAATATCCAAAATTCACTAAATTATGGGTTTAATTACTTTCCTCTTCAATATTTAAACATTCATTTTAACTTATCACAGAACCATTTTCCTAAATCCCTATGGGTTCCCCACACTGTTGGCTCGTAGCTAGCATTACCCTAGGACAAAACAGATGGATGATGCAATTTCAGGTTCATAATATTTCACAGTTGCTCGAAAATTTTCAGCTCATATAATCTGTAGGTTAATTATTAAACAGTTTGTTATTCATCAGCTGTGTGCATGGATAAAGAGGTATCACAAACTTTAAAAAAAAAAAAAAAGATCATTAACCATACTGTTTACCGACAATGTATTATGATTGGCACACTAATAAAATAACAAACCAATAGTCACCGGTGGCAAATACTGCAATAGTCTCTTTGTTAATGATTCCAATATTGCATCAAACTTTTTTTTCACTTTATCAATTTCAAATGAGATTTTAAGGATATTCCAATTTCTTAAAGTTTCATACATCCCTTTGATGGATTCTTGCAACATAACTTTTCATCATGATTTTTAAAATGTTACCTCGACAAAACATTGGGTTGTGGTACTGACGAGGTTTTTAAAACACACCTTACATTCCTAGCCTGGAATAAGACAAGGTTCTTTTATTTTTTGTCAACTGTTTACAAAATTTCTTATAGGAATTGTCTCCCCTTCCGCTTACTGTTTTTTCAAACTGTATTAAAGGGAAAACAAAATTGTTATATCAACCAATGAATGATCCCCCAAACCAACTTGATTGGAGGCTTTTCCTGTCTGAGTATTCTATTTCATCAAATAAATGACACATACCTATAAAAATATGTTAAAATGGAGAGTTTGGAAGAAGAAAGAATGTTTCAAAATATTTTACGACATGCATTGTTATACTCTATACATGAAATGTTAACAAAGGGCAACAACTCCATCAATAAGGGTTTTTGGGCCTTGAATCTAGTACACTGCACATTGCTTTAGTGTAACTGAGGAACACATCAATTTTCATGAACTTTAAATTTGCTTTACTGTGGGCAAATTAATGCTCCGGACACAATATTCAAACAAAGGCCAATAACTCTGTCTAGTACACTGCACATTGCTTTTGTGTGGCAGATGTACATATCATGTTTCATCATCCTTGCTGAACTTGCATCAAGTTATATTATTATGTTCCAGACAAAAGGACATGTATATACAGACACATGGACAGAGATTATATGTAATACTGGCCGCAAACCCATTTCATTCAGATATTTACCAAAAAATGTTCAGAGAATCACAGTAGGATCTGTATAACCTCCCTCCCTCAAACACATTTTGTGGGGGTAATGAATGAGGTATTTACCAAAAAAAATTATCAGAGAACCACACATGAAGTACTTTAGTGACCAAGTACATATGCAGCTGGTGTATCAGACTCAGCCATTCATTTTTTCATTATCATCAATTCAATGATGGGACTGACCCTGCGCCATATGTTGAAGTGAAGGTACACACATACCAGTGTTGTCTGGTGACCTGTACTTGGAGATGACCATATGTTATGGTAAACACAGCTGTTGATACACTAATGATGATAAACATTACTGTATACAGGAGACAGTGAGGACTGAACCACTGGTATCTCTACCCTGGAACAGAACTTCCTTGTGTTTTTATATATACAGAAAACAAATTATAAACCTCTTCACATGATATTTCAGTGTGAGGATTTTAAAATTATAACTACTTTCTTTCAATTTTGCATAACAATGAGGACTTTTTACACAAACCTGGCATTCTGATTTATCTTCTAAAATTCAGTAACTGATCAAGACACTTGACAAAACATAATACACCACAAGGCTTTTTAGGGCCGTTATTGAGCCCCATCCCTAATTGAAATTATTTCATATTGACGCCAAATTCCCCAAATTTTTGCAGTTCACCCATGAAGAAGTCTTTCCCAATTCACAAATTTTCTTCCCAAAATGAGACTAAAAGGCCCCATCCAAAACTAGTGAGAAAAAGCTCTGCATCATGTCATTGGGACACTTAAAATCAAGGCCCCTATGTGTTAAGAAACATTGAAGACTCGATGCTGATATCCTTATTTAAGTCCATGTCTAATTTTTGCTTTAAACAGGTAACTCCTTGTCAAATCAAATGCCATTCTACATAGGTAGCTTATAGTTGCATACATTAAGATCAAGCATGCTACCGATTTTCAAAGATTGAATTTTGAAATTAGAATATTAGATGAATTTTAAATGAAACAAATATCTCTATTTAGACATTGCTGGTTCATTTTATATATCAATCAGTGAAAAAATATTACTACATGCTACATTAGTATTATCCAATTTGAAGTTTTAATTTCCAAACAATGAAAAACACTGGAAGATCAAGGTTTATATACATGTTATTTTGTATTTTTGCCCTTGCTTTTTCTATCTAGGATTTATGTAATGTCAGTACATATCCTCTGTTGTTTTGTTATAATTACAGTAAACATTTACTGCCATTCCACATCAGTATACTGTATGTGTAACATTTCTACAAGCATAGTGATACATGAGCATTGCTAAAGCAATATGTCCCCTATCAGCTCCTGCCAGTTATTGCACTGTAATGATTTTAAAGAAAATTGGATTTTCTAAAAATAGTAACGGTGTCTTTGACCTTCACCCAACAATAATGAAGGTGGAACTAATCCAAGTTATTTCTGTCCTTTGTAATTTGTGAAGTTTGATCAAAATCCCTCAAGGAATGAAGCCATGGGAGCTCTGAAAAATGGCAGAGTTTTGTACATATACATAATAATTATATGCATTCAAGACGGATGGAGAGGAACCCTCTAGTCCTATATAATAGTTCTAATGATAAATTGTTCTGTAACTTATAATTACTGTATATATATAACCTAAACTTTGCCGATTATCGAGCAACAGTAAACTAAACTTCCATAAAATATTCTCAAGGAACGTATGGAGAAATTTCTACAACATGATTTGAAGGTTTAATGAACTACATATGACCTTGTCGTAACCTCTACACAGTACCTTGCTGGCAAAGTCCACCAGACAAATCAAGATTAGGATAACCTTGGACAAATCAATATGCTATTTTTTTAATCTCCATAAAAGGCATTATATAAACACGGGACTGTAAATGTCATTACTCCCTGTCAGGTTCTCCTCAACAAAACCAAAATAGTAGCCAGCCATGACAGTTCAGTACAAATGCAGCAGAACCCACCATTTGCCTTACACATTAGGCCTAATAGGCCTGATGGCACTACAAAATTATCCCAGGTTTTTGTTGGGCAACACAGATGTAGGAATTTTGGCGAAATGTTTAGTTGCCAGAGTGATTACGTAATGGGAATTGAGGGTGGTTTTGTAGACTTGCTGATGAACATAAATAAATACTGATTGAATTGCCAGTGTAAGAGTTCCCAGATGCTGGTAAGTACATGAACTGTCACTTTGACGCTATATATATATACTACTAACAGTGGATTTAGCACTAGTAGTGAGGACAAAATTTAGATTGTGAACATTTGCTTCTCATTTAGATAAAAGAGAAAGGGCTTTACCATGATGAACATATAAACATTGAAATGCATTTAATCATTTTAATATCCCTGTTTAGAAATAGGCTCAACATGACAATGCCGAAATGTTGCCAACATTTCAGAGCATGTTTGAAATAAGTTCTAGATATACATTGCTGTACTGCCTATTCTTGGTGGCTAGGTAATTACTTTGAGAGCTACAGTGATCCAAAATCAGAATTGTACTTTATTTTACAATCACTGTTTATACAGTTGATTATAATCATATATTATTTTGTTTTGATTTAATTCAATGCCTTCTGAAAGGTATCACCAACTGATCTGATTTAATTTTCTTTTTACTTCACATTTTAACTCCAAACATTGAAAATTATGTAACAAATCAATACTTCATCAATTAATTACAACCTCCACTTTTACAATGAAGTCTGACACAAATAGTAACTAAAATCAGGAATTTAACCTCAGCTCACTTAACAGGGTTCCAAACACTTGCTCAACTTATGACCAAGTTTTGTTCCAGAAACCAGGAGTCGAACCTCTGATCACTACACAGGGTTTACAATACAGGAGCCATCTAGATCTCCTGCTCACTGCACTAGGTTTCAAATACTGGCATGATGACCCCTCCTCACTGAAAATCTCCTGATGACCAGGTTGTATACCAGACACCAGGAGTCCAAACTCTTGCTCATGATCACTAAACAGGTTTCCAAATACAGGAGTTCAACCCCTGCTCACTAAACCCCTCCTGGATGGCTAAGATGTTACATGATTCTAAATATTGATTATATTAAGTGGTACACAATAGGAAGTTATTAATTGATAACAAGCCATTTTTTTTGGTAAATCTTGGGCATAGAATACCCTGGTCAGATATTTATATCATACTAATACGTTCCAGCTGGAGTTAATTACCTACACAACCCTATATAATATGTCTGGCACCTGGTTACACTTCCTTGCTAAGAATACCCATGTTGTCACTGCGGGAGATGTATCTGTCAGGGCTGACCCTGGTAATGGAACATTCGTTTACAGAAGACTTAGTTGTTTATAACTCCACAAGGCTCCACTAAAGTACAACAGGCTAAGCACATGATAATAAAACAGACGTAGTGAAATAATTATTTATATTGAGGTCAGAATGTCCAAACTCGTGATTTTCTTTTTAGAAATAATTATTCTCGAATCTACAATTGGCTGATTTGATTTATAGCTATTTAGCCTTATTAGCTTTATAGCGATGAGAGATTATGTCTGGCTTTATATATAGCTATGAAAGAATACATCTTTACTTTAGCATTATACATCTTGCTAAAAGAGATTATGACTGTCTTAATATATATAGCTTTATATATTCATATACATAATATATTCATATACATATGTACATGTAGCTAGAGAAAACTTCTTTTCAGCAATTCATACGACCAAATGATATTGGGAATTAGATCAGTAAAAAGATAAATTCATGATTTTATCAATTCAATCAAGGGCAAGCAGCAATCCCTATTACCCAGTGATCACCAAAGCAGGAACCTTTGCTAGTCTGTGTTTTTATGAAGGTGATAAGGTAAAGAAATTCTCTTGTTATCATCGTTATCATGCTGGAGTTATCACAGGATACATCCTCGGGGCACCATTAACATGCTGCAAACTGCCCTTATTATCATCCCACCTACTATAACCGAGATTTGTTGGTGAGTGTAATTAGGAGCATTTGGTACAGCATGCAGGTAATCATCCTCACACCACAGATATATACAATCAGCCTTGCTCAACAATCCTCTTATCTACATATCAAGGCCTTGGTACCTATATCTTGGTGCTCATTCATTTAGACTCACACCCAGTTCTCTATGATCACATACTGATAGGAAATAAGGAATTCATTTCTCTACATTCATATACTATACTTAGTACACACTGTAGCCTATATATATATGTATTGCATGTTTGTGCTATGCATGTAACATAAATATAAAGTTATTATTAGGCACTTTTTCCCATATCATTTGCACACGAGTATATACACTGTTTATGTTTTTATACTGTGAATATGAATGGAATTAAGGGAGGCATATGTACCAATTAACAGTCCTTTTGTTCGGACATATTTCCCAGGACATAATTCCCAAAGAGGTGAGGGAGCTCATTTGTGGTCAAATACAGTAATTTCTTTCTGGGACTTTTTCTAAATTTTAAATAACTATGTAATTTACAAAATGTAAACATGCTTATCAACATTTCTGTCTACTTCTCATTCTGTCTTTTGGTTTTTTTCTATCCTGGAATTCAATGTTCCTAGGGTAATAATGGACTCTGGTATCTTCGCTGTATAAATTGCAAGCAGCTGAAAAGCAAGCCTGCCCATTATTCCCTGCTAACCTCCCTGTACATTATCCCAAATGAACAAAGTGGTGGTTCAGGTGGTAAGGTGTCAGGGGTGTGAGGGATCATTCTTTTCACTTCCACACCGAAGGTTTACCTTGGAAGGAATGACTTCTAGTACAACATAAACACAAGTAGGAAAGAGCTACCTGTAATTCTACAGTATGCCATGTGTTTCAACTCCAAATCCTTCCACAAATAGGGGCAGGACGGTTTCACTGGTAAATAAACAGAACTCTACAACAAATAGCTGTCAGCTGCAAACCAGAGACTTATATACTTTTACATGTGTTCTCCATAGAATGGTGGGAGGTACAAACCCAGAATCATTAACCCCATTGCCCCAAAATACAACACAGACAATTCAAAAACCATTGACATAAGAATTTTTTTCAATCTTCATCCTTGCTTGAATTAATGTCATGTCAAATGAAGTAAACTAGAGAGTGTTTGAAACATGTATGATTCCATTTGGCCAAAAATGACTCCAGAGGCCACACCAATTTGAAAAACATTTCTTAAGGAAATGTGTGGAAAACAAGAGGCCCATGGAGCGAGCATCTCTTAAAACACTAAGATAAATCATAAACACATTTCCCAGTTTGGGATCTGCTACTCAGTATTATGATCATGGACTGCAGTCAACTCATTCCTTTAAGATTCAATGCCAATTAAGTCGAAAGCACTGAAAAGAACTTAAAAGGATTTATCACCAATATTCCTTGCTAACCCATGGGGAGTAAGATCCATTGTTTATACATAATATAAGTTTCCCTTCAAAGGGTGTTTCAGGCCAAATTTAGGCAAAATCCTTTAAAATCCTTTCATTTCTACAGAGGAAAAAAGGATTTTAAACAATTTTCTACATTTTTCCTATTGGGGCCCCGCCCCTCAGGATTGAGGAGGGGCATACCAACTGTTTACACAAGATTTGTTCCCCTTCAACCAAATGCAAGGATGCTTCAGGCCGAATTTGATCAAAATCCATTCATGACTTAGTAGTGATTTTTAGGATGACGGACAAAAGGCAATTGCAATAGGAAGGACAAAAGGCAATTGCAATAGGTCACCATGTGCCTTTTGTTCAGGAGACCTAAAAATGCAGATTAGCATTGATAGAAGAGGACATTTAATGTTTGCATTCAACAATGCAGCTGTTGAAGTTTGAATGGCAGATCTATATTGAATTATACATTAATCTGATGTGTCTACCATTTCATTTCAGCTGACATTCATTGCACATTTGTGTCTAAATTTTGTTAAACAGGTGTCGCAACAAAGAACAGTTTGTGATTTTTTTCCAATAAACTTACCACTTATTCTTTTCATGGCCTGCCCACAGTCATTTTAAAACATGTGTATATTTTGTATGTGCATATTTGATCAAAGCGATCCTCAAGATATGAGTGTGTGATCATTTCCTGGACTTGATATTCCCTCCAAGTGTAGACTTACACATAGTTTGTTCAAAGATGGCAATTCAGTAAGTTCAGTACCTACATATAGCTATTAGGTAGTCACTTTACACTACCAACTACAAAAAAGTTTGACTTTTATAAAAGAAGAGTATTAATTTTTCAATGCCTTGATGGCAACATACTACAAGGAATGAACATCGATGACCTTGACATTTTATTTATCACCAAGACTGAACATTTATTTGGCTGAATAAATCCTCAGAGAAATAAACAAAAAATCTTTCTAATTGAATTTGAATTTTCAAATAAACAATTTTTTTTTAACATTTTTATTATTATTAATGACCTTGACCTCTGACAAAATAATAACAGAAATCTGTGACCATGACCATTTACCAAATTAAAGGACAATGTTTTCTGGAATTTCTTGACAATTATATAATGCCCTGTAAACTGCTTGTACATGTTGATAGGGGTTTGGACTCAGCTTGCTAAAATTATTTGATTATTACCGAAAAAATAACATTTATATGCAGGTTCTAGGCAGTACCACCAAGCCACAGATGTTAAACTAGGTCAGTGTAGAATACATACTACTGTATAGAAAATCAATGAGAATACAACGACAAGTATTTCAAATCAAAATATTCAGATAGAAACATGAAAAATATCTACCGGTATCTTAAACCAACATGAGAAAAGTCACTACTGAATACCTATAACTAACTAATTATAACAGATGCAAAGTTAAATCCTTGTGGCTTTGATCAGAACCTGGATTGAAAATCAATTTCTGTGTAGCAACTTTGAACAGCTTTAATGAGAAATCACTACGCTTCCCACTGGTATCCTAATGAAAAGAATTGCCAAAGGAATAATCTTTAAAACTCCTTCACATCTTCTGTAGTATGTGCAGGGCATACCAACCCAGAACTAAATAAAAGGAAACATGTGTCTGATGTTTTCGTTTCTAAATTTACACAACAAAATAATGCTATGTTTCTTTTCAGTTGCAGCTGTATATTACCAAGTAGGTTTTAATACAAGATTCATGCTTACCTATCAGCAGTTAACCGAGATATATATAATCAATATCTATACCTTGAGGGTGTTACTGTTACATATGATAATACTTACTGGTATTCCTTGATCTGACTAGATATGAAAAGAGAATATCTTCAGATGCAATACATGACAGCTTATTGAAAGAAATATTGTTCATGAGCTCGAGGGGTAAAGGGGAGGAAGGTTTTCCTCCTAATACTTTATATAATGGAATTTTTCCATTCATCCATATCAATTCTGCCAATACATTCAGACTGAGCTTTGTATACTATATCTAATTAGAAATAAACAAGTACTGTTTCACCCTCCTACAATAAGTCCATCATTACTTTGAACAAGTGCTGTTTCACCCTCCTACAATACTCCATCCTCTACTTTGAATCAATACTAATAAGTGCTGTTTCACCCTTCTACAATAAGTCCATCATTACTTTGAACACTCCATCATTACTTTGAACAAGTGCTGTTTCACCCTCCTACAATAAGTCCATTATCTACATTGAATCAACACTAATAAGTGCTGTTTCACCCTCCTACAATAAGTCAATCATCTACATTGAATCAATACTAATAAGTGCTGTTTCACCCTCCTACAATAAGTCCATCATTACTTTGAACACTCCATCATTACTTTGAACAAGTGCTGTTTCACCCTCCTACAATAAGTCCATTATCTACTTTGAATCAATACTAATAAGTGCTGTTTCACCCTCCTACAATAAGTCAATCCTCTACTTTGAATCAACACTAACAAGTGCTGTTTCACCCTCCTACAATAAGTCCATCATTACTTTGAACAAGTGCTGTTTCACCCTCCTACAATAAGTCCATTATCTACTTTGAATCAATACTAATAAGTGCTGTTTCACCCTCCTACAATAAGTCAATCCTCTACTTTGAATCAACACTAATAAGTGCTGTTTCACCCTCCTACAATACTCCATCCTCTACTTTGAATCAAAACTAATAAGTGCTGTTTCACCTTCCTACAATAAGTCAATCCTCTACTTTGAATCAATACTAATAAGTGCTGTTTCACCCTCCTACAATAAGTCAATCCTCTACTTTGAATCAATACTAATAAGTGCTGTTTCACCCTCCTACAATAAGTCCATCCTCTACTTTGAATCAATACTAATAAGTGCTGTTTCACCCTCCTACAATAAGTCAATCATCTACTTTGAATCAATAATAACAAGTGCTGTTTCACCCTCCTACAATAAGTCAATCCTCTACTTTGAATCAATACTAATAAGTGATGTTTCACCCTCCTAC
The DNA here is from genome assembly GCF_902652985.1 of Pecten maximus. Lineage (NCBI taxonomy): Eukaryota > Metazoa > Mollusca > Bivalvia > Pectinida > Pectinidae > Pecten > Pecten maximus. Next base: position 21,137,810 of record NC_047026.1, read on the forward strand.
AAATACTAATAAGTGCTGTTTTACCCTCCTACAATAAGTAAATCCTCTACTTTAAATCAAAACTAATAAGTGCTGTTTCACCCTCGTACAATACTCCATCCTCTACTTTGAATCAATACTAACAAGTACTGTTTCACCCTCCTACAATAAGTCAATCATCTACTTTGAATCAATACTAACAAGTACTGTTTCACCCTCCTACAATAAGTCAATCATCTACTTTGAACACTCCATCATTACTTTGAACAAGTGCTGTTTCACCCTTCTACAATAAGTCAATCATCTACTTTGAATCAATACTAACAAGTACTGTTTCACCCTCCTACAATAAGTCCATCATTACTTTGAACACTCCATCATTACTTTGAACAAGTGCTGTTTCACCCTCCTACAATAAGTCAATCCTCTACTTTGAATCAATACTAATAAGTGTTTCACCCTCCTACAATAAGTCAATCCTCTACTTGAAAAGTGCTGTTTCACCCTCCTACAATAAGTCAATCCTCTACTTTGAATCAACACTAATAAGTGCTGTTTCACCCTCCTACAATAAGTCAATCCTCTACTTTGAATCAATACTAACAAGTGCTGTTTCACCCTCCTACAATAAGTCAATCATCTACTTTGAATCAACACTAATAAGTGCTGTTTCACCCTCCTACAATAAGTCAATCCTCTACTTTGAATCAATACTAATAAGTGCTGTTTCACCCTCCTACAATAAGTCAATCCTCTACTTTGAATCAATACTAATAAGTGCTGTTTCACCCTCCTACAATAAGTCAATCCTCTACTTTGAATCAACACTAATAAGTGCTGTTTCACCCTCCTACAATACTCCATCCTCTACTTTGAATCAATACTAATAAGTGCTGTTTCACCCTCCTACAATAAGTCCATTATCTACTTTGAAACAATACTAATAAGTGCTGTTTCACCCTCCTACAATACTCCATCCTCTACTTTGAATCAATACTAATAAGTGCTGTTTCACCCTCCTACAATACTCCATCCTCTACTTTGAATCAATACTAATAAGTACTGTTTCACCCTCCTACAATAAGTCAATCCTCTACTTTGAATCAATACTAATAAGTGCTGTTTCACCCTCCTACAATACTCCATCCTCTACTTTGAATCAATACTAATAAGTGCTGTTTCACCCTCCTACAATAAGTCAATCCTCTACTTTGAATCAATACTAATAAGTGCTGTTTCACCCTCCTACAATAAGTCAATCCTCTACTTTGAATCAATACTAATAAGTGCTGTTTCACCCTCCTACAATAAGTCAATCCTCTACTTTGAATCAATACTAACAAGTGCTGTTTCACCCTCCTACAATACTCCATCCTCTACTTTGAATCAATACTAATAAGTGCTGTTTCACCCTCCTACAATAAGTCCATTATCTACTTTGAAACAATACTAATAAGTGCTGTTTCACCCTCCTACAATAAGTCAATCCTCTACTTTGAATCAACACTAATAAGTGCTGTTTCACCCTCCTACAATAAGTCAATCCTCTACTTTGAAACAATACTAATAAGTGCTGTTTCACCCTCCTACAATACGTCAATCCTCTACTTTGAATCAACACTAATAAGTGCTGTTTCACCCTCCTACAATAAGTCAATCCTCTACTTTGAATCAATACTAATAAGTGCTGTTTCACCCTCCTACAATAAGTCCATTATCTACTTTGAAACAATACTAATAAGTGCTGTTTCACCCTCCTACAATACGTCAATCCTCTACTTTGAATCAACACTAATAAGTGCTGTTTCACCCTCCTACAATAAGTCCATTATCTACTTTGAATCAATACTAATAAGTGCTGTTTCACCCTCCTACAATAAGTCAATCCTCTACTTTGAATCAATACTAATAAGTGCTGTTTCACCCTCCTACAATAAGTCCATTATCTACTTTGAATCAATACTAATAAGTGCTGTTTCACCCTCCTACAATAAGTCAATCCTCTACTTTGAATCAATACTAATAAGTGCTGTTTCACCCTCCTACAATAAGTCAATCCTCTACTTTGAATCAATACTAATAAGTGCTGTTTCAACCTCCTACAATAAGTCAATCCTCTACTTTGAATCAATACTAATAAGTGCTGTTTCACCCTCCTACAATAAGTCAATCCTCTACTTTGAATCAATACTAATAAGTGCTGTTTCACCCTCCTACAATACCCCATCCTCTACTTTGAATCAATACTAATAAGTGCTGTTTCACCCTCCTACAATAAGTCAATCCTCTACTTCGAATCAATACTAATAAGTGCTGTTTCACCCTCCTACAATAAGTCAATCCTCTACTTTGAATCAATACTAATAAGTGCTGTTTCACCCTCCTACAATAAGTCAATCCTCTACTTTGAATCAATACTAATAAGTGCTGTTTCACCCTCCTACAATAAGTCAATCCTCTACTTTGAATCAACACTAACAAGTGCTGTTTCACCCTCCTACAATAAGTCAATCCTCTACTTTGAATCAATACTAACAAGTGCTGTTTCACCCTCCTACAATAAGTCAATCCTCTACTTTGAATCAACACTAATAAGTGCTGTTTCACCCTCCTACAATAAGTCAATCCTCTACTTTGAATCAACACTAACAAGTGCTGTTTCACCCTCCTACAATAAGTCCATCATTACTTTGAACACTCCATCATTACTTTGAACAAGTGCTGTTTCACCCTCCTACAATAAGTCAATCCTCTACTTTGAATCAATACTAATAAGTGCTGTTTCACCCTCCTACAATAAGTCAATCCTCTACTTTGAATCAATACTAATAAGTGCTGTTTCACCCTCCTACAATAAGTCAATCCTCTACTTTGAATCAATACTAATAAGTGCTGTTTCACCCTCCTACAATAAGTCAATCATCTACTTTGAATCAATACTAATAAGTGCTGTTTCACCCTCCTACAATAAGTCAATCGTCTACTTTGAATCAATACTAATAAGTGCTGTTTCACCCTCCTACAATAAGTCAATCGTCTACTTTGAATCAATACTAATAAGTGCTGTTTCACCCTCCTACAATAAGTCAATCCTCTACTTTGAATCAATACTAATAAGTGCTGTTTCACCCTCCTACAATAAGTCAATCATCCACTTTGAATCAATACTAACAAGTGCTGTTTCACCCTCCTACAATAAGTCAATCATCCACTTTGAATCAATACTAATAAGTGCTGTTTCACCCTCCTACAATAAGTCAATCCTCTACTTTGAATCAATACTAATAAGTGCTGTTTCACCCTCCTACAATAAGTCAATCATCTACTTTGAATCAATACTAACAAGTGCTGTTTCACCCTCCTACAATACTCCATCCTCTACTTTGAATCAATACTAATAAGTGCTGTTTCACCCTCCTACAACACTCCATCCTCTACTTTGAATCAATACTAATAAGTGCTGTTTCACCCTCCTACAATAAGTCAATCCTCTACTTTGAATCAATACTAATAAGTGCTGTTTCAACCTCCTACAATAAGTCAATCCTCTACTTTGAATCAATACTAATAAGTGCTGTTTCACCCTCCTACAATAAGTCAATCCTCTACTTTGAATCAATACTAATAAGTGCTGTTTCACCCTCCTACAATACCCCATCCTCTACTTTGAATCAATACTAATAAGTGCTGTTTCACCCTCCTACAATAAGTCAATCCTCTACTTCGAATCAATACTAATAAGTGCTGTTTCACCCTCCTACAATAAGTCAATCCTCTACTTTGAATCAATACTAATAAGTGCTGTTTCACCCTCCTACAATACTCCATCCTCTACTTTGAATCAATACTAACAAGTGCTGTTTCACCCTCCTACAATAAGTCAATCCTCTACTTTGAATCAACACTAATAAGTGCTGTTTCACCCTCCTACAATAAGTCAATCCTCTACTTTGAATCAATACTAATAAGTGCTGTTTCACCCTCCTACAACACTCCATCCTCTACTTTGAATCAATACTAATAAGTGCTGTTTCACCCTCCTACAATAAGTCCATCCTCTACTTTGAATCAATACTAATAAGTGCTGTTTCACCCTCCTACAATAAGTCAATCCTCTACTTTGAATCAATACTAATAAGTGCTGTTTCACCCTCCTACAATACGTCAATCCTCTACTTTGAATCAATACTAACAAGTGCTGTTTCACCCTCCTACAATAAGTCAATCCTCTACTTTGAATCAATACTAATAAGTGCTGTTTCACCCTCCTACAATAAGTCAATCCTCTACTTTGAATCAATACTAATAAGTGCTGTTTCACCCTCCTACAATAAGTCAATCCTCTACTTTGAATCAACACTAACAAGTGCTGTTTCACCCTCCTACAATAAGTCAATCCTCTACTTTGAATCAATACTAATAAGTGCTGTTTCACCCTCCTACAACACTCCATCCTCTACTTTGAATCAATACTAATAAGTGCTGTTTCACCCTCCTACAATACCCCATCCTCTACTTTGAATCAATACTAATAAGTGCTGTTTCACCCTCCTACAATACCCCATCCTCTACTTTGAATCAATACTAACAAGTGCTGTTTCACCCTCCTACAATAAGTCAATCCTCTACTTTGAATCGATACTAATAAGTGCTGTTTCACCCTCCTACAATAAGTCAATCCTCTACTTTGAATCAATACTAATAAGTGCTGTTTCACCCTCCTACAATAAGTCAATCCTCTACTTTGAATCAATACTAATAAGTGCTGTTTCACCCTCCTACAATAAGTCAATCCTCTACTTTGAATCAATACTAACAAGTACTGTTTCACCCTCCTACAATACTCCATCCTCTACTTTGAATCAATACTAATAAGTGCTGTTTCACCCTCCTACAATAAGTCAATCCTCTACTTTGAATCAATACTAACAAGTGCTGTTTCACCCTCCTACAATAAGTCAATCCTCTACTTTGAATCGATACTAATAAGTGCTGTTTCACCCTCCTACAATAAGTCAATCCTCTACTTTGAATCAATACTAATAAGTGCTGTTTTACCCTCCTAAAATACTCCATCCTCTACTTTGAATCAATACTAATAAGTGCTGTTTCAACCTCCTACAATAAGTCAATCATCTACTTTGAATCAATACTAACAAGTGCTGTTTCACCCTCCTACAATAAGTCAGTCATGTACTCCGAGTCAAAAATTTTAAGTTGCCCAGTCTTTACAGGATAAATATGGTAAATGATTAACTTTCCTTATTTTGACTGTATAACTGATAAGATGTCACTGTTATTGTTTTTCCAAACACTGTTCTTTTCTAAAAATGACTGAACAACTATTAATCATCATTTATAATGATTGATCAGGGGAAGCCGATTATGTACCATATGTGCACATTGAAGGCCACATGATAGAGTGAGGATGAAAGACTGGTGATTTCTGGTGTCTATCCCTCTATTTGTAGACAATGTGCTGTATTGATTAGGTCTAGGGAGGGGTGAAGGGCTATATCAAGTAATAACCAAAGATACCAGTGGCAGTCAGAGCTTCTCCCATCACTTACAAAGTATATGGTGGCCATCAGAAAGATGACCAAAGGGCAATGGATGGCTTCCTCTTCGTCAACCCAGACCAAATATTCTCAGAGATCTTACTGTCTAACATAGAACACTGCTGAGTCTCAGGCAATCATTGGAGTACAAAGTTCTTATAAACTTACTCAGATGGTCAATATTGTTTCATATTCAATGGGGTTGCCTAGCTAGTTTTGCTTTCAAGTAAATTTATATACTTCTTTCATCTTTTTTTTTTTTTTTTTTACAAAACCATATGCATATACATGTATATTAAAGTATTTTTAATTGTCAAATGGATCACGGATGATAGGAAGCAATATTATGGAAAGTATCCTTAGTCAAAGTGCTAAGAGCACTCATAGGTGATGTGTATGAGGGATTGAAATGAAGGAATAAAGGGCAGTCATAGGGGATGTGCATGAGGGATTGAAATGAAGGAATAAAGGGCAGTCATTGGTGATGTGCATGAGGGATTGAAATGAAGGATTAAAGGGCAGTCATTGGTGATGTGCATGAGGGATTGTAATGAAGGAATAAAGGGCAGTCATTGGTGATGTGCATGAGGGATTGTAATGAAGGAATAAAGGGCAGTCATTGGTGATGTGCATGAGGGATTGTAATGAAGGAATAAAGGGCAGTCATAGGGGATGTGTATGAGGGATTGAAATGAAGGAATAAAGGGCAGTCATAGGGGATGTGTATGAGGGATTGAAATGAAGGATTAAGGGCAGTCATAGGGGATGTGTATGAGGGATTGAAATGAAGGAATAAAGGGCAGTCATAGGGGATGTGTATGAGGGATTGAAATGAAGGAATAAAGGGCAGTCATAGGGGATGTGTATGAGGGATTGAAACAAAGGACTAAAGCAAGTATCAGTATTTAACTTCAAGAAATGCTACAGAACATGAGCAAAGGTCATGATAGCCCATCTTTGACCTCATACTTATTAATTAGCCCATCTTTGACCTCATACTTATTAATTAGCCCATCTTTGACCTCATACTTATTAATTAGCCCATCTTTGACCTCATACTTATTAATTAGCCCATCTTTGACCTCATACTTTTCAATAAAAAAGTTTCATAGGGCAGAACAAAAATGCATTCATTATTTTGTCAAAATAAACCGTTACTAAAATGTGTAGTAATATGGCTCTCAATGCTGAATTATGGACAAACGCAACAGATTATAGCTTGGAAATATTTGTATTGTGAGGAAAATTGTGAGTTATTTGTATAAAGTTTGAGGTCGCATCTGTTTTTTTTTCTACAGGTGATCATGACAATCAAGAAAATGTTATTTTCTACATGTAAGTATATTTCAAATTACAAATTACACAGATATAAGTCAACTTCCAAACCAAATTTTGAAAATATGTTGATCACCACCACCTGTCTATAAGATTATAGTTGGTAATCAGAGCATGCCATGTGAATTTTCATCACATTTATTCAAAATGTATGCCTCTATTACCAGTTAATTTTTATATAGTAGAGTTTAAAATGTCACACTTCTTGATCAACAAGGTAGCGATAATTTTCTTGCAACACTCAAGTCAATAATTGACTGTCCCATGTTTTTAAAGTCACTCGTAAAACTACAGCATTTTCTGTATGTAACATATCAATTGATCCAGATCATGATTAGATACGATATATTTGATAAATGTTGTAAAAAGTTACTTGTCTCAGAATCGAATGCATCAGTAAATTCATGGTTTGTTGCAGATAATGAACAGATCTATCTTTGTCACATTTCCATTCAGTGTGAAGAGTAGTTTTATCAACCCTTGTGGCCATGGGTGCAGTTTGGGGTAATGAAAATGCATTGATCAATATGCAATGGGATGGGTAAGTGGAGAGAACTTTTAAAACAAAATTTTCCACATACATGTAGTGATATGTGCAGTTTGGAATATGCAATGATAAACAAGGTTATTTTATAAGAATTTAATGTTTTTTGCCATTTTTTTTTTTATCTCACACAGACTTTTTTAATAGCAAAAATTATATTATGAGATCGCAAGCAAACCTATCAAATCTCCTTCCCAGAAACATAGTGGTTGTTTGGCTTTTTTTGTCATGAAAATAATTCAAATACTAGTAGTAGATTCCCAAAAGAGTTTTAAATGATCAGTCTTCTCTTGAGGACTGTTATATTTGCTGTTGTACATGTACAGCATCCTAAAAATTACAAAGGTGACTTGCATTGTAAAACAGTATCAAAGCTTTATGCATAGTTCTTACAGTAACCTTATTGTAGCAATTTTTACACAGAAAGTATTCCCTTAAGTCCTATTATGTTAGTTAAAAGATAAAAGACACAGCATTTACAATAATTATGTAGTGTATGCATTTTGTCTGCAAGGTCACTGCTCTTTATAGTCCTACCCTTAAATTCCATTCCTACAAAACCAAACTCACTCATTAGCAAAGTCAAAATGGATTGCCATATTTAACAATTTATATAGAAAATATTGATAAAATTTCAACATACAAATTGCATTAGAACATATATACTTCTAGACTTGATCCTGAACCCAAAGCATTCTTAGTGCCTGACTGCCAGGAAATTAGACTTAGTTCATGGTAGATACCCGTGAAGAATTTATACATATTGATCGAAAACTCCCGCATACTATATTCTTACTGCATCCCCTACCATTTGATAAATTTGTATTTTTTATATAATTAATCTCCTTATATGCTGATCAATATTCTTAATTTACATCTTATATTGAGAACTCAGTGAACATAGCTATATTGATTAACTCTATGGGGAAGTCTGTCTCACTTCTGTGCAATTTGTTTTCTACAGTAATTGCATGTTATGAAGAAAATGTATTGAGAGTAATTTTTGGAATTGAGTTCACAAACAATATATACCCAGAATACAATTACAACATATAATATCATATGTTGTGTTTAATTTGAATGGTAATGCTCAAAATTCAGAGAGTTTTAATTTTAATATACAAAGAATCCAATTTAGTTTAGAAGATTTATTGGATGTGTCTATGCTATTGTATATAAGTTTGTGCTGGCTGCATTTCAACTTTTTTAACTGAGAACGAGGAATGTCTGAAAATATTGAAAAATATTTAATGTGTTGATAATATCTTTCATATATATTTTCTTTTAATCCTAGAAAGAAAATTTAAAGCAAAACCTGGTCAGTTGATCCTTTTGAATATTTTCACATTCAAGTGCTTGTAATTAATAGAAAGAACAATGACTGAGAGATATTTAGCTTGATCAGTCACATGACCCCAGATTAATCCTCGAGTCAATCAACTGAATCACACACTAGATTAGTCTGGAGACCCTCATTGACCACAGTTAGGGCTGAAGAAGCTTTTTTTTCGCAATCAGGTGGTTTGCCGAAAGCTACCCATGGGTGGAGCTTGTATTGTTAGACATTGTTTAACAGTTGTTTATAATTACATTTATACAAATAGATAACTTACATGAACATTTCCTATTTCCATATCAATTAACCTTGGACATTAATCTTATCACAAATTCAATTATACAAACAGTAATTATCAAAACATGTACATTATATGATACCAATTTCATCTTCACGAAGAGATAATGAATACAGAGTAGAGGGCTGTGATAGCTCAGTCAGTTAGAGTGTCAGCCATATAGCCTCAGGTGAAGATCCGAGGTGTGTGTTCAATGTTCCCTACCCGTGGCAATTTGTGTTTCTCAGGAAGCTGAAAAACGGATTGGTTTGTGCCAATGTGGTTGTGTCCTTGGGCAAGTCACTTTACACAAACTGCTCTAGACAGCATGTGACAGGTCTCCTGTATGTGGGTCAGTGAGGTAGCCACCAGCTACTACAAGGAGATCTAGACCTGCCTCAAAATGACCCTTGCTGTTTACGAGGCAATAAACCCAAACACAGAACAATTTTAGAAAGTTGATATATCTGAGTAACTAATTGATACTATAGGGACCTATGTAATTTTAGATCTTTATGAGTCAATCTGTCTAGCATGCTTTTCCTGAAGTACTGATCATATATTCAATTAAGATTCCTGACTTAAATCAGAGGATAGAAAACTTCATCATCATTATTCTAAAACTGTCTTAGTGTGAAAGCCAGGTAATTATAAATGCCCTCCCTCACCGAGGGACAGGAACACTACAATGAGATGAGAACTGTGTTTGTATATGAATTCTCATATCTGTACAAAACCACTTGTATGGACTTCGGACTTCGTGAACCACAGCTGCTGTTTCTACACCAAAATTGTGACAGACATAAATCAAATGATGATTTTGTCAATGGTCTGTTTGGATAGTATGAATATAAAGAATGGTGTTTACTAAAGTATGAAATAGCAGTTTCCTCTAGCAAACGGTAGCATTTCTCTTCTTTATCTTTTATGCTAGTAACAGGTTTCAGCATAATCAATAAAGCCATGGCATCTATACATGTTCTCCAGGAGAGAGTTTTTAGAGTGAACAACTGTCTATGGCTCTATTCTCATTTTATATACTGCAGCTCTGTGCCTGTAAATACTGTTAACTGTAATATTTACGCTCTGCAAAATTGTCCTCCAGTAGTTAAAGTAGTGAATTGTGCAGTGATGAAACACTTATCACTGCCAAGTTAAAAATACCACTAATAATACTTCTCTCTCAAATTGAATTTAGATAATTGGAAACATTTTCATTTTACATATCAAATTAACTACATATACAGAACAATGCCTTGTATACAATTCTGATATGCATATATCAGTGTAACAAAATCTAGACTCAGCATTAATTTAAGAACCATATGAACTCATGATATTGCACAGACAAGTTCTTTCTCCTTCACATTTTATTATGATCCATTGAATCCTTTTGGTTACTGAGATAATGACATTTAAATTATCTGAGGATGTGGTGGTGTTTTGTTTGTTATCAACCTGTTCGAAATCAACAGCTATTAACCTATATTTTTGTTTTGTCCCAGACACGCTCTGCTGGATTGTGATATATCTGTACACATGTAAAACACCATATATCATCATTATGAAATTACTGTTGTATATAGCTGACTTCACTGTATACAAGGTTGCCATACTCCAGCATGATTCTGACCCTACATCAACACTAATATCAGGGATATCCCTATTTCCCAGTGGTCCATCAGCAACTATCAGACTATCACACAGTGGTACACACTATCTGACTATATAGCAAACACATGTGCTGCCAATCCAGAGGATAACTATATTGGCAGCACACACCAAAATGTCAAACCGGTTCTATGCATCAAAATGATAAATATTCTACCTATACGTCTGATATATGTTAATCAGAAAGTTTGAGAACTGCCAAGTAATGAATTATGGAAATCAATTTAAATCAGCATCAACATTGAGGAATTCATAAATATTAGCTTGTTATGTGCATGTAATGTCATTACAAATACCTTTTAATTATCCTTGTTTGGCCTATATTTACATTTACACTGCAGCCCCACTATATAACTTTACCAAGCTCACTTGGAAGTTATGAGTCCATAACTTCCAAGTCTTTATCATATTTATGACATCATTATTATAGTGACGTCATAACTGTCACGTCGGCGATAACGAAAGATGGCTGTTGAAAAGGCTGTTACGTCTTTGACGATAATAATTTGTTCATTCATTATCAGAGTAAAATTACTTGATATACTCTTTCAAAATCGTTGTCAAATGTAAATATAAGCATTGAATTGCTTTCATTTGGAAGTCATGGGCTGATGAATGCCAACTGGACAAAGGCAAATTGAACATGAAGCGCTAGCGCACTACATTAAATTTGCCTTTGTCCAGTTGGCATTCATCAGCCCATAACTTCCAAATGAAAGCAGTTCAATGCTTAAATATATTCGTTCAAAGGCATTAGCAAGTTGTACAGTCTTCCCGACTTGTAGGAACATAAAATGTATTTTTGGCAAATAAGTAAATATAAAGTAGAACATTAATTAAATATGAAAATCTCAACAGACTTCATTCACTTAACAGCAATTATGAAAGAGGTTTCATCAGCTTTTAATGCATTAATCACTCTTTTTAAAGATTGCAAATCACATTTTATAAAATATTGTCAAATCACATTAAAAACGCTATGTACATGTACTAATGTGATTCAGATTCAGTCTTTACAATGCTTTATGTTCAGTGCTAGTATGAATAAACAATACTATTGCTGTTAAAGTCAATGTTTTGACTAAGAATTACCAATAAATACAGTCTATGTATACATAGTAATACATTAATGTCTATACTACCCACCTGAGAATGGTGATTATTTACCTACCAGTAAGTGACCATTCTCTAGATGTTCTTTGTAAAACTGAATACAACATTATTCGGCCACAAAGTGACCAATAGAGGCTACTTTGTAAAACTGAACATAATACTCCGGCCACAAAGTGACCAATAGAGGCTACTTTGTAAAACTGAACACAACATTCCGGCCACAAAGTGACCCTTGTATAGGCTACTTTGTTACACTGAACACAACACTCTGGCCACAAAGTGACCCTTAAAGGCTTCTTTGTAATACTGAACACAACACTCCGGCCGCAAAGTGACCATTATAAGCTACTTCGTAATACTTAACACAACACTACGGCCAGGAAGTGACCATTATAGGCTACTTTGTAATCACTGAACACAACACTACGGCCAGGAAGTGACCATTACAGGATATTTGTAATACTGAACACAACACTCCAGCCAATATGCGAACTTGATAGGCTGTTTTTAATACGTATACTGAACATAACACTGGCCACAAAGTCACTCCTATAGGCTACTTTGTAATACTGAACATAACACTGGCCACAAAGTCACTCCTATAGGCTATTAGTATAATAAAGCAATAAGGTCCTGTCAGATGATTTGGTCCTGTCAGATGATTTGCCTATCAAAGTCAATTGAACTTCAGTCAAAATGTTAGCAAATGCTATTTCTTTGTCCTGTAATAATCTTTTAAGCTGGAGTTGGCGGTCTGATTAAAGACAAATATGGTTTACCATATTTATCAGCAAATAACCCCCCTTATTCATTTTTGCAGAATCATCAATCTGAAAATGATAAACTTAAAATGGTTCACTAATAAGCTATCCCTAAACTTAACTGGTAATTTTTTACACTAAGGGAGCATGCTCATTTTAGGATGAATATGGTAATATACCACTACTGTAGAATTGTAACACATTATTTATGTACCAGTATATATCCAGAACACTGACTACATATAGCAGGTAACATTATGTCCAGAGTACTGACCAGAAAGGGCATGTAGACCATCTAATTAAGTTTGTATATGTGTTCTAATGATCAGTTTCTACAAGTATGTACCTACAGAAAATAAATATCAGCAGGCGCTTCACTTACTTCACAAAAGAGTTTACATGTTGCATGGAAGCCTCATAGTTTTTACCACCGACTTCTTGGCAATGCAGAGCAAGCAGACCAGGTTCATAATGTTGTACCGTCTGAAACAAACGTAGTGTAATCATCTGTAAAAAGATTCCTGATACAAAGGCGCCTTTTGTATATCATTACACACTAATTAACTCAGGTTCCAGCTTGTTCACATCTTACCTGGATCTTCTTTATGTATCTCTGTACATATTTTGAAGATGCTACAATTTTTCCTACACTGTGTCTCGTATTTTATTGGTTCATTCCATTATCTAAACAATGCTTATATCTGTCATATACATGTACATTGTATACGTGTTTCCATATCTACATGTGCTTTATGTCTTCTCTAAACCCACTTTCCACATCCAACTCCAGATTTCAACTTTACAATTACATATTCAAACTTTTATCGAACTAACCTTTGAATGCATTTCAAGTTAAGTTTAGGCAATGACAATTTCTGTCTGGTGGTACATTGTACGACAAAGAAAACGAGGTGATTCACAAGTCCTTGGTGTAATCTAATAGTCTAGGAGAAGAGGTAATCTCAGTCTAGAGTACTAGTGTTAATGCCAAGAACTTCCTTAGGACAAAAATAATCAATTACAATTTGTTCTTTTACCACCACAAGAAATTTATTTTCAGTATATAGTTCGGGTATTTCTTTTTCCTCTGTCAAAAATGGCATTTATAGATATTATCTGAGATAAACATAACGTTATAATTAATGCATGAAGACTCAGCAATCAAATTCTCTTTTTTCCTCTGGTAATGTTTAAAAGTCACTCTTGATTACAGATGAATATTTCACTAAATGTTGTTAACTAATAAACCTAAGCATTATGATGAATAGACTTGTACATCCTCAATCTCGTCTGATCATAAAAGCACAACATTCATAGAACAGTTACACTTCAAACCATTTGGCTAAGCGGTAGTTTAAAATACGTAAGAATCTAAATACCAACAACTTTCTGTGTTTAATTAGTTCTATCAGGATACAGACTTCAAGATGAACTGAATTAAATTGCTATTTCACAGCACATAAAAGTTTGTTAATTACAAAAGTAACCAGCGCAATCACAGCCACTTACCTTAAGGAATTCTGCGAGCCATAGTTTCAACATGTGATCCGGCTGAAATTAGAAAAGGAAATTAAATCTATGAAAGAAATTACAAAATGGAATGGGAACTTGAACTGTTTTCATGACCAAAGCTTGAGGTATCTGGTTATTACAACAATAAATTAATACAGCTTCTGGTAAAGTTACACCTATCTTCAAAACAACTGTAAGCATGCCTCTAATACTTAAATATGTTAACACTCGTAATCTTGGTAGTTCAAATTGAACTGCCTTCAAAGGTGCACTTTTTGCTGAAATTATGTAATAGTGCTTACTGCTAAATGCCATGACCACCAAAGCGCAGACTATAATCAGTAAGAACAATACCTAGTTTAAAATGTTAAATGTTTAGAACATACTATTTTTTAACAAAATGTTACCTTATATATCAATAATGCATGCATATGATAAATCAAAATATTGGCAGTGAAAAACTTGGTAAATGAAGAATTTTTTGATAAATTCAGAAATAAAATCAGTAAAATGTACTCAAACTTTCAAGTTTTAATGGACATATGTGTTAAGATTAATAGAGAATCTTAATTACAAGATAACTAATATGTTATGGTTCAGATTCCTCTGTCTGGTTACGTTACATAATGATTATACACAGGTGTAGGTGGTAGAAGCTTTAATGGACAATATATGTTATGACTAAGGATGTTACAAGTTAACTAATCTAATATATGGTTCAAATAACTCTTCAGACTCTATAATATTATATACATGTGTATACATTACTAATGGATAATATACAGTAGAAATGTAATTGGATCCTACCACTTAACCACCATAAATTGGGATATATTTGGTGCCTGGCATGAAAGCACCAAAATCTAACACATATTTTAACATTTTCAGTATTAATTTTCCAGCTCAGTAATATTAATTAGATAATGTGGTTTTATTTCCATAAAAATGGGTTGCTGTTTTTTCTATCAACATGTTTGCATAAAATGTGTTGTTTTGTCATTATTCAATAATGGTATGGCTCCTAAAATTTGTGTTGATAATGTTAGTACTTGTAAACTTTCATTTTGAATGTTTGTGTAAGGATGAGTATGTATGCTCATAATGTAACTTTTTTGTATATGTAATAGAGCACATGATTAATTAGATTTAAATCACTGCCTCTGCTAGAGATCGAACCCAGACCTCTGGCTTACTATTCTAACGCTCAACTGATCGAGCTAATGAGAATTCGAAGATCTCTCTAGCCGAGCGCGGTATTTTGCCGGTATTTTGCGGCTAGTATTAAGCAGGGTCACATATATATATGAATAGATATGTAAGAATTTGTAACTTGTTTGTATTTTGAACAAAACAGGTTGTTCAATTGCATGGGCCACAGTAGCAGCAATCTTGCAGGCAGAGAATTTGAATCACAAGACTTCAAAAGCAATCATCATGACAATGATGAAAACCTAAGCGACCGGTCCCTTGGGAAAAATACATTTCAACATGCCAAAATTTGACACAGGAATGATTGAAATGCCAAATTTAGACACAGCAAAATAAAACTACCCTGTACATGTTTTGACAAAAAAAAACAAATAAAACAAGAGATCCCAGAGGGATCTTGGCGCCCACCATTGAATGATCTTCATAGGTTCCATGTCAGATTGATCTTTTCTCTACTTTTCCCTTCATTTTACTAATCTGTGCAAATTGAGACATCCCTCCAGTACTTTTCAAACAAGGGAATCCTAGCTATATAAGACATTTGAGATTTAACGATAATGGCTGTTTGTTTGCCAGGTTGTTTTCAGGACAGACTGGTCCAAAAATGCAATACAAGGGACCAAGCGGAACCTACTTATGAAATTTGAGAAAGATCCATTCAGTACTTTGAGAAATAGAGATAACAAACTTCAATTGTTAAAATCCAAGATGGCGGTCTGTCGGCCATGTTGTTTTCTGATTGGTCTCAAAACGCAATATGCATAACTAAGCACCAAGGGCAACCTACATATGAAATTTCAGAAAGATCCATTCAGTACTTTCTCAGAAATAGTGATAACAAACTTAAATTGTCAAAATCCATGATGGCTGCCTGTCGGCCATGTTGTTATCCGATTGGTCTCAAAACGCAATATGCATAACTAGGCACCAAGGGAAACTTACATATGCAATTTGAGAAAGATCCATTCAGTACATTCTCAGAAATAGCGATAACAAACTTCAATTGTCAAAATCCAAGATGGCTGCCTGTAGGCCATGTTGTTTTCGGATTGGTCTCAAAACGCAATATGCATAACTAGGCACCAAGGGAAACCTACATATGAAATTTCAGAAAGATCCCTTCAGTACTTTCTCAGAAATAGCGATAACAAACTTCAATTGTCAAAATCCAAGATGGCTGCCTGTCGGCCATGTTGTTATCTGATTGGTCTCAAAACGCAATATGCATAACTAGGCACCAAGGGGAGCCTTCATATGAAATTTGAGAAAGATCCCTTCAGTACTTTCTCAGAAATAGCGATAACAAACTTCAATTGTCAAAATCCAAGATGGCTGCCTGTCTGCCATGTTGTTATCCGATTGGTCTCAAAATGCAATATGCATAACTAGGCACCAAGGGGAACCTTCATATGAAATTTGAGAAAGATCCCTTCAGTACTTTCTCAGAAATAGCGATAACAAACTTCAATTGTCAAAATCCAAGATGGCTGCCTGTCGGCTATTTTGTTTTCCGATTGGTCTCAAATCGCAATATGCATAACTAGGCACCAAGGGGAACCTACATATGAAATTTGAGAAAGATCCCTTCAGTACTTTTTCAGAAATAGCGATAACAAACTTCAATTGTCAAAATCCAAGATGGCTGCCTGTCGGCCATGTTGTTATCTGATTGGTCTCAAAACGCAATATGCATAACTAAGCACCAAGGGCAACCTACATATGAAATTTCAGAAAGATCCATTCAGTACTTTCTCAGAAATAGTGATAACAAACTTAAATTGTCAAAATCCATGATGGCTGCCTGTCGGCCATGTTGTTATCCGATTGGTCTCAAAACGCAATATGCATAACTAGGCACCAAGGGAAACTTACATATGCAATTTGAGAAAGATCCATTCAGTACATTCTCAGAAATAGCGATAACAAACTTCAATTGTCAAAATCCAAGATGGCTGCCTGTAGGCCATGTTGTTTTCGGATTGGTCTCAAAACGCAATATGCATAACTAGGCACCAAGGGAAACCTACATATGAAATTTCAGAAAGATCCCTTCAGTACTTTCTCAGAAATAGCGATAACAAACTTCAATTGTCAAAATCCAAGATGGCTGCCTGTCGGCCATGTTGTTATCTGATTGGTCTCAAAACGCAATATGCATAACTAGGCACCAAGGGGAGCCTTCATATGAAATTTGAGAAAGATCCCTTCAGTACTTTCTCAGAAATAGCGATAACAAACTTCAATTGTCAAAATCCAAGATGGCTGCCTGTCTGCCATGTTGTTATCCGATTGGTCTCAAAATGCAATATGCATAACTAGGCACCAAGGGGAACCTTCATATGAAATTTGAGAAAGATCCCTTCAGTACTTTCTCAGAAATAGCGATAACAAACTTCAATTGTCAAAATCCAAGATGGCTGCCTGTCGGCTATTTTGTTTTCCGATTGGTCTCAAATCGCAATATGCATAACTAGGCACCAAGGGGAACCTACATATGAAATTTGAGAAAGATCCCTTCAGTACTTTTTCAGAAATAGCGATAACAAACTTCAATTGTCAAAATCCAAGATGGCTGCCTGTCGGCCATGTTGTTATCCGATTGGTCTCAAAACGCAATATGCATAACTAGGCACCAAGGGGAACCTTCATATGAAATTTGAGAAAGATCCCTTCAGTACTTTCTCAGAAATAGCGATAACAAACTTCAATTGTCAAAATCCAAGATGGCTGCCTGTCGGCCATGTTGTTATCCGATTGGTCTCAAAACGCAATATGCATAACTAAGTACCAAGGGGAACCTTCATATGAAATTTCAGAAAGATCCCTTCAGTACTTTCTCAGAAATAGCGATAACAAACTTCAATTGTCAAAATCCAAGATGGCAGCCTGTCGGCCATATTGTTTTCCGATTGGTCTCAAAACGCAATATGCATAACTAGGCACCAAGGGGAACCTACATATGAAATTTGAGAAAGATCCCTTCAGTACTTTCTGAGAAATAGCGATAACAAGAATTGTTTACGGACGGAGGGACGGAGGGACGGAGGGACGGAGGGACGGACGGACGGACGGACGGACGGACGACGGACCACGGACGCAGGGCGATTTGAACAGCCCACCATCTGATGATGGTGGGCTAAAAACACCAAAAATTGCTGACACTAAAATACCCCAATTATATATCATGGTTAAAATTTGGAGAGCAGTCATTATAGCTTTACAGATGCCAGCTAAACAGGGGGTTTATTTCTATTTTACAGTTAATTATATAAATTATTAATTCACTGAATGTCATCCACACAGTGGTAATCATATACTTTAGGAATAGACTGATATTTTTTTATTTATTGCGCTGTATATATCATGAAGAGGTTTTTGACGTTGCCAGGACAAAGCTAGCAAGAGAGCATTCTATCCTGTTGTAAATGTTCGATCTGTTAGCACATGTATTTTGTACATCAATATATCATCATTACCAGGATACAGTTCACCACATGAAACACTTCATATATACTTCAATAATCTCATTTTTTTCTTCCTCTGTATAGACATGTCAGCTAAATTCTTCCGTTGAAGTTTGATAACTGCTATCTTACAAAAGCTGATAAATACACAGAATCTGTTTTAACCTACTGGGAATAAAAACTCTGAACAAATTGTTTAATCTAGTATTTCTGTCAACTGCTGTCTGTGTAGTTAACCTGAGCATACATAACAATCTTGTTTTTAAACAAGAGATCCCAGAGGGATCTTGGCGCCCACCATTGAATGTTCTTCATAGGTTCCATGTCAGATTGATCTTTTCTCTACTTTTCTCTTCTTCTAAGTCTTACTAGAATTTGAGAAAGATTCCTTCAGTACTTTCTGAGAAATAGCGATAACAAACTTCAATTGTCAAAATCCAAGATGGCTGCCTGTCGGCCATGTTGTTTTCTGACTGGTCTCAAAATGCAATATGCATAACTAGGCACCAAGGGGAACCTACATATGAAATTTGAGAATGATCCCTTCAGTACTTCCTCAGAAATAGTGATAACAAACTTCATTTGTTAAAATCAAAGATGGCTGCCTGTCGGCCATCTTGTTTTCTGATTGGTCTCAAAATGCAATATGCATAACTAGGCACCAAGGGGAACCTACATATGAAATTTGAGGAAGATCCCTTCTGTACTTTCTGAGAAATAGCGATAACAAACTTCAATTGTCAAAATCCAAGATGGCTGCCTGTCGGCCATGTTGTTTTCTGACTGGTCTCAAAATGCAATATGCATAACTAGGCACCAAGGGGAACCTACATATGAAATTTGAGAATGATCCCTTCAGTACTTCCTCAGAAATAGTGATAACAAACTTCATTTGTCAAAATCAAAGATGGCTGCCTGTCGGCCATCTTGTTTTCTGATTGGTCTCAAAATGCAATATGCATAACTAGGCACCAAGGGGAACCTAC
The DNA here is from genome assembly GCF_902652985.1 of Pecten maximus. Taxonomy (NCBI): domain Eukaryota; kingdom Metazoa; phylum Mollusca; class Bivalvia; order Pectinida; family Pectinidae; genus Pecten; species Pecten maximus. Next base: position 21,157,555 of record NC_047026.1, read on the forward strand.
ATATGAAATTTGAGGAAGATCCCTTCTGTACTTTCTCAGAAATAGCGATAACAAACTTCAATTGTCAAAATCCAAGATGGCTGCCTGTCGGCCATCTTGTTTTCCGATCGGTCCCAAAATGCAATATGCATAATTAGGCACCAAGGGGAACCTACATATGAAATTTGAGAAAGATCCCTTCTGTACTTTCTCAGAAATAGCGATAACAAACTTCAATGGTCAAAATCCAAGATGGCTGCCTGTCGGCCATCTTGTTTTCCGATCGGTCCCAAAATGCAATATGCATAACTAGGCACCAAGGGGAACCTACATATGAAATTTGAGAAAGATCCCTTCAGTACTTTCTCAGAAATAGCGATAACAAACTTCAATGGTCAAAATCCAAGATGGCTGCCTGTCGGCCATCTTGTTTTCCGATCGGTCCCAAAATGCAATATGCATAACTAGGCACCAAGGGGAACCTACATATGAAGTTTGAGAAAGATCTCTTCAGTACTTTCTGAGGATTAGCGATAACAAGAATTGTTTACGGACGGACGGAGGGACGGACGGACGGAGGGACGGACGGAGGGACGGACGGACGGACGGACGACGGACCACGGACGCAGGGCGATTTGAATAGCCCACCATCTGATGATGGTGGGCTAAAAATGAAGTCTGAAGAGAGTATCATCTAAATTTTATAATAATTGTACATCAACCTGTTCATTGGCTAATTAACATATAACATTTCAACTAAAAATCATTAAAATCACTTGGTCTGTATAAATGATTAACGTAATGATCAGACATATTAATCACTGACCAAGCTTTATGTAATACCTATAGCTACTTTATAATCAATTTTTTTTTTTTATGAAACACATTGTTATCAAAAAGTCAGTGGGATCATGAAAACACTGAGATATCCTGAATATTCAAGGTAACAATATATTTCATATACAATTTTAACTGTCAAAACTGTTATCTACCTTCCTAAAACTATATATATATGTACCCCTGGAGAGAATTGGACCATACATATCTTATGTCAAACAGAGGCCACAGCAACCATGTTGCATTGCCAATGGCAGAATAAAATGTTCCAGAACTCTTGAATATACATACATATATATATATACCTTATCAGAGCAATGGTCATTTTTTTAAAATGGTAAAGGGTACTGCTATCATCTGTAGGCAGTATATGAAAATTCCTCTGACTAATATACACTTACAATGTACCTGGAAACCAGTAGTTTTGACAGTCTAGCATGCGTCTACAGCACATATACATGAACATGCCTGTACACACTATAGTTAAGATATATAGTTCTGGCTAGACAGGAAACATTTTTCGTAAAGACCATCGAAAGTCTCCTACAACCATAAATTGCATGACTGTACCATATTGATTAGAAATTTTAAACCTGTGGTATGTGTTTGTTAGCAAACTGTGCAGTGTTTTGCTTGAACTCTTCTCTTAATAACAGTTCAAAGAACATTTTCAAACAAATATAGGAATAAATTTGTTTATTTTACAATAATTCTGAAACATTATTAACCACTTGGCCCAGATACATGCATTGATAGAAAGCCAGACTTATTCAAGCCTCTGATTGAGTTTTCATCTATGTACTGTGTGAAAAAGGTCAAAATCAATGGTTGTAGCTAGAGATCTGTCTCCAAGGTTTCCAAATTGAAATCTTTTCAAACGGTACCGGATGCTCTCTTCTAGATGCTCATGCAAAGAAAGGGAAGGTGAAGTAATATTCACCTGTGAGGTGCAAACATGGTTTTGGACTGTTCTAATCACCTCGTATTGAATGATTCTGTAGGTTTCCATGTAATATCACGATATATCTAGACCTGTGAGAGGTATCTAGACCTGTGAGAGGTATCTAGACCTGTGAGAGGTGTTTTCACTAATCAGCATGTAGTGAAATAACACTGATAAATTAAATCACTATACTGATTATATATATAATTAGTTTGGGTGATACATAGCACCAAATAAATTGTATGAGAAGGATAAAGAAGGGTGGAACACATCACACATCCATTTGTTACAGTCCGGTACCTCTGGTCCCATCATCAGCATCACAAACACTTCAATCAATGAAACAACAGACCAGAATTTTTTTTACCGATACTAATTCATCACTGTGCATTCCGACATTCCTAACAATTATAGTATGAGACAACTGATCTTTCCCGGATTATAAATGTACAAAACGTCAGATTTAAAGGCCATACTACAATAATGTAGTACTTTACCTGGAATCATTAAAAAATTTAATTTCCTAATTTTATTTTGTCTTATAAGAAGAAGAGAACCAATCCAGAAGGGATTCAAACAGGCAAACATTCACTTTTATGTTATGGGGGGGGGGGGGGGGTCTATACATTTTTTATGTACATTCATGTACATGTAATATAGAAGGTGGCTCAATTGTGCTTTTATGTTATCTTTAGACTGGTCTTATATGACAATAAGATTTATTTTGATTAAATGTTTTATCATGATCATGCATAATTGAACCTCTATCCCTAAAACATTTAGCTGTGGCAACTGACAGTTGATGTGAATTGAATATTGCTTCATAACATTATATATGTGCTATAGTAAGAAGACATCAACCCATAATGACCTTGACCTATCCAAATTCATCCTAACCGACGGACCGCTTGTCAACTGGCCCCGTATCCAGAATATAAGAATTATAAACTTTGATCTCCAAGATTTGTCTGATTCTCAGGGGAGATTAAGAAATAACTTTAAATAAGTTTGGGACCATAATTGAACAATTTTGGTTTGTTTTTGTTTAACATCCTATTAACAGCCAGGGTCATTTAAGGACGTGCCAGGTTTTGGAGGTGGAGGAAAGCCGGAGTACCCGGAGAAAAACCACCGGCCTGCGGTCAGTACCTGGCAACTGCCCCACGTAGGTTTCGAACTCTGTCGGTACACCTTAATATAATCACTCGGCCACCGCGGCCCCTCCATAAGAACAAACATAACATCATCATAGAAGCTCTATGATAGATTTCTTTTATATATTACTCCCATGGTCAAATATGATGAACAGTGCAGAAAACCTATTATGGGACATTCAAAAAATATTTTAATTTTCACTCATATAATCTCTGAAGGGTTATTATTAACTAAAAATTTACTAAATTGACAAAACTTTCCTGTGCATGTATTTCCCTTTTCAATATACTACATAAAGTTGTTACTCAGGGTAATGTACTAGTAAGTTTTACAGTTTTTATTTTTAGGACACACAGTACAATATTGGTATATATATATACTAGCGGAAAAAAGAAACACAAGTTCGGTTTTTCTATTATAACTTTAAGACATGTGGTGTAAATTCAATTAAATTTCACACTGAGCCAGCTTTTCGCACTGTGAGAATGTTCTTCAATTAAAATTCAGTCCACCGTGACCTGCTCAATGCTACATGCTTTCAGCAGATTTTTCAAGAAGCATGCATCCAAGGTATTCTTGCACTATATGTAGTACAAGCTTAAGTAAATCATTACAAATCGAACACTTGAACACTACAGATCAGTTTCACAACAATTGCACAGTGAAATTTTGGGTTTGAGTTAAGTCGAAAGGGGTAGGGCCATTGCTCTGATAATGCAGGGGCATTCGCTATGTATATGTCATGTAGCCCTAGCAATATGGTGTACATGAGACAACATTATCCCATTTAGTTGGACATCTCAGAATCACAGGGAGAATTGGATGACCGTCCCAGGAGCTCAAGACATCGCGTTACGTCACGACTTCAAGATACAGACACATATATACCTTTCTCGCACCTCCCTAACCGATTTCAGACGGCAACGGAGACAGCATGTCAAGTTGTCAGCAGTTAGAAATTGGTTGCGGGAGTTCATTTATGGCCATGACATCCCTATGTTGGTCCGCCACTTACGCAGAAGCGGCATCAACGTCGAATACAGTGCTGCTTGCTAGTGGTGTTCCGATTAATCGAGTTCGTCAAGTATCACTTGTTTGAGACCTTTGATCAATTAATCGAGTAAGAAATATGTAATCGAGTTTAGTCGGAAGTGTCCTACTTCAGGTTTTATGAAAATATATTCGCCGGATTTCAGATAAACATCCGCAAGTTCAGCTTGACAATGTCTACAACACAGTCGCTTGCGGGAAATGGTTATGCTTGTATCATACAAAATCAAGCGTCGCAATAACTGGTAGTGTTGTAATACTAGGAGGAATGCAAACCTACCGATGACTAAGATTTTGTTTGTGAGAACATAAGCGAATAGCTATGGAAGCAACGTCAATGTATACAATCCTTCTTCCCGGTAAACGTACAGGGTCTATTTTATGGAAACATTTTGGTTTTTAATGAAAACAAGAAGCATTAGGTCTGTTAAGTACTGATACTTTAAATATGACAAAAACTATTTATAAAATGTGCAGAAAGTCGTATTCCTTCAATGGTAAGTCACAGTTCTACTTTTGTTTTCAAAGTATTATAGTATATTAGACTTTCGATAACGGATGGATTAAAGCATTTTACAGCCCGTGCAAAAATTTCCAATGAGCTAAATACTCCAATGAACAATCCTTTTGTTGTTGTTTTTTATGTGTTGAATAAAATTATCAAAAAAAACAATTTTGGTTCATTTTTATCTGTGTAATAAACAAATAAACATACAGGAAGATAGTATACATGTAGCTATATAGGTATAACAGTTATTAGTTACTGAAATTGTTGTTGAAAGCATTTCACAAAATATTGAGACATGAATACAAAATATACATTTGGAAATTAATCGATTTTAATCGATCATCGATCGGTTACACACAAGTGATGATCGATCACAAAAATTCAACCGATTCCCAACACTACTGATTGCACATGAACCTAATCGGTTTCATTTGGCTCATTGAAGACGCACGTTTTTCACTGCCAACATCGTGGTGAGCGAAATTTTGACACTTGCCTAACGAAAAGCGACAGATTTGGGGGAGGGTCTGTGAAAACGCCTCTTGTGGTTAACAATGGTAATCTTATAACAGCAATAAGATATTGGGCTCAGGTCTTGAGACCACACGTTCTTCCTCTCATCCGTCAATGTAACCTTATGCTGCAGCAGGACAACGAGAGTCCCCATGTTAATAAGGCTCAAAACAACGTTCCAGTTCTTGGACAGAAGGGTTAGGAAGCACGTCAACGTCCCATATAACTTAACTCACGCAGGCCCTTATTCATGAGTGGAATAATAACCCGCAAAAGGCAATAAACACCTTGATGGGGTTAATGTTAAGTCGAGTTATTACAAAGAGCAGCGACGGATGCCAGGGATGTGCACATACACACACACACTACTGATTTCAATCAGGAAACGTCATAGGGTACCCTTGTTTTAGTATTCACTCAAACACCGTTTGTGATAGGACAGCAAAAATTAAAATGTATTCAGTAATGATGAAATAATCGAGAAACCCGCACCATGAACACACCATCAAACAATCATGTAAAATTATAACTATCGAAAATAAATTTGCGTTTTCTTTTTTCTGCTAGTACATATATAGATACCAGTATACACATGTACGTGATCAGTACATATAGATATACATACTAATCAACAGTTACCATGGTTACCAGGGTGGGGTACCTTGTTAACTGGATGGACCACCGCAGGCCTTTAGGTCACCCATTTAATTGATTTGGCATATTACAGGGAACATTTGTAACAAATACATGGTTGGAGTCTCACTGGTTTAAAGATACACACATATTTTCATCATTTCATTCTCTACCAACTTGCAATTGATACCCCATAATGTTCCCTGTCACTGTACATGTCATGTGATCCATGTGAAAGAATTTCATAAGACTTCACTGATGAGTATGTATAACCGAGACTTTGATTTTGATCTTTGATATGTTTTAACAACTCAAAATGTATACATAAATACATGTACAGTGTAAGAAGGGTTGAATAGATTTTGATTTTTTCAGAATTTTGATTCGAAAACATTCTTAAAATACTACTTATTCATGAGTAGAACTAGACAAGTTCGTGTTTTCATCTAGCTCACAATCACGATCTATATAAGTTCATGTTTTCATCTAGCTAACAATCACGATCTACGTGCAAAATATTAAATATTTTAACACATCATTTACATTGCATTATAAACTGTACATCCTGTATCAAAAATTTTGTCATACAGTTTTTAGATTTTAAAATTCGTTTAAATTTCTAAAAAAAAATTTCCTTTGATGTACATAATATGATATAAACAGCTATTGCTGTCTACATTTGATGGCTGTCATCTGATACGTATTTTTTTTTTAATTTAGTAATCCAAGTATTACAGAAAAAATAACATCCATATAGATAAAAAGTCATACAAAACAAAATTAAACAAAACACAGGAAGTTAAAGTAGACATGTACAGTATGATGTTACAGTCGATGGTATATAGCTATAGCTAGTATAGGTATGTATGCGTAGGAGTATAAGTATGTATTTACTGCACGTAATTGACACATTACACATATATACATGTACATATATATACATACTCTTTGGTAATTAATTTCCAGCATAAAGCAGGTCAGACATGACAAGTGGTGGGTGTTAATTGAACTGTTAACATTTCAAATCGCTGTAAATCATCAATTTGTCAGGATATGACCTCTAGCACTTGACAAATAGTACACAAGTCCTTGTAATTGAACCAGGGTAATAAAATCAAAGTTAGAAAACATATATTTGTACCATCCCTTTAGCCTTTAGGACTAGACAATTTAGAATATTATTATATTTTGTTTAGTCTACCTTCCAAATTTCATGACGTTAAAACATTGATAAGAATCTAATTTCCATCATTTTACCTTTGTAATTATAACCTCAACAAGTCGAAATCACATGTTTATACATGCTGCATGTTTGTTTCATGTCTGGCTTGACTTCCCATCAGGTTAGTGTCTCAACTTGAATAGCCATATCCGGAAGGGGAGTATTGAGATTTAGAAAAAATATATATCTATATATTTTGATCAGGGGTTTTCTTCACTGGTTTGGGATGGGTCCTTTTTGCCTCATATTAGGAAGAAAATTTGTGAATCAGGAGGGGAGTATTTTTCAGTTCCATGTAATTACTGTAAATGTTGGGGATTTTACTTGCGGGGTAAATGCATGTATAAAATTGGCCCCAATAAGCAATCACAAAAAGACTAGTATCATATTACCAGTAACCATGCATAGTAACCATAAAGTTTGATGATACCAGAAAGAATGCCAAAATTTGTAAGAGTAGCACTAATAACTATAAATCTAAGTATTGCACCACAAAGTCTGAACTTAGTGTCCAAAACATCAAAACTTTAGCCATACATAGAAAAGCTGTGAAAATTTGTCAAATAAGTCAAGTTGTTGACATCCAACCATTAATCTACCTTTGTATGTAATATATATATGGTTGTTACAAATAGGTTCACGACCAAACATGAAAATTTCTAGCTACTGCAATACGGTATGTTTTAATTTGCTGACAAAGTGTGTCAGGATCATTCGATCATAACAACTATTAATGCTATATCTAATAAAGTCAGTTCAACAGAAGTTAGACTTACATTAATATTTCCAACACACATTTTATATCGATAATAATTTGTTTAAATTAAAACAATTCACAGTATTCATTACTATTACCAAAAGAGTAATCAGATGGAAGGAAATAAACAGCCATTTTGACTGGTGAACTGCAACTGCACCCACCGTTATAACAATAATGGTTGCCGAGTAAGTTTGAGGCAGTTACATCTTACTTAACCACATTGATCCCTCTTCGTGTTAATATTTTCCATATTAGATGAGTATATGATACATTTGTCCTGTAACATACTTTGCATGCTTTTGCACAATGGCATGAATTTACAGGTGTATAAAATATGCCTGAGAGGAATTTATACTTTTTTTTATAATGTCATCTGATCACAGTGAAGGTAATTGGTTCCTATAACACAACCTATAGATATAATATATATGCACAGTGAGTACATCTTGATCACCAGCATTCATGATTGAAATGGATAAAATTCAAATAATGTGATTGATTTATTGAAGTGATAACAATACATTTCTGTGATTCTGGGAAAAAAACATATTTCAACACCATATCTAACATGTTTTCATCCAAGATATATCACACTTTGTTTGCATGCATATGTCAAGCTGTTGCTGATATTGATAATGCTTTCCATTGACTAGCACAAGTATATGCTCATTCAAAACTGTAACTGTCCAATAAGCTACCGCTCTCCAATAAGTTACCTACAACTGCCCAATAAGTGCATTCTTTTGTGTATTATATTTCACAGCTACAGGTAACTCATTGGTTGGTTACAAGTGATGCCTAGCTATATGATTTTTGGTTATTGTGCACAAATAACAATGGATGACATGCATCACAGATCTTTGTGTTTTAATGACATTTAATGTCATACAAACATCAATTGTGTCTGGTAAGTTGATCTTCAGTTAAAAGTCGTTGGTTGTTGTGGAATGCATTTACTATGCAATCAAATGTTTTATAGAAGTTGTTTAACCTACTCTCTACAGTAACCTCTGTGGATTGTAACTCTGCCATGTCATTGGTCATTCAACCCCCACAGCAGGACGTTTGTCGATTTTACACATTAGCAGATACTTTCTCAATTAAGATAAGTCGACAGCGTGGATTGTTTACGGGGAGTCGATAGATAGTAAACAGACGGTCTGCCCTTCATTACAGCACCGGGCCTACTGGTCTAGCATATATGCAAGACACAGTTGTATTTGTAAACATTGCCGCATACACGTTATCACCTTACAGACACAAATAATACCCCCATACACCAAAAACATCAATGCGCAAAAAAATCAATATATTTCACTAGCAAAGTTATGTTTAAGCTTAATACTTACATCCTCGAAAATGGAACCAACATTTGCGCTTATAAGTAAAACTCGAGTGTATGGCCCGTCCATAGCGGCCAGTCACACCTGCCCAAGCAGACAGCTCCTATTTACAAAATCGTCATATCAACACACAATATATATCACACATTTAGCCAAAACAACAGATTATCCATTTTGCAGAATCAAATGTAACAAGCTGAACTACAGGTCGTGTAATTTCCACACACTGACAGGTTCGTTTACTTCGGCTGAAGTAGCAGTGCTTGCCTTGACGTCACTTCTGGTAAACAACGGAAAAGCGCCACAAGGGGAACTACTCTTGTGGAACAGGCATTCGCACAGTTAGAATTACCAAACGAGCGACCCCTTAGTATTCGAATAGAACACACACACACAGACCCTAAGACCAACAAGCTTAATCAGGCTAATATAAGTTGATATAACTTGTTGTAATATGAATAAAGTTTATATTTAAATTCTAAGAGTTGTTTCCAAACTATTTGTGTTGTCAAGATTTTTACAGCAATTAATTATAAAAAAAAATATGCAGACATTCTAGATCTAGATATCATTCATATTCGACCTCAACTTAACTTAATATTTATAATTTACATTTTAATTTCATGCACTTTCATTGTAAACAAAACAAAATCTCCAATAGGGGGAAATAAAGATTGATGATGGAAAATATACTCGACTGGAGGTCTTTCCAGTACTTCAGATCATAAAGAGGTAGGCCCTATTCCAGACAGGCGAAAGAACAGAGGAAAACACATTCATGCCCAGTGCCCCGACAAGAATCGAACACATTAAAGAAGAAAGAGACAGTGAAGTTCTTATATCAGAGTCAAACTTTTTTTCTGAGAAAGGTAAATATGGTGGTAACAAGAAGCTAATCTTAGCAGAAAGCCTATTTCTATTAATTAGTCAAACAAGGATGGGTTTGCTGACATTTTTTCTCTTCCTGATAGCTTTTCAAAAAAATGTATAGACTCTATATCTATTGTGCTTCTTGATATTGTAAGGTTTTTTTTCTTGTTTTTTGTTGTTTTTTTTTGTTTTTTTTTTTACACAAATAACGCAATGTTTAAGAAGAGACATATATACATGACTCGTGCCCGGACTTCGCCTCGAACTCACGATCTAGCTACGGCACCTAATCGTCTAGTCAGAAATACCCGTAATATATACAAATGTACATGTATTCTTATTTCATATAAAGATAAGTCCGGGAAATGACCACTGTAAATAGGACGTTAAACAAAATAAACCAAACCAAACCTTGCATCAGAAAAGTGTGAATTGATTTGGTTCAGTATTTTGAACGTCCTACCATCAGCTTGTGTGGGTTTGATTCGGTTGTCTTTATTTGGTACAGCATTATTGAACGTCCTATCCCCCACTAAGGTCTTTCAAGGACGACCTCCTCTGTGTGGGTTTGATTTGGTGCAGTATTATTGAACGTCCTATCCACACTAAGGTCATTCAAGGACGACCTCCTCTGTGTGGGTTTGAATTGGTTTAGTATTATTGAACGTCCTATCCACACTAAGGTCATTCAAGGACGACATCCTCTGTGTGGGTTTGATTTGGTACAGCATTATTGAACGTCCTATCCACACTAAGGTCATTCAAGGACGACCTCCCCTGCGTGGGTTTGATTTGGTACAGCATTATTGAACGTCCTATTCACAGCTAAGGTCATTTAAGGACGACCTCCCCTGCGTGGGTTTGATTTGGTACATCATTATTGAACGTCCTATCCGCAGCTAAGACTCGAGAACATCGTCGGTTCTTGTACAGCGATACACTAAAGCAGACACTATAACTTTTCATCCCCTGTAGGGACCACCTTACACGAATGGTGAATATTGATGTAGGCTAACCATGGAAGAAGTAGAGTACTGGAAGACGCTTGTGAATACAGACAAGACAGCGGGAACTGGCTTCAACATGCAGAATAAGACTGGAACACCGACAGAATACTGACGAGAGTCGACGAGACGAAACCTAGGCAGGGCCATGTAGACCTGTGGTAAACCAGTAACTAAGGCCGACAGCACACGGACTATAGTCGGCGAGACGAAACCTAACGATAGGCGTGGTCATGTTGGTGGTAAACCAGTAACTAAGGCCGACAGAACACGGACTATAGTCGGCGAGACGAAACCTAACAAAAGGCGGGGTTATGTAGGTGGTAAACCAGTAACTAAGGCCGACAGAACACGGACTATAGTCGATGAGACGAAACCTAACGATAGGCAGGGCCATGTAGACCTGTGGTAAACCAGTAACTAAGGCCGACAGAACACGGACTATAGTCGGCGAGACGAAACCTAACAAAAGGCGGGGTTATGTAGGTGGTAAACCAGTAACTAAGGCCGACAGAACACGGACTATAGTCGATGAGACGAAACCTAACGATAGGCAGGGCCATGTAGACCTGTGGTAAACCAGTAACTAAGGCCGACAGAACACGGACTATAGTCGGCGAGACGAAACCTAACAAAAGGCGGGGTTATGTAGGTGGTAAACCAGTAACTAAGGCCGACAGAACATGAACTATATAGTCGGTGAGACGAAACCTGACCTAAACGGGAAAGAGCAAAAACACGATGGCGAGCCCGGGGAGTGAAGAAGCGAAGGAGCGAAAATACGATGACGAAGGAGCGAAAACATTATGAAAATCTTCCCCACGTGTCGCCATTTTTTAGACTGGGCATGCGTCAAATATATCTCCATCCAACCTCCGAGCGCGAAGGAGAGAAGAAGCGAAGGAGCGTATTTTTGCTCCTTCGCTCCTTCGCCATCTTGTTTTCGCTCCTTTGATATCGTATTTTCGCTCCTTCGCTACTTCGCTCCTTCGCCATCGTGTTTTCGCTCCTTCGCGTTTAGGTCGAAGGAGCGATATTGGAAATTTGGCCCTAACGGAGCACAAGAAACTGAGACGAAACCTAACGATAGGCGTGGTCATGTAGGTGGTAAACCAGTAACTAAGGCCGACAGAACACTGACTATATAGTCGGTGAGACGAAACCTAACGATAGGCGGGGTCATGTAGGTGGTAAACCTGTAACTAAGGCCGACAGAACACTGACTAAGGTTGCTGAACATATATAAAGTAGACATTACAGTCATGAAACAGACGGACTCCCGTTACAGTCTGCCGCCTAAACACAAGTTTCCTAAGAGACACGCCTATTAGAGACTAACAGTGCTTCCTGACATATATTAGCAAAGCACTTGACAAAATGGCTAGTCAGAGCAAGAAGATTCAGCGGAAGCTAGCTCTAGATATCACTGAAAAAAACTAAACTAAACTCTTTCCGCAGTAACATACATGACTGACTCGAGGATTTATAACCGAAAAGAAGAAGAAAGAAAACAAAAGAAAGAAAAAAAGAAATGGAATCATGATCATCCTCCATTGCGGGTATTCGTCGATTATTCTAGAATCTATGTTAGATTTAGTTTCTTTTATAACAATTATGAGGCAACTTTTAAAGATGTATTACATTTTTACTAATCTTGTTTCTGTAATAACATGAAAATGCAGAATTGAGTCGTTTTCTCGATTGTCATAAGAGAGAAATATTTCACAGTGACTTGTATATATGATATTCATCTGACGGAAAATAAATCATGCTAGCTCGGATAGACCCATCCGTGCAAGAAAACACCCGTGGTTAGTAAAGACCATCAAGATAGCCTATCATTCCCAAATTCTCGTATATATGATAAGATAACTTATCCAATATTCTTGAATTATATGGTAAGTGCACAGCATAGCTATAAAAAAAATAGTTTTAAATTCAAACATAGGCCTATAGATTCTATCGTTAGATCTAGGTAGGCCTACCTACACGTACGCTTTTTCCGTCGTCTGGATTTCAACACTTTTAAACATTTTGGTGCCTTACCATATACAAAAAGCTTGATATCACATCAAGTATCAACGCATAAATTATGACGATTTCATAAAAAAGATTGTTATGAAAGTTGATGACAAAATCTATCACGTTTTCATATTTTACCACCGCCAACAACTTCACTCGTCGTTCAAGCATGTTATTGATCAAGATTAAGGCGCTTTTCACGTGCACCCTCCTACATCCGGTGATAAAACGGGTAAGAAAATTGACCTGAGCCGGTAGAAAAACGGTGGTTATAGGAAAGGTAACAATTCGGACAAGTTTAGAAGTTTATCCCTACATGACCCTTAATTGCTAATATTAGAAAATTCCATCCATTTTTCCTCTGTTAATTACACATGCACGTGTCCATTATTGGTAATGAGTGGTCGAGACGAGACGAGGCCTTTAGTCTAGGTAGGCAAGATAGTCCGCTAAAACTGACCATAATCGCTGACTAAAAATTCTGACCGGTCGCATATGCAGTGTGGAGGAAAGTAGAATGGTTCATAAATCGGAAATATGCACAATGATATGGCTATGTTGGTCCTCTTTGAATGTAGCCCGAGTTTTCTCTGGCCCTGTCACCATGTGTAGACCAGACATGGTGACGGGACCAGAGAAAACTCGGGCGACTTTGAATGCAAATGATCCATGAACTTCCGCTAGCAAAGGGTTTCTGATTAATTATTATGATGTCCACCTTACTGACTATGAAATTAAAAAAGGAAAACCACCAAAAGTCAAATAATAATTTGGTATAGACCTATAGACAAAGACTATACTGACCAGTGCTCGAGCACTGCTTATTTTTGCTTCTCCTTTCCTAAATCATACTTTCCGTCCGTTCTTTCCACATGATTATTATGGGGTGTAACAGCACTTTCTTACCTCCGGTAAAGATAGTTCTCTCATATCTCGCCATGTTGGATAGAGTTTGCCCATGTAAGATAGCTATGTAAGATAAATCTATCTTACATAGCATTTCACGTGCGCGGAGTAATCTCCATTCAAGGGGGACAACTCTCACAACGTCGTCTGCTTGTGTTTACATCCGACAGTCCTTATCGTCAGTGTCGGTTTTGAAACATTTGACTTAACTATAAAAATACATACATTCTTAGATAAATATATATCATATCAGCAGTAAACCAATAGGGCTACACGGTTAAACGATTAGACATTTCATCTGAGCGAACATATAACTCCGTTACTGTAGAATAGGCCTACAGGCCTGTTGTAACAGTTACAGTACAGTAATACAGACTGGCCTACCCGACAGATTTGTCATTTGTCATTAAAAAAATGTAAACACACACAATCACCTGGCAATGACAGGAAGTAAAATAAAAACCATACATCAAAAAATATAAAAAAGAAAATGTCAAACATCACAACCTATGAAATGGTTCCGTTTGCGTCCGCAGGGTGGCCTGGAATTTGTTTACTCTACTGTACTGTCAGTAACTGCTAGGCCTACTCAGTAACCTGTGTATTTGGAAGTTGGGAATGGGAACGAATATTCGGTAAAAATGACACCCCTCGATGTTCATATAAAATATTTATTTTAATTGTAACTCAGAGTCTATATTTGTGTAGACTAACAATGAAAACTAACTGACATCCTAGCCTTTCAATATGATCATCGTTATCGACTGACCTACCTTCGTCATTCCATCAAGACAACCGGTTAAACACATATAATCCTATGTCACAGAAAAGATCGAATACTCGTATAGAGTCACTGTTTGCTGGTTCACACACGAAGTTGCCAAAATCACAGTGAATTTAAAATTACCAGCCACGAAACATCGCCGCGTCATGGCGATCGAGATCAACATCACTCTCAATATCCTTGAACTATGAATGGAATTCCGATGACAGTCGTGACGTCATGCAGTGACGTAGTATTTTATAAAAAAAAAAATTGACTTGCATTTAAAAGTACAGTGTATTCTGTGAAATGATAAAATATGTCGAGGTGCAAATCAAATTATATGTAAAGTTGGAAAACTCATTTCAGCTTTGGCTTTCAGTAGTGTTGATAGAACTCCTTTTTCTCGGATGTTGACAATTTTATCATGGCCACGTAAAAGTCGGCCAAGTTACGGTAATTTTTTATCGGCGAATTGTTCATTCGTTCATCACTTAACCACAAAATGAATGAAATTTGTGTGCAAACTTAGTTTGCCAAAATAAGGTATGATCTTTCAGAATATCACAAGTATTTTTAGTAAAAACGTCAAATAAAAAAATTAAAAAAATGAAGAAAATGGATGGCTGAGGGACACTTTCGCCAGAAATTCGGTAATGATATGAGAGAAAAAGACTCTTTCATTATGTGTGTATGTAGGATAGAGATATTCCACCCTTGGGATCACAAAATGTGGTAAAACCCTCGGCAAGCCTCGGGTTTCACCACATTTTGTGACCCCTCGGGTGGAATATCCCTATCCTACATATACACATATGAAAGAGTCTTATAATCTCTATCAAGGGCGATGATCCAAATTTGAGCAGACGACAATGGTCATCATATAGTGTACAATCAAATATCATCAAACATCATTCCCGGAAAGGTTAGCATTCATGGAAAAATCTGTATTTTGAAAGAATTATAGCAAAATATATAATTCAAAAGAAAAGTAATGATTCCAATGTAGATCTGACACAGTTTTGAAAAAAAAATATCAAAATGACGGACGAAGACAGATTCTGGGTTGGGTGCGACAGGTGTGACAGCTGGTACCGCTACGATTGTCTACCGTCACTTGTCCAAACAGATGTTGACCTTAGCTTGATTGTCGACGAGTACCAATGGCTGTGTAACAGATGTAGACAAGAGGAATAAGTTTTGACATTTTTAGCAAAAAATAATAGGTATGGACGTCTACTCGTTAATGCTACAATGATCTGCATCATTATCACTAATATTTGGGAAGTACATTGTGTATTGTATTGAAAGAATATTTCTAAAATGTCATAGATGTATATCATATAGTCCATAGATGTGCATGCTAAATTTTGACATTGATAAAAAAAAACAAAAAAACAGACTGCCGTATTTATACCATCTTGGATTCTGACAGTTTGGAAAGATCTTTTTCAAATGTCATGTGTAGATTTCCCTTGTTCCCTAGCTGTTCCAACAAAATGGCCAGGCTATAAGTAGCCATCTTGTATTTTTCCAATAGAAGAGTTAATTAAAAGGAGAAAAGTAGAGAAAAGTTAATACTTCATAGAACCAATAAAAATCATGCAATAGTGGGTGTCAAGATCTCTCAGATGTCTTGTTCCATTGTCTTTGTAATTTTTAAGTTCATTTATCCTTTTTGTTTTTGATATAAGTATTTATCATAAGAGGCCATTTGCTATCAGCTCTAAGGCTAACCATCTTTGTTAAAAAATGTCTGTATTATAACAGATCTTTGATTTTCTCTTCTGTGTATTTCAGGAGATGTGTAATTGACAATGGTGGGGAAAAGAGGTGTTGATAAACCTTACAAGTCCAAGGTAAAGATTTGTAAAGAAGCACAAAGACCATACAGCTTACGTAATCGACACAGTGTCAGCTATAACGAGGCGGTTCTATCTTGTGTGAATGCAGGAATGGATGATGATGTAACACTTGAGAGATATAACCAAACCAATACTAGCTATGCAGGGGAGGCAACTCTGAAAAATGATCTGAAAAGAGGATTTCATGAAAAAAGACCAACCGCTACATTGTCATCATTCCAAAAAATTCAAAATGTGCTACATCCTGTTGGTGATCTAACAAGTTCTGTAACATACAATGTTTCACAAACAATTTCATGCAAGGAAGTGAAAATCACCAATCATTATCACACAACTTTCACCGATACAAACACTGACGCAGGACTGGAAAAAAGTTCAACAGATGTCTCTGATGACAAGCTTGACAGTTCATTGTGGGATAGTGAGTCAGACACCATATCAAAATCTGATACAATATCTGACACTTGGTCCGACATTGAAGATGATGAGAAATGGGAAAAAGGTAGGGGCATATTAACACACCTCAAGTCTGGGCAGGTAAATAGACTAATGAGTATATGTGAAGTTTGTGGCACTGGATTTTGTCGTAAGGGAGACCTCAACGCTCACATGATTATGGTTCACCATCAAAAAGGACATCAGAGGTATGAAAAATTGAGGGATATTGAGCCAAGCATGCCACAGTTGACATGTGAAAAGAATGGGAATACTTTACCCCATCAGCAAAAATGTGAAAATCCTAATACTGATGTACACACCATACCAGTGTTGCAATGTGAATTACCTATGGACTTTATTCCTAGCCTCTCAAAACCACCTATTCCAAATATTCCGAATCAGAAATGTGAAGTACTTCGGCATCCTGTTCTGCAATGTGAAGCACTTCAGCATCCAGTACAGAAATATAAAGCTCCTCAGAATAGTGTGCCTAGCATGAGAACGCAGAAATGCTCTCAGAGTCTTCCTGGTGTGTCAAAATTGAAAAATGAGGCTTTCCATATTCCTTTGCTGGACAAACAGGATAATAATATTGAAAAAATGTATGGATCCAGCATACTACAGTCAAAATGTGAAGTCTCCGATAATTCTACAGAGCTGAAAAGAGAAGGTTTTAGTAAACTTAAATGTAACCCACCATTGCCAAAATGCATAGCATCAGACTGTAATATATACACTGAAACAGGGCAGACTTATAATACAACTCGAACTTACACAGTACTAAGTGAATCTAATGTTCAGAAATGGAATGTTTTTAACGGGAATGGAACATCAACAAGTGAGCACAAAGAAACAGAAATTCACTCAAACTCTTTCAGCTCATCCAGGAAGCTGTGTACATTAGGGGAATATCAGTGGATTTGACAGCAATGGAAATCTTGTTGGATTGATCCCACCTTTATTTCATTGTTCAGGAAGTCAAATGGAACAAAATGGAGGTAAAGATGCAGATGTTAGAAACAGTAATACATTTTACAGAACTTCACTCGGACAGCATGACAAAGAAAACCACGAAAAAATCTTTAATTATGGGACGAATAATTCTGTATCTAGGATGGTAAGCAATTCATCATCTTTCCCAGGCAGCAGTAGGACAAGTTATAGAATGAATTCAATGATGAGCAGTTCATCATTTAGTGTGTCTAGCTCAAACTCTTCAGCAAGTAAATTTGACGACTACATGGTGCTGCCAGGTAGGCAAAATATTAAACTTTCACATCGTTTGCAAAAATGTCAGGTATGTGGCAAGGGATTCAGTAGGTTGAGTGACCTCACATCACATAGCTTTTTGACCCATCACTCCAACAACCAAAGGTCATCCTGTTACCCACAGCTAGAAGAAAACACTGGTCAAGTTTCAGCATTTCATCTGAAAAATAAATGTGGAAGAGGAAGGCCTAAGAAAAATAATTTTCAAATTTTTCCTTCTGAAAACTATGACATCCAAAATAAAGTACCAGCAAGTTTAAGAAACAGACGAGGAGGAATGCATCTTCAAACTGGTCACAGAAGGAAACCAAATGAAACCGAAACTAAAGGTTCTGCATATTGTGATGAAAAGGCTGTAAAGATACCAAGATCTCGTAGAGGGAGGCCAAGAAATATAGCAGCCCTTCTACCTCGGAGAGAGCCTACTGATAATGAAAAAGCATGTCTCATATGCAAACGATTGTTCCCAACAACAAGTTGTCTTCAGGCCCACGTTCGAGTTCACACAGGGGAGAAGCCATTCAAATGTTCACGTTGTAAGAAATCCTTCAGCCAGAAGGGGAATCTCAAGATCCACATGTGGATTCACACCAAGGAACGACCATACCAGTGCTCTACATGTAACAGTAGCTTTAACCAGCTCAATCTTCTCCATTACCACAGGATGAAAAAACATGACTTTGAACCCGAAAACAAGTGAGGAAGCAGCCAGATTGGATCTGAATCTGGGAAAACAAAAACGATAATACATGCTTGTTTGTGAAACAGAACCCTGAGAATTCTTACTGTCTTGGTGTATTTAGACCTATCCTTGGTGTGTGTTGCTCATTTTTACATGTTTTTGGGTTTAGATTACAAAGAAAAATGTGCAATAGTAATACACACTCTAGGATACATCCAAATACACCTGGGCTAACATATTCCAGGTCCCTGTGGTATATGACTAAGAGGCTTTAAGTGTAGATGAGAATAGTAAGGGTATACCAATCAACAGGATATGGACAGATTTTGTTTATGTACTTTTACAACACCAATTTATATGGATCACTCTGTGTGTTCATTTTGTAATACTCTTTCTACCAAAATGCCTAATGCTTTGCATAAATTAGTACATTTAAGGATGACAAAAGTTAATGTACAAAGTACTTTAATTGTGTTGTGTAACTCACAATGCACTGTGTATAATACAGATTTTTGGCCCTTAGTTGAATTGTATCCTAAAATTCGATGGTTGGAAGTTTTTTGCCTTCAAAAATCTTATTTACTTTTTCATATAATTTCAAGAATGATGAATACATGATATACATGTTTGTAAGAGAATTGGAAAAAAAGAATCTAAAGATATTTTATTCCATAGGTCAGCTACTAGTGGTCAATGCTCCATCGTTGAAATGCACACTACTGAATTAGCAAAAGTGAAAATGGTTTTTTTTTAGTGCAAGTTTCCCTGAGTGTATTTCTAAATCGAAATCATTGTGAGTGGTCTATTTACCTTGAAAACTATATTTGAGGTGGAAAAAGATACATTTACCTTCAATGCTAAAAAATTTGAAAAACAGATATCTAACTTCAAAGTATAATCTTAAACCTTTTACATTGTGCAAGATGGAGTTATATGCACTTAATTTCAGAAAAGCATAAATGGAAAGTGATCATTTTGTAGCACTGTTGGGTGTATTTGTCATTAACACAAAAACACAGATAGTATAACATTGCTATTGGGTGTAGCTTTCATTGATGCAAAAACAGATGATTATGCATTGCTAATAGGTGTAGCTGTCATTGATGTGAAGATGCAGGTAATTATGCATTGCTATTGAGTGTAGCTGTCAGTCACACAAAAACAGATAATCATGTATTGCTGTTAAGTGTAGCTGTCATTGACATGAAAACATAGATATTTATGTTAAATTCGACTATTTTGATTATGTTGTCAGCACCACATCCATGAGGAGGATAATTTTTTTATATGCTTGTCAAATTTGACGGGAGTATTATGACATAGCATTGTTCGTCTGGCATAAACTTTTGTTTGTCCAAAGGTCTCCTCCAACATTTATTGATCAATCTGTTTGAAACTTAAGTATGCATTATAATCATATGTAAATGTCTTAACTTGAAAGGAATTTTTTCCAAGGTGATTGCCCTTTGCATTTTTTTTCCAGAGATCTCCTTTATTTTTCAACCAATTTCTTTGCAACTTGGAAGGCTGTATATCCACAAAAAAAGGTGTTTCCCTGAACAGCATTTTGATTCAACTATTTTTGTTAAGTTATTGTCCTTCCTTTAATTTTTTGAAAATTTTTGTATGTTTTCAACCATGAAATTTAATTTATTTGAATTCCATTGTTGTGTGAAACTTACCTGTTTTAGCATACCAACTTGGATATTTCATAGTCATTTTCTTGCCTGTGTCGGGAGGACGTGTTTGTAGTGGTTGGATATCATATTACTGTCAAATTCTGGAATCTTCACCACCATGCCTTGAAACAGATGCCTTCTTAATGACAGATTATTTCCATGTGGATTTGCATAGCAAAACCTCTCTTCTCAGATCTGTATAATTTGTTTACATAGTTACCTCTAATAATGGGCACCAAATTAGTCATCGGTGATTTGTTTACTATGCACTTCCATGCTACATAAAATGTAAAGTTAGTTGATGTTTATATATGGCTATCTCAGTTATTCCGTTCAAAGTGAATATTTCTTCAATATTTTGTTTTGTTATACAGGAGTATAATCTATTTTATTTCTTACATTTTGTTACATTTGTATTTCAAATAAAATTTGTTATTTCATTACTAACTCTGGCTTATGGTGATTATGTTGATAATAAAGATAACAATCACAATGTTTCTAACACAACCTTAAATGTTGCAATAAATAATACAATCTAGAAAATGTTTTAAATGGAGCAGTTTCTATAATACAAGCTATTCGTTAGAAAATGTTTAAAATGGAGCAGTTTATAAATCCATGGCATCGTCCCTAAAACGAAGAAAGGTTTACCATGACTCCAGCTGATCAGTATCAAGTTCTAAAATACAGAATGTGTAGTTATACGGGATTCATACATAATTTAACATGCTCCATCACCAACAGTGTAAATATCCTGCTTGTCACAAGAATTACATGTAATTATATGTCTTGCCTCTCGCACTTTGTCAGTTTTAACAACTTCTTATTTCTATGGCCTTGACAGTCCGTCCAACTCGTTATTTCTATGGCATTGACAGTCCGTCCAACTCGTTATTTCTATGGCCTTGACAGTCCGTCCAACTCATTATTTCTATGGCCTTGACAGTTTGAAACATTGTTCTACCAGGTAATGCTATTTTGTGATGTAGGTACATTGAGTACATGTGAAGATTGAAATTTTTAAAAGAAAGCATCGGATGAAGCACCAGAATATTGCTATAAATCTTTTATTTAATTTATTTTTTACACCTCATCTACAATTCCTATCGATATCAAGTTAAATGTAAATCATCATCAGGCAACATAAATATTTGGTAAATGATAAATTAGCAGATTAAGGTATAGATAAATTTGAAGTCAAGTTGTATAAACAACATACCAGCCTTTCATAATATGAACGATTACCAGCACTCAAATTTGGGTAAAATGTTTTTTTCTGACAAGTAAAATGCAAATACATGGTAAATTGAAAACCTATTTTAAAAATAAACATCCACATTTGTCATAAATAAATTGATTACATGACTACCAATGCTGTCAATTTCATATTCAATAAATGAAAGTAAGAACTCGGAAATCCAGGGGGTTGCACTGAAAATATAACAAGAACATAACCCATAGATAGGTTTCTACTGTACCATATTTTTGAAAAAAATATTCAAATTTAAAATCAAACTGGACATTTTTGTGTGTCTTTCAAAAGTCAGATAGATATTTTGGAGATTATTTACAATGTACTTTAACATTTAAATATTATCAAAAGTTCAAATCTTCCTATTAATGGAATCCAAATGAAATGAAATGGCAGTCATTGTAATTACACATACATACAAACATAAAAATACTGATGAAATTTTCAACAAAAGATTTTAATAAATGAGATCCTAATCATATACTCATCATACTATTGACATCTTTGCATCATTATCAGGCAAAAGGAAAGGGGCCTCTACATATATGGTATGGGAGAAACCCTTCTTGGATATCTCTACTTATGATTTTACAGGACAATGTATCTTTCTCAGGTCTCATTATAGACAACAGAGTAACTGTTTAATTCTAGACATGATCCATAAGGTTCTCTTCAAAGGGCTGATTACCATGATATTAATTTAACACGAGAGGGAAATCAAAAAAGTGATTTAAGGTAGGGATATGTCAACCTGTCAAATCACTCTCCAGCAATTGCTTCAATTTGAAGACCAAAAATGTTGAATTGTTTATACATAGTCAAACATCCATCAATAGCTAAAGTCATGTTTAACCAACATATTTTGAAGTTGCAACAGATATAAATATAAGAAACAAAGTTCTTGCAAATGATACTTAAAAAAGTAAGCTCAAAATTGCCTTATTATTTTGACAATGATGATCCCAAATATAACTCGAGGTTATTTCAGTGAAATTTATTACCCAGCCCGAGGACTGCAGGTTTGTTATTTAAACCAGGAACCATCCAAATAAGTGATATTAAAATGCCACTTTTTCTCCCACATACACCTAGCATATAGTTTCTTCATTCCTGGAATTCTCCCCAATACAGTTTACAGGAATAGCCCACATGTCTTAAAACAATCAAATCTGCTGCTTAATTTTGGTTTATAGGCTAAGAATTTCATTCTAAAAATAATGTGAAGTAAGGTTACAATCTGTTAAAATGTTTAAATAACTTCTTCAGAATTGAATGAGGCTGCGATCATGGTTGTGTCCTTGGGCAAGACACTTTACCCTAATTGTTTTGGATGGCAAGTGACAGACCTCCCATATGTTATTCATTGAGGTAGTCACCAACTACTACAACTAGTACAAGGAGACTCTGGCTGTTAACAGGGCAATAAACCTAGCAAACAAACAAATTTTCTGAATTGTGTAAATGAGCAGGTATTTCCAATCAAAATATTATCTTCAAGGGAACTCCTGAAGCAAGACCCTGATCCAATACCATTGTACATATGTTTTCACCAAAGTATCAATCCATTTGTGGAATTTAATGTAAAATAGTTGTCATGCTTAAAAGATCTTTAAAGTGAAATAAAATTATTCTTTCCAGCAAATTTCTCCCACACAACTGTACACACCTAATCCTAAAGCACAAGGGCCTCACACAACTGTACACATACAATCCTGGAACATCTCACATCACTGTCCACATCCACACATTACACGATATATCAGGATTTGAGAAAATCATTACAGGTTACAAGTTCACAGGCACTGTTATAATCCAAAATGTCCTTCAGAAAGTTCCTGAACTCTCGCAATATGCTCTTATCCTCACGCGAGTTGCGCACATATCGCTTTGACCGCACCAACTTGTCCGCTAGATAATGCAACCAAAGGATGTTTGTGTGTGGGTGGAATGGTTCCCAATCATTCCTGAAAGAAAAATACAAGTAGAAATAAAATTGTGAATTTCACAACACATGTACTACACTATAAACAAGTGTGGTAAAAGAGAACATTTTAGATCCTCTAATTGTACAGATACTGCAATGAGCCAATTGGGCTAACCCACAAACTATGCGTCTGTCTTAGGGTAGGCTTGATATTTACGGACAATGCAGCTACTTTTCAAGTTAGTTGGTAATTTTACAAGAATAGATGTGGTAATGGATTGCGTTATTTCTAGGAATGTGATCATTGCTGGATATAGTTCACAGTTAAACACATTTTAACACAAGGGCCTGAATCATTTATTGCTAGTATCAAATTACCTAATTAGGAATAATGGCAGAATTTCTATTTTAAGTTTTCATGTTGACTTTTTTATGAGAACTCTGGGTCTTCTAGAAGATAAGAAGAAGATCCTCAATAGGATTTTTTAATTAATCTGCTCCTGTTGCCTTGACAATAGTTCAAGGTCATTAATAAGAGGAAATTTTATAACACTCCATACAAGGTACCAGCAGACAAAATAACAGGCCTCTTACATTTTGGTCTTCAAGAACTTCCAAAGTAGATTCCTAATGCATTTTTCCCTAAGGTTTATATTAGTCAACCTTATAGACCTCAAATCTACACACTCGCTGGTAAAATAATAAGGCCTCTTGATCATCTGGAAATTGAGAACATTCTTGAAGTTTTTAACATATTTAACTCCAATATGAAATTGAAATAGGTGAAGGTCATTTATATGAATAAAATTTATAGAACTCGTGCCCAGTTCTAAGAGACCCACTGAAAAAACGTAAGGCTTTTGGGACTTCTAGAACTTGAGAAGAGTCTCAGTCCTCTGGAATTTGAGACCATTTTAAACATATTTGAGGCTTGTGACCATGAGAATAAGTCAAGGTCAATCATATGAGGACACTTCAATGAACCATCCCCAAGGTACACAGTGGCCAAATATCACTACCCAGTTGCTTTTAGTTGTGTTGAAGAAGTTAAAAGTAGAGTCCTTCTTTGGACAAGAACAGATACAGTACTAAATTCATCAGTAAATGAAGCTTCGAGAATACTAACCCATTTTTTTCCTTCATCTGCCTGTAGATGTCAAACTGTAGATCACCCGAACCATCAAATAGAGTCTCATCTTTAGATAGATCATTGTACACCACACATCCATCTGATAAAATCAAAGTATAATTCATTAAATGAGAATTTATATTAGGGCTGTTTTAAAAATGATCCATATGGGAGGCATTTCTTCAGAAACCCCACAATCCATCAAATATTAAAGATATTAAACAAAAGGAATACATGTACTAGAAAACTGGGGACTTGCCCCACTTCTGACCAAATTTAATATACGTGCCTCCCACACAGATAATTCTGATATAGCCTTATCATTTGTAGCAAATAGCAAGATGTCATGAATACTTTTTGAGCCCCTGTTGAAGTTATGGAATACCTTACTAGAGGCCTCTGCAGTGTGACTGAATCAATAGAGAAGTTACAATATTCCTCGAATTCATATTTTCAGGCAGAATTTTTAAAATTCCTTCATTTGAATAAAGTTTAAGTTGTCGAAATTAAACTTACTGTAAAAGATCTCCCCCCCCCCCCAAGTAGTAACATTTATAAACCATGGCCTGGACATAAAAAATAAAACAAATATGCACCAAAATAGACTTCTTGTGTTATTCCAAGGAAAAAGTGAAGTCTATGAGACACATCACACTGTGTGAGATGATACTATTGTCCTTGCCTTGCAAACTTTACCTTTTCTGAGTCTAGAGAGAGTAAAGTCTATGAGACACAACACTCTGTAGGAGGGTATACTATTGTCCTGGCTAACTTTACCTTTTCTGAGCCTAGAGAGAGTAAAGTCTATGAGATACATCACTCTGTAGGAGGGTATACTATTGTCCTGGTTTACCTTTTCTGAGCCTAGAGAGAGTAAAGTCTATGAGATACATCACACTGTAGGAGAGTATACTATTGTCCTGGTTTACCTTTTCTGAGCCTAGAGAGAGAGTAAAGTCTATGAGATACATCACTCTGTAGGAGGGTATACTATTGTCCTGGCTAACTTTACCTTTTCTGAGCCTAGAGAGAGTAAAGTCTATGAGATACATCACTCTGTAGGAGGGTATACTATTGTCCTGGTTTACCTTTTCTGAGCCTAGAGAGAGAGTAAAGTCTATGTGATACATCACTCTGTAGGAGGTTATACTATTGCCCTAACCAACTTTACCTTTTCTGAGCCTAGAGAGAGTAAAGTCTATGAGACACATCACTCTGTAGGAGGGTATACTATTATCCTGGTTTACCTTTTCTGAGCCTAGAGAGAGTAAAGTGAAGTCTATGAGATACATCACACTGTAGGAGGGTATACTATTGTCCTTGTTTACCTTTTCTGAGCCTAGACAGAGTAAAGTCTATGAGACACATCACTCTGTAGGAGGGTATACTATTGTCCTGGTTTACCTTTTCTGAGCCTAGAGAGAGTAAAGTGAAGTCTATGAGATACATCACACTGTAGGAGGGTATACTATTGTCCTGGTTTACCTTTTCTGAGCCTAGACTAGTGTTAACCGATAATCGGTGAAATAATCGGTTTACTTTTCCAATGCATTTATAACTTTAATATCTTTAAAATTCCATTGAATAGTAGTAACTTAGCATGGAAATAAACTGTTTTCAGTTATCTGCCTTTGTTTACTTTATTTTGTGTTGTATGTGTACTGTATGCTTCACCCCCTCTGTAGTATGTGAAACATAACTTCCTGTTGAACATGATAAAGTCTCTAATATGTTAATGCCACTTTATGAATCACTTAACCAGTTCCTTTAAGCACTATAGAAAAGGGGTGTTCCAACTTGATATGTTTTTGGGATTTGAGGATTTCTCAAAATAATTTTAATTACTAATCATGAGGACACATCAATCACAAAAAGCTAAAATCAAGAAAAACAATATTTTTATTAACAATGAAAACAGCTTAATTGAGCTATTAAACTGATAAACAATAACAATTTAGTATAACAGAGCAATAACTAAACATTCTTGACTAGACAATTGACATTTTTGACACACCATTTTTTTGACTAGAAAATAATAGTAAACATTTATTGAACATGTATACGAACAAGGGTGAAAAACTCACAAATGCAAATACAATACATGCACTCAAATCTCCCTGGAAATGATTGTTTTTAATGTCTGTTGATATATTGCATCATCGACCCGTCCTCTCCGTTCTTGACTCAATACAGTATTTGATCCTGATACAACATCACATCTTTTGACAAATGCAGCCGATATTGTTGGTTGAACTAA
Source organism: Pecten maximus (assembly GCF_902652985.1). Classification (NCBI taxonomy): domain Eukaryota; kingdom Metazoa; phylum Mollusca; class Bivalvia; order Pectinida; family Pectinidae; genus Pecten; species Pecten maximus. Next base: position 21,184,558 of record NC_047026.1, read on the forward strand.
TTTTGTTTCAACTTTGTCTGATCGCGATTGTGTGGAATTTCCCGACGGTAATTTGTGTTCCCCGTCAATATGGGCTCTGAAATTCGTAGTATTTCCTGAAAACGACGGAAGAAAACATTAAGTTGATACTTGTTCAAAGATAATAAATATACAACTGACAAGCGTTCTAAACGGCTGATACAATTTTGAGTTTACAAATGAAACACATGTTACGTCTGCCGTACGAGTTTGTTAGCTTGGTAGAACTTACCTGTATTTCTGTAAACTTGCGGCATAGACGGCAAACAGCTTGCGTTGTATCCAAATTCTTTTTTGATGGTGGTTCATTATCATTAATTTTATAAAATCCGAAGAATTTCCAAACATCTGATTTCGTTATGGAGCCTGGGTTTGGGTATATTTCCCTTAGATTTTCTTCAGCGGCCGCCATCTTTGTACATTGTTTGACGGGCGCGTTCGATTACATATACTGATCATGAGGTTCGTTCGTTTCGGTACCTTTTTATATTTGCCGATGATCGATTGTTGATGTTTGCCATCGATCATCGGCATCGAGATGCTATAAACGATCGCTAATCGATCTTTACCGATCATCGTCCCAACACTAGCCTAGACAGAGTAAAGTCTATGAGACACATCACTCTGTAGGAGGGTATACTATTGTCCTGGTTTACCTTTTCTGAGCCTAGAGAGAGTAAAGTCTATGAGACATGCCTCCACTTTACAGGAGGGTATACTGTAGTCTTGGCCCATCAATCTGTAGTGGATCTCCGGTACCTCAGTCCTCTTCACCAAAACGTTTCCCCAATGTAAGTCCCGATGCTCAAATTCCAGTGCTTCTTCTGCAACTGCTAGCGAAAACGCCACTTGGGCAAGGGCACTTTTTGCTTCAGAGATATTCTGGAACTGAATAACAAGTAACATACAGGATACCTTGGAAACATTTCAAGATTGGAAAACATACCAAACAATCCCATATAGGCAGTCTTCCTAGATACTGTAAATCACTCATATTTCATGTGGGATTCATTTTTCGCGTTAATACACGAGATGAGTCAAGCTCAAATTAAAATCGCGATTATTCATATGAATATAACACTTTTGTATGGCGCCCAAGCTATCAGTTACCAATATAGGAGTCCATGAATCTCATAGCTAAGCATTAGCAAAATCATGTATTATGTCTGAAAAAGTAAGTTTGCGAATAAAGTATCCGTAAAATCTAGGTGATTTCAAGTATACATCAATTATTAATTTATATGGAAACATTAAATTTGAGATGCGATCTATGATCATAGATTTAGCTATCTATAATTATATTTTAGTGCCACTTCATGATCTGTCTCTCCTTTCATACATATAGACAATTTTATCTGTGACTATTACCTGACATGATTCTATGTCCCGGCCACCATCAGCAAACTCAAACACAATAAACAGTTGTTCATCATCAAACACATCTGAAACAAGACAGGTAGGAGTAAGGTGGATTGGTCAAATTTGACCCTTGTTGTATTTAACGTAAAGTTCAGAAAATTTTAGTTGTCAATTAATTAAACCTGAACAGGTTGTGTCATCAGTATTCAACTACTATCCCTAATACGTCCTTATTAGGTTCTTAATCTGATTCGACGACGCCCTTGCTTCGCTTTTTTTTTTACATTTTCAAAGTTTGTCAACATGCTCAACATCCATAAGTGTACACCACACCCTAATCGGTTTCTACTGCATTCTTTCTATATTGTATTAAGGCATTCTCATTGTCTTCTCCAAAACTATCCAGGACATAGTTGGACAAAGTGGAAACGTGGCTGAGTATGATTGGGGCCAAAGATCATTTCTCTCTACATTATCTGTTTTACATATTTTATCGTTATCAATACCAGACTTTTATGCATATCTATTTACTAGGGTCTGACACTATATTGAACTCTGAAGACTGGTTAAGCCATTGTGTCACTCTTGAGGGAAATATATCTGAAATTTTGATTTTCAGAAAACACTGCATATTCTGATATAATATGAAAAAGGTCATCTCTCCCTTAAAAAAAAAAAAAAACTGGAGATGTAATTTTGAAGTGATATTAATTTGTGACTTAACAACAGAAAACAAACTGTCAAAGTAGAAGTACCTGGTTTGTCATTCTGTGATTGGCCTTTTTTATCGAACACAGTCCACTCCTTCAGTAGCTTGGCTGGATACTGGCCCTGAACACATGACACTCTGAAACAATAACATATATAATTATAACATATATGTAATTATAATATAACGGGATATCTTTTTGATAGGTATTATTGTTAACAAGAGATCCCAGAGTGATCTTGGGGCCCACCATTGAATGATCTATATTGGTTCTATGTCATACCGATCTCTCTACTTTTCATTCTTTCTTCTTTTCCTCTTTAAAAACAAGAAAAAGTCAACCCTACATCTAAAGGTTGAGAAACATCCCTTCAGATCTTTTTAAGAATATTTCAATTCTTGAAATCCAAGAAATCCAAAAGCCGACTGTCAGCCATTTTCTTTTCCAGATAAAAAATCTAGCTTAAATTTGCACAACTGTGTACCAAAGGGAACCTATAAATGAAGTTTGATGAATATACCCTGAGGTTCTTTTCAACAAATAGTGAAAACAAACTTCAATTCTCAAAATCCAAGACGATTGCCTATCGGCCATTTTCTTTTTCTGACCAAAAATCTTAATTTAATTAGCACAACTATGGACCAAGGGAAAGTTATTCATCACACTTGAAAAATACCTTTCAAGTACTTTTAAAAAATTGCGATAATAAACTTCAATCTCAAAATCCAAGATGGCCGCCTGTCAACCATTTTGTTTTTCTGATCAAAAATCAAAATTGAATTGGCACAACATGTTACCAAGGAGAACGTACACACAAAGTTTGAGAAATATTCCTTACATACTTTTCAAGAAATAGAGATAACAAGAATTGTTTAGGGATGGACGGACCCCGGACACAGGGCAATTTGAATAGCCCACTATCTGATGATGATGGGCTGATAATAATGAATTAAGGGACACACCTCTAAGAAATATTACCTTTACCATCCAAAGAAGTACATGCATACAAAATTTGGTAGTTCTGGATGAAAGACCAGATAATATGCCCTTGTGTCATGCATGGGCTTATAGACAATGGAAAATGTACAATGTTACAGTCTGATTGGACAATCATAATCACACAGATAGGAACCTACCTATTTACTTGACAGAAGTTCGGAGTAAAAGATTCCTTCAGTGAACGTAAGGAACTAAGTTCTCTGAAACAAATACAACAGAGACGTATTTAATGTTATTCATGGTAAGCTTTCTGATAATAAGAATGGGCCATGCATTCTCGGAATTAAACAGATCTATTAACTAAAGGCCCTTTAATATGAGCAGGAAAATTAATTTTCAAATTCCCACCAAGAAATCAAAATTTGATTTAGTTTTTTTTTTAATTGAATTTTTTTTTCGTGTGACAGCTAATTGATACCCAGAAAGTAGTCTTGTAAAGAAAGTTGATCGCTTCTGAATTTTTGGTATCGTTCAATTTTTACACTATTGATCATTTGCAAAGCTAACTGTTTTTAATACATGGTGTGAGGTGAATATCTGTAATGGAAGACTTTTATAAAACAAGCTTTGCAACTAGATAAAACTATATATTACAGTGAGATATGTACAGACAACCTACTTGGATATGACAATCTCGGGTAGCATTTCACCAAAGGTTTTCTGTGGTTCATCATTCACAGGAAAACATCCTTCTATAGGAATTACCTTAAAAAAACAAAATCGATAATTTCAACTGTATTAGCCAATGGCTAAATAATACCCCCACTATGAGCTATTGGCCATCAAACAAAACCTGTGTGTAATGACCTGGTTATCATGGCAACCAAAGTTTCAAAAAAACAAAACAAAAAAAACCCAACATGTACATCTAAACATGGTCCCTATTAATATTCCTGTGGAATTTCAATGAAATTGGTAAAATATGTTTGACATGTTTGAAGGACTAGCCCGGGCAAGAAATGTCTCACCATATAGGGTTTCTGACAAACTTTGGGGTTGTATACAAACACACGTACCAGACAGATGGAGACTAAAATCTACAGTCTCCCAAGTTCACCAGTCGGGGACTAATTATCTATTACAGAAAATTATAATCAATTAGTCATAATCAGAGGTAAAACGAGAGATCATTGATTAAATTAATTAATCAGAAAAACCCTACTTAACACACCAACTACTTACCTTTATGGCGACCGACTCGCCCTTGTTTTGTGTCCTAAACACCTCTCCGTAAACTCCCTCTCCCACTTTAGTGCAGACTGACATCATTCTAAAAATAAAACATAAATAGCATCATGGAAATCTCAGGAATAACATCAACATAATGACAACATGTGTGATATTGTAAAGCTAACCCTCCCGTTAAAATTCAGCAGTAACGTAATCTGGGGCTCTCATTCGGTTACTTTATTGTAACCTCTTCGATTTGGCCTTTTAAATTCGGGGAATTTCTTGCCCCCAATTCATTATATCATATTTTGTGTATTTATTTCTTATGTAGATGATATGCTTGGGATCGCCCAAGCTCGGGGGTCGCCCCATCTGAAACAGTCTTAGCAGAACTGCCTGCTTTTTAGCTACCAACTGCTTACTCTGTGGCTTGAGGTCGCTCAAGCTAGGTTTCTCTCCTTTCTATTAGTCATAGCTAGCTAAGCTATGATCGCTCTAGCTTGGGGGTTGCATACCCCTATAGTATAATTAGTATCTTAATTGTTTAGGTGTATCTTTTTAGTAGTGAGTAAAAATTTATTATGTAATATTGTTAGTTGATGTTATTTAGTTGTAAGAATGAGCAGCCCCTAAGAATGCCAAAACCTTTAGGTAATATTTAATATGAGCCTGAACAAGTTATTGGTTCCATTCAATAAATTTTTGACTTTCATACTGTTTTGGTGTGTTGTGTATAAAATGATATTTTGTTTACTAAATAGTTGTTTGTACACAACATTTAAAAACCCCGTCACAGTCTTCATGTTAGTAAATATCTATTTCTAACCTCGCGCCTTTGATCACGTGATGTTCTTGACCAATGGAAATACGTCAGGGGATAGCGCCACCTGCATTCATTTTCAAGCAGCGTGATTATTTGTAGCAGCAGTGTTTTATTCATCATCCACCATCCGCCCCACCTCCACCTTTGATAATTTGCAGTTTTCTTTACTGTGGTTTGTGTATAATTCTTTATATTATATTATAATTACCTTTTAATATTTATATACTGTTGTTTTGTTTTGATTGCCTGTACTTTTCATGTGTATACGTTGTTTTTATTATATGTGTTTACTTATAATATTTATATTTATTACAGTGTACATGTCTTTTTTACTTGTTTCGGGCTCATTTGTTTAGGGGTAAGTAAGGCCTCATGGTGAGACAACACCTGGCAAGCTGGTCTGAGCATTGGATAAACCTACCTCCCTGATTCAGGTTGGGGCAGCCGGCTCGCAGCACCTCATTGTACATCTGTGTTGGTTAATTATAAGCTTTATTTTATTACATGTTGTCACATTTTTTTATTTTTTTTTTGGGCTGCTCTTCTTAGTACGGAATAGTTAGAGGATATCACTCACAGTAATGAATTTATCACGCCGTGATATTAGCACTTTTAAATTCGGGGAATTTCTTGCCCCCAATTCATTATATCATATTTTGTGTATTTATTTCTTATGTAGATGATATGCTTGGGATCGCCCAAGCTCGGGGGTCGCCCCATCTGAAACAGTCTTAGCAGAACTGCCTGCTTTTTAGCTACCAACTGCTTACTCTGTGGCTTGAGGTCGCTCAAGCTAGGTTTCTCTCCTTTCTATTAGTCATAGCTAGCTAAGCTATGATCGCTCTAGCTTGGGGGTTGCATGCCCCTATAGTATAATTAGTATCTTAATTGTTTAGGTGTATCTTTTTAGTAGTGAGTAAAAATTTATTATGTAATATTGTTAGTTGATGTTATTTAGTTGTAAGAATGAGCAGCCCCTAAGAATGCCAAAACCTTTAGGTAATATTTAATATGAGCCTGAACAAGTTATTGGTTCCATTCAATAAATTTTTGACTTTCATACTGTTTTGGTGTGTTGTGTATAAACTCATGATTTATCATTTCTTTATGGAAAACTGAAAACCAATTCATATAAATTTTGTCAACTGAAGTGAGTAAACTACATGCATATGGATGTTAACATGTACATTACTTAATTAAGCGCCCTGGTTAACATGGAACCATCTTATTTTTACTATATACTGCTGGGCAAACAAAATTTAAAAAAAAATTGTTTTTCATTTATGCACATATTCTATCATACAACAAAATTACAAACCAAAAATATTTTCACTGAAGATTTTAATATTTATTATTTGAAGATTTAATCGTATTAAAAGTATTTAAGCACTTTTATGTGTACGTTACCTGTGTTACATAATGTCTATCACTGATAATGGGCAATATACGTTACAACACTACAAGCTTACCTGTGTTACATAATGTCTATCACTGATAATGGGCAATATACTGTAGAGTTTTTAAATTTCATGTAGCTGATATTTTACACTTGCTCTAGTCGAACCTAGTTTGGGTTTAAATCTTGTGGAACCACACCTAGTTAACATTACACAGTGAATACTTCTCTTTACATTCATTTATATTTTGATACTTTATCTAATGACTGTGAATAGAGAAATTAGATACCCCACAAAAATTACTACTATAGAGTACTTTAATACGTGTCTGGACATGTCAATCACTGATAATAGACTATATATATACTTACCTGTCTGGACAGGTCAGTCACTGATAATAGACTATATACTTACCTGTCTGGACAGGTCAGTCACTGATAATAGACTATATACTTACCTGTCTGGACATGTCAATCACTGATAATAGACTATATACTTACCTGTCTGGACATGTCAGTCACTGATAATAGACTATATACTTACCTGTCTGGACAGGTCAGTCACTGATAATAGACTATATACTTACCTGTCTGGACATGTCAGTCACTGATAATAGACTATATACTTACCTGTCTGGACAGGTCAGTCACTGATAATAGACTATATACTTACCTGTCTGGACATGTCAGTCACTGATAATAGACTATTTACTTACCTGTCTGGACAGGTCAGTCACTGATAATAGACTATTTACTTACCTGTCTGGACAGGTCAGTCACTGATAATAGACTATATACTTACCTGTCTGGACATGTCAGTCACTGATAATAGACTATATACTTACCTGTCTGGACATGTCAGTCACTGATAATAGACTACATACTTACCTGTCTGGACATGTCAGTCACTGATAATAGACTATTTACTTACCTGTCTGGACAGGTCAGTCACTGATAATAGACTATTTACTTACCTGTCTGGACAGGTCAGTCACTGATAATAGACTATATACTTACCTGTCTGGACATGTCAGTCACTGATAATAGACTATATACTTACCTGTCTGGACATGTCAGTCACTGATAATAGACTACATACTTACCTGTCTGGACAGGTCAGTCACTGATAATAGACTATATACTTACCTGTCTGGACATGTCAATCACTGATAATAGACTATATACTTACCTGTCTGGACAGGTCAGTCACTGATAATAGACTACATACTTACCTGTCTGGACAGGTCAGTCACTGATAATAGACTATATACTTACCTGTCTGGACATGTCAATCACTGATAATAGACTATATACTTACCTGTCTGGACAGGTCAGTCACTGATAATAGACTATATACTTACCTGTCTGGACATGTCAGTTACTGATAATAGACTATATACTTACCTGTCTGGACAGGTCAGTCACTGATAATAGACTATATACTTACCTGTCTGGACATGTCAGTTACTGATAATAGACTATATACTTACCTGTCTGGACAGGTCAGTCACTGATAATAGACTATATACTTACCTGTCTGGACAGGTCAGTCACTGATAATAGACTATATACTTACCTGTCTGGACATGTCAATCACTGATAATAGACTATTTACTTACCTGTCTGGACAGGTCAGTCACTGATAATAGACTACATACTTACCTGTCTGGACAGGTCAGTCACTGATAATAGACTATATACTTACCTGTCTGGACATGTCAATCACTGATAATAGACTATATACTTACCTGTCTGGACAGGTCAGTCACTGATAATAGACTATATACTTACCTGTCTGGACATGTCAGTTACTGATAATAGACTATATACTTACCTGTCTGGACAGGTCAGTCACTGATAATAGACTATATACTTACCTGTCTGGACATGTCAGTTACTGATAATAGACTATATACTTACCTGTCTGGACAGGTCAGTCACTGATAATAGACTATATACTTACCTGTCTGGACAGGTCAGTCACTGATAATAGACTATATACTTACCTGTCTGGACAGGTCAGTCACTGATAATAGACTATATACTTACCTGTCTGGACATGTCAGTCACTGATAATAGACTATATACTTACCTGTCTGGACTTGTCAATCACTGATAATAGACTATATACTTACCTATCTGGTATACATGTCCTAAAAGATATCGATGATTTCTGCTGACACACCTGGTAGACCTTCGTCCTAGGTGATTCCTCGACGACAGGCTTCTTACATTTTTTAGGAGTTAACACATCCTGGTGACCACAGACAGGAAATTTAGTGAACAAAGTTACATAATTCTTTTCTTTATAAATACCACTAGAATTACATTACAAATACTACTGGAATTACATTATAAATACTACTGGAATAACATTATAAATACCACTAGAATTACATTATAAATACCACTAGAATTACATTATAAATACTACTGGAATAACATTATAAATACCACTAGAATTACATTATAAATACTGCAACGTTAACTGTTATTATAAGATACTGTGGCACATATCTAAAAGCTAGGCTAGGTACCCGGTACACGGAGGAAACATTCTGATATTGGTTTCTGAACTTTTTTTTAAAATGAAATGTTTCAGAATGTCAAGATCATTTTACATTGTGAAGAAAATTGTGGATGTCTTACTTCTCTGATGTAACAATGATAATAATGCAGTTTATCCACATTCAAAGACAGTCATGTATTCTGGCTCATTATTAATGGTTTATTATAATGACTTGCTATGTTTGGTCATATTATTCCATCGATTTGTATTTTACTGTCTTGAAATAATGCTGTTCAGGGCTTCCAGCAGACCCTTGAGAGTATATTTTTGACTCCCCAAAATGAGATCGACTCTAGGGATTGAAGGGACATGTCTATTTTTCATGTTGATTTGATATCTGGATTTACTGAAACTCCAGGGTCAACTGGAAGCCCTTAAAAATGACTTACAAAAATTGATCCGTTCAAATCCTGTGTTTTATCCTTTTCTTTCCGTCTCAAGCACCCCCGACTGAGCAGAGGAGTGGTGTTGGTGGTATCAGCCGTGTGATAAGATGGATCCTCTGACTCACTGTCAGCTGTATTATAGGAGGAATTAGATGACTCATTTTCTTCTTCCTCACTGTCCTCCTCCTCATCATCACCTTCCTCTTCAATATCATCAAGAACGTTTTCCTCACTTTCTTCAACATCCTCAGCCAACATATAGTGTGTTGAGTTATCATGTGAACTTTTGGGAGAAATACTACTGTCCTCATCATCCTCGTCATCATCGATTTCTTCACTTTCCTCTTCTGATTCCTCGTTTTCCTCTATATCACTAAGAACAATCTCATCATCTTCAGATGTCTCATGTTCATCGCTGTTCTCATTGTTATTATCGTCTGTAGAACTTTCATCTGTGTGTAAGCTGATATCACTGAAAAGACTCTGTGAGTTGTTTACCACTTGATCTAAGCTTTTACCTCGCGTACTACTCCGAGTTGACACATGCATGGACATAAAACTTTCTCGTAGTCTCACTAACTCAACCACACAATTATCAATGGGACTTTTCCCTGCACTAGAATCACAAGACTTTGTTAAACTCTCCAAGTTTGAAACTTGGTGAATGGATGATGAGGACAATATCTGTGAGCCTTCCACTATGCTGGAGATACCCAGTTTGTCTAAGTCTGTACCTGACCTCTCCTTGGATTCTAGCGAATTGTCCCCAATAAGATTAACAATTGGGCTATCAAAAATGTCAATATGAGACAGATCTTTGTCCTCCATTTTCTCCACAATAGGACTACCTGGGTTAAACCTCTTGGCAAAGGGTGTACTGGTCTCTATCTGCAGTTTCTTACCCGACCTAAGATGACAAGGAGAACAAAATGCAGGACTATTCTCAAACGAGTTTTTCCCGTTTACCTGACCTGGGGTACCAGATATCACAAGACTGTAGTCGTCAAAGTCACTGAAGTTGTAGAGAGAGGGCACAGATGATGAGGCAGAAGCATTCTTTGACAGACTGTAGTGATGAAGGGCAGATATCTGGCCTCGCTTTCGTTTCCCGTTAGCCTTCACTTCATTTCCCTTTACATTGCTGCGATCTCGAAGTGCCCTACGAGGGCGTGAACTACTGTGGAACAACCCTTCACTACATGTACTAGAGGTGCTCCCCTGGCAATACAACAAAACTAAATTCAATACAGGTACTAAACAACTGTTATGCATTATCAAACATGCTCTAGAAAACGTTCGAACATTTGGGTTGCTACCTCTACTATATTGAAAACTCACTTGAAAAATACATGGTTGAATACAACTTTTAAAATTAATATTGGTTTATCTTACCAACTTTGGTTCTGCGTGACATGAAAATTGTTCTACCTTTCAATAATTATTATAAGTGTCTTAAAATTTGGCCAACAAAATTCAAACCACAAAAGGGTAAACCGGAAAATTGTTGGAAGGCCATGAACACCATTTTGCAGTAGCTATAGCCTTTCATATTTGATGTGAATTCAAAACCAGAAAATGGCTGAACACACTAAACCATGAAATGAGTTGGCAGTGACCTCCTTTCATATTTGATGTGAATTCAAAAACAAAAGTATGATGTACTGTATTGCCATAAACGAATTTACTCTGTTTTCAAAATTATTAAACTGAACTATCCTGTAATTAACATTAATTTTACAGACACTTCTATGTGGTTCATACAAATGCAACTGTTGTTAGAACATTTGATTACAATTGAACTAAAAATAAAAAAAAATTTCCATTCTCCACACTAACCCCTCCACTGGAGTCCAGCTTCCTTAGGTTCCATCTCTTCTGTACTTGTTGTTGGTTTTCTTTATTCTTGTTGCTACAAGATAAATGGTTACTATCACACTCAGAGCAGGTAGTTATTATATGTACAGCTAGCTCAGTATGGCCTGTCCTGGTATATCTATATTGATAAATAACAGAGTTTTGTTGCATTAACTTAAACTTGTCTTCTGACAGAAGTGGATGGAATAACGATGGACGATATCATTTTTAACATTAATTACAGATCTTGGTCTTCTGACAGAAGTGGATGGAATAACAATTGACGATACAGTTGTTTAACATTAACTGATCTGATTATCAACTGTTACAGTATGTTAGTTTTTCATAATCAAACATCAGACTCAGTCAATTGATATTTTCCTGTATTTCACCAGATCAAACAAATTTCACAGTCTGTATCATTTGTACACACAATAACAATTGTAAATGTGGACTTATTTTAATATGCCATTTCTAGGTAATTGTGCATGTTTTAGTTAAACAAAAAAATATGCAATGATGGAAACTGAAAATTAATTAAATTTCCAGGATTTTAACACATGATTGACTACATCAGAAAGCCTTTTAAAGTATTACTGATATTAAAGGCATACAAAAAATTTACTCGTCGGAAACAGCAAATTCAAGAACAAGACGATTACAGTCAAAAGTATGATTAGTAATGTGATCACACCTGTTCCTTGGTTTCTGAAGCTGGAACACTGAATCGTCTGTACTGTTGTGAGACATTGACAGCGAGTCCATACTGGAACTTGTACTGAACACATTCTTGTCAACCTCTTTTGAATTCTTGCTCACTGCATTGTTCCACACATCCGAAGAGATGACACGCTGTCGATGTCGACCATAAGTCTTCACCGTTCTCTCTCCCCTCCTCCCCATGACTGTGTGTACTAAGTCAGGAAGTGAACCTAGGAGACAAAATCACTGAATGGTTATATATATAATTAGACGATAGATCGTGTATGTGTTTGGTGTTTTAGGAATGGCCTTTGGCATTTCAGTCCTTGGTTTCTTGAATTACATAGATTTACAAAACATATGTATTCCTCATGCTGTTTCATAGCCCAAATTTCCTGTAACCTGGACTTAATGGACATTCTTGCTGATATATGTCTAGTGTAGGCGACCATTAACTGTCAGATTTTCAAATCTGAAGTCAGAGGAAACTTACGCTAGCATTGGCAATGGTACCTTTTTGTTCATACAAATTCATTAAGAATGGCACAATGAGCCATTGCACAATTCATTCATTTCATTTTGTTATCAATAATTCAGAATGTTATTATATACTGAATTATATTAATAATCCATTTATATTATATACCCTGTATATTAGTAAACAGATTATTTGTTATGAATTATTATATATTTTCTTACTGATAGAGCATTACTCAACGTATAACGTAATGATTATATAATATACAACTGTATACAGGATATTTTTATATGGAGTATTAATATTATATATTACATGTATATATATTATCTTAATACTACTATATTGTAATGTGCGAATTAAAGATTTCCAGATGTGACAGGTAGGCTAAAGTAAATTGATAAAATTGCATTAGAAATGTTTAATTAAACTAAATATTACGCGTCCGTATACTCCAAAGTTACATGACAGCCACTATTTGAAGCATTTTCGAGGTGCAGTGTTTTGCAACACGTGCACTAGTGGTTTGCAACATGTGCACTATCTTCAATGGAAGGGAATTAAACGAATCATAGCTCTGATCATGATGACGACCATCTTTCAGAAATTGTCTGTACAGAGCTACGTTATAGCAGCTATTAAAGGGTCAGACAATGAGCCTGTAGCAACAATCAAATAGTTTAGCTTCTACCAAGGACAACCCATGAAAGCTGGTGACCAGCTAATTGCTGCTTCTTTTCATCATCAGTGGGGTCGTTTACTATTGCTACAGTACAATTTTTAAAACTCTTTATCACAGTTTATGGTCATGTACTGCTGGTGCCAAAACATAATATGCTGACTACAGTAACAGGCGCTTGCATCTGGACGCCGACTTAAAATCCATTATCGTCGATATATACGAAAAAAGTAAATTATCAGATCTACAGGCGCCTGTACGTGCAGTGGCGAGATTAAATCATCTGATCATCATATGTATTGTATGCATCTGGCCACAAATTTACAGTAGACATGATCTGATAGAACAAATTTCGTTGTTACAAGCTGAAATCTAAAACTCCATTTTCATCAAAGATCGCGAATGTACAAGTATATCTCGTGGTGATTCATTGTTTAAACTTACCTCTTGACGCTAAAATAGAAATCAATCGACTGCTTTAATGTTTCACATTTTGGAGTGTTTACCATTGATCAAATATGGCGCTGATATGTTTAAAGAGATGAAAGGACGAATTTGATTGGCTCATGATTGAAGCTACTAATCTAGTACCCACAAAGCAAATCCGCTATAAATATCCGGAAGCACTATCCGTAAATCGTTTTATATTGGTCTTTAATTTTTTAATATTAATTGATCTTCTGTATTTCTTTTGATTAACAGCCGTAACAGGAGAAAGAGAAAATGTTGCAGCCAAGTCGGGGTTCGAACCCAGAACCCTTCGAACGCCAGCCGGATGCTCTACCAACTGAGCTACTAATTGAGACAAATATATTGTTCTTCCTTAGGTGATCTAGAACGTGTTTACAGCAGCTTACACGGTACTGATGTTAATGATCTGTAGTTTACTTATGTCCCATTTTTTTTCAAAGATGGGAGATATGTTTGTACCCAGGGGGTCCAGTAAAATTTAGTGGTAATGCGAGCGCCATAGGCGCGAGCCGATTTTTTTTGGCGAGGGGTCTGGGTGGGTCTGGGGGCCAAAATTTCGGAAAATGAAATGATATAGCGAATTTGCAATTTTTCGGGGATAAGATTCTATAAAAAAATGTCCTCATCCGAAAGGGGGGGGGGGGGGGGGCCTGACCCCCAGAACCCACCCCACCCCCACCCCCTCATCCTTTCTTCCTCTCCTCCTCACCGACTGTGAAAGTCAAACCCCTGTGATACTAAATTTTAGTAATCAGCTGTTTTATATCTGTTATTATCCGAACGAAATTGGGAGGAGGATAAGCTTTCGCACGGTATCTAAGGAGTCATCGGGGTCTGATGAAACTTGCTGGTAGACCTATGAGGTCAAAATAAAAACATAGTTGGTTTGGCGTAACCCGCCCGACCCAGAAAAAATACGCCTACTCAGAAAAGTTTATTGTGAAAAATAAAAAAAATAAAACGTTTTCGCTCTGGATATTTATGTCTGAAAGTTGCATTGCACGTTTGAAAATAGTCTCGCAAACCCAAATTAGCTTGGTGTGTTTTTCTTTTGTTTAAAGGGTTTTAGAAACAAAAAGGTTAAAGTTGTCTATAGGTTGGTTTTCTGAAAAGCCAGTCAAATAACCCTCACACTCCTGGGGTTGTGTATATACACGCTGAGATACAGGGCACAGCAAGGGGCCATCTGGACAACTGACCTATATGCAAAATTTCATTCTGATAACGAGGTCGGTCAGCCTCCTACGTCACAGGTTCACTGCTGCCGAGATGATAGTATAACTAACGTTATAAACACCCAAATGTGTGTCGCATTAAATCACTATTTACACACTATCTACCGAAGGTTTTGTGATGTGGGAATACTTCACATTAATATATTGGGTTACAACAGTGAATTGGTCACATGTACTCCAGTGATGATCCCGTTATTCATTAAACAACTGTATTAAATTCAACTTTATTCCATAAGTTTTACAACTTATTGGATAAAATAGTATATAACATTAATGGACAAAGGCATCCACTCTTACATGATTCATAATTCAATAAGCTAATTTGTCAGATTTGTTACAGGGAAACAGAGAAATAATCATTAAAAATGAATATATTCTAATTAAAATCTTATAAAAAATCTTTCCTTTAGTTTATTTGCTAGTGATAAATATTTTCCTAAATTGTTAAGTTCTTTTATATTTTCTACTTTGAGTAACTGAATACGTTTAAACATACTATAGTATTTAAAATATGTTTTAATCAAATCAATACGAATGTCTGCGTAACATTTTCACCACATCAAATACATTTCCTTCATAACCTTCATAAAACATTCTTTAAGGAAATTGTCAAAAAAGGACGTTGTTTGAATACATTACTGTAAAATTGACCAGAACAGTAACTGATTTCTTCAAACATTTACCCAAGACTGACAGTTCAAAGTTACTGATTTATATAAAGAATCCAAGGATCTTTAGTTTCCAACATGTCATCATAACATGATTTGAGTAAAAATTATCTGGACGCTTTAATTTCAACCAATATTTAAAAATTCTTGATTTAATATGTACAAAGGAAATCCTCAAAGTTCAATGTATAAAAAACTCATGTATCGTCTTAGATGAAAAAAATCAGTTCTGTGATTACGTACTATCTAATTAAATTACATCAGGATGAAACAACTGTATTTCAAACTACTGCATTTTTATCAAATCTTTATCTTGCAAAATTAAGAAATGGATATTTTTATGTTAATATTACGTCAGGAAAGGGTAAAACATGTTCTTAAAAGTGTACAAAATCTTATCAAATTATGCCAAAAATAAAATGGTAACTTAACAAGGCTAGGAAAATTAATCACCGTAAAAAGACTGCACAAGTGAGATCATTTTGTCACCTCACTGTATAGTAGACCAGAGATGTAAATATCACATATGTGATATTTACATCTCTGAGTAGACCTATAGTGTATATGCCATTGTTTGAGTTTTTAAAATAAAAAAAAAATAAAAAGATGACATGTGATATTAGTAAATTACCAAGGTTATGATATTGTCCGCTGGTCTACTATTTTGATTATACAATTACAGACATGAGGTGGGGAAAGAAAATCTAAACATGTAAGATGATAAAATCAGGACATTCACTGTCATTGCTTTCAATGTTTACAAAATAATATGGGGCTCTTTGAAGTTTCCCTCTATAAATGCATATTACTGGTGAGGTGAACCAGATGACGCGTCGGACCACGTGACCACCTAGCTCATTAGATTTTTTCAGTCAGCAGCAATATCCCCCTACTGGCCTAAAATAGATAAACAGCTTTGTAAGGCGAGGTAAAACCTGTGTCAGCCAACATTTATGGGGTCGGGCTAACAGAAAATGGAAAAAAAACCTATGTGTCCAAAACCCTTTAAGATCACAAAATAAATAATGATTTCCAAACAGTTTATATTCTGGTTTGTTTTGTATTGAAGGATGAAAATCTGTTTTCAGAACTGATTTTTAAAAAAAATCAGCACTACCTACCAATATCACAGACTTGTGTATCAGGCAAGTCTCTGCCCATATGTAAAACCCCTGGTCGGGTTACTAAAGTACCGTCGGATTATCGGCATATTCCGCTCATATTTAATGAGGCTGCTGTGACCTGATTGGCTAATTGCTTTCACCGGCTTTCGATGAACTTGTTTGGTAGACTTATTACCTAAATCCCTCGCTCAAATTCGATTATCATCATATTTTAAAATGCATTAAAATTGTGAATGAAAAAAACTTTATCGATATGAACTGTTTTATCTGTTTCTATGCGACACTTTTAAAAAGCTATTTTTGCAACACTTGTGGTTAACAGATTTGAAGTTAAGATTTAAAATACACAAAATGACAATGTTTGCAACAAAATATATTTGCCCTTAATTATATCTGATATATATATATATACCTAATATACAAGTCCGTTATAGAATACAGAATCATAATAAATACTTTGTAAAAAAATGTACGGGTCACACATAGATTTTGTCATTATTTTAAAGCGACTATAACTGATTCCTAAAATGATATAGACTGAACAAACGATAGTATTTCATTGATAATAAGATGATCCGTGAAATGCTTTACACTTCTTTGTAAAACGTTTCACAATTATATTTAACGATACGACAATGAAAGGTGTAAACAACGTGTAAATATGTCGTATTGATTCACACCTAATCAGAGTATAAAGGATTACCTGAGTCAGAGGTCTATACCCTATATTAGTCTAAAGGTAAATATTTTTAATTGCAGTTAAAAGGGACAAAAGAAAAAAACGTTGTATAGATTTTTTTCAGGACATGTCAGCTTGAATTTTTATTATATGGTTTCTTTAACATTTTTTTATAGTTATTTCATATAATAATATCCTAGCTGATACACCAATGTTTTTATCTTGTACGGTATCTTGTCTTCCTCTCTTTTCCATTCAGGAGCTGTCCAGATGATTTCCTGAAGAATGTCATGTCTCGCTGGATTTTCCGGAAAATTCCGTCTCCGTGTTCGTAGAAATTATTAGGAAGTCCTCTCGCGAGAGTTATGTTGTAGACGAGATTTCCTAAACGGATGGCGGAAACTTCGAAAACAGTGGATTTGTAAATAGACGGTAACGTCTAGAATAGACTTACAGCTGTGTTATTTGCTAAGTGTATGGTAGCTTATTTGGGTTGATTTAGATATGCTTCCATACCAATATTATCAAATGTATAAATAATGAGATGAACCGTACCCCTATTCTCTTCTCGCACTGACCACAGGCTTCCGAAATCGGGTTGCTGTGTAGAGCGGTAGAAACTGTATCAGTGAATTAGACCTACTGTATATGTTTGTTTACAATTTGATAGTATCGTGAATATGCATGTTTTTCCTCCGTTTTTAGTCTGAGATCAGACCATGATTGAGTCTAAATGACACTATACTGTATTGACGCACCAAAACAACATACAACTGCAAACTGCACGACCACACACTGCAACAAGTCGACGCCAGCAAATACTTAGGACTCACATTACAGAAAAATCTCAAATGGGATACACACATCAACAACATCACCGCAAACGCCAACAGATCACTAGGCTTCCTAAAACGCAACCTGAAAATAAACTCACAACATATAAAAGAACATGCATACAAAGCCCTAGTGAGACCCAAACTGGAATACTGCTCTTCCATATGGGACCCGCACAACACAAACCAAATCAACCAAATAGAAAAAATTCAATGCAGAGCAATACATTACGTACAAAACAGATACCACAACACAAGTTCAGTACAAGACATGATGGACAAACTCAACTGGCCCACACTTCAAACACGTAGACTCAAGACCAGACTCATACTATTATACAAAATCATTCACCATCATGTCGCAATAGACCCACACAGCATCATGCACCCAGCAGACCCTAGGACAAGGCAAACACACCCCTACACCTTCAGACACCTATCTGCCACCAATGACACATACAAATACTCCTTTTTCCCACACACAATAACACAATGGAACCTCCTCCCGGTGGCAGCAGTACAATGCACTACACTAGAGATCTTCAAGGCACATATACACAGTGCAGCCCTTGATGATCTCAAACACACACCGTAAACACACCCTCATAATGTTTTTATCTTATAGTTTCCACTAAAATAAAAAAGAAATAAAAAACTCTCACTGTACCCAAATCCCTGCACTTTTTTTACTTCTTTTAAAAGCATACAACGATCCTTCCTGTAACCGTAATCGTCATTTTTGACAATTAACAATTAAAGAAGAAGATGAAGTATCTACAGTATGATATTGTAATTTGTTGTTTTTTTATACATGACTATGTTACCTTGGCATAGAACAGATTTATTGTTCTGCAAAATAAGTATAAGACGTCCCTGTTACCTTGGTATATAAAACATATTTAATTTACCAAATGCATGAGTGTCTGATAAATTCAGTCAAATGTTTAAAGTTCTTGTTCTTTAAGGTTTCTTTGAATTCTTTATTTTTCAGGTAATCATGCCGGAAATGCGAGACATTTTGTCTCCTTTGACCACTCCTAATATTCACAGAACACCAGTGTTTTCCAGTATAAGTGGTATATCCCCTTCTACCAGTCGTAGCCATGTGGGTCTTAAAAGCCCCTCAGGCACACTGTTGTCTGGGGAACATGATGAGGCTGCAGAAAAGAGGGAGAGACGAAGGTCAAGGGTCATGCAGCTTCAACAGAGGACACTGGAAAGTCCTGTATCTCCAGTAGACAAGTCAGTTTTATTTAATTTGATTTAGATAAAACAAAGTATATACCAATACTTCAAAACATTTACTTCTACCTTTTCTTGGGAAAGTTAATGGATGAACTCGATAAAAAAAGGCATATAAAAAAGGTTGTTTATCTCACAACTGTTGTCCTTTATAATCAACAACCTTTTTATTGTAACCTTTTAAGATTTTTTAAAGAGAAATTATATATAGAAAAATACCAATTTTTAAAATGAAATGAGAAAGACAAAATTTAAATTAAAAATCATTTATTTTTGTATTTCAAACATTCCTGGCATTTCAATTAATGGAGGTATCAGATCTATTTCAGTACAATGACATGTATATAAAAAATATTTGATATTCATGTGTCAATGATTGATAAATGCATATCTCGAGTTTCAACATCTCTGGATTTTTTTGTTATTTTTTTTCAGGCGAAGATCGTTAACATTACATGGCCTATCCAGTACACAGATAGCGGAACATTATGCCAACTGCATCAAACTCTCAGCTGAAAATGTAAGATTTTATTAATTATCTTTCTCATAAATAAAGATCACTTTGACAAGGACAACTTCAACACAAACTCATTTATATATAAAATTAATGAATTTATACCAGTTTATCAATACTGGGGCATAAACACAGAATCACTTTCATTTCACAAAAAAATTCAAAGGAAATGTGTTTTAGATCATTGTTACATTGGTAAGGAGGTACATAAATATATACATTCATGATGTTTCACAAATATTGTTTACTTAAAGATGTTATGGTGTTGGTCACTATTTTTCACTATCAAACATTTATTTTATAGTTTTTCATATTTTCCTGAGATTCATATTATTTTGCCTGTATACAAACACAAGTTAAATTACACATTCTTGGTTTGTTTCTGACAGAAAATCACATCAAAGAATGCTTTTGGTCTTCACCTGATTGACTACATGTCGGACCAACTCAAGAAAAAGGAAATGGAAAACTTTCAGGTGAGGGTTACTTAACTACAATTTAAAAGGGCCACACTAGCTCTGTATCATTTCACATATAAGTTTATATACTGTAAGGACTATTCCAGTAAAATAAATATCCCATGGGAGTACTCCAGAGACAAAGAAATTCTGTGTCATGTGAGTGTGAGTGAAAATGTTTTGCATGCATATACATTGTATATGTACTGTATAAGGGCGATTCCAGTAAAATATTTATCCTATGGGAGGGCTCCAGAAATTCTTTGTCTGATTGGGACTGATATAAATGTGGTGTATTTTTTTTTTTTTTTTTTTTTTTATATTTTTCAAGATTTTTTTCATAAATACAATACATTTGAAACATATATACACACACATTCTCACACTTACACCCACAGTAACTATAATCCTTACTCATGATTCAATATCATCATCATCATCATCATCCTACTCCTTATCATCATCATCATCGGTTCATCATCATCATCACCCTCATCACCATCGATTCATCATCATCATCATCAAAAGAATCACACTTAATCATCATAAATGTGGTGTATTAGGTAAATACTGTTTCTTTCTTGGTTTAAACTTGAGCTGGAGCCCTCCACTTGGTTATTTATTTTACTAGATTATTAGTCCTAACCTTTATAACTAATAAAAGATTTTCAGTGTTTTGTAAATTTTGCTGCTGGAAGAAATATAAATGTAGTCTTGGAGTGTGTTGAGCTGAAGCTGAGATCCAAAATATTTTCAAAGATCAATATGTACCAGGTATTATCTGATTATAATTTATTTTGCATTGTTTGTATGCAGAATGTGTCTTTCTGATTGGTTGAAATTTTTTTTCATAGCTCTAGTCTATGAAAAAAAATCCGAAAATGGTGCGAAAAATGTGATGTCACAATAAGGCCATTGATGTTGCATATTGATTTGTGAAAAAGAATTCCTTATATAAGATCAGTAAAATTGTAAATAAAACCTGTTTTAATTTTGAAAATCAATTTCACAAATTAATTTTAAGCATTGATGTCAATTATTTTTTAGTTTCATAGGGGTATGAAAAAAGTTTGTTTGCAAACTTTGTAAGAATCCGCTACTCAGCTTCAAATAGTTTGCAAACAAACAAAATTCATACCGCATTGAAACTAAAAAAGATTGACATCAATACTTAAATGAAGTGATTGCATTGGTATCAGTAGAAATCACCAAAAATGTTTCATAAAAGTAACTGTGGTATATAATATGTATATATATGACCTTTTCATCAGTGTATACTTGTGTTACTATAGGTTGCCAGCACTACCCTTGATGCCAGTGCCAAAATTTATGCTGGTAGAGTTGACGCTATCCACACAGAGACATACAAGGTTCTGTCTGGCCTGGGACGTAGCTCAGACAAGAATAAACCAGGCGACAACCAAGGTATAATCAGAAAACTTCACCAATCTTCTTCATAAAAAAAACAAGGAATTATTTATTGCTTGCAACTAATACATCAAATGTAATTCACTAGAGTTCAGTAGTATTGTCTGATATTAAAAATCATGTTTGATGTTTCATTATTGTGTGGATAGACATGCTGTGTATTTCCAATTTTGTTATATTATATTAGAAGAACAACTTGACTGGAAGCTACACCAGTCTATGATGTCCACAGTCTGAACATGTATTCATGTTCTCAAGAAGTGAATACATATATACTTGGCCGGAACTAAGAACTTTCTGGTTAAGTTTCCTGAAATTGTGTCCCCTCCACAAAGTAGTGAGAAACGTAAATGTCACCGTTTATTGGCTGTCACAGTGAAGAGGTTTTCCTTAGGCACTCATTTAAAGTAATAGGTTGCTTTTGAGTTTTGATATACATAGGACTTTGACTTTATTTTGCAACTAGTTCCAGTTCTATCGGAGCTGGGAATACATGAATTTACAAATATATTTTTAGTTATGATAAAACTAATTTCATCTTGACAGATGGAGACGATACTAATGCCGATCCAAGTGAACAGGGCACAGAAGACGAGATCAAAAAGAAAAAGAAAAAGATGCGAAGGAAGAACACAGTGGAGGCAAATATCAAAAATATTGACATGAAAGAAAAAGACTTTGAAGCTAAGGTATGTGAAAGTTTGCATGACTAGTCATATTTCAGTTCATTGCAAGGTTTGCAAAATATATTGTGAATGAACCCCAATATTGACTCTGGATGAAACACCGTCTTTAAAATGCTGTCAAAAAAGAAAAAAGAGTTCAATTTGTTAGAAAAATAATCAACTTTTATTAAATGTACATTACTAATTTCATCATTTAGGCATTTGTTTATTAACAGTTATGGAATGCAGATGTTTTGCATGAAAGATCTATTGAAATTGAATATCATTTTTTCTTTTTCTTTTTTTTTATATAACTTTTGATATGGTTTGTACTTGTGTTGATTCAGTATTCTGTTCCATTTATGTCAGAGAGAGATTAGTTGTATACATGTTTTACAAATATTCTCTAGTTGTCTATTATAACTAGCACTTATGTTATTGGGATGCAACCAAACTATCGGTATCTCCTAGAACATATATAAAGTTAATATCATGTTTTTAATATTTTACAGAAATTGTTTTCTTGTATCACTGAAATGTACTTTCAACAAAGTTTTCAAACTTGAACATGCAAAAACAATTCACATTGCACTTAAATGTTTTCAGGCGGATCCACTATTCCAGATAATGTCAGCCACATTTGATGAGGGCGGTATCAGTAGTCTCCTCCTCAACAGTCTGAGATGTTTTGATGACCAACAGAGCCTAGCCCTTGACTCCGGAACTCTGATAGGGCCTTGTCCAGACATTGGGGAGTGTTCTCAACGCCAGGTCAACGATCTCGGTGAAATTATAGGTAGTTATAAGAGGTGACCTCTGTATATATAGAATCTGGTGTTTCCAAATAAATCTTAATGTCTGTGAAATAATTGATAAATTATACTAACTAAAAAAATTTGTTAGCTTCCCTTTCAGGATAGTAAATTGTTCACACATCAATTCAAATTAGATCGGTGACAAATATTTCCTAGTTACAGATTATTTTAAAAATTACTGGTTAATTACCAGTAACAACCATGTGAATCGAGTAATATATAGGCTGAGTAACTAGACACAATGTTGTCTGTCGTTTAGGGACTGGTCAAATGCAGTCTGACAGCCCTGGTATTGCAGGGCAAGAATTTCAGCATTACCAGTGTTTCAGACAAGTTTACCTCCAAAAGTATTGACCAGAAATTTGAAGCATAGTGGTCAAATTATCTGAATTAGTAGACATTCAAGGGAGAGGTCACGTTACGAGAAATTTCAATTTGTAGTTGTCTGTTGGGCAAGTAGTCTGCAGGCTTGGCAGGTGTATTGGCTAAGGGCCATCGGCTCTGTCTGTATAAATGTGGTATTGTAGAATTATAGTAAAACAATGAAAAATGCTGACAAAACAGCACTTTGTAATGGTTTTCTTTTGTCTCTCCACAGACCTGGCAAAAGGTCATGACCTTGAGCTGTTAGAGATGTGTCCGAACTTCTCAACCTTCAACTGGGATGATGCTAATGAGGTACAGGTGGTTGTTTACTGTCTTGTGTAGAAGACTACCATCAAATAATTGATTATTATTATTGAGGCTTTTGGTATCATAGCCTCATAGGGTCTTTCTTTGGGGCCGTGGTGGCCGAGTGGTTAAGGTGTCCCGACACTTTATCACTAGCCCTCCACTTCTGGGTTGTGACTTTGAAACCTACGTGGGGCAGTTGCCAGGTACTGACTGTAGGCCGGTGGTTTTTCTCCAGGTACTCTGGCTTTCCTCCACCTCCAAAACTTGGCACGTCCTTAAATGATCCTGGCTGTTAATAGGATGTTAAACAAAAACAAACCAAAAGGGTCTTTCAAGTTGTAATTATTTGCTTTGATAACAAATATTTATTATAGAAATTATTGTCATTAAGTGCCTTTAGAGCTCACTTGACACATTGACAACACAACTATAAATTTGTAATTTTTGACTAAAAATTCTTAATTCTTAAATGGATATTTGTATTCTCTATGTTTTGTTGAAAATGTTAATGTATTGAACAATCAATTTTTTTTCAAGAAATGAGGATTTGGATATACATATGTATTATCTTGGTTTCAGACATCCATCTTGCCGTCGGGTCCATCGGCACAGGCATTTGACATCAATGCTGAGCCCGAGCCAATACCAGACCTGGACGAGGACCATAATGATGACCTCCCACCAGACATGGGAGGTCTGGACATGGAAGACATTGGCAACGCAGGTAAGTCATGATACCTCGGTAGCTCTGGTCAATCTTGTTACCTTGGTAACATAAGGAAGTCATGTAACCTTGGTAACTCTTGTAACCTTGATAATGCAGGTAAATATTTTCATCTTGATAGCTCAGTTAACTCTTGTGATCTTGATAGTGTATGTAACTCTTGTGACCTTGGTAACGCAGGTAAATATTGTAACCTTAGTAACACTGGTAATTCATGTGAGCTAAGCAACATATGTAACTTGTGTAACCTTGGTAACACTGGTAAACTTTGTGACCTTGGTAATGCAGGTAAACCTTGTGACCTTGGTAACACTGGTAAACCTTGTGACCTTGGTAATGCAGGTAAACCTTGTGACCCTGATATCTGTGGAAACCCTAGTTATGGAGTGAACTTGTATAACTCAAATTAATACACTGTAGAATAAAAATTTTACTCAGGGAGGGGTTACTTACAAATCTTGTTTGTCCATATACAAATGTACTTTTATCTTATCATCAGTTTTATGTAATACCAGAAAACAACTAACCTTATGAATTTGTTTTGATGTGTAGACTCGGACACCAGTCATTGTGAAGGAGATGAGCCAGCTGACCAGGGTATATCTATAGGAGACAGCAAGGCTGCACAGCTCATGGACACTGTCATGAAGGATCTCTCGTAAGGAGGCTAACAATTTCCACACAACTGTTTGGTTTTTTTTTTTTTTTTTTCCCCTGTCATTTAGAAAAAGTAACATCCCATTGATCACCTTGACGACATCAGTCATTCCCTTAGATAAAAATCTGTTTAAGTTTGGTTCCTGGAATAGACAGATGACACAATACTGATAATAATGTTTACTCAGGTAAAGCGATATGTACATACAGAACAGTTTTATTGCACACAAAAATATAAATATAATCATAAAACATTAATATTTTACATGCATACATAATTTACCATTGTAGGGATAATTGACATTTAGAAGTACATTGCACGTTTATAGCATTACCTAAGATGACCCAACATAGCCTTCATTCTCAGTTCTATTCTTTTGAAACTTCCAGAAAGTGTCTTTTTACCTGACGAGAAACAATATTTCTTGTTTACTTGTATCATGACTTTCACATAATATCCTCAGGCCTTTGGTTGAAACCCAATAGTGCTTGACTTCTGTACCGAAATAGATTTACTGTGTTGCTGGTCTTGGGTGAAAGGTCAGGGTTACATTACTATTGATTTGAGAATTTGTATTAACATATCTCAGAAATTGAAAAGTGTATCTATGTTGTTATAATGTCTGTATTGTTTGGCTGTGTAGGTGATTTCTCTTCTAAGCATATTATTCTTTCCACCTACATAGAAATATATAAAAACCAGTAACTATAACAGCTAGCTAGTTTTGGATTATAAGCAACAAACAATACTGTTGTACAGTTCTTGATATATAAATAAAATGTGTAAACCTAAGATAATTTATTGATTTTACAACAGGAAAGGGGTGACGGGTACATTAATGCAGGTATTAGCAGCTGAGCCGTCCGATTACTCATTCTTCAACAAAACATTACTGAGGACGTGGGCGGGACCAGAACACTGGAAGAAAGGGCCTGCAAATAAAGGTCAGAAAACTTCAGTACAGCATGGGCAAAGACACCAGCTGAATTATCACTAATCTGTTTTGTATGAAGTCTTAGACTTTCTGTTACAGCATTTCTGCATGAAACAAAGTAAACTGTCAAATTTTGTGAAATGAAAGTCTTGTTTTATTGGTAAAATAGTTGATCATCATGTGTCACCTACTTTTTAATAGTGATTTACACTAATGTGTATTTCTGTTTTATCTCCATTTCCAGATCCTTCTAAGGGTAAAGATGGAGCAGACAAATCTCAGAAGACAAAGAAACCTGTTTTTAAAATAAACTATGATGAGGAAATGGACTTTGAACTGAAATTTCAACCTTCAAAATCTGTGACATTGACCAAGGCCACATTAACAAAGAACAGTAAAAACAAGAAGACCCTCCCTAAATACCTCCACTACGAGACCGACAAACTCTTCAGACTGTTTGTGAAGCCAAAACTCATGGTAGGTTCAGTAATCATACCCAGTGTATCTCACCAATTGATTTGTTTCAGTCTCCACCTTACATTCTTTATCAAAAAATGATATATTTCAAGCATCCTGATTTAGTATTGTCACATGGTTCTCAATAAAAAATCATATTGACTGTCTAAAAAGCTAGTGCAGAAGCTGGTTGGCAAGGTGTTTCTAAGAATAGATACTTCATTTCATAAACTGAAATTAATTAGTCAAACACATGTAGGTAAAATATTCTATTATGTACATGTCGGTTACAATTACCAAATTGTCTATGCACATTTATACTGAAATTTGGTTGTCTTATAACCTACTATTTACTGAGCCATATCCTTTTATTTATTTTGGATACCAACATTTTTTCTTGAGGAAAAGGAACAGATGGTTCATGATGTTTTACCAAATAAAATACAAAAATTATTTCCCCATGTAACTAAGTATGTGTTCTTGTTTTTATTACAGATAAAAAGACAAAATACATCTTCTGATAGTATGGATGATGTAATAGAAAATTACGACTATGAAAATGTAAATGACAGAGAAAATTTCTGTCCCAGAGATTTAGAAGTAAGTATATATATATGAGAAGGATAGAAGTTACACTCACTTATAATTTGAATATTGTAAATCACTTATATTTCGCGTGGGATTTATTTTCGCATTTATTCGCGAGGAGAGTCAAACGCGAATTCAAATCCCTCGCGAATATTTATATAAGAATGACAAGAATATAGGTACTGATTGTATAGGTATCACTCGTGTGGTTAGGAGACCCAAGGGCTGATGTATATGTGAATGTGAATCGCTAGATTAGATATAATTCATTCAGGGTAATCTTTGAATTTCATTTAGGTAATCTATTTTTTTAAATAATAGGTATTTAACAAAGAGCTTTTTCAAGACCTAGACAACAGAGCTGTATCTTTAAAGAAAAATTAAACATATTTCTTCATTGATAAAAAATGTTTTCATTCTTAAGTATTAAAGGAAAAGGTCTGGTTATAATGTAGTGAATGATGACCTTTGTTGAACTTGAATACTCCAGTGGATGATATCCTTACAATGGCAAGTGTAATCTTGGATCACAACAAAACAGTAGGAAACATACATATAGCAATTTGATTCATATTAAAGTCGGGCAAGGTCACACAATGATACTATTGACTTGGGACTGTGTATATAATAATGCCTTCTTTAGAGGGCTCTATGATCTGACAGTGGTGTGAGGGGATGGCACAGCCAGAGACGAGGATACTATTACATCTCGAGACAACACTACCATGCTTAAATTTTACTTTGCTAATATCAATATCAACCTGACTATTTCACCATCAGATGGCCTGTCAGCATCAGCCATTTTTGTCATCTGTGTTCAGCTCAACAGTACTAGTAACATGGACATCACAATCAATTCACGTTCAAATATAATAGTGCCCAGGGGTGTGGACACTGTCGCTTCATGGTACCCATGATGTGTGTAGCCAATAGGAAGTCGGCATTCTGTCATGTGATGTACTGATAGTAGTGGTATAACTATTCACTGGTGCTGGATATATTGGATCGCAGAGTTGTGCATTGTCTGTCCTTGAATTGTATCATAATACCTAAAATGTTATAGTTATTTCCGTTGACCAACATACTCCAGCTACTTATAAAGTTGCCAGTTGATTATTCATTTATTGATTTCATATCAATTTCACATTAAACTATTAAACTAAATGTGATATCAAGTTGTAGAAACCCCTTTGTTAACGATGGAATGTCAGTTGTCAGATAGTTCTTCAGTTTATCATATATCATGATATGTATGGTATCGTGACTCACATACCTTTATACAAATCATATTGCCACCAACCTAGCGATACACAACTCTAAGAGATATGTACTCTGTATTGAATGAGATGGCTGTTGTGTCTGTGAGAATACATGGCAAGATAACTGGATTGATATTAATATTTATATGTATATGATGAGTATAATCTTTATTTGAACCAATTACAGGGAAACCAAGACGAAGATGATGGTGACAGTCATATGGGCGAGTTTGATTTCACAGCAGGAGGCAGCGAGTTTAGTCAGTCACAAGATTCTCAGGATTTTGGATCTCAACCTGATCCGATGGATGGAACAATGCTGACAGGAGACAAACTTGTGGCACAGCCACATAAGGTAAAACATGATCCAGTTCGTTACTTTATTCGTTCCTAATGAAGATCACTTTGTGTCTGTCATGTTACTTTATTTGATTTCTATGTACCTAGGACAGAGTGGTATAAAGTTGCCTCATATGAACGACCTATTGTCAAGGTCACAGGGGCCAAATAGTTAAAAATTAATTTGTGAATCTTATTCTCAAGTTAAAAAAGACCCAGATTATTCATCTTTAGCCAGTAAGTTTCCGCTATGGAATGCTAGGACATTTCTGCATATAAATGAACCTATTTTTAAAGTCAGAGCTAAATAGTAAGACATTCCTTTGCAAATCATCCAATGGTCTAAAAACACCTGTGAACTCATCTTTGGCCAGTGACCTTGACCTGTTTTCAAAGCCTCAGTTATGCTTATAATTTCAATGATCTTCTTTTCAAGTTCATATCACTGTAAGGAAAGTTGTACACCACTTCCTGAAGCCTCGCTAACATATTACGGTCAAAAACTGTCAATGCCTATATCAAAATATATGCATGGATACAAATTGTACACATACTACATTTCACCTCGGTACAATTACAACAGGAAATTCAAATCTTTAACCTTTGATTCAACAACACATAGTGTATATGATACATTGTATTAATAATTGGTGATGAATGAGGAAGACAATTTTATGACTTGTGTAAAATAAATATATATATATAATGTCTTTCTACGACAGGTTGCGAAGATAGATATATCCTATGCCAAAACAGCAAAGAAACTGGACGTGAAAAGACTCAAGTCAACTATGTGGGATATCATGACTCATGAAATTGTCAAGGTAAGAATGAAAAGTTTGCCAAATGGATATACAACAAAGTCCTGGGTTTCCAGCTACATATTACACCCAAGTCCTGGGTGGCCAGTTACATATTACACCCAAGTCCTGGGTGGCCAGCTACATATTACACCCAAGTCCTGGGTGGGTAGTTACATATTGCACCCAAGTCCTGGGTGGGCAGCTACATATTACTATAAGACTCTTTCATATGTGTATATGTAGGATAGGGATATTCCACCCGTGGGTGTGTGGTGTTGTGTGGTTATTCTACACAAATATAGATTCTGTGTTACAATTAAAATAAATATTTTTTTATATGAACATCGAGGGGTGTCATTTTTACCGAATGTTTGTTCATTTAAGAGCCAATTCCCAACTTCCAAATACACAGGTTAGTGAGTAGGCCTAGAGTAAACAAATTCCAGGCCCCTGTGCTGACGTAAACGGAACTATTCCATCGGTTGTGATGTTTGACATTTTCTTTCTTGTAAACTTCTTTTTATTTATGGCTTTTATTCAACTCACTATCATTGCCAGGTGATTGTGTTTGTTTGCATGTTTTTAATGGCAAATGACAAACCTGTAGGCTAGGCCAGTCTGCACTGTAGGCCTAGTCTACAATACAGTAACGGAGTTATATGTTCGCTCAGATGAAATGTCTAATCGTTTAACCGAGTAGCCCTATTGGTTTATTGCTGATATGATATATATTTACCTCAGAATGTATTTATTTTCATAGTTAAGTCCAAAGTTTCAAAACGATAAGGACTGTCGTGTGTAAACACAAGCAGACGACGTTGTAAGAGTTGTCCCCCTTGAACCCAGATTACTCCGTGCGCATGAAATGCTATGTAAGATAGATTTATCTTACATAGCTATCTTACATGGGCAAACTCTATCCAACATGGCGAGATATAAGAGAAAACAAAGTCCTGGGTGGACAGCTACATTATCTGTAGATGTACATTCAGTGGTATAATCACCCTTTCAAGACCTGTATATACAGAGGCCCTAAAGCAGCCATTGAATCAATAGGCCATTAAGTACATTTTACATTTTTGCTTGACATTGCGTTTCATGTTTAATATACAACTGGAATTGGAAGGAGATGGTATTTTAAACCTTTTTCTGATATCCAAATTATATTGTGTGAATATTATCTTTGATCTGTAGTGTTTGTAGCCATTTTTGATCTCATGGTTAAAGATAAATATCAGATATTCTTCAAAGCCTCGTTTTGCAAACATTTACATTAAAGATTCTGTTTTAAACACAGCTCTTGAATAATGTACAAATAAATATGACAATGTGTGTTATAAATTCCACTTTATACACACACCGGTATAAGTTTTAGTATCAGTAATTTGGACAAACCCTGTGTGACTGGTTTTATCTTGATGAGCTGGTCCAGATATACCTACACTATTATTGTAACAATAGCATCACAAACACCTGTATTGATTGTGTGACTAACAAACTAATTAGGGAGAAAGACAAGCTGCAACAATATACAAAATGAAATTTAAAATGAATGTTTCAGTGATAACTTCATTAATAATTAATAATTGTGTATTGATTTTTGACTGGTGTTATATATACACAGACTGTCCTATTAGACTGGTGTTATATCTACACAAACTGTCCTATTTGACTGGTGTTATATCTACACAGACTGTCCTATTTGACTGGTGTTATATCTACACAGACTGTCCTATTAGACTGGTGTTATATCTACACAGACTGTCCTATTTGACTGGTGTTATATCTACACAGACTGTCCTATTAGACTAGTGTTATATATACACAGACTGTCCTATTTGACTGGTGTTATATCTACACACACTGTCCTATTTGACTGGTGTTATATCTACACAGACTGTCCTATTAGACTGGTGTTATATCTACACAGACTGTCCTATTTGACTGATGTTATATATACACAGACTGTCCTATTTGACTGGTGTTATATCTACACAGCCTGTCCTATTTGACTGGTGTTATATCTACACAGACTGTCCTATTTGACTGGTGTTATATCTACACAGACTGTCCTATTTGACTGGTGTTATATCTACACAGACTGTCCTATTTGACTGGTGTTATGTCTACACAGACTGTCCTATTTGACTGGTGTTATATCTACACACACTGTCCTGTTGACTGGTGTTATATCTACACAGACTGTCCTATTTGACTGGTGTTATATCTACACAGCCTGTCCTATTTGACTGGTGTTATATCTACACAGACTGTCCTGTTGACTGGTGTTATATCTACACAGACTGTCCTATTTGACTGGTGTTATATCTACACAGACTGTCCTATTTGACTGGTGTTATATCTACACAGACTGTCCTATTTGACTGGTGTTATATCTACACAGACTGTCCTATTTGACTGGTGTTATATCTACACAGACTGTCCTATTTGACTGGTGTTTTATCTACAAACACTGTCCTATTTGACTGGTGTTATATATACACAGACTGTCCTATTTGACTGGTGTTATATCTACACACACTGTCCTATTTGACTGGTGTTATATATACACAGACTGTCCTATTTAACTGGTGTTATATTCACACAGACTGTCCTATTTGACAAAGTCTCAAGTGACCTGTTGCAATGAAGTTTTGTCCAGGGTCATCCCCCGTACGTTGTAAACAATTTATATTTTTGACTTCTCAATAACCAAGAGAAACAGGGTCATTATATTGGGTCAGTAGCATGCTGGGTTGAAGGGCTTGGTAACCAAGAGGTCCAGGCCATGATGTTGGAGCAATAGTTTGCAACTTCGTTCAAATGAATGACTTTGACCTACTTTCATGTTCACAAAGGTCAAAAGTGTCAGAATTGTTTTCAGTAATCAAGAGACTCAGTATCATGATATAGGGCCAGTGGCATGCATGGATGAAGGGGCCCCAAAGTTTGTTCAAATGATTAACCTTGATGTACTGTCAAGGTCACAAAGGTCAAATTTGTTAAAACAAATTAAACAACTTCTCAATAACCAATAGGCCCAGGGTTATGATACTGGGAGAGTGGCATCCTTTGATAACAGACTGAAAAGTTTGTTCAGTTGAATGACCCTAACCTGTCCTTTAAGGTTATTCTCGACAGATGTGTTAAATTCCTAATTTAAAAGCAAAAACATTAACTGTCAGTATGTATTTTAGAACTCAAGTGACCGTTAAGGCCCATGGGCCTCTTATTAACTATACAGACTGTCCTATTTGACTGGTATGTCAAAAAATGAAATATCTAGCATTTCCTCACACAGTATTAAGGAATTTACCATTGTATGTATGTTGGATGTGAAATAAACATTATTCATTAACAAACCATGTTCCTTCAAATGCTTTCTAAAAGTAAAGTCAAAATGATATTACAAAAGTGTTTAAAATAGCTTTTGATATCTCTTGGCAGCAGGCAATGGTAGTGAATATTTTTCAGCAAGCAGTTTTGTTAAAATCAGACTAGCTATTAACAAATCCGTGAAAATTCATTGAACAAAATTGATACTGTGAGGTTATAAAGTATAATAAAATTTTGTGAACTCAATTATTCACACTATAGTATTTTCTTTGTATTGTGAAGCTATGGTAAGGATACTAATAATGTAAAAAAAATTAAATGTAATATTTTTCTGAAAAAGTAAAATTAAACGAAAAAGATAAATAGAGGTTACACAAAGAGTGGTTGTTGGATAAGGATACTTTTAAAAAATAACTTACTCGTGTGAAATAAATTCCATATCCAAAAATCAAAAGTTGTGTGACCTGTTTCTACCACAATAATGTAGGCTTGAATCAAAGGGAAACGTTGCCAAATCTTATTTCGCGTATACAAATAAGGTACAGGTGACGGCCGAGATCCTGTGATGTGACGTCATTCAATTATTGATGACATCAATTACAATTGCAGCTCGGGTCGAAGTTCAAATTCTTGACCAATCAAAAGACCGGGAGGTCATATTCCACTAGTGTTATATAACATATATTTATCCAACAGTCGAGCCATTTATACAATGGCTTGAGAGTGGAATAACTCAGGGTATTGTGGTAGAAAAAATTATTCAACTTTCTATACAGTAGAATTAACTCAGTTAAACTTCCATCAATAAATACAGTATCTTAAATACAATTCAAAGTGAATAGAAATTTCAAATAACTCCTTTAATTTTGAAAACTTCTCTGATATTATTAATTATCAAAAAATAATTTCATTTGAAATTATGGACTTGGTCATAATCTGGCGTCTCCAATGATTTTCTTGCTTTGTATACACTATTGTCAAGGTCAGGGTTGAAAATGATTTTTTGAGAGCTCATCATGTCAAAACTGGCACAAGACACTTCGCATCCCCTTTCCTGAGAGTCTTGTCCATCTTTCATACATCATTATTTTTTCCCTTCAGCCTCCTCCTGAACCTGAAGCAGCAGAGAACACTGAAGTGAATCAGAACAAGAATTCGTCCTCAGATCAGGAAATGACGGGCACATGTACTTTCCAGGACCTGCTCACTATCCTCCCTGACAAAGTGTCCAGTCAAACTGCCAAGAATCTCAGTGTACCTATCGCCTTTGCCTGTCTCCTCCATCTGGCCAATGAAAAGGTATGGATAGGTATACTATGTCCCTGTGTACT
Source organism: Pecten maximus (assembly GCF_902652985.1). Lineage (NCBI taxonomy): Eukaryota > Metazoa > Mollusca > Bivalvia > Pectinida > Pectinidae > Pecten > Pecten maximus. The sequence goes on from NC_047026.1 coordinate 21,218,936, forward strand.
AGGACCATTACAAGGGTGATTTAGCCAATTATGAATTTTTTCAGGTACTGAAAGTAAACCCTCCTAAAGAAAGTAACTTTGTGTCAATAATGAGAAGTTTAAGTGAAGTCCACTGTTGTCAGTTTTATCTCCTGATAATAGCGGTGTAAAATACATAGCTTGGCTGGAAATAACACAACAGCTTTCTCTTCAATAGTAAAAATTCATATTTCAAAGGACCCAGTGAGGTTGATTTTTGTAATGTATGAAAATTATTTTAAATTATAATGAGGTTGCCATGATCTCGTTTGTGGAGATTGAGGGGCAGGTATACATTTGAAAGTAATAAATTGGAGCAGGGACAATATCAGAACTATAAACAACAACAAATGAAATGTCTATAGAGGTCTACTTATAATTTCATCTACTTCATTCTTCAATGTTTGAAGTCCCATACGGTGAAACCAGCGGGACTCTAGCTTTCCTCTCCATCCGTCCTGTACTTAATGTAAAAGTTTATCAGTGCTCTAGCGACTTCATTCCTTGACAATTTTTTATCAAACTTCACACAATGATAAAAGACCATAATATCTCAAGTTAGAGTTTCAGGGATTTTGGGTCAAGTTCACTGTTACTATTTTTAGTGGGGTCCTGTAGGGGACATGTATTGTTTTGGTATTACCCAGTATGACTTTTTTTATCATTTTTAAAACTATCAGTTTATGTGGTGTAATAAAAAAAATAGTATCTGTATCAACATTCTAAATTTCATATATCTTTCAATTTCAGTGCCTGAAGATAGTCTCTCTTGATGAAGACCTTGGCAATCTTGTAATATCTCAGGGAATATGATAGTTGTATTTTAATCAGTTTTACCAGTGAACAGTGGTTCTCCTGACAGATAGTTGTATTTACTGGCTGAGATTTGCCTGAGATGTGTTTCTGTGCTGGTACATCTAAAGAACCGTTCTCTCCAGCGGCCATTGAAGAAGTCAAAAGGCAACTGTAGATACAACTGAGATGATTTGGCAGCTATATTTAGCAGACAGCACAATGAATGGATGTGAAAGAGCTCCTATGAAATATAATTTCACATACATTGTATATGAACTGTGTGTACTTGTTTTCACAATTTTTTATCATTTATTTACAAAAGACTTTCAGGTAATCCTAGAAATTACTAGAAATAATGGAAATGAACTGATTCTGGTGTTACATAACATAAGCCAACATACAGATATTGTTGGACAGGGAAGTTGTTCAGCAAATACCTGATCAGGGAGTCTTTTAATGTAATACTGTTATAGAAATAACATGATTATAGAAAAAAAAAATCATGGTTATAAGTTATTAAAAAAATGTAAATAGTTGTATTAGTATCAATGAAATATACAGTATGTTTATTGTCAATGTTTTGAAGTTAAAGCTTCAATGTAATATGGAGGAATGCCCTTAAGGTTTTAGAATCTCCACTATTGAAAGGAAAAAGAAATAAACAGAATAATGGTTTAGACTTCATTTTGGAAAGGATATATTATAATAATATGTTTTGTTAAACTCACCAGTGTGAGCTAAAACTTGATTATTTTGGTCATGTTTAATTTGAAAACTTTGAAATGCTGACAGTTGTCATTGCTGATTGTTGACACTCCTCAGTGTTGAATGTTGACACTCCTCAGTGTTGAATGTTGACACTCCTCAGTGTTGAATGTTGACACTCCTCAGTGTTGAATGTTGACACTCCTTAGTGCTGAATGTTGACACTCCTCAGTGTTGAATGTTGACACTTCTCAGTGTTGAATGTTGACACTCCTCAGTGTTGAATGTTGACACTCCTCAGTGTTGAATGTTGACACTCCTCAGTGTTGAATGTTGACACTCCTCAGTGTTGAATGTTGACACTCCTCAGTGTTGAATGTTGACACTCCTCAATGTTGACACTTCTCAGTGTTGAATGTTGACACTCCTCAATGTTGACACTTCTCAGTGTTGAATGTTGACACTCAATGTTGACACTCCTCAGTGTTGAATGTTGACACTCAGTGTTGAATGTTGACATTTCTCAGTGTTGAATGTTGACACTTCTCGGTGCTGAATATTGACACTTCTCAGTGTTGAATGTTGACACTCCTCAGTGTTGAATGTTGGCACTTCTCATTGTTGAATGTTGACACTTCTCAGTGTTGAATGTTGACACTCCTCAGTGTTGAATGTTGACACTTCTCAGTGCTGAATGTTGACCCTCCTCAGTGTTGAATGTTGACACTCCTCAGTGTTGAATATTGACACTTCTCAGTGCTGAATGTTGACACTTCTCAGTGTTGAATGTTGACCCTCCTCAGTGTTGAATGTTGACACTTCTCAGTGCTAAATGTTGACACTTCTCAGTGTTGAATGTTGACACTTCTCAGTGTTGAATGTTGACCCTCCCAAGTGTTGAATGTTGACCCTCCTCAGTGTGGAATGTTGACACTCCTCAGTGTTGAATGTTGACACTCCTCAGTGCTGAATGTTGACACTCCCAGTGTTGAATGTTGACACTTCTCAGTGTTGAATGTTGACACTTCTCAGTGCTGAATGTTGACCCTCCCAGTGTTGAATGTTGATGCTTCTCAGTGTTGAATGTTGACACTTCTCAGTGCTGAATGTTGACCTTCCCAGTGTTGAATGTTGACACTCCTCAGTGTTGAATGTTGACACTCCTCAGTGTTGAATGTTGACACTCTTCATTGTTGAATGTTGACACTCCTCAGTGTTGAATGTTGACACTCTGCTGAATGTTGACACTCCTCAGTGTTGAATGTTGACACTCCTCAGTGTTGAATGTTGACACTCCTCAGTGTTGAATATTGACACTCCTCAGTGTTGAATGTTGACACTCCTCAGTGTTGAATGTTGACACTCCTCAGTGTTGAATGTTGACACTCCTCAGTGTTGAATGTTGACACTCTTCATTGTTGAATGTTGACACTCCTCTTTGTTGAATGTTGACATTAGTCAGTGTTGAATGTTGACCCTCCTCAGTGCCTGTGTTGAGAATAATGTTATGTTTGATATTTATATATTGATGAAGGAACTATTGAGTTGTTATAATGGTGAGAATATTGTGTTACGTCGCCTCCAACGTATACTGGTACATATTCTTGTTACATGTTACGAAGGTTATCTTCTGTACCATAGTAAACGTTAGTTTTCATTTTGTGTTGTGGTGTACCCGTCACCTAATCCATATATATGTATAGTAAGACTTGATCAAGTATACACCTCCATTACACCTAGATAACTGTTCTATAATTCTGTCTTCTATCTAACTCTACACCACTCTATTTATGTATACCTGAATTGTTGAGGTTTATTAATTGTGCTAAATGTGGTAAATAAGGTACTTTTTCACTACTTCTAAAACTGGTGTCTGTCCATTCATCCATTATACTTTGATTACACTTTACATCTAAGTCACACTCTCATCCAACATGTTTTAGAATGCTGACTGTTTTACATTGAATATGTCACCCCTTCGTAGGAACAGAGACATTGTATTTCTTCTTCTTCTTCTTCTTCTTCTCATTTTGATGAAACATGGAGGATAATTGCATCACCTTAAGCCAATGTGCAGTGTACTATCATTAGATTACTGTGACCTTGACCTCAAGCTTTTTAGCTCACTTGCCCTGAGGGCCGGTGATGTGGCGTCACCGGCCGTTGGGCGTCAACAATTTACTTTAAATAGTTTCTTCTCTAACATGCTCCTGTAAAGGGCTACCAAGTTCACATGAATCACCCTTACCTACATTCAAGGCCACAGTGATGAAATAGGCTAAAATCTTTGAATGACTTCTCAATAACTAAGAGGTCTAGAGACCTCCTATTGGGTGTGTAGCATGTAACAAGGTTCAATGTTGTGTAAATGAGGGGTGTGGCTCCCCTGAGATATGACCTAATAGGGAAATTATCGCAATTTCTTTGAAATCCTTTTTTAAGAATTATTTGATCCACATTTGGTTTAAACAGTTTTAGGGAGAGGCAGCTCAAAAAGTATGAAAACATTTTTTAAGTTAAATTAAATAAGTATTTTACCATGATTACGGAAATATCCAGGTGAGCGATGAAGGCCCTTTGGGACTCTTGATTTGACCTAAAACGTTGCCATTATGGCGTTAACCAGAGGACATAAACAAACATTTAGCTTGTTATGAAAAATACCAATGTTTCTTAAACTTTTAACACAATTATACTTCAGCTCTCATATTCTGTTTTATTGTTTGTAAATTCATGTGCCATTATCACCATCTTGTGTTGTAATGTCCATACAACTTGTGTCTGTAAAATTGTCTCGTGTCTCTGACTAGATTGTACATCTGAAGGTAAAGCCTAATAAAACTATGGTACTGTAAAACTTATCGTTGCTTTTTTTTGCATCTTATTTGGTTCATATACAGGGACTTGGCCCAAATTCTGTGATCCAAATATATACATATTTATAGACTGTGTTTGTGAGGGTTCGTACACTGAAGTGCTAATTCTGACAAAACTATGCTACATCCGACTTTTTTACCTCTTGTTACTCAGATCAGATGTTGGACAGTCCAAATCACCTATGACTGAGGAGTATTATGGAAACAAGTATTTTCTTTGGGGTTGGGGTTGGGGGGGGGGGGGGGGGGGGGGGGGGCTGAACAGTGAAACAGAACATCCTGATCAACATCCTGATCACATTATGACAATCTAAAAATAAAATCACTTGACTAGAAATATATATAAGCGGTTGACAGAGATAGAAATAGAATCATTTTCAAGTGGCAGGTTAAGGAAACCATCTGGTTACCCCGCAAGTTTTAAATTGAGACTCTTCGTAATTGTCTGTTATATATGTGGTTTCCTCAAAATATTACTTTATCTTCTGATCAGTCCAAAAATTGAACGTGAACAAAGAAGAATTTACAAATAAATATCCTTAATTCAAAATAATCCCAAGAGAAATAGTAATAACATTCATCATCTCAAAATCGGAGATTGCTGCCTGTTGGCCATTGTTGTCCTGATCAGACTCAAAATTTGAGTGAAGATCAATTAGTGTTGGAGGAAAACCCAGATGTTAAATTTGTCTTCAAGTGCTAAAGAAAAGCAATAACAGTTTAACAGTTAGATATATCCAAGATGGATGCTATTTTGTTTTTCAAATCAGATTTAAAATTGAAAGGGCAAAAAATACCGATTGATGGAAATATACACTTTATGCTTGAAAGAAATAGTCTTCCAGTAAGATTTTAATATACAAGGTATACAAATAAAAATAGTACTCTAAATTGAACAAACATAACTGACCTACACATCATGTATGTTATCTCTCATATTTTCCCAAGTGTGGCATTAATTTTTAAATCATCTTAATTTGTCGCGGTCCATATATTGCCTATTCATCCAAAGCAAGACTGATAGAAGCCTTGTGATGGATAAATATTTTAAAGAAATATATTATCAATTTTTAAAAGAAAGTATACTCTATTTTCTATTCAAATGCTGGTGTTCAGGCCCAAGGGAATTTAACAGAAAAATATATACATGTACAATGTATATATTTTTACAGCATAGCCTCTCCCAGAAACACCCAGGCGTATAAAGGCTAAATTATATATAAACGTTTTTTATATCTCGAAGTTATTTTTTCTTCTTATTGATTATTAAGTAGAATTTGCCATCAATTATAGTAGTGTTATTGTATACTATCGATCACACGAAGGTGCCGCCAAGATCACCAGGGATGTCTTGTCAATTAGGTAGCTATGGCTGGCGGTAGTCGCCCGCTACACATGAATAATAATTATACAATTCCAATGATATATCACTCGCTTATTTTGTTAAAAAATAAACAAACAAACATAAACGACAGTGCGATTTTCATCTGGGCCCAATGATATTAGTCACCTAACGAAGCGAACTGTAAAATCCAAGTGCAGTTTTAATTATTGATCGCCATAAGTTATTTTTAACTTTATGATATATCAGATATGACACGAATGGCGTCTGTTTGTATTGTTTAATAATAACGTCGGTCGATACTTCGTTACTCTAACAGTTAGTCTCCAGCTTCGAATTATACAGCTCATTTCTAGGTATACAATGTATAAGGTCTATATATAAAAATGTATTCGTTGTGCAATGCCGATCCCGTATTTCAATTTATGTTGGGTATCTTACAAATTTTATTCGATATCAGGCTAAAACATTTCTTACAAAAAGATACAAAATACCTTCATGTTTTATAACTAGTACTACAGCGCCGACAGCCTATACACTGGTACTGTCTGTCACAAAAATGCATAACACTGCACCCACGGTATAAAAACTATCTAATTAACACCAACAAATGAAACAAATAGAAAATGTCTGTCATACATAAATACACCCGCTGCCACTTGATACCAGAAACACAACAACGTTAAAAGTATACTAACAATCGACCTTTAAATTCCAACCGAACGGGACGGTGTTTATGAAGTGACTCTGACCTTGGAACCTGTATTACAAAAACTTACGTTCCGGGTATCTGTGTATATAGCTATATTTTGTGTGTAAACTTTACTTTGTATATTATTAACTTTAATCAAAATCTATTAAGAAATGATGTAGCTACCGATTTTCTATATCCAGCAACAGTGACCTTGCCCTTTAAACCCTGAAACACAACAACGTCAGAAGTATACTCATAACCGACCTTTGTATCAAGTTTGATGAAAATCTATGAAAGACTAGGTGTTAAAATTGAAACAGTTGATGGTTTTCTATATTCAGAACATTGACCTTGACCTTGGAATCATTTCATTTCATTTCAACACATCAGTGTCAGAAGTGTACTGTTACTGGACTTTTGTATAAAGTTTGTCTGTCAAAGAATTAAGTGTCTATAGGTGTTAGAATTTGATTCAGAATGGGACGGGACGGGACGAACACCATTTGGATTTGGTCGATGATTTTGGTCAGACGATAGATGTATAATATAATCAAAAATGATATTTTCTGTACCGTATTGGACGTGTACATGTTTTTAAAATTTCATTCCTTCATCAAGTACGAGTTCTTAAATAACAAATGGCCAGGAAAGATTTTGAAAATTTAATCTTATTTTCCACTTTTCTGTCGCGATCTTTCATCAGTTCCCGCCTTCGATTTGCCGCCTCGTTTCGGTTTACTTGGCTCAGCATCAGCCCATCCCTTAGCAACCACTGCGCCTTGTGCCTGAGACAACAAGACGGGCCAAACTAACGAATCAATGGTGTTGCCTTCAGTTCTGTAGTACTGGTACCTAGAAAGGTTAAACGCGTAACCTTTCTTCCTCGTGAGCTCAAATGTCATAGCAGGATCTTGAACACACATGCACCAAGTGACCTCAACACACTTGCTGACGTAATCTTTGATCTTTTTGTGATTTTTTATCGTTTGTGCAATGTTCTGTTTCTTGAATTCTTCTACATCATTAACGGTGTATAACTGAAAGAAATAGTAATTGAGTATAGGATTAGAAAGTGAATTGAAGTCGAAATTCTCGGATATTGTATCACTGATTAATATTTTTCTTTAAAAAGTAAAAATTAAATGTGAAAAAGTGAAAAGATTAATCGGGAGCCTTCGTCACTTTCCATAAACGAGCAAATACTTGTTAACGGAAAGTGCCGAATGTTCCCGATTGGTGTAAAGATATCTATACATACCTTGGTAATGGCCGCCACTGTGCTATCCGACACCTTCCTACGGTAGATCTCTGCCTCTATACCACCAACCAACTTCACATCATACTTTGACAAAGGCTAAAATATAAAGCGAACTTCTATAAATGAGCACAGTTACAGTGATGGAACGCCATAACAATACATCTACACATATACTGTCAATATACCAACATTAAACGAAAAAGTGCCAAACTGGAATACGGTATGAGGGAAACCCGAAATAAATTTGTGTATTTAAAAAGAGTTTGTCACGTGACTATAACAAGTAATTACCCGACCCTCTGTAGATTGCAACAGAATGTCGTTCGTTCCCTCGACGATTTTGTGGAGCTGTTCTGCGGATTTCTTCTCAGCATAATGGTAAATTTCCTGAAACAAATAAATATTTGTAAGTTTAGGCAGGAATATTTAGTACAGATACGATTGTGTATGCATTGTTGACCTATATTAAACGTAAACTTCGTAACAGATCTTTGATAATCTGTAGCATATTTCTAAGTGATTGTCATATTATATGACTACTTTCTTACCACTAGAATATTAAAGAGTAGCTCCGTGCATTTCCTGTACTCCATACCGGAAGCTTCCAATGTTTGTAGGGCGGTCTCCCACTCCCTGTCAAACAGGTTAGCATACTGTTGTCCCACTTTTACTTTGTCGTTTGTCAGTTGCCCTTCGTCTCTCCTAGAAAAATCAGTAAATTTAAATAGGTCATGTGAAATTTCCAGACCGGGACTCTAACCCGGAACCTGCGAACCGAGCCCAGTTCCACCACATATAATATGAATTAAGTTGCTACTTAGAATATTGCTTGTAATCACTTCTTCAGTAAATTTCTTGGATTTGTAACCAAAATGTCGTGAGTTGTTAAAAACTATTTTTATTTCTTTTCGTAGACCTCTTTTACTTCTGCTATTTCGATTTAAACCGATTTAACTTCTAACTGAAGAAGGATGATGGTAGCACAACCTCGTCTCGTGGGTGATGGCCGTTGCCAATGATACCTTTACGAACCGAGGAACATGATACCTGTATCTGGACGAAGTAAACACGTCGCCCCGTGACCTAGAAGGATTAGGCGTCGCCTCGCCCAGGCGTCGCCGATTCATGTGTGCCTCGGCACTCCGATAGTCCAGTTCCTTATTCAAACGGGCTATTTCCTTATACAGAGCTTCGGTGCTGTCGGGAATGTCTTGACCAGGCCTCAATAGTAGCTGACTCGGTTTGGCCCGGGTGGCGACCATGTCCGGTGTCCCCGCCCAAATCGCCTCCCTGTCGACCATGAATAGTAAACGTAACACGCTTGTATTTGAACAAGAGGGTCAAGTCGAATTGTAGACATATGTAAAACCACAGGCATTTAATATTCCATTAAAAAGAAAGCTACGTTAAGATGATAATATAATTTTAACTCACCTGCCCGAAGGGCAAGTGAGCTTATGCCGTGGTGCGGCGTCCGTTGCCCGACCGCCGTCCGGCGTCAATTGCAACCTCTTCTTAATAACCAAAAGGCCTAGGGTTTTGATAATGGGCTTGTAGCATGCTGGGTATAAGGCTACATGGTTTGTTCGAATGAACGACCTTGATGTACATTCAAGGCCACAGGGGTCAAATATTCTAAAAAGAATAAACACCTTCTTCTTAATAACCAAGAGGCTCAAAGATTAGGCATGTAGCAAGCTTCGGTGAAGGCCCCTGAAGGACTACAAAGTTCTTTCAGGTTTGGTTCGGTACGGAGATTACCGAGTGTTCTGAGCCAATCGGATTGCAATCGGAACACCTCGCCTCCGTCTACGAACGTCTAGTTTCGGAGAAAATGACGAGGGGTTCCGATTGAATCGGATTGGTCTCGTACGCAGCACGTGCGGCACGTGTACGCTGTTCGCGGGTACCCAGGTCATGTGCGACAGACGTTTAGTTTTTTGAAATTTTGGTAAATTTTTTGCGGAAGTAGTACACATCACATTTTGGCAAGATCAGTGGTTTAGCGTAGGGTGGATGTTGTAAAGTAATCCCAGCATTCTTTAAGTTTCGAGCATTTAGGGCTGGTGCACCTCCTGATTTTGCCTGTTTTTATCAGTTATTTTTCAGACTGGGTGGCTCGCTCGGCTTCTTATTCTCTACTATATCGCAATTGCTTTGTTTTGTTTTCGTATACATGTAAATAGGTATGAGGAATAGTATATTTATAGTTCAATATACATACGTGTATACGTAGAGGGGAGAATATTGTCAATTTAATGTTGATTAATGAATGTTATGTTTAGAAATTTATAGTGATTAAACTATAACGCACGGCGGGCTAGCTGGCAAACTGACGTTTTTATGACGTAGTACAGATTGGACCACAAGTGTCAAATATGCGAAAATCTTTAAATAACTTCTTCTTAATAACCAAGTGGTCCAGAGACTTGATATCGAATATGTAGCATGTTGAGACGGAATGCTTCCACATTTGTTCAAACGAATGACCCTGACCAACATTCAAGGTCACAAGGGTCAAATATGTTATAATCTTTAAACAACTTCATCTTAATAACCAAGAGGCCCTGGGGATTTAATGTTGGGCCTGTAGCATGCTTTGTTGAAGGGCTGCCAAGTTTGTTCAAATGAATGTTCTTGATCTACTTTTAAGGTCACAGGGGTCAAATATGTTAAAATCTTTAAACATTTTATTTTTGACAGCCAAGAGACTCTCCAGACATATGGTGCCAACAGTATGCTGGAATGAAGGCTTAAACAATTTACTTGAATAAACCTGGCTAACTTTCTCTGATATTTCAATTAAGTGGTAATCAGTATTAGTTAAAACCTGCCTAAAAATGACCTAGATCAACCTCAAAGTTGCTCTAGAAGCAGTTGAGCGATTCAGGCCCACTGGGCCTCTTGTTAATTATATATGCATGTTAATCTTAAAACGTTATTAATTCATTTTTGCTTTGTTTATAGAATAGCAAATGCCTGTAGTATGCTGTATACATTGATATGGTGGATTGGCTTGGTTTGTTATTGTTTAACGTCCTATTGACTACTAAGGTCAATTAAGCCTAGCCATGTAGGTGAGATGTAGACTTGCGGTGAATTTCCTATTGTGATATCGCGAAACTAATGCCAAATTTATAGTGCTACCTCACTGAAGACATCCAGCAGGACACCTCACCCGGCCAAAGAAGAGAAAGGCTAAAATCCCTAATTTCGTCGCCTCTTACGAATCAACAGATACAATGTTTACGCCCTACCTGCAGGGCAAATGTTGTCAAAGAAGCAGAGGACACCTTCCCTCAGGATCACTTTGCATACTTATTGTTGTATTTTTTACAAATATATCCATGCACATTTATATTTTGTTTTTATTTCGCGCCTTCGTATTGCCAGAATAAAATTGAAAGCGGTTAACAACACCGGATTTATAGAGGCGTGTTATAAACATCTCCCATAGCTACAGAAGCCGCAATGCACCCTGGGAGTGCTATAACTGTGTATAACGTTATTGTAACTCTTTAAAGCTAGAATTTATAATTTCCTTCCGAAAATATATAACTTTGACATACCAATCCGTAACTCTGGCGTTTGTCATTGGTGACCACTCTCGGGGGTTTCTGATTGGAGTGGGCGTTACCCCTTGTTTCATGGAAGGAATGGCCGGTCGAACGGGCTCCTGGTGATGATGGTTTTGGTTTCGATATCCCGATTTCTCCAGGGCCATCCTCAGTTTTGTGTTTTCCAACTTGAGTGTCTGGCAGTCCGAGCAGGGTGGGAATATTGTCCTCTCTAAAACAACCGCCCGGTGCTGGCAGCAAAATACATTTATTTTTAGGTCGAGAACGAAGAGAAAATGTTATATTCACCTCACCAAAGGTTCATAATTGATAATTATCTGATTCTCTATACAGTGGGTGCCATTTTATGCAATTTTGTGACACGCATCATATACACTGTCAGCGTTTTAGCATCCGAAGGTAGTCCTCGCCAGTATGATATATAAAACAGACAAATGTGACTACATGGAGTTTTTTTTATTATTCTTTTAATTATTATTATTTTATTATTATTTTTGTTTATCTATTTTATTTAATTTTTTATTTCTGCTTTTACAAACTTATTTGATAGTCCAGTATCCTCTGTAATAAGTCGTTAGAATGACCCACCTGATCACGGGGACTTGCCACAAGTTTGTTAAACTGCATACTAAAGTAGATGGTGTCTAGGCACAGGACACTTGGCAGCTACCGGAAGTTGTCGACTGGAAACTTAATACTATATCCGGTTTACAAAGTTTCTGAACCCATGGCAATAAACGACGAATGGTAGCTAAAGAAACATAAAAAAATCAACGGGAAACTTGTCATTAAACATTTGTATGAAAACTAATACATATGTATACAAGTATGTAGTATATAAGGTTTTTTCTTGCACGTTTCAAGTTTCAATCAGCTGTAACGCTTTCATGTGAAATTAAGCACATTTTATAGACCATCTCATACTACATTGTATGTACTATATACGCGAACAGAAGGCGTAGATAGGCTTTGCCTATTGTCCAATTCGAAGATCTGAACCATAAAATTATTCTGAAATGAAACGTACGTATACATATATGTTTTAATGACATACGTCTGTGAAACAAATGTTAGGTTCCTCAGTACAAGTCGATATTAAGAACAATTCCCGGACTACTATAAATAGAAATGCCAATACCTGATATGGCTCATTAGCTGTTTAATTTCCCTATTGGTGTCGGGACCAAGGCCGTGTGCTTCTTGTCTTTAAAAAACATTTCACTGTTGATTTAGTTTAGAATATATCACAGGGGCAAGTATATTCCTAACCCACATTCCATATTGATACATTTACCTGTATATGGACCGTGGCTAGGAATGCATATTAAATCCCTGTGGAACATACTGCATCTGTATACTTGTGTACTCGTTGTCCATTGTGAAACTTTCTGTTAAAATATATATTTCCCGACATCTGCTGAATCGGTTTTAATATCCTGAAACAATTTAAACATACTACATATCTCAGTGTGTCAAGTTATTCGATGGACAACCGTGTACCCGTGGCTGGAGGGTCAAAGTTCAGGTGGACAGTCACATTTTGTGGTAGAACGCGTTCTAGTGAAAACGTTACTTCAGATTTTCAAAATGATGCTTGGAAGTTAACCTTACAATTTTAGGATAGTTTTTATGGCAAGTTAACATTGATTGAAGGAGCAAGGTCGGTCCCTACTTGCATAAAGCGATATAGATCTAGATTATTTCAAATATATATTAGATATCCCATATACTAAAGTAGTATATATGATATCCAATATAACATAATTATATGTATATCATACATCTCAAATGTTATATAATATTTTTGATATGTGTATTATATATCTCATATGTTATATAAGATATTTTATATGTTTATCATATCCAATATGTAATATAATCAGGAGCATCATTTTACATATATAGGGTTCAATTTTGAACATTAAGATCCCATTCTATGAAAAGATGGGCTCTCTTTTATGGTTTAAAGGCAAGTTGACATTTAATTAGGAAGCAATGGTGATCACAGTCTTGACTCTATAGGAATATCTGATACAAGACATCAAATAAACATTATAAAACACCATATACAATTATAGCCAAGTGAAAATACCATTTTATGATAATATATTATATATTTTCAACGATATAATATTGATCGGCTTTGCCCGCTGAATTAATTCTATTTTTTATATATATTTTTTATTATGTACAATGTACTAGTATTTCTATACAATTCTGTTGATGTAAACATCTACAATCGCAGACTGGGGATATATGCGAATTTACTTTAGGTACGCATTTTAGTTTAAACCTATTTATAGCTCATAAAGAGACAATGGGCACACGTTACAACTTATGAAATGTGTATGATAAATATGTAAATATATATGTAAATATATATGTAAATATGTATATATATTACCTGAATATGAAAGCGGGAATGATGAATTCCTTTTGGGGACGACACAATAATATTTACACTGTCTGCTGTCATCAGTGTCCTCAAATATGTCCCACGATATCTAGCTATGACCCTATTATTGTTGTCCTGCAATGTTTAAGTCTAACATAAACAATAAACCATAGGAAATTATCGAGTTAAAAGTCTTCGTCGTCTCCTAACAAAAATATTGACGTTTTAATTTTCCCTTCTTACGAATATTTTAGTATACCCAAGATAGTTTGTGTATATATTAACGGCGCTGTCCAATGTAACTATTTCAGACGGGGTAATGAATCGCGTGCTGTCATTGAGCAGGGACACACATGTGTACATACAAATTGTACGTCCCTGGAGTTGAATAATGACATTTTATAGACAGCTAACTTTCAGTATGTTGTAATTCAGTGCAGCGTTTAATTACCTAGATGTTTTAGAATACCCCGACAAACCTGCAGGAATACTAATGAGTAAAATCGTATGTACGTATTATTAAAGTGTCAATTGGATTTTGCTGGTGAATAGCCATTTAATCGTCTTGTAAACAATTTAATCCTGAACAAGAGTATCATTAACTCAATCATCGTGTGAAGTGACTGTCCTTCACGAGTGAGTGTTTGTTTTTCTGTGTGTATCGCCCAATGGCGTGTCATTTGACGCGATGTCTTCTTGTAGTAGCTGGTGGCTACCAAACTAAAAAACGATACAAGCTCATCTCATACTATCCTAAGCAATTGGTTTGAAGTTTTGGATATGAACACAACTGTATTGTGTGTCAAATGTTGCATTTTTCAATCACTTTAGATATATATGCTATATTTTATATCTGTATTCATGAATTGCATACAGGATCGACCTCAGCTTCGAAAGTCACGTAACCACACTGGGTAAACGTATCCTTGTAGCCGCTCTGACGCAGAGCCCTAACGTAACTCTAATTGACGTGTAAACTGTGTTAAATAAGGATAATTTGTTAAACATTTTTTTATCAATTTGAAAATAGGAAAAGAATGCTTTTGTTATAATGTTAGAAACACTGGGTCGTCCGCCATAAATGTCCGGATGTGGTTTAAATTTCCGCAAATTGTTGTTTCTTTAACTAATTGAATTTTATCTATGTTTGTAAATTCCGGATATTTAACCCGTGTTTCCTTCCCATTTTACATTGATTCATTCTGTACAGTTCTGTTTCTTGTCGAGAGATACCACCGAGTCTAATGAGCGATCCTGGTAAGATATAAAAATCAATTTATCAATACTATCAAGTGTAAAGGATGTATCATACACCATTAATCTTGTGACCCGAGTATAGACTATGTATTAAACTGGGACATCATCATTAAACTGTGTCATATTCCCCACCAGTGTATAAAATTCAATACTGTGACAATCAGACTACCCGTCATCAGTAGAATTAGCATAAGGTTCCTGTGTAAGCTAAAATATCCGTGTTTGATGCGGTACAAAATTTCGAAAGGCGTTGAAATACTCATTGTGCTGTTTCTGACGGCCAGTGTTATATACAAACTGATTAAGACATTATATATGCCATGTAGTATCCATTCATGAAGGTCTTATCAGCTCAGGTAAACAAATTTACGGTGTGGTCGATTTCGGTCATTTCACATTCTGTATCCATGACGACATGGTTCAAATTCTTTATTACTTTGAGTTTAATACAGTAATTCAGTCAACCCAAGGCAACTCACAAAAAAAATGCTCAAACACAACAAACAGGTAATGTGTGCAATAACCGTGTCATTCCACTATGGAGCCGTCTACCAGAAGACATTGTATCAGGGCCACCCATCAACACCTTCAAGAATAGACTTACGAGTCATCTATATAGCAAAATAATGTTGAATTTCAAAAATGAATATATATAATATATATTAATTTGCACAAAAATAGTCATGGAATATACCAAAATGTTTGTTAGGACATGTTGTTTCTTACAATCACCAATAATTTGCTGTAGATGCTAACAGTTTCTTCTATCGAATAACTTTGTGGTAAGATGTAGCATGGAATAATTCTGAGTCACAAAAATGACCAAACCTTAAAAATAGCCAAGCTGTTATGCTCACAAGTGTCTAAAGCACAGGGTAGGAGCATTTTGTTTGACCAGATTTGACTTTATGTACGTATAAACGTTTATTTTGTTTTGACTTTGAAATGCAAATGGCGGCTGTGACTACTATTACACAAATATGGCATAAAAGGAGGCATTTCAATCAATAAACATGCTCATATATCACACTTTTTAAGATATCTGATCATAGTAAGAAGGACCTTTTTAAGTCAAATTGTTAAACTGTTGAGTTTGTGGCCTCTTTCTGAAATAGGCATATTTTACCCCAAACTCAACAGTTGAACATTTTTGTCTAGTGTTCTTTATAGTATCTAATAAGAGCATTTTTGATGTTTGAAACACCCCCTTATATGTCATATTTGTGTAAAAATATTCACGACCGTAATTTGCATTAATTTTCAAGGTCAAAATAAAAACAGTGTTTATACATGTACATATCATAAAGTCGAATCCGGTCAAACCAATGCCCATAGTTTGTGGTATATCTATGATTCAGTGTAGAATACAATGCATTCATACAAACACAAACACAAAACAAACATAAAACAGAGTTGAAACAACCAGTGTGATGAGTTACGTAAAATCATAAAAGTATGATGCGTTGTTACACCAAATGCGTCTGCTTCTGGCTAGTATTTATAGACAAATATATTACCCCTACTCCTACTACATTTTTCGCCATAGCCGTATAATTTCTTTTGGCCCGGATATGACGCGACAGGTGGCGTTACTGGTCAAGATGAAGTATGTGATTAGTCAATGTAGCGGTAAATGCAAAATGCAGGCATGAAGGTAAAAACGAAAGAAAGTTAAGATTGAATGCAAGCTGAATAAGCGGATGTATCTTTTCAAATGACACATTCATGAAAATATATTCCTTATTCAAATGCAATCTTATTATCACCAAAAATGATTCAAACTGATATGATTTTGTTATCAGTGCAGAAACGCATTAGTTCGTTAGTTTAGTTCACTAGCAGTTTTACATTATAACCATCAGCATTAAAACTATGCCGTTTATCTTTTTTAAAGATATTTCTTGTTTTCTATAGATGATAACCAGAAGCAGACGTATGTCGTTACACTGACGGGTTGTCACGTTAGCCCGACTTGTATATCGGGAACTTACATATACATTGGTACCATGCAATTCTCAAGTTCCAATAATAATCGAAAAACACTAACATATTTGACCTGAATAAGATGCCTTTGAGTAGGTACGCAGAAGAATACAAAGGCCCATCGATTATTGGAGATTCAGCTATCTGTTATATCACTATACTTAAATAGTTATGCTTTCTACTTGAAAATAGGTTACACGCTGATACTGTTTGCTTTGTAAGATTTGTGTAATATTAGATCATTGATCACTCCATCCCTTTCCGTGTCCATATTCCTTAGCTCTGTACGTGTGTGCCGCGGTGGCCGAGTGGTTAAGGTGTCCCGACACTTTATCACTAGCCCTCCACCTCTGGGTTGCGAGTTCGAAACCTACGTGGGGCAGTTGCCAGGTACTGACCGTAGGCCGGTGGTTTTTCTCCGGGTACTCCGGCTTCCCTCCACCTCCAAAACCTGGCACGTCCTTAAATGACCTTGGCTGTTAATAGGACGCTAAACAAAAACAAACCAAAACTGTACGTGTGAAGTTTACCTATTGTATTTTATGTATTGTTTAAGGTATTTCGTGGAATTGACCCTTTGTGTATTTTTAAAGAATGGACGCGTCACAGGCGTGTGTCTGATGATGGATACTTCCCTAGGCGTGTTGTGTATTTGTGAAATACATAATTTTGAAATTAAATATGTATGACATTTTTTTACACAAGCAAATTTGATATTTCATTTGTGGAACTGGAGCAAGTGAGGACAATTAACTTGTAACTAACCTCACAAGTACCACAGTCTAACAACTGGATCAGGTAGACAAAGTCATATCAATTAACTATTGTTCATAGGCTAGACTTAACTGACATGACCATGGAATAATTGAAGTGACAGGTGGCATACATATCAAATGGGTCTATATGATTTGGTTATGGTCTATTCTTTTGTTGTTTCAAACAATTAGGAAACTTGGAATGATACTGTACATGTGTCACCAAGGTACTGTTGATAAATATGTACTATATGATATTTAACGGGGAAAGTAATGTGTAATTTAATTACCGTACAAATGCTGGTAACGGCGATGTCATAGTTAATTACAAAACCATGTAATTTAACATAATGTCATGTCTGGATGTGACTGAGTTTGTAGTTACGTGTATATATTCAGACTGGAATCGTCAGTCATCTCTTTATTCGGTTACGCGACCTGTTCAATTTTAAACTGAAAAAAGAATCAAAATATACATCTAAACATATCAGTCCAATAGGACCCATGTCGTGTAAGTTCTAACACTTAACAGTGTCCAATGTTCGAAATGGTCGTCCTACAATGTTCAATAACCTTGTAGTATTTACCATTCGTCCTCCAGTGTTCAATAACCTTGTAGTATTTACCATTTGTCCTACAATGTTCAATAACCTTGTAGTTTATACCGTTTGTCCTCCAGTGTTCAATAACCTTGTAGTATTTACCATTCGTCCTCCAGTGTTCAATAACCTTGTAGTATTTACCATTTGTCCTCCAGTGTTCAATAACCTTGTAGTATTTACCATTTGTCCTCCAGTGTTCAATAACCTTGTAGTATTTACCATTTGTCCTCCAGTGTTCAATAACCTTGTAGTATTTACCATTTGTCCTCCAGTGTTCAATAACCATGCAGTATTTACCATTTGTCCTACAATGTTCAATAACCTTGTAGTATTTACCATTTGTCCTCCAGTGTTCAATAACCTTGTAGTATTTACCATTTGTCCCACAGTGTTCAATAACCATGTAGTATTTACCATTTGTCCTCCAGTGTTCAATAACCTTGTAGTATTTACCATTTGTCCTCCAGTGTTCAATAACCTTGTAGTATTTACCGTTTGTCCTACAGTATTCAATAACCTTGTAGTATTTACCGTTTGTCCTCCAGTGTTCAATAACCTTGTAGTATTTACCGTTTGTCATCCAGTGTTCAATAACCTTGTAGTATTTACTATTTGTCCTCCAGTGTTCAATAACCTTGTAGTATTTACGATTTGTCCTCCAGTGTTCAATAACCTTGTAGTATTTACCATTTGTCCTCCAGTGTTCAATAACCTTGTAGTATTTACCATTTGTCCTACAGTGTTCAATAACCTTGTAGTATTTACCATTTGTCCTCCAGTGTTCAATAACCTTGTAGTATTTGCCATTCGTCCTACAGTGTTCAATAACCTTGTAGTATTTACCATTTGTCCTCCAGTGTTCAATAACCTTGTAGTATTTACCATTTGTCCTACAGTGTTCAATAACCATGTAGTATTTACTATTTGTCCTCCAGTGTTCAATAACCTTGTAGTATTTACCATTTGTCCTCCAGTGTTCAATAGCCTTGTAGTATTTACCGTTCGTCCTACAGTGTTCAATAACCTTGTAGTATTTACCATTTGTCCTCCAGTGTTCAATAACCTTGTAGTATTTACCATTTGTCCTACAATGTTCAATAACCTTGTAGTATTTACCATTTGTCCTACAGTGTTCAATAACCTTGTAGTATTTACCGTTTGTCATACAATGTTCAATAACCTTGTAGTATTTACCATTTGTCCTCCAGTGTTCAATAACCTTGTAGTTTATACCATTTGTCCTCCAGTATTCAATAACCTTGTAGTATTTACCATTTGTCCTCCAATGTTCAATAACCTTGTAGTATTTGCCATTCGTCCTCCAGTGTTCAATAACCTTGTAGTATTTACCGTTTGTCCTCCAGTGTTCAATAACCTTGTAGTATTTACCATTTGTCCTACAGTGTTCAATAACCTTGTAGTATTTACCATTTGTCCTACACTGTTCAATAACCATGTAGTATTTACCATTTGTCCTCCAGTGTTCAATAACCTTGTAGTATTTACCGTTTGTCCTCCAGTGTTCAATAACCTTGTAGTATTTACCATTTGTCCTACAGTGTTCAATAACCTTGTAGTATTTACCTTTTTTTTCCAGTGTTCAATAACCTTGTAGTATTTACCATTTGCCTCCAGTGTTCAATAACCTTGTAATATTTACTATTTGTACTACAGTGTTCAATAGCCTTGTAGTATTTACCGTGTGTCCTCCATCGTTCAATAACCTTGTCCTCCAGTGTTCAATAACCTTGTAGTACTTACCATTTGTCCTCCAGTGTTCAATAACCTTGTAGTATTGACCATTTGTCCTACAATGTTCAATAACCTTGTAGTATTTACCATTTGTCCTCCAGTGTTCAATAACCTTGTAGTTTATACCATTTGTCCTCCAGTGTTCAATAACCTTGTAGTATTTACTATTTGTCCTCCAGTGTTCAATCACCTTGTAGTATTTACTATTTGTCCTCCAGTGTTCAATAACCTTGTAGTATTTACCATTTGTCCTCCAGTGTTCATAACCTTGTAGTATTTACCGTTTATCCTCCAGTGTTCAATAGCCTTGTAGTATTTACCATTTGTCCTCCAGTGTTCAATAACCTTGTAGTATTTACCGTTTGTCCTCCAGTGTTCAATAACCTTGTAGTATTTACTATTTGTCCTCCAGTGTTCAATAGCCTTGTAGTATTTACCGTTCGTCCTACAGTGTTCAATAACCTTGTAGTATTTACCATTTGTCCTCCAGTGTTCAATAACCTTGTAGTATTTACCATTTGTCCTACAATGTTCAATAACCTTGTAGTATTTACCATTTGTCCTACAGTGTTCAATAACCTTGTAGTATTTACCGTTTGTCATACAATGTTCAATAACCTTGTAGTATTTACCATTTGTCCTCCAGTGTTCAATAACCTTGTAGTTTATACCATTTGTCCTCCAGTGTTCAATAACCTTGTAGTATTTACGATTTATCCTCCAGTATTCAATAACCTTGTAGTATTTACCGTTTATCCTACAATGTTCAATAACCTTGTAGTATTTACCATTTGTCCTCCAGTGTTCAATAACCTTGTAGTATTTACCATTTGTCCTCCAGTGTTCAATAACTTTGTAGTATTTACCGTTTGTCCTCCAGTGTTCAATAACCTTGTAGTATTTACCATTTGTCCTACAGTGTTCAATAACCTTGTAGTATTTACCTTTTTTTTTCCAGTGTTCAATAACCTTGTAGTATTTACCATTTGTCTTCCAGTGTTCAATAACCTTGTAGTATTTACTATTTGTACTACAGTGTTCAATAGCCTTGTAGTATTTACCGTGTGTCCTCCAGCGTTCAATAACCTTGTCCTCCAGTGTTCAATAACCTTGTAGTACTTACCATTTGTCCTCCGGTGTTCAATAACCTTGTAGTATTGACCATTTGTCCTACAATGTTCAATAACCTTGTAGTATTTACCATTTGTCCTCCAGTGTTCAATAACCTTGTAGTTTATACCATTTGTCCTCCAGTATTCAATAACCTTGTAGTATTTACCATTTGTCCTCCAATGTTCAATAACCTTGTAGTATTTGCCATTCGTCCTCCAGTGTTCAATAACCTTGTAGTATTTACCGTTTGTCCTCCAGTGTTCAATAACCTTGTAGTATTTACCATTTGTCCTACAGTGTTCAATAACCTTGTAGTATTTACCATTTGTCCTACACTGTTCAATAACCATGTAGTATTTACCATTTGTCCTCCAGTGTTCAATAACCTTGTAGTATTTACCGTTTGTCCTCCAGTGTTCAATAACCTTGTAGTATTTACCATTTGTCCTACAGTGTTCAATAACCTTGTAGTATTTACCTTTTTTTTCCAGTGTTCAATAACCTTGTAGTATTTACCATTTGCCTCCAGTGTTCAATAACCTTGTAATATTTACTATTTGTACTACAGTGTTCAATAGCCTTGTAGTATTTACCGTGTGTCCTCCATCGTTCAATAACCTTGTCCTCCAGTGTTCAATAACCTTGTAGTACTTACCATTTGTCCTCCAGTGTTCAATAACCTTGTAGTATTGACCATTTGTCCTACAATGTTCAATAACCTTGTAGTATTTACCATTTGTCCTCCAGTGTTCAATAACCTTGTAGTTTATACCATTTGTCCTCCAGTGTTCAATAACCTTGTAGTATTTACTATTTGTCCTCCAGTGTTCAATCACCTTGTAGTATTTACTATTTGTCCTCCAGTGTTCAATAACCTTGTAGTATTTACCATTTGTCCTCCAGTGTTCATAACCTTGTAGTATTTACCGTTTATCCTCCAGTGTTCAATAGCCTTGTAGTATTTACCATTTGTCCTCCAGTGTTCAATAACCTTGTAGTATTTACCGTTTGTCCTCCAGTGTTCAATAACCTTGTAGTATTTACTATTTGTCCTCCAGTGTTCAATAGCCTTGTAGTATTTACCGTTCGTCCTACAGTGTTCAATAACCTTGTAGTATTTACCATTTGTCCTCCAGTGTTCAATAACCTTGTAGTATTTACCATTTGTCCTACAATGTTCAATAACCTTGTAGTATTTACCATTTGTCCTACAGTGTTCAATAACCTTGTAGTATTTACCGTTTGTCATACAATGTTCAATAACCTTGTAGTATTTACCATTTGTCCTCCAGTGTTCAATAACCTTGTAGTTTATACCATTTGTCCTCCAGTGTTCAATAACCTTGTAGTATTTACGATTTATCCTCCAGTATTCAATAACCTTGTAGTATTTACCGTTTATCCTACAATGTTCAATAACCTTGTAGTATTTACCATTTGTCCTCCAGTGTTCAATAACCTTGTAGTATTTACCATTTGTCCTCCAGTGTTCAATAACTTTGTAGTATTTACCGTTTGTCCTCCAGTGTTCAATAACCTTGTAGTATTTACCATTTGTCCTACAGTGTTCAATAACCTTGTAGTATTTACCTTTTTTTTTCCAGTGTTCAATAACCTTGTAGTATTTACCATTTGTCTTCCAGTGTTCAATAACCTTGTAGTATTTACTATTTGTACTACAGTGTTCAATAGCCTTGTAGTATTTACCGTGTGTCCTCCAGCGTTCAATAACCTTGTCCTCCAGTGTTCAATAACCTTGTAGTACTTACCATTTGTCCTCCGGTGTTCAATAACCTTGTAGTATTGACCATTTGTCCTACAATGTTCAATAACCTTGTAGTATTTACCATTTGTCCTCCAGTGTTCAATAACCTTGTAGTACTTACCATTTGTCCTCCAGTGTTCAATAACCTTGTAGTATTGACCATTTGTCCTACAATGTTCAATAACCTTGTAGTATTTACCATTTGTCCTCCAGTGTTCAATAACCTTGTAGTTTATACCATTTGTCCTCCAGTGTTCAATAACCTTGTAGTATTTACTATTTGTCCTACAGTGTTCAATCACCTTGTAGTATTTACTATTTGTCCTCCAGTGTTCAATAACCTTGTAGTATTTACCATTTGTCCTCCAGTGTTCATAACCTAGTAGTATTTACCATTTGTCCTCCAGTGTTCAATAACCTTGTAATATTTACCGTTTGTCCTCCAGTGTTCAATAACATTGTAGTATTTACCATTTGTCCTCCAGTGTTCAATAACCTTGTAGTATTGACCATTTGTCCTACAATGTTCAATAACCTTGTAGTATTTACCATTTGTCCTCCAGTGTTCAATAACCTTGTAGTTTATACCATTTGTCCTCCAGTGTTCAATAACCTTGTAGTATTTACTATTTGTCCTACAGTGTTCAATCACCTTGTAGTATTTACTATTTGTCCTCCAGTGTTCAATAACCTTGTAGTATTTACCATTTGTCCTCCAGTGTTCATAACCTAGTAGTATTTACCATTTGTCCTACAGTATTCAATAACCTTGTAGTATTTACCGTTCGTCCTACAGTGTTCAATAACCTTGTAGTATTTACCATTTGTCCTCCAGTGTTCAATAACCTTGTAGTATTTACCATTTGTCCTACAATGTTCAATAACCTTGTAGTATTTACCATTTGTCCTACAATGTTCAATAACCTTGTAGTATTTACCATTTGTCCTCCAGTGTTCAATAACCTTGTAGTTTATACCATTTGTCCTCCAGTGTTCAATAACCTTGTAGTATTTACGATTTGTCCTCCAGTATTCAATAACCTTGTAGTATTTACCGTTTATCCTCCAGTGTTCAATAACCTTGTAGTATTTACCATTTGTCCTCCAGTGTTCAATAACCTTGTAGTATTTACCATTTGTCCTCCAGTGTTCAATAACCTTGTAGTATTTACCGTTTGTCCTCCAGTGTTCAATAACCTTGTAGTATTTACCATTTGTCCTACAGTGTTCAATAACCTTGTAGTATTTACCTTTTTTTTCCAGTGTTCAATAACCTTGTAGTATTTACCATTTGTCTTCCAGTGTTCAATAACCTTGTAGTATTTACTATTTGTACTACAGTGTTCAATAGCCTTGTAGTATTTACCGTGTGTCCTCCAGCGTTCAATAGCCTTGTCCTCCAGTGTTCAATAACCTTGTAGTACTTACCATTTGTCCTCCGTTGTTCAATAACCTTGTAGTATTGACCATTTGTCCTACAATGTTCAATAACCTTGTAGTATTTACCATTTGTCCTCCAGTGTTCAATAACCTTGTAGTTTATACCATTTTTCCTCCAGTGTTCAATAACCTTGTAGTATTTACTATTTGTCCTACAGTGTTCAATAACCTTGTAGTATTTACTATTTGTCCTCCAGTGTTCAATAACCTTGTAGTATTTACCATTTGTCCTCCAGTGTTCATAACCTTGTAGTATTTACCGTTTGTCCTACAGTGTTCAGTAGTCTTGTAGTATTTACCATTTGTCCTCCAGTGTTCAATAACCATGTAGTATTTACAATTTGTCCTACAATGTTCAATAACCTTGTAGTATTTACCATTTGTCCTCCAGTGTTCAATAACCTTGTAGTATTTACCGTTTGTCCTACAATGTTCAATAACCTTGTAGTTTATACCATTTGTCCTACAATGTTCAATAGCCTTGTAGTATTTACCATTTGTCCTCCAGTGTTCGATAACCTTGTGGAATTTACCATTTGTCCTCCAATGTTCAATAACCTTGTAGTACTTGTAGTATTTACCATTTGCCCTCCAGTGTTCAGTAACCTTGTAGTATTTACCATTTGTCCTACAATGTTCAATAGCCTTGTAGTATTTACCATTTGTCCTCCAGTGTTCAATAACCTTGTAGTATTTACCATTTGTCCTCCAGTATTCAATAACCTTGTAGTATTTACCATTTGTCCTCCAGTGTTCAGTAACCTTGTAGTATTTACCATTTGTCCTCCAGTGTTCAATAACCTTGTAGTTTATACCATTTGTCCTCCAGTGTTCAATAACCTTGTAGTATTTACCGTTTGTTCTACAGTGTTCAATAACCTTGTAGTATTTACCATTTGTCCTTCACTGTTCAATAACCTTGTAGTATTTACAATTTGTCCTCCAGTGTTCAATAACCTTGTAGTATTTACCATTTGTCCTCCAGTGTTCAATAACCTTGTAGTATTTGCCATTCGTCCTACAGTGTTCAATAACCTTGTAGTATTTACCATTTGTCCTCCAGTGTTCAATAACCTTGTAGTATTTACCGTTTGCCCTACAGTGTTCAATAACCTTGTAGTATTTACCGTTTGACCTCCAGTGTTCAATAACATTGTAGTATTTACCGTTTGTCCTCCAGTGTTCAATAACCTTGTAGTATTTACCGTTTATCCTCCAGTGTTCAATAACCTTGTAGTATTTACCATTCGTCCTACAGTGTTCAATAACCTTGTAGTATTTACCATTTGTCCTCCAGTGTTCAATAACCTTGTAGTATTTACCATTTGTCCTCCAGTGTTCAATAACCTTGTAGTATTTACCATTTGTCCTCCAGTGTTCAATAACCTTGTAGTATTTACCATTTGTCCTCCAGTGTTCAATAACCTTGTAGTATTTACCATTTGTCCTCCAGTGTTCAATAACCTTGTAGTATTTACCATTTGTCCTACAGTGTTCAATAACATTGTAGTATTTACCGTTTGTCCTCCAGTGTTCAATAACCTTGTAGTATTTACCATTTGTCCTCCAGTGTTCAATAACCTTGTAGTATTTACGATTTGTCCTCCAGTGTTCAATAACCTTGTAGTATTTACCATGTGTCCTCCAGTGTTCAATAACCTTGTAGTACTTACCATTTGTCCTCCAATGTTCAATAACCTTGTAGTACTTGTAGTATTTACCATTTGTCCTCCAGTGTTCAATAACCTTGTAGTATTTACCATTTGTCCTCCAGTGTTCAATAACCTTGTAGTATTTACCATTTGTCCTCCAGTGTTCAATAACCTTGTAGTATTTACCGTTTGTCCTCCAGTGTTCAATAACCTTGTAGTATTTACCATTTGTCCTCCAATGTTCAATAACCTTGTAGTATTTACAATTTGTCCTCCAGTGTTCAATAACCATGTAGTATTTACCATTTGTCCTCCAGTGTTCAATAACCTTGTAGTTTATACCATTTGTCCTCCAGTGTTCAATAACCTTGTAGTATTTACTATTTGTCCTACAGTGTTCAATAACCTTGTAGTATTTACTATTTGTCCTCCAGTGTTCAATAACCTTGTAGTATTTACCATTTGTCCTCCAGTGTTCATAACCTTGTAGTATTTACCGTTTGTCCTACAGTGTTCAGTAGTCTTGTAGTATTTACCATTTGTCCTCCAGTGTTCAATAACCATGTAGTATTTACAATTTGTCCTACAATGTTCAATAACCTTGTAGTATTTACCATTTGTCCTCCAGTGTTCAATAACCTTGTAGTATTTACCGTTTGTCCTACAATGTTCAATAACCTTGTAGTTTATACCATTTGTCCTACAATGTTCAATAGCCTTGTAGTATTTACCATTTGTCCTCCAGTGTTCGATAACCTTGTGGAATTTACCATTTGTCCTCCAATGTTCAATAACCTTGTAGTACTTGTAGTATTTACCATTTGCCCTCCAGTGTTCAGTAACCTTGTAGTATTTACCATTTGTCCTCCAGTGTTCAATAACCTTGTAGTATTTACCATTTGTCCTCCAGTGTTCAATAACCTTGTAGTTTATACCATTTGTCCTCCAGTGTTCAATAACCTGGTAGTATTTACCGTTTGTTCTACAGTGTTCAATAACCTTGTAGTATTTACCATTTGTCCTTCACTGTTCAATAACCTTGTAGTATTTACAATTTGTCCTCCAGTGTTCAATAACCTTGTAGTATTTACCATTTGTCCTCCAGTGTTCAATAACCTTGTAGTATTTGCCATTCGTCCTACAGTGTTCAATAACCTTGTAGTATTTACCATTTGTCCTCCAGTGTTCAATAACCTTGTAGTATTTACCGTTTGTCCTACAGTGTTCAATAACCTTGTAGTATTTACCGTTTGACCTCCAGTGTTCAATAACATTGTAGTATTTACCGTTTGTCCTCCAGTGTTCAATAACCTTGTAGTATTTACCGTTTGTCCTCCAGTGTTCAATAACCTTGTAGTATTTACCATTCGTCCTACAGTGTTCAATAACCTTGTAGTATTTACCATTTGTCCTCCAGTGTTCAATAACCTTGTAGTATTTACCATTTGTCCTCCAGTGTTCAATAACCTTGTAGTATTTACCATTTGTCCTCCAGTGTTCAATAACCTTGTAGTATTTACCATTTGTCCTCCAGTGTTCAATAACCTTGTAGTATTTACCATTTGTCCTACAGTGTTCAATAACATTGTAGTATTTACCGTTTGTCCTCCAGTGTTCAATAACCTTGTAGTATTTACCATTTGTCCTCCAGTGTTCAATAACCTTGTAGTATTTACGATTTGTCCTCCAGTGTTCAATAACCTTGTAGTACTTACCATTTGTCCTCCAATGTTCAATAACCTTGTAGTACTTGTAGTATTTACCATGTGTCCTCCAGTGTTCAATAACCTTGTAGTACTTACCATTTGTCCTCCAATGTTCAATAACCTTGTAGTACTTGTAGTATTTACCATTTGTCCTCCAGTGTTCAATAACCTTGTAGTATTTACCATTTGTCCTCCAGTGTTCAATAACCTTGTAGTATTTACCATTTGTCCTCCAGTGTTCAATAACCTTGTAGTATTTACCGTTTGTCCTCCAGTGTTCAATAACCTTGTAGTATTTACCATTTGTCCTCCAATGTTCAATAACCTTGTAGTATTTACCATTTGTCCTCCAGTGTTCAATAACCATGTAGTATTTACCATTTGTCCTCCAGTGTTCAATAACCATGTAGTATTTACCATTTGTCCTCCAGAGTTCAATAACCATGTAGTATTTACCGTTTGTCCTCCAATGTTCAATAACCTTGTAGTATTTACAATTTGTCCTTCAGTGTTCAATAACCTTGTAGTATTTGCCTTTTGTCCTCCAGTGTTCAATAACCTTGTAGTATTTACCATTTGTCCTCCAGTGTTCAATAACCTTGTAGTATTAACCATTTGTCCTTCAGTGTTCAATAACCTTGTAGTATTTACCATTTGTCCTCCAGTGTTCAATAACCTTGTAGTATTTACCATTTGTCCTCCAGTGTTCAATAACCTTGTAGTATTTACCGTTTGTCCCACAATGTTCAATAGCCTTGCAGTATCAAATAATTCAGTTTACAAAAATAACGGCACATCTAAATTTTAAATTTTTATCTTATTTATTTATTTATGAAATACAATACGAACTCTATAGCATGATAGAAGGGAGATTGGATTTTGAAACAAGCTCAATTTAATGACGACAAAGACAGAGTGTAATAATGTAGTAACGTGTAAACCCAATACGTGGATACACTGGCACTGAAGAGTGTAATACTGTAGTAACGTGTAAACCCAATACGTGGATACACTGGCACTGAAGAGTGTAATACTGTAGTAACGTGTAAACCCAATACGTGGATACACTGGCACTGAATAGTGTTGTAGTAACGTGTACACCCAATACGTGGATACACTGGCACTGAAGAGTGTAATACTGTAGTAACGTGTAAACCCAATACGCTGATACACTGGCACCGAAGAGTGTAATACTGTAGTAACGTGTAAACCCAATACGCGGATACACTGGCACTGAAGAGTGTAATACTGTAGTAACGTGTAAACCCAATACGCGGATACACTGGCACTGGAGAGTGTAATACTGTAGTAACGTGTAAACCCAATACGTGGATACACTGGCACTGAATAGTGTTGTAGTAACGTGTACACCCAATACGTGGATACACTGGTACTGAAGAGTGTAATACTGTAGTAACGTGTAAACCCAATACGTGGATACACTGTCACTGAAGAGCGTAATACTATAGTAACGTGTAAACACAATACGTGGATACACTGGCACTGAAGAGTGTAATACTGTAGTAACGTGTAAACCCAATACGTGGATACACTGGCTCTGAAGAGTGTAATACTGTAGTAACGTGTAAACCCAATACGTGGAAACACTGGCACTGAATAGTGTTGTAGTAACGTGTAAACCCAATACGTGGATACACTGGCACTGAAGAGTGTAATACTGTAGTAACGTGTAAACCCTATATGTGGATACACTGGCACTGAAGAGTGTAATACTGTAGTAACGTGTAAACCCCATACGTGGATACACTGGCTCTGAAGAGTGTAATACTGTAGTAACGTGTAAACCCAATACGTGGATACACTGGCACTGAAGAGTGTTGTAGTAACGTGTACACCCAATACGTGGATACACTGGCACTGAAGAGTGTAATACTGTAGTAACGTGTAAACCCAATACGTGGATACACTGGCACTGAAGAGTGTAATACTGTAGTAACGTGTAAAACCAATACGTGGATACACTGGCTCTGAAGAGTGTAATACTGTAGTAACGTGTAAACCCAATACGTGGATACACTGGCACTGAAGAGTGTAATACTGTAGTAACGTGTAAACCCAATACGTGGATACACTGGCACTGAAGAGTGTTGTAGTAACGTGTACACCCAATACGTGGATACACTGGCACTGAAGAGTGTAATACTGTAGTAACGTGTAAACCCAATACGTGGATACACTGGCACTGAAGAGTGTAATACTGTAGTAACGTGTAAACCCAATACGTGGATACACTGGCACTGAAGAGTGTTGTAGTAACGTGTAAACCCAATACGTGGATACACTGGCACTGAAGAGTGTTGTAGTAACGTGTAAACCCAATACGTGGATACACTGGCACTGAAGAGTGTAATACTGTAGTAACGTGTAAACCCAATACGTGGATACACTGGCACTGAAGAGTGTAATACTGTAGTAACGTGTAAACCCAATACGTGGATACACTGGCACTGAAGAGTGTAATACTGTAGTAACGTGTAAACCCAATACGTGGATACACTGGCACTGAAGAGTGTAATACTGTAGTAACGTGTAAACCCAATACGTGGATACACTGGCACTGAAGAGTGTAATACTGTAGTAACGTGTAAACCCAATACGTGGATACACTGGCACTGAAGAGTGTAATACTGTAGTAACGTGTAAACCCAATACGTGGATACACTGGCACTGAAGAGTGTTGTAGTAACGTGTACACCCAATACGTGGATTACACTGGCACTGAAGAGTGTAATACTGTAGTAACGTGTAAACCCAATACGTGGATACACTGGCACTGAAGAGTGTAATACTGTAGTAACGTGTAAACCCAATACGTGGATACACTGGCACTGAAGAGTGTAATACTGTAGTAACGTGTAAACCCAATACGTGGATACACTGGCACTGAAGAGTGTAATACTGTAGTAACGTGTAAACCCAATACGTGGATACACTGGCACTGAAGAGTGTAATACTGCAGTAACGTGTAAACCCAATACGTGGATACACTGGCACTGAAGAGTGTAATACTGTAGTAACGTGTTAACCCAATACGTGGATACACTGGCACTGAAGAGTGTTGTAGTAACGTGTAAACCCAATACGTGGATACACTGGCACTGAAGAGTGTCATACTGTAGTAACGTGTAAACCCAATACGTGGATACACTGGCACTGAAGAGTGTAATACTGTAGTAACGTGTAAACCCAATACGTGGATACACTGGCCCTGAAGAGTGTAATACTGTAGTAACGTGTAAACCCAATACGTGGATACACTGGCACTGAAGAGTGTTGTAGTAACGTGTAAACCCAGTACGTGGATACACTGGCACTGAAGAGTGTAACACTGTAGTAACGTGTAAACCCAATACGTGGATACACTGGCACTGAAAAGTGTAATACTGCAGTAACGTGTAAACCCAATACGTGGATACACTGGCACTGAAGAGTGTCATACTGTAGTAACGTGTAAACCCAATACGTGGATACACGGGCACTGAAGACAATAGACAGTCTGAGAGTAATGGAAAGGCCACAGAAACACAAGACGGAATGTCATATTGAGGATTTGGTATTCTCGGATATGGTTAATACTTATTTATATGTAGCTATGCCCGTTTAAGTGTCAATTGTCCAATGTCATATACACCGGATCCAGCAATTCCTTGTGGGGTGATCGGTTAGAGGTGTGTTATTAAGAAAGTCATCCTCGATGTTCATTTTCTAATTATACAGATCTATGTCCATTTTAAGCCAAATGAGTAAAACAACCAGTAATATAGCAGTATTGTTTGAAATGTTCTGTTTATTTCAAACAATACGTGAAATATTTATACACATCTCACCAGTAGGAATTAAACTTATACATTATGCAAAGCGAAAAAAAACGCATGGACGGTTCGTCATTCCAGACTTATATCCGGACTAATATGATCTCGTTTAACTTGAAAATGAAGCCGTATTTCAGCGTTCCTTGCCAGAATATGCATGCTCCATGAACTATTGTGGACCCAACCTAGAAAACACCGGCCCCATTTTCTAATAAGCTTGTTCCCTCGCGTGTAGGAAGTGTGACTGAGACACTAAATAAATTATGTTTTCTGTACCTTCAGTATTGAACAGAACTCCACGACCCTGTCACAGAACGTAATCGTATTTAGTTAGGAACCAAAATGAATGTCAGACCAGTTCAAACAAATAATACGAAATCACGTTTGATTCTCGTTTAGTATTCCGTTCGATGAAATAATCGTAGAATTTCGAAAAATCATGGAACATTTTGTTTTTGAATTTGGGACAATCGGGCCAGCGCAATACATACTGTTGGTAAAGACTGTACTATACACGTCTTGATTAAACAGTAACTGTACAAAACGAGTACATAATTTCTGGCTAGGCGATTTGGAGCCGTGGATGACGAGTTCGAGGCTCGGTCATGTCACGTCTTCACCGCCTTACCACCATCCCCGACAGCCCCGAATCCAAACCCTCTTTGTCCCCATTGGGACTCATCATGGTCTTCGCTGTAGCCACTATCGTGAAGTTCCATCGTCATTCATAATTCGTGTTATCTTGTTGAAACAATCATTCATAACGTCACACAGTTGATTTCCAAAAGTTGGATTTGAATGACCAATGCATGAAATTCATGTCATGCCGAAAAAGATACTTTAAAATGTGTTCGATTCACTTGATGAATAAACGTAATGATACATGTAGTTACTGGTTTCCACCTACATGACTCCGCGTATGCTAGGTTTCGTATCACCAATTATAGTCAGTGTTCTGTTGACGTCACACACGTAAAAACTCCTAGCAAATAGAAATAACGGCCTTGAATTAGATATCCTGAACTACCATCCTTGGTTGAGGTATTCTCTTCATGTTTGTATTTCATACATTTACTCGGGAACTCTTCAGGTCAATCGGAACCCTTCGACAAATTTACGATGTGTTCCGATTGTTTTGAGGTCTCGCACTCGCATTGACAAAATCGAACCCATGCCGGATATGACGTAAATCTTGATGTTAGTATATTTACATATGTCCCTATTTAATCAAGGGAATAGTCATTACGTTAAAATTACCGTAAAGCAATGGCTAACGCGCTATATAGAATATGTCTGTATCCCATTGCGTTCATCCACCGTAAACGCATTAAAACACTGTTCAATCCCTATATATCATTTCAAATTGATCTTATAGCAGCCACAGCGATTTGGCGTACAACTTTCAAACAATATTATGGACAGTTGGTTGGAAAATACCAAGTCCATGTGTTCCATACAAACGCAAAACTACCCCAAGGAGAGATTAGCTAGTATGATATATGACCTTGTGTTTATCGATTTTATTTGCAAAAACTGCGAGAATAAAAAATTCATTTGCCAACAAATCAGATGACAGAATATATATCTTGTCTGATTGAATGATGTATAAATAATGTTTTATAGATGATTAGCACAACGGATGTTTCCGAGTTGTCTGTCAATGGTCTCCACGTCTGATTCACGTGCAATCTTACTTTGTGTCGTGCATTTCCATCAAAGACAGACAGATAGACAAAAAAAATTATACCACTTTATTTTTACCGTCACAGTCAATCAACACAATATACAAGTTTTACATTTCATTTCACTTGAAAAAACCTATTATCTTATGAATACTAGTACACAACACATACATTGTAAGTATCGCGCCCACCTTTGTCATCACCTTTGTCATCACCTTTGTCATCACCTTTGTCAACACCTTTGTCATCACCTTTGTCATCACCTTTGTCATCACCTTTGTCATCACCTTTGTCATCACCTTTGTCATCACCTTTGTCATCACCTTTGTCATCACCTTTGTCATCACCTTGATCAGCATTTTGTCCAGATTTAATTGTTTGATGAAAATCATATTCGTTTTCATATTTCGCGTGTACGTTTTTTTATCAATCACACAACAAGAAAATACACTATAGTTTGAAATTCAGATTTAAACACACAATTTTGGAGGAAACTTCCATCAGCCATCATATAACAAGGTTTTGAAGCAGTATGGGACACTATATAGCAGCAGCAGTGCACCAGTTTTCAAACAGTACTCGTGCAGTGTAAGTTTTTGTCCAAAAAATGCGGAGAATAAATATTTCACTGGTTTTCTAAGATTCCGCGTTCAGTGTATTAGTACTTAACTGTAAATCAGAATTACAAATAAAAACCGACGGACCACTTACATGTATATACATGTATATATTAGTTCTGATAAACGCTATCCAGTTTTATGACTAGTGTGAAACAAGTAATAGATTATAAAAACCTCAGATAAAGATCCGAGGTGCGTGGTGCGTGGTTCGTGGTGCGTGGTGCGTGGTTCGACCTTCCATACACATGTCGGTTTGTTTCTGAGAAACTGAGAAACGGACCGGTCTGCGCTGCCATGCCTGTGTCTTTGGGAAAGACACTTTACCCTAATTGCTCTGGTTGCATGCAACGGACCTTCCGTATGTTGTTCAATGAGGTGGTCACCAACTACAACAAGAAGATCCCGCCTCAAAACGACCCTGGCTGTAAGAGGGGCGATAAACACAGAAACCAAACAAAGCGAGCGAGGGGCCTTACTGTGAGAGCAAACCAGAATAGATAGAGAAAACCAAGATGGCCTCCAAACCTTTTCACGTTCGCTTCTATAA
This sequence comes from Pecten maximus, assembly GCF_902652985.1. Taxonomy (NCBI): domain Eukaryota; kingdom Metazoa; phylum Mollusca; class Bivalvia; order Pectinida; family Pectinidae; genus Pecten; species Pecten maximus. The sequence continues at coordinate 21,253,304 of NC_047026.1, forward strand.
GTTAGAGGTGCTATCATTGTGACACCCGACCACGCACAAAACACAATGCACAATAAACGATACACAATGCAGCTATTATAGAATGCTAGAATGCAGAAGTAGGCAGAGCGTGATCTTACTATCGCAAAAACAACATTACATATAGTGTATATAGATAACGGAAATTGTCGATTGTCAATGGTGATTGAACAACGCAGAGGGATTTACACAAAGCAACATCCGATATGAATATATAGAAAATATACAACATCCATTACTTTTATATAGTAGCTTTATGAAATAAAGTACAATATTGTATACGTGGTTTCGTCAATATAACACTATATAAACGAGTGTGGACAATTTTTTCAAACCTCTTGTTAGCTACAATACATTCAACAATGTGAGAGATCTGTATTGTTATCATCGGGAACGAAAGACAAAGGTTTCTTTAATCCGAAATCAATGTTGTCATGACATTTTACAATTGCGTTGTCTTATAGAAAGTGTCTTCATGCCTGGACTAGCGCAAGTGACATTTAAACAATAATTCGAAAATGCGTTGTACATAAGTCGTTTGAGTCGTGTTGTAATGGCGCCAACTTCATCTGGACTGGATTAACTCCATTTCATTGTAGCATGGATCTAACTTAGAAACGAATTATGTTTACTCTAAAGAAAAAAACATATTCAATTGTGACCCGGATGTAATAGTAATGCTTGCAACCCTGGTTTTATAATATTGAAATATATCCGGTACAACGGCACTTTCCAGTGACCCGGATGTTGGCGATCTACACAGCGTATGCCTTGATCTTTGACGTGTTATTGTTGGCGACGTACAGGTTGCCGTTAATCGGGCTGTAACATATCCCACGTGGTTTAACAACTCCATCAGTTCTGTTGAGAATCGAGCATCCCCCATTTCCACCTGGTTCAATCCTGTGTATATTTGAGGTTTCTTTTGCACAGACAAAAATGTTTCCAGATCTGTCTACCGATATACCGGTTGGACAACCCATGTCACGTGCTCTGTACACAAATTTCAATTGGCCATCTCTATTTAAAGCAATGACGCAATGCAATGCTGAGTCAGTGATGTAGAGTTCTGTATGCATGCTGTTACACGACATGTGTTGAGGGGCTGTGAACCCTATACCCTTTACTGGAACAACTGTCCCCTTTTTCGAATCATTTTCCAGACTAAGGTGTAAAATATAGGGGCCACCCAACCATGGATCACACGTGACGTATAAACTCTTATCACAATAGGTCACGCCCCAGCATTCTCCTGTACATGGGATATCTTTCACATAAACCAGTTCATTTGTGGGAACTTTTTTTGTTGTTTTTTTCCCATCATCTTTTTTATTTGGCATGTTTTTCTTTTCCTTCATAACAGTGATCATTTTAACAATTTTAACAATTTTTTCGCCGGGTAGTGTGACAGCAAAGTGCAAGTCGGGTAAAACGGCAAGATCCCAGGGCAATGTTTGAAAAGTGTAACTAGCTGATGCTCTTAATTTTCCGTCATGCACTTTGAGTTCAGAGGCACACCTGTCGATAATGACTAGATCACCTGACGGCAGACAGCCAATAGCCGTGATGAAAAACGCCTGTTGAGAGTCATAAGAGTAAGGTACGAAAGTGTTAACACTTTGAGCTCGTTCGGGAGGAGGAGGAGAAGGTAGTCTAAGGGGTTCAACTACACACGGGTTTCCGTTTGTACCAGAAGAACGCGAAGACGAGGAAGAACTTGAACCAGACCCCGAAATACTCACGGACGCGAGCGAGTCTGGCCTCTCCGAGATCAAAGGTGAACTGCCGCTTGATGATGACATTGAATTGTTTGCTCTCTGCATAGCCAAAATTCCAGCGAATTTGGAAACGGCCTTGGCCTTTGCACGAAATCTTCCATTCATCTCTAACACGAGGAAAGGTGGTAGCCGGAAGTATGTGTCTGTCTGCTTGACCTGTTTTTCAGTTGTACTGGTTTCAGCGTCATCGAATCTGATTTTGTTTCAAAATCAATTCATAATCGTGATTCTGTATGTCGTCATATATTTCCTTGAGAAATCGTTCATATATTGTCCGTTTGTTACTTATTCGTAGATACACCTTAACGAAATGGGCAGGCGATACTTGGGAGTCATCTTTGAATATTTCTCTCATTTCCTCGGCATCTGCTTTTGTCATCTTTTTTAGATTTGCAAGTCTTTCCTTTTCTTGCGAAAGCTTTTTCATATTACTTTTGTGCATGCTTTCGAATTCCGACAAAACATTTTTGTCAATATCATTTGCCTCTTCGCCAGAACTTTTTCTCTCTGTCATTAGTTGAGGTAAGATCACTTCTCGTTTTTTCTCCAGGATATCCGTTTCTTTAACGCGATCTTGGTACATAAGATCTGCAAACATGTGACATTTCTTCAGCGCAGCAATAAGATCGATAAGGTCTCGCGAGCTTTTCTTGTCATTGGCAACATCAACAATCGGAATAAAGTTGACACAATTTTTGTGATTCCTTGCTTTACACAGATCACAAAGAATGGCTTGATGTTGTTCACAAAACACTTCGTTTTCCATCTCCATCTGATTGTGGTCGTGCTGTTGTTGCAGATCCTCCATATAGGACGACTTGTCCCCGACATCCTTGTTCCAGCGGTGCTTTTTGTTTTTGGCTTTCTGCCTTACCTGACTTACTTGAGAGGACAGCACGGACTTGATGCTGTCCTTGGTTTCGTCAGTGAGAGACATGTACGAATGTTTCTGTGCCCAGGGCTGGGCACGGTGAAGCTTGGTACAGTTGTTACAGAATGGTTCCTTACACGTTACACATAGAAGTGTGGCCTTGACACTAATGCGTTCCTTCTGGCATGGCCCACACTGAACATCAAGAGGTTCCTTATCCATAATTACTAATTTGACACGGACAAATACCAATTAAGAATTATAGCCGCTGTCTCAATTAACGTCACGGTGCTGGGCCTTGTACAATAGACAGTTCCACGAATTCATAGTAACGTATACTCACTGCACTTGGAGATTGTACCCCAACACAAATATGGCCTTACGAAGGCAATAGTCTGAAAATTATTAAGCTGTTAAACGACAAAATCCTCGTTGAAATCTTCCAAACGTATATAACAGTTTTGTCCTTTATAACCTCCTCATTATGTAGTCTCCTCTGCGCTCGGTCCTCTCTAGCAGTGTGTCTGTCGAACGCGCCCTATCGACTGATAGCTAACTGATGTATACTGTATCTTAGGTTGCAATCGACGTTTCTCGTCACGCCCTACCTATCCGGGCCTCACCTGTGCATGTCTACCTGTCCGAACTCGTGATGTCAATACACACAGTAGTAATTCTTCGTCAATAACCCGTTAACACCAACAGAACTGTTTATATATTAAAAACTGGCAGTTTGAAACTTGGTCTGCATACAAAGGGATTCAAAGCTCACCAGGGAAATAAATTAATTTTTTTTTTTTAAATCAATATAAATGTTTAAATGCCAGGCCATGCATCAAAAATCAATGCCTCGTGCATACAGCATTTTCTGTTTACGTTGATTGAGTCTAGGAAAGCATGTGTCGTTTCTGATGTTATTATTGCATAACAATGCAACACGCATTGGCTAAAAGAATAAAAATATAAACCTTATTTATTTTACAATAATTGCGAAACAGATTATATCACCTAGTAGTTAAGCACTGTTGTTAGCCCGGCTGGAAGCTGCTAAGAACCCAGCCTTTGAGGCAAATGACGTAGTCGAATGGTAAAATGAAATAGACTTGAATGCTACAGAAAACATTTTTAAATGGTATATGTATGGCACAAGACTATGGCTTGTCAACCGTTGCAACATTCAATAATTGTAAATATATGTACAACAATATATATATTTACAATTATTGAATATTGCAATGTTTGACACGCCATACAAGACAAAAGTATTTTTGTGTAAAGAAAGAGAACAGCAATTTCTGATAAAGGAGAGATGTCGTGTTCCGGTTCAGAAGATTGTCCATGTAAAATAAACCACAGAATTGCTTGCCCTTGTGTAAACGGTAAGCTTGACGACAGCGTTTCGGTAAATGGTTTTAATAACGATTTTCTCCGCGTAATAACAGTGTTCTAACCGAACACCCGTTACGTCGGGCATACATGTATTAACATGATAGTAACTTTAATGGTCGGTATCAGGAAATTATGACCAAAATGAATAAACCTTAGGGAGACATACCATATTCATTATTCAAGAGGTACCAATAGTATCTTAAACACAAACAAGGCAACAATATGTTAATTTTAGACAGTGAACAGTTATCGATCATTTCTGACAAATGATGAAATGTGGATATATATGTGAAACACCTTCATCTTTAAAAACAAAAAACAAACAAATAAACAAAAACAATGAGACGTTAATAGGCATTGGGCAATGACAATGACAATTGTTTAATCTCATAAACAGTACAGTGCAGAGAATATGAACATTAACAAATGGATAACAATGATACATGGTAAAACAGGATGGACATCAGTATTGTGAATGATTATCTCATTTATATCAATAATGAATTTCGCCAGTGAAAAAAGTAAATGGTGTCAGTTATAGGTCGTTTATTGTGTCAATGAATTCCTGTCCCTCGTGTGTTCATGCTTATTTACACAATGACACTTCTGTCCAACAGGAAGTTGTAAGAGAGTCACCATCATACATTTCTATCCGATATTAAATACATTCATGCTGCAACCGGACAAAGAAATGTAATATCGAATTTTATACAGTTATCAATCACCTGTGTCTGGGACATATGTAACGTTACAAAACATTATTATATCTCCCTGTTTGTGCCTAATGTCAATATACAATGCACTGACTGTTTTTGTGAGCTGAAATATTATATTTTTTTAATTTCAAATAAAAACGTATTAAATGTTATAAAAATGCAAAGAAGAGAAGCACTATTACTGGTATTGCTTACAATAACATAAGCTTTTACTGTAACTGAAACGAAGGGAGAGTAGGGTTTATTGGAATCAGAATATCTGTCCGTTCGTCCTTCTCACTCAACATCCTTATGGGGTACATTCACCGATCATTGCGTCAAATATCTTCGTCGCCTATATGAGACGGATTTTAAAGTTATTTTCTTTTTTACCCTTAATTCAACATTAAATCTCACTGCGCATATGCTTTATAGCGACGGAATGAACGGAAATAAAAACAAATTTTGAAATTCTGGCCGTTCGTCCGTCTTTCTGTCCGTAGACGAAACGTAAAAGCTTTTGACACATGCTTACTGTGGTGAATAGGGCTTACTGTGGAGAAAAGCTTAATATGAGGGATAGGGCTAAATGGTGGGATAGGGCTTAATGTGAGGGATAGGGCTTAATGTGGGGAATACGGCTTAATATGAGCGATAGGGCTTAATGTGGGGAATACGGCTTAATGTGAGGGATAGGGCTTAATGTGGGGATATGGCTTAATGTGGGGATAGGGCTTAATGTGGGAAATACGGCTTAATGTGGGGATAGGGCTTAATGTGAGGATAGGGCTTAATGTGAGGGAAAGGCTTTATGTGGGGATAGGGCTTAATGTGGGGATAGGGCTCAATGTGGGGAATACGGCTTAATGTGGGGAATACGGCTTAATGTGAGGGATAGGGCTTAATGTGAGGGATAGGGATAGGGCTTAATGTGAGGGATAGGGCTTAATGTTGGGATAGGGCTTAATGTGAGGGAAAGGCTTAATGTGGGGAATACGGCTTAATGTGGGGTTAGGGCTTAATGTGGGGAATACGGCTTAATGTGGTGGATAGTGCTTAATGTGGGGAATAGGGCTCAATGTGGGATATAGGGCTTAATCATTTATTCTATAGCCCGAAGCATTACTGGATGATGATGATCAAATGATATATACACGGAGGGTGTACCAATCTAATTAAAATTAGACTTGTAATTTCTGTTCCTCTACGATACACTACAATACAAGTATTGCAGTGTATCGTAGAGGAACGGAAATTACAAGTCTAATTTTAATTAGATTGGAGGGTGTACTCACTACCCCTAGGGACTCAGTGTTATATAAACGGAGGGTGTACTCACTACCCCTAGGGACTCAGTGTTATATAAACGGATGTTATACTCACTACCCCTAGGGACTCAGTGTTATATAAACGGAGGGTGTACTCACTACCCCTAGGGACTCAATGTTATTTAAACGGAGGATGTACTCACTACCCCTAGGGACTCAGTGTTATATAAACGGAGGATGTACTCACTACCCCTAGGGCTCAGTGTTATATAAACGGAGGGTGTACTCACTACCCCTAGGGACTCAATGTTATATAAACGGAGGATGTACTCACTACCCCTAGGGACTCAGTGTTATATAAACGGAGGGTGTACTCACTACCCCTAGGGACTCAATGTTATATAAACGGAGGGTGTACTCACTACCCCTAGGGACCTAATGTTATATAAACGGAGGGTGTACTCACTACTCCTAGGGACTCAATGTTATATAAACGAGGTTGTACTCACTACCCCTAGGGACTCAGTGTTATATAAACGGAGGGTGTACTCACTACCCCTAGGGACTCAGTGTTATATAAACGGAGGGTTTACTCACTACCCCTAGGGACTCAGTGTTGTATAAACGGAGGGTGTACTCACTACCCCTAGGGACTCATTGTTTTATAAACGGAGGGTGTACTGACTACCCCTAGGGACTCAGTGTTATATAAACGGAGGGTGTACTCACTACCCCTAGGGACTCAATGATATATAAACGGAGGGTGTACTCACTACCCCTAGGGACTCAGTGTTATATAAACGGAGGGTGTACTCACTACACCTAGGGACTCAATGTTATATAAACGGAGGATGTACTCACTACCCCTAGGGACTCATTGTTATATAAACGGAGGGTGTACTCACTACCCCTAGGGACTCAATGTTATATAAACGGAGGGTGTACTCACTACCCCTAGGGACTCAGTGTTATATAAACGGAGGGTGTACTCACTACCCCTAGGGACTCAGTGTTTGTAAACGGAGGGTGTACTCACTACCCCTAGGGACTCAGTGTTATATAAACGGAGGGTGTACTCACTACCCCTAGGGACTCAATGTTATATAAACGGAGGATGTACTCACTACCCCTAGGGACTCAATGTTATATAAACGGAGGATGTACTCACTACCCCTAGGGCTCAGTGTTATATAAACGGAGGGTGTACTCACTACCCCTAGGGACTCAGTGTTTGTAAACGGAGGGTGTACTCACTACCCCTAGGGACTCAATGTTATATAAACGAGGTTGTACTCACTACCCCTAGGGACTCAGTGTTATATAAACGGAGGGTGTACTCACTACCCCTAGGGACTCAATGTTATATAAACGGAGGGTGTACTCACTACCCCTAGGGACCTAATGTTATATAAACGGAGGGTGTACTCACTACTCCTAGGGACTCAATGTTATATAAACGAGGTTGTACTCACTACCCCTAGGGACTCAGTGTTATATAAACGGAGGGTGTACTCACTACCCCTAGGGACTCAGTGTTATATAAACGGAGGGTTTACTCACTACCCCTAGGGACTCAATGTTGTATAAACGGAGGGTGTACTCACTACCCCTAGGGACTCAGTGTTATATAAACGGAGGGTGTACTCACTACCCCTAGGGACTCAGTGTTATATAAACGAAGGGTGTACTCACTACCCCTAGGGACTCAGTGTTGTATAAACGGAGGGTGTACTCACTACCCCTAGGGACTCAGTGTTATATAAACGGAGGGTGTACTCACTACCCCTAGGGACTCAGTGTTATATAAACGGAGGGTGTACTCACTACCCCTAGGGACTCAATGTTATATAAACGGAGGGTGTACTCACTACCCCTAGGGACTCAGTGTTATATAAACGGAGGGTGAACTCACTACCCCTAGGGATTCAGTGTTATATAAACGGAGGGTGTACTGACTACCCCTAGGGACTCATTGTTTTATAAACGGAGGGTGTACTGACTACCCCTAGGGACTCAGTGTTATATAAACGGAGGATGTACTCACTACCCCTAGGGACTCAGTGTTATATAAACGGAGGATGTACTCACTACCCCTAGGGACTCAGTGTTATATAAACGGAGGATGTACTCACTACCCCTAGGGACTCAATGTTATTTAAACGGAGGGTGTACTCACTACCCCTAGGGACTCAGTGTTATATAAACGGAGGGTTTACTCACTACCCCTAGGGACTCAATGTTGTATAAACGGAGGGTGTACTCAATACCCCTAGGGACTCAGTGTTATATAAACGGAGGGTGTACTCACTACCCGTAGGGACTCGGTGTTATATAAACGGAGGATGTACTCACTACCCCTAGGGACTCAGTGTTATATAAACGGATGATGTACTCACTACCCCTAGGGACTCAGTGTTATATAAACGGAGGATGTACTCACTACCCCTAGGGACTCAGTGTTATATAAACGGAGGGTGTACTCACTACCCCTAGGGACTCCGTGTTATATAAACGGAGGATGTACTCACTACCCCTAGGGACTCAGTGTTGTATAGTACAATATGGCAAGGCGGAGTCTTCAATAGTAAAATTGTTCACCTCTTGTAATAGTTTGTAAAGTTTCGATTTCATTGATTGAATATATTCAACAGATTGCATATTTCACAGAAAATTCCATGAATTAAGGCTGTTGAATAACAAAGTACATCTACACATTTCTTCCTAGACAACTTTTAATGTATAGCATACATACTCTTCAATATAAAAGATGCGAAGGTTGTTCACACTATTCGACCTTACCTAGGGGAAGCAACTCCAATCAACTGTTCGGGCTTTTAGCCTTACTCAGGGGAAGTAACTCCACTGTCTCTCTAAGGTATCCTCAATGTGATTAATTGAACATGACAAAAACAAAACAAAAAATGAAAACATCATATAGATTTTGAAGATATGAGAAATAACTCGGTTTGGCTTAGGCCATCAACAAAACAATTTTTTAAATGTTTGGTGTATTTTAAAGAAAACAAATCTTGAAATTCCGCCAATCATTGATGTTCATGTAATGACACTTGAAGGTACAGTAGACGAGCTCCAAGCCACAGGTTCCCCGATGGTTTAGCCAACATCCGCCGAGTTATCCGCCCCTATCTACACACTGTAGACCCCTTATCTCGATATAATAACCATCAAAGACAACTTTAGATTAGGTTTAATATGGTTAAACATGCATGTATGATTAATGGTTAAACATGCATGTAATATCTTTATTAGATCGTCCTTCTGTTGTAACAACCCTTATGAAATGATGTGATGATCAAATTAAAGTCTCGATGCTCTCCTACCAACTACCATCCTCTACCCGACCCATGTATTATGTAATCTGTACAGAATTAGTTCCATTTCCGGTTCCAGGCTGCGCTGTGAAGCTAAATAAAAATACCCCATATTATATTTCACTTTTTAAGCGATTTGGCAATCATATTCTCTATGAACTTCAACTAAATCTTAGGAAGTTCATTGCTATAGTATATTTCAATGTGGTACCATTCGCGATATTAACTTAAAAACGTACACAATTTCTTGAAGAAAAATTAAAGTATAGATCTAGTTCATTGTCTCGTAACTGTAATATTTGTTACTGTGATCTTTAAAAATTATGTATATAATTCTTTTGATTTCCGAACCTAAACTAAATTAAATGATCAAATAATGTAAAAGATTGAAAAAAAGTTTCCTGGAATTAAGTAACGGGCTTGTTGTTGCATTCAAATAGTTATAATATTGGCAACTGCATCAAAAATAAAACTGCATTGTCTTTTAAGACAATGAACCATCAGCGAACCGTAGAGGGGAAACGACAATTTAACTGGTACGGCGACGTCTGTCCAACTTAGGGCGTAAACCAATAAATGCATGAGCAGTGAGTTCATAAATAATATACATGTAGTAATATTTAAAAGATTTTACGTTATATTAAAAAATGTTTTGCAAGTTCAGTCCACATAAGACGTTTTAACCAGACCAAAAATATATAAAATACTCGTATGCAAATTTAAATATGACCCTCATGACAATAAAGTGATGTTTATCATGCTTGTCGAAAAGGTGGCCGGATGACGTAGTAGGTAGTGAGTTTGTCTTTCACCAAGAAGTACGATTCCATGATTCTGGATATCTAGTGCCGCACTCCTATAGCACACAAACATTCTGTTATCAGATTTCTAGAAAAAAAAATCTATTAAGTTATTATAATTGAAGTACCAGTATTGTTTATCTACAACAAGCTAATTTACTCCATGTAATATGATAATGTATTTATCTCATACTGCTTCCCTATAGCGTACATGTAATATCTTTGTCAACCATGTTCCAATATCTACATTGTAAAATAACCTCTTGTTTCACGCTTTAAGCGTGACTGAATGAAAACAAACAAATATTGAAATCTCGGAAACACCACGTGAGTATTCCCCGGCTATTCTGAGCTAATAAACAGGTGATCAGAATAAACCATATACGTTTGACTTATTCCGTAATTGCTGTAAAATAATTACACGTTTATTAAGAAGTTATTCTTAGGCTTTTTTAAATCAAACGTATCCCAATGACTTTTACGTCAGTTAAGAGGCAGATTTGCTCCGAAAAACACAGTAAACATTAATTTTGATAAGTTAAACGGTAACAACTTTCAGTCACATCTAAATCCCATGTAGGTGGGTATGGAATCAGATGCATTTAAAAGATTTTGGTTCTTGGGTACACTAACAGTTAGTGCCATGAGGAGGGTACACTAACAGTTAGTGCCATGAGGAGGCTACACTAACAGTTAGTGCCATGAGGAGGGTACACTAACAGTTAGTGCCACGAGGAGGGGACACTAACAGTTAGTGCCATGAGGAGGGGACATTAACAGTTAGTGCCATGAGGAGGGGACATTAACAGTTAGTGCCATGAGGAGGGTACACTAACAGTTAGTGCCATGAGGAGGGTACACTAACAGTTAGTGCCATGAGGAGGGTACACTAACGGTTAGTGACATGAGGAGGGTACACTAACAGTTAGTGCCATGAGGAGGGTACACTAACGGTTAGTGCCATGAGGAGGGTACACTAACAGTTAGTGCCATGAGGAGGGGACATTAACAGTTAGTGCCATGAGGAGGGTACACTAACAGTTAGTGCCATGAGGAGGGTACACTAACAGTTAGTGCCATGAGGAGGGTACACTAACAGTTAGTGCCATGAGGAGGCTACACTAACAGTTAGTGCCATGAGGAGGCTACACTAACAGTTAGTGCCATGAGGAGGCTACACTAACAGTTAGTGCCATGAGGAGGCTACACTAACAGTTAGTGCCATGAGGAGGGGACATTAACAGTTAGTGCCATGAGGAGGGGACACTAACAGTTAGTGCCATGAGGAGGCTACACTAACAGTTAGTGCCATGAGGAGGCTACACTAACAGTTAGTGCCATGAGGAGGGGACACTAACAGTTAGTGCCATGAGGAGGCTACACTAACAGTTAGTGCCATGAGGAGGGTACACTAACAGTTAGTGCCATGAGGAGGGTACACTAACAGTTAGTGCCATGAGGAGGGGACACTAACAGTTAGTGCCATGAGGAGGGTACATTAACAGTTAGTGCCATGAGGAGGGTACACTAACAGATAGTGACATGAGGAGGGGACATTAACAGTTAGTGACATGAGGAGGGGACACTAACAGTTAGTGACATGAGGAGGGGACACTAACAGTTAGTGCCATGAGGAGGGGACACTAACAGTTAGTGACATGAGGAGGGGACACTAACAGTTAGTGCCATGAGGAGGCTACACTAACAGTTAGTGCCATGAGGAGGGGACACTAACAGTTAGTGCCATGAGGAGGGGACACTAACAGTTAGTGCCATGAGGAGGGTACATTAACAGTTAGTGCCATGAGGAGGCTACACTAACAGTTAGTGTCATGAGGAGGGTACACTAACAGTTAGTGCCATGAGGAGGGGACATTAACAGTTAGTGCCATGAGGAGGGTACACTAACAGTTAGTGTCATGAGGAGGGTACACTAACAGTTAGTGCCATGAGGAGGGTACACTAACAGTTAGTGCCATGAGGAGGGTACACTAACGGTTAGTGCCATGAGGAGGGTACACTAACGGTTAGTGCCATGAGGAGGGTACACTAACGGTTAGTGCCATGAGGAGGGTACACTAACAGTTAGTGCCATGAGGAGGGTACACTAACAGTTAGTGACATGAGGAGGGTACACTAACAGTTAGTGCCATGAGGAGGGTACACTAACGGTTAGTGCCATGAGGAGGGGACATTAACAGTTAGTGTCATGAGGAGGGTACACTAACAGTTAGTGACATGAGGAGGGTACACTAACAGTTAGTGCCATGAGGAGGCTACACTAACAGTTAGTGCCATGAGGAGGGTACACTAACAGTTAGTGCCATGAGGAGGGTACACTAACAGTTAGTGCCATGAGGAGGGGACACTAACAGTTAGTGCCATGAGGAGGGGACACTAACAGTTAGTGCCATGAGGAGGGTACACTAACAGTTAGTGCCATGAGGAGGGTACACTAACAGTTAGTGCCATGAGGAGGGTACACTAACAGTTAGTGCCATGAGGAGGGTACACTAACGGTTAGTGCCATGAGGAGGGGACATTAACAGTTAGTGTCATGAGGAGGGTACACTAACAGTTAGTGCCATGAGGAGGGTACACTAACAGTTAGTGCCATGAGGGGGGTACACTAACAGTTAGTGCCATGAGGAGGGGACACTAACAGTTAGTGCCATGAGGAGGGGACACTAGCAGTTAGTGCCATGAGGGGGGTACACTAACAGTTAGTGCCATGAGGAGGGTACACTAACAGTTAGTGCCATGAGGAGGGGACTTTAACAGTTAGTGCCATGAGGAGGGTACACTAACAGTTAGTGCCATGAGGAGGGGACACTAACAGTTAGTGCCATGAGGAGGGTACACTAACAGTTAGTGCCATGAGGAGGGTACACTAACAGTTAGTGCCATGAGGAGGGTACACTAACAGTTAGTGCCACGAGGAGGGGACATTAACAGTTAGTGCCATGAGGAGGGTACACTAACAGTTAGTGCCATGAGGAGGGTACACTAACAGTTAGTGCCATGAGGAGGGTACACTAACAGTTAGTGACATAAGGGGGGTACACTGACAGATAGTGCCATGAGGAGGGGACACTAACAGTTAGTGTCATGAGGAGGCTACACTAACAGTTAGTGCCATGAGGAGGCTACACTAACAGTTAGTGACATGAGGAGGGGACACTAACAGTTAGTGCCATGAGGAGGGTACACTAACAGTTAGTGCCATGAGGAGGGGACACTAACAGTTAGTGCCATGAGGAGGGGACACTAACAGTTAGTGCCATGAGGAGGGTACACTGACAGTTAGTGACATGAGGAGGGAACACTAACAGATAGTGCCATGAGGAGGGTACACTAACAGTTAGTGACATGAGGAGAGTACACTAACAGTTAGTGCCATGAGGAGGCTACACTAACAGTTAGTGCCATGAGGAGGGTACACTAACAGTTAGTGCCATGAGGAGGGTACACTAACAGTTAGTGCCATGAGGAGGGTACACTAACAGTTAGTGCCATGAGGAGGGTACACTAACAGTTAGTGCCATGAGGAGGGTACACTAACAGTTAGTGCCATGAGGAGGGGACACTAACAGTTAGTGCCATGAGGAGGGTACACTAACAGTTAGTGTCATGAGGAGGGTACACTAACAGTTAGTGCCATGAGGAGGGTACACTAACAGTTAGTGCCATGAGGAGGGGACATTAACAGTTAGTGCCATGAGGAGGGTACATTAACAGTTAGTGCCATGAGGAGGCTACACTAACAGTTAGTGTCATGAGGAGGGTACACTAACAGTTAGTGCCATGAGGAGGGGACATTAACAGTTAGTGCCATGAGGAGGGTACACTAACAGTTAGTGTCATGTGGAGGGTACACTAACAGTTAGTGCCATGAGGAGGGTACACTAACAGTTAGTGCCATGAGGAGGGTACACTAACGGTTAGTGCCATGAGGAGGGTACACTAACGGTTAGTGCCATGAGGAGGGTACACTAACGGTTAGTGCCATGAGGAGGGTACACTAACAGTTAGTGCCATGAGGAGGGTACACTAACAGTTAGTGCCATGAGGAGGGTACACTAACAGTTAGTGCCATGAGGAGGCTACACTAACAGTTAGTGCCATGAGGAGGTTACACTAACAGTTAGTGCCATGAGGAGGGTACACTAACAGTTAGTGCCATGAGGAGGGGACACTAACAGTTAGTGCCATGAGGAGGGGACACTAACAGTTAGTGCCATGAGGAGGGTACACTAACAGTTAGTGCCATGAGGAGGGTACACTAACAGTTAGTGCCATGAGGAGGGTACACTAACAGTTAGTACCATGAGGAGGGTACACTAACGGTTAGTGCCATGAGGAGGGGACATTAACAGTTAGTGTCATGAGGAGGGTACACTAACAGTTAGTGCCATGAGGAGGGTACACTAACAGTTAGTGCCATGAGGGGGGTACACTAACAGTTAGTGCCATGAGGAGGGGACACTAACAGTTAGTGCCATGAGGAGGGGACACTAGCAGTTAGTGCCATGAGGGGGGTACACTAACAGTTAGTGCCATGAGGAGGGTACACTAACAGTTAGTGCCATGAGGAGGGGACTTTAACAGTTAGTGCCATGAGGAGGGTACACTAACAGTTAGTGCCATGAGGAGGGGACACTAACAGTTAGTGCCATGAGGAGGGTACACTAACAGTTAGTGCCATGAGGAGGGTACACTAACAGTTAGTGCCATGAGGAGGGTACACTAACAGTTAGTGCCACGAGGAGGGGACATTAACAGTTAGTGCCATGAGGAGGGTACACTAACAGTTAGTGCCATGAGGAGGGTACACTAACAGTTAGTGCCATGAGGAGGGTACACTAACAGTTAGTGACATAAGGGGGGTACACTGACAGATAGTGCCATGAGGAGGGGACACTAACAGTTAGTGTCATGAGGAGGGGACATTAACAGTTAGTGCCATGAGGAGGCTACACTAACAGTTAGTGACATGAGGAGGGGACACTAACAGTTAGTGCCATGAGGAGGGTACACTAACAGTTAGTGCCATGAGGAGGGGACACTAACAGTTAGTGCCATGAGGAGGGGACACTAACAGTTAGTGCCATGAGGAGGGTACACTGACAGTTAGTGACATGAGGAGGGGACACTAACAGATAGTGCCATGAGGAGGGTACACTAACAGTTAGTGACATGAGGAGAGTACACTAACAGTTAGTGCCATGAGGAGGCTACACTAACAGTTAGTGCCATGAGGAGGGTACACTAACAGTTAGTGCCATGAGGAGGGTACACTAACAGTTAGTGCCATGAGGAGGGTACACTAACAGTTAGTGCCATGAGGAGGGTACACTAACAGTTAGTGCCATGAGGAGGGTACACTAACAGTTAGTGCCATGAGGAGGGGACACTAACAGTTAGTGCCATGAGGAGGGTACACTAACAGTTAGTGTCATGAGGAGGGTACACTAACAGTTAGTGCCATGAGGAGGGTACACTAACAGTTAGTGCCATGAGGAGGGTACACTAACGGTTAGTGCCATGAGGAGGGTACACTAACGGTTAGTGCCATGAGGAGGGTACACTAACGGTTAGTGCCATGAGGAGGGTACACTAACAGTTAGTGCCATGAGGAGGGTACACTAACAGTTAGTGACATGAGGAGGGTACACTAACAGTTAGTGCCATGAGGAGGGTACACTAACAGTTAGTGCCATGAGGAGGGGACATTAACAGTTAGTGTCATGAGGAGGGTACACTAACAGTTAGTGACATGAGGAGGGTACACTAACAGTTAGTGCCATGAGGAGGCTACACTAACAGTTAGTGCCATGAGGAGGGTACACTAACAGTTAGTGCCATGAGGAGGGTACACTAACAGTTAGTGCCATGAGGAGGGGACACTAACAGTTAGTGCCATGAGGAGGGGACACTAACAGTTAGTGCCATGAGGAGGGTACACTAACAGTTAGTGCCATGAGGAGGGTACACTAACAGTTAGTGCCATGAGGAGGGTACACTAACAGTTAGTGCCATGAGGAGGGTACACTAACGGTTAGTGCCATGAGGAGGGGACATTAACAGTTAGTGTCATGAGGAGGGTACACTAACAGTTAGTGCCATGAGGGGGGTACACTAACAGTTAGTGCCATGAGGAGGGGACACTAACAGTTAGTGCCATGAGGAGGGGACACTAACAGTTAGTGCCATGAGGAGGGGACACTAACAGTTAGTGCCATGAGGGGGGTACACTAACAGTTAGTGCCATGAGGAGGGTACACTAACAGTTAGTGCCATGAGGAGGGGACTTTAACAGTTAGTGCCATGAGGAGGGTACACTAACAGTTAGTGCCATGAGGAGGGGACACTAACAGTTAGTGCCATGAGGAGGGTACACTAACAGTTAGTGCCACGAGGAGGGGACACTAACAGTTAGTGCCATGAGGAGGGTACACTAACAGTTAGTGCCATGAGGAGGGTACACTAACAGTTAGTGCCATGAGGAGGGTACACTAACAGTTAGTGACATGAGGGGGGTACACTGACAGATAGTGCCATGAGGAGGGTACATTAACAGTTAGTGCCATGAGGAGGGGACATTAACAGTTAGTGACATGAGGAGGCTACACTAACAGTTAGTGCCATGAGGAGGGTACACTAACAGTTAGTGACATGAGGAGGGTACACTAACAGTTAGTGCCATGAGGAGGGTAAACTAACAGTTAGTGCCATGAGGAGGGGACACTAACAGTTAGTGCCATGAGGAGGGTACACTAACAGTTAGTGACATGAGGAGGGGACATTAACGGTTAGTGCCATGAGGAGGGTACACTAACAGTTAGTGCCATGAGGAGGGTACACTAACAGTTAGTGCCATGAGGAGGGTACACTAACAGTTAGTGTCATGAGGAGGGTACACTAACAGTTAGTGCCATGAGGAGGGGACACTAACAGTTAGTGCCATGAGGAGGGTACACTAACAGTTAGTGCCATGAGGAGGGTACACTAACAGTTAGTGCCATGAGGAGGGGACACTAACAGTTAGTGCCATGAGGTGGCTACACTAACAGTTAGTGCCATAAGGAGGGGACACTAACAGTTAGTGCCATGAGGAGGCTACACTAACAGTTAGTGCCATGAGGAGGCTACACTAACAGTTAGTGCCATGAGGAGGCTACACTAACAGTTAGTGCCATGAGGAGGCTACACTAACAGTTAGTGCCATGAGGAGGGCACACTAACAGTTAGTGACATGAGGAGGGTACACCAACAGTTAGTGCCATGAGGAGGGGACACTAACAGTTAGTGCCATGAGGAGGGTACATTAACAGTTAGTGACATGAGGAGGGTACACTAACAGTTAGTGCCATGAGGAGGGTACACTAACAGTTAGTGACATGAGGAGGGTACACTAACAGTTAGTGCCATGAGGAGGGTACACTAACAGTTAGTGCCACGAGGAGGGTACACTAACAGTTAGTGCCATGAGGAGGCTACAATAACAGTTAGTGCCATGAGGAGGCTACACTAACAGTTAGTGATATGGGGAGGGGACATTAACAGTTAGTGCCATGAGGAGGGGACACTAACAGTTAGTGCCATGAGGAGGGGACATTAACAGTTAGTGCCATGAGGAGGGGACATTAACAGTTAGTGCCATGAGGAGGGGACACTAACAGTTAGTGCCATGAGGAGGGGACACTAACAGTTAGTGTTGTATGAGGACGGGTGTCTAGGGAGACACCAACAGCCAGTGTTGTATGAGGACGGGTGTCTAGGGAGACACCAACAGCCAGTGTTATATGAGGACGGGTGTCTAGGGAGACATCAACAGCCAGTGTTGTATGAGGACGGGTGTCTAGGGAGACACCAACAGCCAGTGTTATATGAGGACGGGTGTCTAGGGAGACACCAAGTGCCAGTGTTGTATGAGGACGGGTGTCTAGGGAGACACCAACAGCCAGTGTTATATGAGGACGGGTGTCTAGGGAGACATCAACAGCCATTGTTGTATGAGGACGGGTGTCTAGGGGGACACCAACAGCCAGTGTTATATGAGGACGGATGTCTAGGGGGACACCAACAGTCAGTGTTATATGAGGACGGGTGTCTAGGGAGACATCAACAGCCATTGTTGTATGAGGACGGATGTCTAGGGAGACACCAACAGCCAGTGTTATATGAGGACGGGTGTCTAGGGAGACATCAACAGCCAGTGTAATATGAGGACGGGTGTCTAGGGAGACAGCAACAGCCAGTGTTGTTTGAGGACGGGTGTCTAGGGAGACACCTACAGCCAGTGTTGTATGAGGACGGGTGTCTAGGGACACACCAACAGCCAGTGTTGTATGAGGACGGGTGTCTAGGGAGACATCAACAGCCAGTGTAATATGAGGACGGGTGTCTAGGGAGACATCAACAGCCAGTGTTGTTTGAGGACGGGTGTCTAGGGAGACACCAATAGCCAGTATTATATGAGGACGGGTGTCTAGGGGGACACCAACAGCCAGTGTTGTTTGAGGACGGGTGTCTAGGGGGACATCAACGGCCATTGTTGTATGAGGACGGGTGTCTAGGGGGACACCAACAGCCAGTGTTGTTTGAGGACGGGTGTCTAGGGAGACACCAACAGCCAGTGTTGTTTGAGGACGGGTGTCTAGGGAGACATCACCAACCAGTGTTGTATGAGGACGGGTGTCTAGGGAGACACCAACAGCCAGTGTTGTTTGAGGACGGGTGTCTAGGGGGACATCAACGGCCATTGTTGTATGAGGACGGGTGTCTAGGGAGACATCAACAGGCCATTGTTGTATGAGGACGGGTGTCTAGGGAGACACCCACAGCCAGTGTTATATGAGGACGGGTGTCTAGACTAGGTGTTTAGAGAGAATAGACACAAACAGTGGCTTCAACACTGACCATTTAACGTTTTGAATTCCTCGATCGCCACACATTATCTCAATGAGCATTTTACATTGTTATGCATCAACATTGAATATCTCTCGCTGTTTAAACATTCCACAATGTATACAGAAAACAATGAGCATTTAATATCTGTAAAATTTTAATATCGTCACTCAACACCGAATTTAGGACATTCATGGTTGATAGGGTATCCTATGATATCCCAAACCTAAACTAACTCGTATGTTAGTTCTCCTATACGGAAACAAAACAACGCCAGACTCTTATCATTTCACAGTTATAGATGGTCATACAGCCGCGAAAATAATCGGTCGTAGAAGAAAGTTTTTCACAATAGGCAGTCGTCCATATTTCTCCACTGTATATTTGAATTTATCCATGTATGTTAAACTATGATACTAACATCAAATATACTATGTACATGAAATCGTATACAGTATAATTAAGGACATCAAACGTCCCTCAAAACGCTGTGTAGTTATCAATAGCGAAAACTAAACATTTTATGATCTTTCCCAAAAACAATGGAATCCTTGAGCTAAATTAATATTTTATGAGAATTAGGTTAATACTCTTGATTACATACTATTTTGTTATTTTACTAGTATGAGACATATATATAAAAAAAAAGAGAGAGAGTTAATTACGTTGAATACAACTTGAATACAAACCATCTCAAACTACATATTTTTCAAATAAGACTCTGTCCATATCTTTCGAGATGGCACATTTTTCTTGGGTTTCTGGGTTGTTCCGCTGAATCACGTGTATCATGTGTTTATCAAGAATTAAACTTTTTGCTCCGTGAATTGTTGTACTCCGATGAGCGTAATAATTAGGTTTGGATTTATTTGGTTGTGGGTAAATTTCCATTGTTTGTGTGTTGAAGTCCTTTTCAATTAGACTCTTAAGATTTCTTTCCTTTTTCCCCTCTCAGTTTTCGTTCACTTTTGTATTCAACTTTATATCCCTTCGTTGTTATTTGTGCAGATGTTTGTAAACCACACACACGTTCATTGTGTTATCATATCTATATATGCTGCAAGATTTGGAGATTGTACACATTCAAATTTTGAAATTTTAAACAAACAAACACTTTTTGATAACGATTCATATATTAACTGTGCTTTCTGGTAGACTTATTGTGATTTTGAAGTTATGAAAACGTGTACTTCAATTTTATATCTATGAAATAAGATGAAAATATGGAGGTTCACCCTAAAACCGAGAGGGTTAGCAGACACGTGTTAATTGTATCCGGTATTTGGCACTGAAACTACTAAGTATGTCTACGAATAAATGATACTTTGATTTTATCTCCACTTAAATAGGAGAAAATGTTGAGGTTATTATAAAAAAAAAAGAAAAAAAAGACGATGTTTTATCTAAACAAAAATGTTTTAATTTTCTCTCCAAAAAGCATCCTCCATATCATAGCAATAAATACACAGATGTCTAAATAAATTATTCATCAAAGAACTTTGCAATAAAATAATTAGATAAGATAATTAGTACAGAGCGGGGATATGTGGCGTATCCTCTACCACGTAGAATCTGATGGATTTTTATCAGTTTGTATGCCACGGGTTCCACTGTCACAAATTAATTTAACAATATAAAAAATAGAAGACATGAGCCATTTCTACTCTCGGGCGAAAACAAACATTAAAGCGACAGCAGTTGTCACTGGCATAACCTATCGAGGTACCTTTGTTTTCAAAATAGCAGTTCTTTTGGTTAAAACAGTAATTAACCGTTATGATGTTATAATTAAATGCCAAGTCTTATCACGAAAAATGAAGTGCATCAATTTAACATGTCTTCTATGTAAAATAACCGGTATTATGACTAAGTGGGTGCATGTACATGTCGACAGACCATATTCTAAATGTATAGCTAGATATCTGGCATGCTTACCTCTTTAATATTTTCTTTACTCTAAATCTAGTTTTCTCCGACATTACAGACCTATACTTGTCCGCAAAACATTCATTTTATTATTCTTTTTTAGTTTCCTATTCATGATGATAATAACAGTACCAATTTATAACTGGTAGATCTACTTAATACATAAATAGGTTCCATTAGTAGATACCACCCACCATGATGTTTAAATACGTTACCCTCTCTCACTAAATGGATTATAACTTATCCTAAAACCTTTTCTAATATAGACATGCTTTATATGTATACATGTACGTCTCAGGAATAACAATTGATAGTGTTGTTTGTTATCGGTGAAACATTTGTTATAACTTAGATAAAGTAAATAAAACATAACTTTGTCGTGTGATTTCCCCCTACCCGCCATCCCCCATCCCTCCCATGCAGTTCATGCCCCAATGATTCGCCTTTTTCAGTCGGTGCTCTCCAAAGAGAAAGTTTAAAATAGCATCTGTGACGTCACGTTCGTAAACCAAGATGGCCTACTGAGGGGCATGTTTTGTTTGTGGAAGGATTAAGATTGTTGGTTTTCGGTGTATTCTGTTGTAAAAGAGGAATTTATATGAGCTGATTATGACTGTGTAGGTACAAGGAATTATCCCGATTCTCAGATTTAAAGATCGTGTTCAAAATGGAGCTAGAACACCGGAAATATCAACCAGCGCACACTGGATTTTAGTGTACGAGGTTTTTACAGGCAGCCGGTGCAGATATTCTTTCTGTTGTAGCCTAGCTTCGTTCATCACTCACAGTTCATGGTGCACTCTAAGTGGTTTTACGATGATATTCTTTTAGATCCATACTCCCATCCTTGACTATTTGTAGATAAAATAATGTAATTCCAATATTTCATTTTATATTCATTGTTTGTAAACATCGATCTTGTGTATTAGAGTAGTCGGGGCCTTGTAACGGATCTTTGTGCGTTAGATGGGCCCCGTGTTCTCAGCACTTCAAGCTCATAAACTGCTATCGTAATTTGTGAATTAGCAAACTAAAGAGCTGTTTCTGTTCTAAGTGAATGTATTTTCTAACATAGAATGTGTAAGTCTTAGAGCGTGAGTCTTGTGTGTATTGGGATAAAGCCATTGTGCATTAGGAACATGTTATGTGGATAAAGACGTTTTTCTGCAGCATATTCTCTACTAGATGTAGAATTTTAACTATTTTTGACAATGTATAGGTAATGTGAAATAAATCAATTGATAAATTGGTTGAGTGGCTAGCTACCCGCATCAGCATTTACAAATGTCCCTGGTATTGTGTCCAGTATAGTGATGTCTGTGCTCAGGAAAGAGCTTCAGCTCCCGATGCTGTCTAGGAGATATCCACTATTATGTGTGGTGATTGTGATGATTTTGTGTGTAATTTGGGGTGTGGAAGCCTGTCCCCCGGGCTGCACATGCATCACCCTAAAAGCCAAGGATGATAAGAGTGGGGAGACTCCAAGGATAGGACGGGGACGCAAAGTCAACTGTGCAGAAA
The DNA here is from genome assembly GCF_902652985.1 of Pecten maximus. Classification (NCBI taxonomy): domain Eukaryota; kingdom Metazoa; phylum Mollusca; class Bivalvia; order Pectinida; family Pectinidae; genus Pecten; species Pecten maximus. Next base: position 21,275,812 of record NC_047026.1, read on the forward strand.
ATCTGTCGCCAATAACATCAGCAGATCAGATCAAAAGTCTCCCGCTTGATACAGTTATTATGTAAGTATGGAAATATTTAGTGATTGATTAAACAAGGAGACAATATACTCTAATACTACATCTCTAAATGACATATTTAAATAAATTTAACAGCTTTAATCTGTCACATTCACCTATTAAATTCAATGGAGTGACAGAAAACATTTTTATAAACAAGATATAACATCATAATCAATTGTAATTACAGACTGATTATTAAAACAGCTTTTTTTTCATACCATATTAAACCCCTTCCTGTCCCTGGAAACGGACAGTGCATTGAATTTGTAACCATTTCCAATGTCATCATCAGCTGTGCTGTGCCTTTATATTGTAGCACTGATTGAATTCTACACTTGTATGGATTCGGACACACTTGATTTTATTCTGAAATCTTATGGTACCATTCCAGGTCAGGGATTTATGTTGGTACTTTGGTAATGAACACTTGATTTCCTTTCAGTGGAAGTTATTTCTTATTTTGGTGTTAACTACAAAAAAAAACAAAAACAAAAAAAACTATGTGCTGTGGTTTTATAAAGTTGTCTTCCTGAGGTCAGCATTGAAATTTAATCTTCAGTTTTACGAGGATAATGAGTAACTTTCAATTGGTATCCACATGCATACATTCTGCTAGAATTAAAAAAATAATAATTAGATTGCATTCTTTATATCCAAAATTAAATCACTTTGGAATAATGCCACATTCCTGTTTCATTTTATGTAAAGTCTCTGAGAACTGTAGAAATAATTGTTTTTCTTGTGGATCTGCATTATATAGGACTACATAAAAATACATGTAACAGCCATATTACTAGTGATCATTTGTATTAAGCTATTTGAGACATAATTTAGTAAAAAAATATTATCTTGCTACATATATATATACCTGCTGGTATTCATTATTTTTTCCAACTATACCTTTCCATATAATTTCCACATAATCAACCACAGCTAGCCCAGTATTGTGTACAGAGTTTATAGCTTTGTAACTGTGTGTGTGCAGTGAAGAGCACACGGTGAAGGAGGGCAACCCTTTAGTCCGAAGATGGAAGGGAGAGATTCACACACAGTCATTGCTAACATCTGTAGGAACTATATAAACACACCTCCAGAAGCATGATTCACATCTTACAAAAATAAACTTCAGATTTCTAACAAAAATAAACTTCAGATTTCTGATATCTTTTTTTACATAGAGTTTTTTTTGTATGGCTGACATTGAAATGCAGTGGATTTTAAAGGACTAGGTCAAGAACAACTGATTTCATGAGAAAGGAAACTGTTGTGTATTAGTTCGGAATATTTTTTACCCATAGATTAGATATCATCATCTTTTTTTCCACCCATAGATATCACCACCTTCTCTTTACCCAGATATCATCACCTTCTCTTTACCCATATATATATCATCACCTTCTCTTTACCCAGATATCATCACTTCTTTACCCATAGATATCATCACCTTCTCTTTACCCATATAGATATCATCACCTTCTCTTTACCCATATATATCATCACCTTCTCTTTACCCATAGATATCATCACCTTCTCTTTACCCATATATATCATCACCTTCTCTTTACCCATAGATATCATCACCTTCTCTTTACCCATATATATCATCACCTTCTCTTTACCCATATAGATATCATCACCTTCTCTTTACCCATATATATCATCACCTTCTCTTTACCCATATATATCATCACCTTCTCTTTACCCATAGATATCATCACCTTCTCTTTACCCATATATATCATCACCTTCTCTTTACCCATAGATATCATCACTTTCTCTTTACCCATATATATCATCACCTTCTCTTTACCCATATATATCATCACCTTCTCTTTACCCATATAGATATCATCACCTTCTCTTTACCCATATATATCATCACTTCTTTACCCATATAGATATCATCACCTTCTCTTTACCCATAGATATCATCACCTTCTCTTTACCCATAGATATCATCACCTTCTCTTTACCCATAGATATCATCACCTTCTCTTTACCCATATAGATATCATCACCTCTTTACCCATATAGATATCATCACCTTCTCTTTACCCATAGATATCATCACCTTCTCTTTACCCATATATATCATCACCTTCTCTTTACCCAGATATCACCACCTTCTCTTTACCCATAGATATCATCACCTTCTCTTTACCCATAGATATCATCACCTTCTCTTTACCCATAGATATCACCACCTCTTTACCCAGATATCATCACCTTCTCTTTACCCAGATATCATCACCTTCTCTTTACCCATAGATATCATCACCTTCTCTTTACCCATAGATATCATCACCTTCTCTTTACCCATAGATATCATCACCTTCTCTGTACCCATATAGATATCATCACCTTCTCTTTACCCATAGATATCATCACCTTCTCTTTACCCATATTCATATATCATCACATTTTCTTTACCCACATTTTTTGCTGGCAAGACCACTTAGTCTGTAACAAATTCTGGGTTTTAGCGATATCGTTGTAAGAAATATTCTATTATATTATAAAAAATCCATGAATTTTTCGAAATTTCAGGCAGCTAATTTTAAAAAGGGTCAAATAGACAGTATAATTAGATATGGTACAACATACAACAGTCAATATAGACATTTTGAGAATGAGAATATCCTTTCAATGAAAACAATCTAGTATAGAACTAAAATAATTAACATTTGGTTAAAAAACTTCAAGGTTGTTTCCCCTATCATAATGTTTGATCAATGTCTGCTGCAGGTCTGTCTGTGAAGTTCTATAAAATGTGAATGGAAATCTTTGTATAATGTAATATGATCTTAAGAAAGTCTGCAGATCTAGATATGGAACTCCCACAGTTGGAGATTAGCAGAGATGTAATTGTATAGTGTTGATGTATCAATCATTAGTGTATAGGAAGCCAGCCCCAGGTTACCGGGCACACTCTGGTACCCCCAAACCTTAGCCTTGGTTATGCCATGTGGTGCCCTATTAGGGCTCAGGAAATGAGGATTATGGTCTAATTAACACAAAACTGCAGGTACCAGTTGGTAACTTCATTATGTACAGCTTATATAATACTGCTAATCTTTATAGATGTTTTTTTACCTGTACAAAGGGTAATACCTTTGATAGCTTGCACCTGTTTATGTCACATCATACCTGTGTGGGTACACAGGTGCTCATGATGTGACACAAGACAGCACAAGAGCTTCCGGAACCTACCCGGTAATCGTTTTGGGTACATATCAAAATTGTCTAGTTTATTTATTGATATAGTCATATAATTCAAGTTGTCATTTCATTCTGAGAACATAAAAATGTCATACAATTCATCTTAATAAAAATTAAAATATATACAATGTATCATGTTTTATTCATTTTTTTGCATCAATGGGACATTTTTACCATAGTTTTTCCCTCCTCTACCTCAAAAGTGTTTTTGTTATGATATTGATTTTACAAGATTTAAAGGTTAAATAAAAATAATACAATGAATTATAGTATGTCATTTTACCCATGCCAGCGGTTAGTATTATAATTACGAGACATGCTTGGTATGCACAGGTACTTTATATTAGATTCTGGTCACAATAAATAGCTAGCATTGACAATGTTGATGATATAGCTAGCATTGACAATGTTGATGATATAGCTAGCATTGACAATGTTGATGATATAGCTAGCATTGACAATGTTGATGATATAGCTAGCATTGACAATGTTGATGATATAGCTAGCATTGACAATGTTGATGATAAAGCTGGCATAAACAGTACTAGTTTTAGTGATATAGCTATATATATATAGTTAGGCATTGACATTTTTGATGATATATATATAGCTTTATAGCTGGCATTGACATTTTTGATGATATAATTATAACTTGGTACTGAAAGTGTTTATGTTGATTGATTGGTATGACATTGACAGACATTATTGGGGATATTTGTATCAACTCTTCCAGTTTGATAAGTTCATGCATCTCTTCCATGACAGCATAAAAATATGGCACAGAAATATATATTTACATTTATAAATGAATACCTGTCCATTAAAAACCCTGAAGTGTGTAACAATCATGTTGTTTACAATGTATTGTAAATTAATGTGTTACCTCAGAGACATCTAACCTACGCAGGTGCAACTCTGCATATCATTTTCAAAAGGATCCTGTTATTTTCATTGTAAAAAAAAGATATTATGGAAAAAGATGCATATTTAGAAATAAACTTATGTATCTATATAGCTTAACATGCACAATTAACGGTAAGGAGAGAACGAAGCACTGATTTAGTTACTGAGTCTGAGAAAAGGTGTCATGTAACCTCGTTACAGGTGTATGGATAATGTACACAGGTGTGGTCAGGTACACAGGTAAATCATTAGACTGAAGGAGAATTCCATGTTAATTGATTTTATACATGAACATCATGAGCAACATACGCTATTGTTAGGTAATACATGTTGTAATGTTGGAGACTTTACCTGGCCCCTTCGATTTCTCACCTGTCCAGGTATACAGATGTTGTAGTATATTGTCTAGGTAACATTGCCACATTGTTATGTGTGTGGCCTGTAATGTATATCATTGTTAGGAAGACTCTGTAATTAATCGCTGTGTCTAGATTGATGGCCCTGTAGCGAGACAACACACATACCTAGAGGAATACACATTGTTCCATATACAGAATATATCTAACTGAAGAAGGTTGACATAGTGCTAAACTCTCTGTAGAATTATTTTGTGCAAAAAAAAAATTGTTTTTAATTTGTAGAATTAAAAAAATAATCCATTAAAAATCTTACAAGTACCATTGTTCTTGATGGTGACGGATATAAATAAAACGTTACCATATTTTTTTCAACATTAAGCCTGTACTGAGCCCACCCATATCTGTAGTTGTTGCTGTTAGATCTAGAATTACCATGCCTTTTATTTCATTGTCCTATAATAAGCCAAGCCCTTCATTGTGAGTCTGCAGGACAATCATAAACATATACACAACCTATACTAAACCAATCCACAACAAAACCATCATCAGGCAATAATATCAGGTGCTGTTATATATATTGTGTTATGTGTACTGGTGTTGTATTATATTCCATAAAACCTAGCTATTTTCAATTCATTTCTAGCTTTATAAAGAAAAAACCCATAGGAAATAGTAAAACAAATTTCAGGAATCAAACTCAATTTATATAAGCTGCTATATATATATACGGTAAACCTCCGGTTAGTTTCGAACAAAATTAAATGAATATTGACGAACCTGTTCAAATTATTCGAAATTATGCTTCAGGAAATAAGCTTGAGTTCGAACTATCTGAGTCGATATCGGCGAAAATCTCGGCAGAGTTAAATCATTAGACACAAACACATCCATCGTAAATCTGATACGTAACAACGGCGACCTGAACAATGGCACATTTATATATAAGTAAGTAAAATGATAGTACATGTATTTTATTTAATTCAATTGATCGTTAAACGTTCTTCATTTCACAATAATTATGATGGTTATTGCGCGAAACCGCTCGGGCAATGCGTAGCTACAGTATAGGCCCCAAAACAGTACATGCACAGTACATGTATTTGTACAGTATAATCTTTGCATGGTTATATTTTTATCTGAATCAGAATCTATCGCTATATTATTGTAATAAATGGTCTCTTTAATACATCAAAAGCACTAGTCTACATAACCTGTTGCGTTTACGAAAGCACTACTGTAAATATAGGCGATATATGTTGATAAAATTAGGTCAGAACATCAACATGTCTGCTTTTAAATATGCCCAGTCATATTATCTACCAAACATATTTGATACCTGCAAAATTATCCCATCACTAATTAGGACACCTGTGGATTGTTTTGACTGGATATGAATGCTTTTCACGTCACTCAGCATGATCGGGCAGCCGATCCTTTCAACTTTACCGCAACCAACACCTCGCGTGGCCTGCTTACCTAGAGGTTGCAGGTTTTCAGGTAATACCTTGATTGGCAATACTTAAGAGATGTCCAGTCACAATTAAATAATCATAATGCTAAGTTAACACTAGTTATATGTGAAAATACACGGACGATTTCTTAGTTTGCCATACAGCGCGAATACAAATATCGCATGTTATTTATACATTGTCGGGGCCTAAATTTGCAATCAGCTGTTTCATGCGTGGTGAATTTTGCAATGTAAAAAAACTGAATTAACGCTAAAATATGTGGCATATATTAAATCACAGACACATTCTAATGATCACGCATACAACCTAATAACCTAAACGTGCCTGTTGATCAAATTTAAGTCTTGGCATTTTTTCTGGGCTGGTCATCGGGAACGGGTCGTCGCGAGCTTTCAATGGAGTTTGCCGGAAAAATATCTTACTTTACGTTTTTCATTTGACATGTTCAAACTATCCGAAATAGTGTCAGTTTTATAAACAGCCAGAGTTTGAACTATTACTAGCTAAAAATTATTGATTTTCTAGAAAAAAATGTGTGTTCGAACTATCCGTGTGTTCGAACTAGTCAGAGGTTTACCGTATATATATATATAGTCCTACATACACTTCACCAATGCTATTATAGTATCCAGGAAATAATCACTGAAAATGCAGTTAAGGTATACGTATCAAATGAAAGATAAAAATATTGTAAAGGGAGGTAACTCTAAATGTTATTAATTACTTAGTTGAAGTTTTCAGTTTTGACAAATACAGATTTTATGCCTAAGAGGAAGTGTTTTGGAACTAATTTGACACTACCTATTTATTGTACATATACTTCTAATTAAAATCTTATTGATCAATTCATATATGCATGTTATTGTTTTGTCATACCAAACATTGTCTTTTCATCATAATCATCAGTTTCTTGGAGGTCTAGACCCCCCTTCTAATGAATACTGATTATACATTACTATAGACATTAATAGCCTAAATGTGTACATAATCAAGTATGATCTGGGCTGTGGTATATATATAAAGGAAACAAGATTTGTTGTGTTTATAAACAATGATACATCTTCTTATCCTATATTTCATGTTATAAAATAGTTCAAAACATTATTTCATTAAAAACATCACCTTGTTTAGTATGCTTGTTTTAAGCTATTATTAATTAATTATAAGAGTCCAAGTTCTCAGTGTGTTTCCTTATTTTTGCTTCATTTCTTTTTTGAAAAGAAACCTTATATAATTACTTTGTAAAAATTGTTGATCCAGTAATAAACCCATACCTGTAATACATGTATATAGCTATGTCGATCCAGTAATAAGCACATGTCTGGTAATATGTCGATCCAGTAATAAGCCCATGTCTGGTAATATGTCGATCCAGTAATAAGCCCATGTCTGGTAATATGTCGATCCAGTAATAAGCCCATGTCTGGTAATATGTCGATCCAGTAATAAGCCCTTGTCTGGTAATATGTCGATCCAGTAATAAGCCCATGTCTGGTAATATGTTGATCCAGTAATAAGCCCATGTCTGGTAATATGTCGATCCAGTGATAAGCCCATGTCTGGTAATATGTTGATCCAGTAATTATATAATAAGCCCATGTCTGGTAATATGTTGATCCAGTAATAAGCCCTTGTCTGGTAATATGTCGATCCAGTGATAAGCCCATGTCTGGTAATATGTCGATCCAGTAATAAGCCCTTGTCTGGTAATATGTCGATCCAGTAATTATATAACAAGCCCTTGTCTGGTAATATGTCGATCCAGTAATAAGCCCTTGTCTGGTAATATGTTGATCCAGTAATAAGCCCTTGTCTGGTAATATGTCGATCCAGTAATAAGCCCTTGTCTGGTAATATGTTGATCCAGTAATTATATAATAAGCCCATGTCTGGTAATATGTTGATCCAGTAATAAGCCCATGTCTGGTAATATGTTGATCCAGTAATAAGCCCATGTCTGGTAATATGTCGATCCAGTGATAAGTCCATGTCTGGTAATATGTTGATCCAGTAATTATATAATAAGCCCATGTCTGGTAATATGTCGATCCAGTAATAAGCCCATGTCTGGTAATATGTTGATCCAGTAATAAGCCCATGTCTGGTAATATGTTGATCCAGTAATAAGCCCATGTCTGGTAATATGTCGATCCAGTAATAACCACATGCCCATGCCCAGTGTATGTCAATCCAGTGATAAGCTCATGTTTAGTAATATGTTGATCCAGTAATTATATAAATATAACAAGCCCATGGATGTCTGGTAATATGTTGATCCAGTTATATGCACATGCCCAGTATATATATATGCCCTGGTAATATATTGATCCAATTATATGATAAGCCAATGCCTGGTAATTTGTATTTTTGGTTTGAAAAAGAATGTCTTTAGTGAAAATGTCAAATTTTGAATTTTTCAGTGACTTGAGTAAAAATGCCATTACTGTTCTGAGGCGAGCATCCTTCAATCGACTGTCTATGCTGCGTAAATTGTAAGTAAAACCTTAAGCTAATCACCATATTTTTTTTCTGCCAGCAGCCTGCAGTCTCCTTTTAATTCCATTGCTTGGCTAATAAGTACACTTAAGTATCAGCTCAGCACTGGAATCGATATTGCAAGGGATCATTTAAGATCTACCTGCTCAATTCAAACCCTGTATAAATGGACACTGTAAAAACCACATCTTCTTTCAGTGTAATTCTAGAAGTTGAACACGGGAAAAAAAGAATTGCTGAGGCAGGGTTCAATTCTGGGTGCAAGATGAAATTAATTACCCCATGAAATATGTTAAAAAATATCTTTTGAACTTCAAAACTTTTAACTTTAAAACGTAACTTTATGATTGAAGGGGTATAATATACCATGATACTCTCCGTAATGCACTTTGTGTATGTGTAATTGTGTGTAACTCGACAAAGGAAGTGTCATATTGACACCCATGGAGAAGCAAGTTGTCTATGAACCCAACTCGAATTTATTGTCCTGGAGAAGTGAGCATTACACGCTGGCTAAGCCAGGATAAAACTGGGGTTACACAGTTGATAAAGGGCCAATGACGACACTACACGCTACCATTGTTGTAACAGATATATTGTAATAATGACTTATTATACAATTACAGAAAGGTGAGAATGTTTAAATGGTAGTATAAGTATAGGTAGCAGTGGCATTCACGGCTCTATGATGCGTTATATATTTTTAGCCCACCATCATCAGATGGTGGGCTATTCAAATCGCCCTGCGTCCGTGGTCCGTCGTCCGTCCGTCCCTCCGTCCGTCCGTCCCTCCGTCCGTCCGTCCGTCCCTCCGTCCGTAAACAATTCTTGTTATCGCTAATCCTCAGAAAGTACTGAAGGGATCTTTCTCAAATTTCATATGTGGGTTCCCCTTGGTGCCTAGTTATGCATATTGCATTTTGAGACCAATCGGAAAACAACATGGCCGACAGGCAGCCATCTTGGATTTTGACAATTGAAGTTTGTTATCGCTATTTCTGAGAAAGTACTGAAGGGATCTTTCTCAAATTTCATATGTAAGCTCCCCTTGGTGTCTAGTTATGCATATTGCATTTTGAGACCAATCGGAAAACAACATGGCCGACAGGCAGCCATCTTGGATTTTGATAATTGAAGTTTGTTATCGCTATTTCTGAGAAAGTACTGAAGGGATCTTTCTCAAATTTCACATGTAGGTTCCCCTTGGTGCCTAGTTATGCATATTGCATTTTGAGACCAATCGGAATTCAACATGGCCGACAGGCAGCCATCTTGGATTTTGATAATTGAAGTTTGTTATCGCTATTTCTGAGAAAGTACTGAAGGGATCTTTCTCAAATTTCACATGTAGGTTCCCCTTGGTGCCTAGTTATGCATATTGCATTTTGAGACCAATCGGAATTCAACATGGCCGACAGGCAGCCATCTTGGATTTTGATAATTGAAGTTTGTTATCGCTATTTCTGAGAAAGTACTGAAGGGATCTTTCTCAAAATTCATATGTAAGCTCCCCTTGGTGTCTAGTTATGCATATTGCTTTTTGAGACCAATCGGAAAACAACATGGCCGACAGGCAGCCATCTTGGATTTTGACAATTGAAGTTTGTTATCGCTATTTCTGAGAAAGGGCTGAAGGGATCTTTCTCAAATTTCACATGTAGGTTCCCCTTGGTGCCTAGTTATGCATATTGCATTTTGAGACCAATCGGAAAACAACATGGCCGACAGGCAGCCATCTTGGATTTTGATAATTGAAGTTTGTTATCGCTATTTCTGAGAAAGTACTGAAGGGATCTTTCTCAAATTTCACATGTAGGTTCCCCTTGGTGCCTAGTTATGCATATTGCATTTTGAGACCAATCGGAATTCAACATGGCCGACAGGCAGCCATCTTGGATTTTGATAATTGAAGTTTGTTATCGCTATTTCTGAGAAAGTGCTGAAGGGATCTTTCTCAAATTTCACATGTAGGTTCCCCTTGGTGCCTAGTTATGCATATTGCTTTTTGAGACCTATCGGAAAACAACATGGCCGACAGGCAGCCATCTTGGATTTTGACAATTGAAGTTTGTTATCGCTATTTCTGAGAAAGTACTGAAGGGATCTTTCTCAAATTTCACATGTAGGTTTCCCTTGGTGCTTAGTTATGCATATTGCGTTTTGAGACCAATCGGAAAACAACATGGCCGACAGGCAGCCATCTTGGATTTTGACAATTGAAGTTTGTTATCGCTATTTCTGAGAAAGTACTGAAGGGATCTTTCTCAAATTTCATATGTAGGCTCCCCTTGGTGCCTAGTTATGCATATTGCATTTTGAGACCAATCAGAAAACAACATGGCCGACAGGCAGCCATCTTGGATTTTGACAATTGAAGTTTGTTATCGCTAATTCTGAGAAAGTATTTAAGGGATCTTTCTCAAATTTCATATGTAGGTTTCCCTTGGTGCCTAGATATGCATATAGCGTTTTGAGACCAATCTGAAAACAACATGGCCGACAGGCAGCCATCTTGGATTTTGACAATTGAAGTTTGTTATCACTATTTCTGAGAAAGTATTTAAGGGATCTTTCTCAAATTTCATATGTAAGTTTCCCTTGGTGCCTTGTTATGCATATTGCATTTTGAGACCAATCTGAAAATAACATGGCCGACAGGCAGCCATCTTGGATTTTGACAATTGAAGTTTGTTATCGATATTTTTGAGAAAGTACTGAAGGGATCTTTCTCAAATTTCATATGGAGGTTCCCCTTGGTGCCTCGTTATGCTTATTGCATTTTGAGATCAATTGGAAAACAATATGGCCGACAGACCGCCATCTTCGATTTTGACAATTGAAGTTTGTTATCTCTATTTCTCAAAGTACTGAATGGATCTTTCTCAAATTTCATAAGTAGGTTCCCCTTGGTCCCTTGTATTGCATTTTTGGACCAGTCTGTCCTGAAAACAACCTGGCAAACAAACAGCCATTATCGTTAAATCTCAAATTTCTTATATAGCTAGGATTCTCTTGTTTGAAAAGTACTGGAGGGATGTCTCAATTTGCACAGATTAGTAAAATGAAGGGAAAAGTAGAGAAAAGATCAATCTGACATGGAACCTATGAAGATCATTCAATGGTGGGCGCCAAGATCCCTCTGGGATCTCTTGTTAATATATGTACTATGTAGCTTCTTCTCACATGCACAGTGTGAGAGAGGTGCAGAACATGAGTGTTGATATATTAATTTGTACATTTGGTGACCATCGAACTGCTATCACTATAAATGCTGCATGGCCTTTATCAAATGCTCTACTCTACCTAGCTGTATAACTACCCAACTCTGTTCTGTTTTATGACAATCCTGTGATACCCATATCACATGTACTCCTTCTTGATAGCAGTTGTATATGTAAGCATACAGTATTGATAATATATTATAGACATATTTTCACATATGTAGGCATTAACTTACTCTCATTTGGAAATATTTTCTTTCGTATGTATAATGTATTCAGATGAATTTGATACTTGTTGATATGTCTAATTATAATAAATATAATGATACCACAATTGTCACCAACAAGTTCTTATTCTGAGAATGTGATTAAACCTGGGTTTACCTAGATTTGCATGGTGGGTACTGTTGATGAAGCAGAAGATGCTAACCCTTCAGAAACACCTGGTCCTATTTTCTGTGCACTTTTTCAAAGGTCTTGATGCCAATCTATTTTTTAATTGTTCATATATATATATTACCCTCAAGGATTTCGAGTTAGAAATATGGTTTTGTTTATGTCGGTTATTGGTGGAAAGAGATACATGTACATTGTACGATAAAATATTAAATTGTGGCTGTATGTTGTAGTTGTGTATTCACTATTGTACATGACTGAGAGGAACGAGACTGTATGTTGTAGTTGTGTATTCACTGTATATACAACTGAGGTTTATTTCCCCCATGCATGCAGGTATGAAAATTCAGATGAACTAATATACAACACACATGTAGTCCAGTTTTTGTCTGAGGTACCCTAACACACATATGTATTCATACTTCATAATGGCTGTGTGATAATCAGGAACATGTTTTCTGAGAGTTTCGGGAGAAATGATACTGGAAGTATGTATCTGGTCTGTGAAAAAAAAAGAGTTTTTGCAACAGCTAATATAATTATGTCAAATAGCGATGGATTCCCAAATTTTACTTGCAATATGCTAACCACAAGTGCTGAAGCCATCACTGAAAGTAAAAAAGCAGATATAGTGTATGTCAGACAATAAAACAAAAATGGACTCCTGTTTATTATAATGCTGCGGGAAGATCAAACCGCTCAGTATGTTGGGGTACGTGTCTGAATTATATGCATTAGGATATGCCTGCAGCTGTGTCTAGGCGCTATTTCACCATGTACTGCACAAAGATGAGGCAGTTTTAGTTCTTATTGTAAGGTACTTGTTTAACAGATCAATTTTACTAGTTAAATATCAAATTTTAATTTTTCAAAATATTTTGATAAATGGAATATGATTTTAGTAGATTTAATTGTTTTTTAGTTCAGTATTTTACATGAATAACAAACATACTTCAAGCTAAAGTATGATTAAGTCATAATGATTATATTTTTGGTGAATTGCAATTGGCCTAAATAACTTCCTGATTGGATGAACAAAACCAATGTATCCTTGCCTTCCTAGCCCTGCTGGGTTCAGGAAATAAGGGTTCCCTAGTCTCTACAGTTCTCAGTTTATGTGTACGACGAAGTTAATTACATTTGAACTTTTATACACCTGTAAAAAGACGAGCTGAAGGCCAGGTATGGCAGCCATTGATAAGACCTGGGGAAGACACACAACACCGGGAGGGCACTCAAACTTTTCAGTGTTTTTTTTCTCTGAGCATTTTAATGACATGTTTTACCTCTACAATTAGGCTCATAAAAAATCACAAATACGACAGTTAAACAAGATAGAGGTCCAAATGATTAGGAAGGACAGACAGAAGATGCAGGAATAGGGCAAGAATATAGGCCGTTACTGCGCATACAGGCCTAAGGAGCAATAATATAGGCCGTTACTGTGCATACAGGCCTAAGGAACAATAATATAGGCTATTACTGTGCATACAGGCCTAAGGAACAATAATATAGGCTGTTACTGCGCATACAGGCCTAAGGAATAATAATATAGTCTGTTACTGTGCATACAGGCCTAAGGAACAATAATATAGGCTGTTACTGCGCATACAGGCCTAAGGAACAATAATATAGTCTGTTACTGTGCATACAGGCCTAAGGAACAATAATATAGGCTGTTACTGCGCATACAGGCCTAAGGAACAATAATATAGGCTGTTACTGCGCATACAGGCCTAAGGAACAATAATATAGGCTGTTACTGCGCATACAGGCCTAAGGAACAATAATATAGGCTGTTACTGTGCATACAGGCCTAAGGAACAATAATATAGGCTGCTTGAGTTGGTCTAAGGAGCAATAATATAGGCTGCTTGAGTTGGTCTAAGGAGCAATAATATAGGCTGCTTGAGTTGGTCTAAGGAGCATGAGTATAAGGCTGAAGAGGTTATATGTAGGCCTATTAAAGTGTAGGTGTAGGATGTTTGTGAATAGTCTGAATATGTAGAAATATGTTTTTTGTGTAGGCTGAAGGTGTAGGAATAGGCTGTATATGTGTAGTTAAAGGTGTATGAATAGTCTGTGTGTGGTCTTAAGGTGTAGGTATTGTCTATTTGTGGGTAGGGATCAGAAGGTAGCTATTTATGTATGCTGAAGATGTAGGACTAGATGGGGAGCAGTACTATACTATATGCATGTAGATCCAAACGATAAGCTAAGCTAAAGTTTGTTTGTTTGCTTGGTTTATTGTCCTGTGAACTGCCAGGGTCATTAAGAAGATGGGTCTCCTTGTAGTAGTTGGTGACTACCTCAATGAATAACATACAAGAGGCCCTTCGCATGCCATCCAGAGTAATTAGGGGAGAGTGCCTTGCACAAGGGCACATGTACAACCACACCAGCATAGACCAGCCCGTCTCTCAGCTTCCCAAAAAACCACAAATGACACAGGTAGGGAGCGTGGAACCAGTCACCTCAGATCCTCACCTGAGATAATGTGGCCAGGGGCCTAACTGGCTGAGCTATCACGGCCCCTACGTCTAAATTATATAGTTATATAGGCTGATGGTAGGAGGGAGACTTCTACTAGATATCTAATATACACTATCAAAACAGTTTTTTTCAAGGGAGTTTAACAGATGTTAGCTGAATTCTGGCAAATGAAATGTCGGACATAGACTTGGAATTCTCTGTGGCATGTAGAACTGGGCTACGATAGATAGCTATGTACCTGGGTCTCACACGGGAGGGGGTGATCAACCTGATGGAACGGCCAGGCCTTCCAGCAATCCTCTTCACACCCTCTGGTTTGTTGATGTGTTTTCCATATGGCTTAGTGGTAGTTATCTAAATTTGTGATCATTGCTATTTTACTGTGCAGACGGTTTAAGAGAAATAAAAATGGAGTTGTTAAGCAAATAAGACCTTTAGAATTCCATGAAGGAGTTTGGTACATTTAATAGCACTTGTTGAGTAATCGAAAGGAAGGTTAGAGTTGATTCAAATTGCAAAATGTATATCATTTGATCTAAGGAAAGATTATCAAAGAAACTACAATAGGGTGGGTTGAGGGTTAAATGATTTATTTCCAGGCTCTGTGAACTTTAAAGTCTACCAGTTGATAGATTTTAGGGTGTGTTTAAATAACACTGGGAAAAAAATGGCTAGTTTTGTACTTCCCATTAGCTGGTTTTAATGGCAACTTGGAGAAAACTATGTACATACTTTAGCCTGAGATATTTTTACTAATGACAGTTGATAAAATGGCCCTTCCTTCTATAAATACCTAGGTCAGATCAATTCCCAGTATACATGTACAGCCGTAAAAATCAGCTGGTTCATTCCACTCTATACATAAACGTGTTTTACAAATTAGATGGCCTCAAGAAGTATTGAAAAAATGAATATAAGATTATTTTGCTTAATTAAACTGAAAAAAGTTTTGTTGTCAAATTAAAAAAACCCAACAATATTTTAAAGTTTATTGAAAAAAAGAAAGTTTTTTTTTTCAATTGTTTGGAAGAAGATTAGATGCTTCAATTTAAATAATTCAACTACATGTGGTAGAAAAATTTAGAGTTATTTGAAGTATGTAGGCAGGACTTATATATTTTGGTTAGAAGTAGTATACACACACCTTATAGGACAGAATGTGTGATTGAAGTCTTTAGAGTTATATTAGGTGTCAGTGTGTTTGTGGTTGGTCATATGTGGGTCACCATATATTTCGGTAGATATATAAATATGCTGTGTAAATTTTACCATGTCTTGTAATTAGAAATCCTCACCTGATCAAAACTTTACAATCTTGTTACTTAAAACACACAGGTGCTATGTAAAAACAAAGACATCCTTTGTCATCAAAAAAGTGTCAAAGTTTTCTCGAGCAAATAGTTACAGGAAAGAAAGCATTGAAAAAATAAAAATCTTTCCACCCTTATCATTGTGTTGAAGACAGACTGGGAACTGTGAGAAATTAGACTGACTATTGGATTATTGGGATCCTGTCGGGGGACAAGGGAACTGACACAGCCCCGTTTGTTTATAGGGGCCTGGGCCTGGGTATATAGGCTTAATCTGATAAAAGAGTTTTATCTTGATTTGATTGTTCACAAAACACAGAGACATCAATCCTGACTTCTGGTAGAGAGCAGGCCCAGTGTCTTGTGGAATTGACATGTCATGCTTCTTTGTTAAGTGGGCACAGTTTCTTCCTATGTGTAATATAATTTACCGTATTTAGACACAATTAAGCCCATGACTACAAATTGAATAAGCCCCCTTCCTCTTTTTGCAGAATCATCACTTTTATAATATAATAATAGTGATCTAGATGTGGTTCACAATTAAGTAAGTCCTCTCCAAGCTTGATACTAAACTTTACAGTTGTAAAAGGGGTCATTGCTCTTTCAGGGACTTATTTAGGGTATTTCAGGGGCTGATATTCCGGGCCGATATTTGGTCCCTGATTCTCTTGAATTTCAATCTTAAATTTCTCAGACAGATTTATTTTCCCAAGCAGATGAACTTTCAGATTCTGTCAAATTAAGGCTCAGTACATATTCCAGTTTTTCTAACGATGATTGGTACTAATGTACCATAAAGTCCAACAACTTGTGACTTAATTAGTTTATACAGAGTTATCCACAACTTGTCTTTAGTATATATACCTGTTTTGTGCAACCATCCAAATGCAACAAATTACCAAAACTGTTGAAAATGACACAAAAATTTCCCGGTTTTGGGCATGATTATGTCAAGTTCAGATCACTATGTAAACTTCATTTAAAAAGTACAAATTGTAATAAGAAGCTTCATTTGAAGTTTGTAGTTATGCTAAATTCAATATTGAAGTCGTATACCAGCATCAATACATCAATGTGGTACATGATCATGCAGTTTTCTGCCCAAGAACAGTACAGATTCTTGAAGTCTGCATTTTTCATTTGTATGAGTCTGAATTGTAAAATGTACAAAAGGTCTGCATGTCATCTACCTGCATAAATCACATTGAAAGGGTTTGGAAACGAAACAATAATGGTTACAGAATTTCTGTGAAATAGGAAAGTATATTCCCCTTCCACCCCCCAGAAACCAAAGTTAATTTTCACATTCACAGTGTGTTGGGTTTGAATCCTACCAATATTGATTTGAAGAGGAAATGGCTGAATTTTTGTGGAAATTAGATTAACTGCCAGATTGAACCAGTTCCCTCTGGGGAGTTGTTCTGTTACAGTTTGAAATTAATACAGCCGGCCTAGGGGCCACCATCTTATCATGACAAACTCCATGTTGTTTGGACTTTTTTTGAATAGCAACACAAGATATCAAAGACTAAGGGGACATGACATTTTGGGATGGAAGTATGGTGTGTTCAGTTGTCCTTCCTGAATCACCATTAAATATCAGCACTTATTGGTAAATTGCTTGTTACCGCCAGAAACATGTACAGGATTGAGTCAGCCTCCATGTCAGATTCCACAAAAGAGCAATCAAAGGAGGAAGTACATGTGACCTTTTCACCTCAGGCAGTGGACATTGGTCAGGGGTCAGAATAGGCTGGACAGTCGGGGTCTTGTTCATTATGATTGCTGTCTGGCTTGAGGCTAGTGTCATGCTTGTCCACAAACAAAATTCATCATTAAAGCACCTGGGATAATGAGCTCCATGAGAGAGAGAGAGAGCTCCCTGTTTTTGAACCAGTTTTAACCTGTTGAAGCACCTCCAGCAGGTCAAGTATTATGCTGGTAGCTCAACTAGTATGTGTGTCCACAGTAATATGCTATGTAATTGTTGTTATGGACAAGGGCACCTGTTCAATATAAAATTGTTAAAAAAATAGCACACACCCTGAAAAACTATAACATTGAAATACAATGAAAATAAAACAAAATAATATTTCATCTGTCCTTCTTTTTCCAGAAATTAGTTCCATGTCTGGTAATAAGCCCACCCTATGTCTGGTAATAAGCCCAGCATGTGTATTAGGAATGCTAACAATTTCATTTTCCTGCGATAAGCCCACCCCTATTTTGAGTCAAAGTTTATCTGTTCAATGTTCTACAATTCAATAGGCCAACCTACAGTATGTCTATACTGTTATTGAAGAAAAAGTTCTACTAAATGCTTTTTCATTGTCCTGTAATAAGCGACAGCCCTACATCGAGTGAAAGTTGATATGTTAGTCCTGGAGGATAGATGGTAGGATTTTGGCCTGTTCTCTAGATTTTTTATTTGACACATAAAGATTGCTGCACATATAAAGTTCAGTGTTTAGAGTTGACAGACTAATTATGTAAGTCTGTAATTAGCCAGTGTGGGGTGTGGGGTGTTGGGAATAACAAGTATTTGGACTTCATCAGAGTGGAGTGATAATTGGGCAGGTTCTCCTAATTTGTGTTACCAACTGGTGCCATATATAGTCAGTAAGGATCTTGTAAAGCTTGTGTGTAGGGGGTGGAGGTAGAGTGGGGGGTGGGGGTGGGGTGGGGTGGGGTGGGGTAGGGGGGGTGGAGGTAGAGTGGGGGTGGGGTGGGGTGGGGTAGGGGGGTGGAGGTCGAGTGGGGGGTGGGGTGGGGTGAGGTAGGGGGGTGGAGGTAGAGTGTGTGTATGTGGAAGGGAGGGGGGGGGGGTTGGGATGGAGATAGAGTGTGGGGGAGGGAGTAGGTGAAAGAAGAGGGGTCATCAATGGACCTGGGAATGTTTGACAAATGTCTCGTTTCAAGATATCGTTTTGATGTTACGCAGATAAAAAAAAGTACACGGAAAAAACCCTGACAGGCAGGTGAACCCATACCTTCTCACGTCTGGTCTGATCGGGGAATTGAACCCCAGTCACCTATAGCTAGGTAAAAGATGAGTGGGCTACCACTGTGACACTCCATATATATAGCTACCACCGGAATCAAATAATTTGATAATTGTTTTAATATGATATATCTGCTGATGTTTAAACACTGATTGTTGATATTTTGTTCAGTTATTAGGAAGTGAATTTGATGTTGAGTTTAGGAGCTAAACTTATCTGATAAAATCTTATATACCAGTACCCTACACCCTGTTGAATAATTAGGATAGCATATATACTCTTCAAAGAAGGGTAATGTATTTTACAGATGTTTGGCCATACCCAGTCAGTGGTAACTATGATTCACTGTCTTCATGAGGTTCAGATATAAATCCAGTAGATCTGATATTGTATATAACTTGAGGCACTTTTTACTGTTAAAAGTGTACTCCAATTCTCTGTCTAGTGTGTAACTGTCATTCATTATCTTTTAAAGTAAGAAACACACAGTTATGGTCTCACTTCCCAAAGTAAACTTTGACCTTGAACTAGGAAGTGCCTCATTGCTTCATATCTGCTAAGGCAGGATGTTTTCCGAAACAAGAAAAAAAGTCATCTGAAATTAATTGCACTAGTTCTTGTTTTCGTAACATTTTGGGAATGTTTCCAGGGTCTATTTCAGTCAATAAATTATTTCTTTAACTCTGGTTACATCAAAACTAATCTTGATCTAACGAGTGTTTTATATTTGTGCAACATGGTGAACACACACATGTACATGACCCTACTGTCGAAAATTTCACTTCCAAATATAATTACACTGTAAATAATTCTACTCAATATGACTATACAGAGTTTGTTTGACCATTTTCTTTCAGAGATGCAGGTGCCCTAGCTATAGATAGTAATCACAGTGTCTGTATTTGTCCATCTGTCCATCTTTGTCACTCATTTTCATTTCTGGAAATTAATTTCAGAATCTAGGAGTAAAAAAAAAAATGTTTGAGCAGGACATTCCCTAAAGGTCAAGGTCACTGTTCTGTTTGAGGTACAGGGGAATGTATACAAAATGTGGTGATGTATATGTTTACATGTCCGTATAGGGCCCTTTTCTAGATCTCCTGACAAGTCTTGGCCCAGTATAAAGACAACAAACATATATGATTGTAGTTTATCTAGATTGTACAACTGTATTATTTCCTTCATAGACTTTATGGCAAAAACTGTGTCGTTTGATACTAGTTTATGCTTTCAGGCAAAATGAATTGGCGACACAAGAGATACTTAAATTTGTTTTATTGGCTTAGATGTAAGTAATAGAATAATGATAAACAAAGAAATCAAGTCTTTATATGTATATAAGATATATTATAATCCAAAGTAACTTTGCAGTAAAAAAGGAAAAGATTTTTGGCAGATACAAACAATATTGTCATTAGGAACAGCTTGCGAAATGCATTATATATATGTATGGCTTGTATAAATTATACACATGTCTTTAACTAACAAAGATGTAAACCGATTTGGACGTTAATTATTATATTTTTTTTCCCGTGATTGTTAATTTAATCTGGGGATTATGATTACATAAAAGCAAGTTGGATACATACTGTACATTGATAATAATATAAGCAGTTAATGGGTAAAAAATGTCATTATGGCAGGTCCGAGTAGTGTAATGAGCACAAATGTACATGTACAGACCCTTGTTTTTCATGTGATCATCACAAAATTGAGATAACTGTTGGTGTGAATGATCACCAGATATATAGAGATCATTGTGGTTGGTGTGATCACCAGATATAGAGATCTTCCTGTGGTGTGATTACAGAAATTACAACCTTATAGCTGTTTGCTGGGCATACATCTCCTTGTTACTGTGTTACGGTTAAGATAACCATACTTAAGCTTGTAGTCTTTAATTGTTGGTTATTTATATCACAACATAAAACGAGAGCAGCACACTTTGTTAGGTTTATGTTGTAGAAGTGCTGTGTGGTACTCTTGGAAGCTCGCATTTCATTGGTCACAGATTTGACAGGTTTTGTATCATTGTTCACATCCCCGAATTATGTTAATTTCCATTTACAAAAATATACAAAGTTTTTTCAAGAGTCACCATGCATGGCCAGTCTCAATTGAGCTATTGATATTGTAATCACCTTTGTCTGTTGTTGTCTATCATCCTTGTGTTGTGCCTTGTTTGTCCATAAACAATTTTTATTTTCAACTTCTCTTCCGAAACCCCTCAAACCAACTTCAATTGAAATGTTGCATAAACCTTCTATGGCCAAAGGTCAACCAAAAATAGAAAATGTGAATTATATATGGTCCTCAAAGGCCATCACCCAGGGACCTGAAGGGACGGGGCAAAAAGGGGTCAAATTAACCGTAATATTTCAGATGGAGTTCCTGTTATTATAATCTTATCATGCTTTAATCATATTCTTTGACAGTCCTAGCTATGATACTTTAAACTTTGTACATTGTTTCCATAGCCAATTTCTATTAAAAAATGATGATGATTCTTGCAGTTTCTTAGCTGACTTTGATTTTAATGTTTAGCTGTAACTGCTGTATATAATTAACCTATTCTTTATCACATGTAATGTATAATGTTGTCTTCTAACTCTTTAAACTGATTTTCAATGTTTGATCCATAGTACGTTCGTATGTAGCCTCACTTGCATGTCTGATATATGATGTTATGTATAAAATTTATCATTTCATTTCCTTCCCCTGACATGTTGCTTTCCCGTATACATTCTACACTAAAGGCTTTCTATTAATTTGTATATATGCTTTTCTAAATGCATTGTGTAATGATTTTTAATGCATCAGACTTAATTATCTCATCCTTACAGAATGTTTCCTGATATGTCCGTCCCATCCCCAGGGAAAACCCTGATGTATGCATCCAACCCTTCCTGGGGTAAACCCTGGTGTATCCATCCCATCACCCCACTCCCGGGGAAATCCTTATGTATCTGTCCCATCCCCCTCTCCCAGGGAAACCCTGGTGTATCCATCCTATCCCCCCTCCCCCTCCTGGGAAAACACTGATGTATATATCTATCCCATCCCCCAGGGAATACATACATTTAGAGTGCTGGCGGAGTCTTCACTGATTTTCTGTTGTCCTGATTTGATCACTATTTAATATTTGTTATTGTCAAGATTTTATCATCCTTGATCTTCAATCGTGAATGCTTTGTATAAAAAATAAATTAATTTCAATATCAATTCTTCAAATGAAAATAAGAAAAAAGAAGACAATATTGATTGTGAATTTTGTGTCCCAATTCAAAATGCTATGTGCCAAAGATATAAGTAATATTTAAATAGATTTTATATATTTTTTTTTGAAAATTTTCTCCTTTCACATTCTACTAGGTGGTGTTTGTGTGTGTGTGAGCCTGTTCAGTTTTCTGTATCTTCACAAAAACCAAATATCCAGCAATTTGCTTTTTGATATGTACTGTATTTTGTCCTGAGTAGGGAAGGATGATTTTATGGAATTTTTACATTTGTGAACATCAAAGAAATGCGGTAGTATGTTTGACTGTAGGCCTCTCTATCAACTGTAGTCAACAGGATTTTTTATGATTCACTGCACGCATACAGTGGCAAATCAGCAGCTCACTCCAGGGCTGAGGGAGAGGGTATCGAGGAGGGGGATGTGGAGATTGCTTGCCTAAAGATGGATGAAGTAGGAAGCTGTGTGTGTGGTGTGGATGAGAAGTAGGGATAGCATCATATTTATTGATGAAAGATTGTGTGTGTGTTCGGACAAATAACCCCCCTTCTTCATTTTGGTAAAATCATCAATTATAAATTATAATAAGCTAAAAGTAATTCACAAACATTTTACCTGAGGGGAGGGGGCTTATTGGAGTATAAATACAGTGTTAATGTTGAGGATAATGTTGAGGATACGGACAATAGAATATGGAGGTGGAAAGCAGGAGAATTGAATAAGTATAAAAGGAAGGAATAGACAACATATCGGGAGGTACAGATGAGTATAAATATAGATAAAAGAATTAAGATCTCCAGGGGGAGAAAGATAGGAGAATATTGGTATACAGGGGTTTGAAAACTCAGTGCATGATAAGTAAGAGAGGATAAAAGGAATATCAGGCTTTGAAATAGTCTGCAGAGAAGTGGAATGGTTATAATACATCAGAATATTAAATGGAAGAGATATGAGGTTATGAAATACTGTATGATGTGGAAGGGATGAGGTCACAAAATACTGTATGATGTGGAAGGGATGAGGTCACAAAATACTGTATGATGTGGAAGGGATGAGGCCACAAAATACTGTATGATGTGGAAGGGATGAGGTCACAAAATACTGTATGATGTGGAAGGGATGAGGTCACAAAATACTGTATGATGTGGAAGGGATGAGGTCACAAAATACTGTATGATGAGGAAGGGATGAGGCCACAAAATACTGTATGATGTGGAAGGGATGAGGCCACAAAATACTGTATGATGTGGAAGGGATTAGGCATAGAAATGGAAGGAATATTTAGGAATTGAAATAATTAAAAGGAGAAGATATCAAAATATTGTATAGAACCAGAATCCACAATTCTGCTGCTCATTGTTCCTACTGGCAGCATCATTCAGGTTGATGCTTTTGGCATGAAAATAAACCAATTACTCTCACGTTTTCCAGTTGGTTGTGTGTTTTACAGCCTGAGGTATCTTATACACCATGTGATGTAAAGAGAGTGTGAAGTTTAACGGTTAATTTGATTGTTCGGCAGTATGATATATATTAACACTATTTCTGCATGCTCAGAGAAATTGCAGCACAGAAGTGATTCTCTCTGCTTCCATCGTGACCTAGATTCTTTGGAGCCAATCCTCAGACTTCCTTCCAAATACATGTAGTCTTTTAAATTACTGATGAATTATTAGTATTTATAGGATTGTATAAGGAAATTTCTGATAACTAAATCACTTGCTTTCATGAAGGGTTTAACAGAAACTGATGAGAAATGGATTACCAGTATTTTAAGCTTATTCGTCTTTGACTTTGAATGACCTTTATGAATATATTTTACGACAAGAAGATTTAATTTTAGAAGGATGTTCGTTGTGGTGTGAATTCAATACAGCTAGCTCATACCAGTACTCTCAAGTAATAGATATTTAAGAACTTAAGTTCCAATACATGATTAAATGTATTTGAAAGTGAGGCTGATCCCAAAAATAAATATCATTTGTACCATTGCAATGATAGATCTGATTATGTACATAATTCATTTAATAGGTTTTCATTAAGTTCTAACGTTTTTGCATTTTTTTGGCGGGGTTGCACATCGGGTATTTAGCTCTGAATTGGAATATACCGATATGTTTGTTAAACAGGTGTCGGTGAAGATGCTTTGAGTTTGATGCGAGTTCAAATCTTGGGATTAAATCCATAGATGTGAGAAATAACCTGAAGCCATTTATTGAATCGGATGAGAATTTCTATACTAACAATGTTAGACATCTCTGTAGGATTCTGCCATATTGGTTGCTTCCCTAAAGTAACATCGTTAATCCCCTGTCATACATGGTGAGTAAAAACTGAGCCCATCTGGGGATCAGGTATATAAATTAAACCTATAGGCTTTTACAGATCGACTGAGATTCGTGGTATTTGTGTCTGGGACCAGATCCCCCTTGATATCCCCATATCCCTAAGACACTATACCTCAGATACAGAATTACTGGATTCCTTATGACTTTAAGATTCCATGTACATTGGTAATAAACCACCCTCGTTAACACCTGGATTTCAGAACTAGGTCAAATTCAGACAGAATCGTTCCCTACTGCCTGGGGGTGATGAAGTTAAAGGGATCTCGGCTTCGTTGGTCGATTTGTGTTGTTCCTGGACCCTGAGATGCATTCTGCATTAGATTTAAATAGTATTTAATTTTCGAATATACAGTACAAAGTTCAATATTATACTATATATAATATTAGACAAGTAGAGTAGGCTTTTAAATAAAGCTACATTCAGGTGGAGGCACATAATTACTGGTTTGTATATATTGTTAAACGTCCTATCAACAGCTATGGTCATTTAAGGACTCCGTCCTCAGTCTGCTAGATGCATGCATTCAGTCTATGTGTGCGTTTTGGGAGGCTGTGGTATATTACTATTTGTCTCTTGTGATAGCGCTAAACTGA
This sequence comes from Pecten maximus, assembly GCF_902652985.1. NCBI lineage: Eukaryota > Metazoa > Mollusca > Bivalvia > Pectinida > Pectinidae > Pecten > Pecten maximus. Next base: position 21,300,924 of record NC_047026.1, read on the forward strand.
TTCTGACTTTATAGTGCTATCTCATTGAAGCTTACTGCCGAAGACATCCAGATGCTGAATTTATAGTGCAATCTCATTGAAGCTTACTGCCGAAGACATGCAGCAGGACACCTCACCCGTTCACATTATACTGACAGCTAAACTACTTCCAAAGCATAAAGTGAGAGCTGTAACTACCATTTTTATAGACGTGAGTGTGTCTTAGGCAGGAGGCAGGACCTGAAGCCTTCATAGGAACGAATGCTCCATGCTCAAAAGTGAGGCAATAGGGAGACAAGAGAAAGAGATCAGATCCCATATTTTGTCTTATAGTCATCCGGCAAAGGATAATAAAATAACACAAAAAGGATAGATCCATTGAGATGTCCATCTAAACTGAAGATGGAAATTGGATTAATTGTTAAACTAGCCACCAATTCCAAAGATTTTGTGAATTAAGATTTGCCCAGCTGAATTCTGATCCTAGATTATCTCCCCTAGTTTGAAATATCCTAGAAACCAAATAATAAGGCTTAATTTCATTGATTCAAGAGAATGTGAGGGCCAATGTAATTAATCACAAGTATATGTATTCATTACTTTACACTTTATCCTGGTAATCATAATTTCCTGCATAAATATCAATCTTTGTTTTAATAATTCTATGGCCTTTTGCATATGACAGATTTAGACCAGCCAGCTACAGTAAAACTTGTTTATAACAAAGTCCAGGAGACATGGCGAAATAGTTCATTTTATCTGAAATATTTTATATGATATTTTAACATAAATAGGGTTGAGCAGAATTAGGAGATTTTAAGTTACTTCAACAGAAATTTGTACTAGGTCTATTCTTCTCAGTTAAGTTGACTGTAATAAAGTAATATTTAGATAAAATCTAATATACTTATACGTCTGAAAGTTACGTCTGAAGAGTTAAACATTTCCTCAGTATGTGGTGTAGAAGCATATTGGTGAAATGCTACTTTGATCCATGATCCATAGGTGAATATTCTGATAAGAGTTGGCTAATATCCTTACCTTGTCTTGTCCCCGGGGACAAGTGTTTGAATAGGACGGTGGAGCCTGATCATTAATGTATCTGTAAGTCTGCAAAACTATTCATTGACAATTCACATTACCCATGGAGTCACATTAATTTCACAGATCTCAACATTTATTTTGTTAGTTCTGTTTAAATTAAAAAAATTAAAAGGATTCATTCAAGGATTTGTGAGAGAAGACATGTGTTTTTTTGCATGTTGGCTACATATAGATGCAGACTACCATTTACTGTTGGGGTTATGGCACATATACACTTACACCAGCAAATCTCTCACAACTTCAAAGGCAGAGAAAACTTTATCAAAACCTCTTATCCATACTGTATTTAACCTCTCCAGGGATATTAACTGCCATGATAAATCCCAGAGTCTAGAACTAATATGTACCCCGTTCTACACTTACAGTGAAGATCCATGCTACAGCTCCTGGTATCGCCATAGCCAGCAGCAGTAGACATTTCTACTCATCATTACCCATTTCTTCCTGTGCTTTGATCTAGAATGAAGGGCTTTACTTACCAAATCCTTTAAAGTCCCATTTTCAGAAGATAATATGAAAAGTATGATGCACTATTTAGGTTTCCCATCCTAATCCCCACATGCGGGAGGTGTGGTGCTACCATCAGTTCTATGGGTCTTATAAAAGTACTGTACTGTACTCCTACCTTAGATTGCTGTGTTTCCGTTCTTAATTAGCTCTGTCCTCCTTCCTAATTAGCGACCAGCTAACGAGGATGTACAGTATGTAATGCATGTGAGCTTGGAAACATATACCATAATTAATGTTAACATCAGGTTTTTGACAGCCATTAGGAAGAATGATGTCATGTTCAGATTTTTCAAAAAAGAAATAAAAAACCCCAACTATATATGGATACTCTGTATGTAATTGTAGCCAAGAAATGTTATGTATATGTAAGGTCATACTTAAAACTATGTTTTATAAATACATTACAATATGAGATATTTTATAAGCTACAAGGTACATTGTTTGTATTAGGTATCCCCCTCCAATTTGTCTAGTTATATTTAGAAATCCCAAATGACCTTACCAAATGAATCCTAATAAACCACTCCCCAACAAAAAAAGTTTAGTTTAAATATTTGGAGAGGGCTTATTTGTGAACCAATTTTCAGCTTACTATTTTAAAATTGACGAATTTGCAAAATTGAAGAAGGAAGGAGGGGTGTACATTGTTTGCAGATAGATTTGGTATTGTACTAATTATTCATTTGATAAATTTGTCTGTATAGCTAGGTCCATGACATCATTCCTGAGTATGAATTTATCTTATACATATTGTTTTTTATAGAAATTTGTCACATGAAGAGATCCGGATCCAGACATATCAATTTATCTAGCCTAATATACATTCCAGACTGGATTTGTCTACTGCTGGCTTATAGCCTTCTTTATACATGCATGTTAATTGTAACTATGACATGGAATAGCCAGTCTACACATACAAAAATTAACATTTTTTGATGAAAAACATTAATAGAAGTATGAATGACTGTGATAAATGAAGTAAAAATTGTCAAGGTCGTTTGTCAGCATGCGATGTACCTGTAACTGTTTATCAGAGTCATAACATGTCAGGGATAAGTTTTCTTGCTTCATTTTAAAATTCTTTGGAAGTCATAACATGATTTTTGTTTGTTTCAGATATAGAATATTCCCATATAGATATATACAGCTGGACTTTAACTGTCATGGGAAACAAGAAATATATTTATACAGTGACATTCATGTCCTAATGAAAACGACACTCATCTTCTCTATATGAAGTTAGTTTGCATTAATTCATGAGAAAGGTGCTTTAAACATGTTTGGATTTTATCGGTTTGAACATTAATGGCAATGTTATTGAATTCCTACCTTGTATGCCATAACTTAAGTAATCATAATTTAGTTACAGCACCCTGCCTTTGTTTGTGAGCTATGCCTTGGGCTATTAAGGTAAAATGCATTCTGATTTAAAGCACCTGTGGGACTAGGATTTGGTCTTGGCCAGATGGTTTGTAACAAACATTCAGCTGAATCAGAGACACGCCTCACCAAAATATAGTTTCTCAGATTGTATCGTGGGGTTTACTGTTGTTCATACAGCAAGAGATTCCATAACAATTACATTTCCTACAACACACACAGTTATCTAAAACAAAAAGTTTTGACAGTATGAGGAAAAAGGACCATAATATGGGTCAAAGGTCGTAAGAAAATTTATACTGTTGAAGTGCCAATGAAAATAATCTTTGAAGGAAACTATAACATTACCATATGTTTAGATAGAGCAAATGTGTGCTGATGTACAATGGCATACAAGGGCTATATACAGTCGTTAGCAGAGTTTGCTAATGAGGATTGAATTAAAACAAATGCTCGTTTCAGCCAATAGCCTTTCCATATGTTACTATAGAGAAGGTTTCCTATTTATTGACACAAGTTTGTAGTCTTTGTGATTGGCTCAGTCAATTAAGGATTTAACCTAGAGATAATTGTAACAGAATATATTTTTGTCTTTGATAATCATTTTTGTGTATATATGTTGTAACAGAAAAAAAGTCTACCAAAATCAACCTTTGGGAATATGTTTTTTTTCTGCCCTAATTGGGGCAATAAATGAAGTATAATTGCTTGCTAGACCAACTTTGAAGTGAAATATCTAATTCTGGAATAATGCAGGATATTCCAATATGGGGTGAATAACTATATTGTAAGACCAGTCCATGTTTAGTAAATACAGATTATAGCCAAAAAATCAATAGGAACTGTTGCATAAAAAATACTGCTAAAAATAATTCAAATGTTGAACATATATTAGATTGAATTTTTAAATTATAATGAAAAAATAATAACTATTGTAATATCAATACTAGCTTAGAGTAAATGCATTGAAATATAGCAAAAGAAAAGTTTTTGCTTTCATGCAAAGTAATTCATTAACCTTGCAAGTTGACATGGGGCTGATTTGGAACTGTTTCAATTATATTATAGGTCCATATTGAATGATTTCCTAATTTAAACTGCTTGCTTATTGATATGAAGGCAATTAATATTGCAAAGGCTAAACAAGTGAATGAAACCATTTTCTGTGCATGTTCTAAGCAAATGTGCCTTAATCTTACTTAAGATATCTGGAAATAATGAAAGAAATTAGGTTGATCAATACCTATTCTCATGTAAATTTTGCAGAACCATCAAAAATGTCTAAAGCTCACAATTCTGTACAACATAAATGGGTATATATATATATATATATATATATTGTTTATCTGATCCAGAAATAAATGTATTTTTGTTGTTCAGAAAAGTAGACTTAGCCATTTTTAGTTCTAAAACCTTTGAACTCTTTACAATCTTACATAAGAAGATGGGTTTTTATTAATTTGCCAAATTTCCCCTATATTGGGCCTTTCTCCTCAGGTCCCAATAGCTATATATATAGGAGACATCCGCGGTTTATACAAAATTGCTTCTCTTTCATTTAAGGATACTTCAGATAAAATATAGATCATGTCCTTTCAATCCTGCAGAAGAAGGTTTTTTTTTTAACAATTACGCTATCTTCCCCCATTGGGACCCTCCCCTCAAGTGCTGGGGAGTCAGACCCACCGTTTATACAAAGTCTTTAAAATCATTGTGCACAAATCTATTGTTTAATCTTCAAAATCTTTCTTTTTCAGTAGAAATACAGAATGTTCCCCATATTCACTGCAATATACAGCTGAAAGATACAGGCCCTCTGGGTCTCTTGTTATCATTTATATTGATACCATGTACAGGAATTGCATGACTGAACTTGGATAAGCCTTTTCAAAAAGCATTTTGGTTATTGAAGTTAAGAGATGGAAAAGATATTGTACTGTAATGTACAAATGTAATTGATTTAAAGAGTATTTATACAACTAGTATTCAGATTCATGATCGGTATCTCAAGTCTGCAAGGCCACACACAGCCTTGAGGAGCCTTGAGGTCACCTATAGTCTTATAACCATACATAGAAACCCAAGGGAGCTAAATCTAAACCAATTTGGAGCTAAATATGACACAGGGGACAAAGTTGTAGCATAAGATAATATTATAAGAAATCTTAAGGTTTGTGTATGAAAGGTAGATAATAATGATTACTGTAGATTCCTGAGATAGACAGGGTCTGTCAGTGGTGTGGAAAAGAGAGATGGGGTTTCGAGTGTTTGTGAAATGTGATGATGAAGGGGCCAAAAGAATTGGTAGTTGATGTTGGGGTGGGGAGAATGTTTGGTAGTTGATGTTGGGGTGGGGAGAATGTTTGGTAGTTGATGTTGGGGTGGGGAGAATGTTTGGTAGTTGTTGTTAGGGTGGGGAGAATGTTTGGTAGTTGTTGTTGTGTTACTCGACTAACTAGGATTTCCCTTTGGCTAACTCAACTAACCAGGATTTCCCTCTGACTGACTTGACTACCTAGGATTTCCCTCTGACTGACTCGACTACCTAGGATTTCCCTTTGACTGACTCAACTAACTAGGATTTCCCTTTGACTGACTCGACTAACCAGGATTTCCCTTTGACTGACTCAACTAACCAGGATTTCCCTCTGACTGACTCGACTAACCAGGATTTCCCTCTGACTGACTCGACTAACCAGGATTTCCCTTTGACTGACTTGACTAACCAGGATTTCCCTCTGACTGACTCGACTAACCAGGATTTCCCTTTGACTGACTCGACTAACCAGGATTTCCCTTTGACTGACTCAACTAACCAGGATATCCCTTTGACTGACTCGACTAACCAGGATTTCCCTTTGACTGACTCGACTAACCATGATTTCCCTTTGACTGACTCGACTAACTAGGATTTCCCTCTGACTGACTCAACTACCTAGGATTTCCCTTTGATGTACTTGGTTAAGTGTAAGCTTTAATAGTGGCAAGAAATCCCATGTTTGATCCCTAGTGGAGACATCGAAATAATGACCTTAATGCTACCCAGTGTTTCAATCTACATGTAATAAGGGAAATCGTTTCAAGGTAGCTATATAGTATGTTTTATGCGCGCATTGATTATAGAAGTTACAAAATGAATGAAGTTGCTACATTGTAGAAGTAATATGGACCACATTGTGTTCAACTGTAATGGTTTCAGGAGAAAAGGGTTGATTGAACTAACCTATGTGAAATAACTCTTTAACATGCTACTTGATGACTATATATGAATGCCATTGGTTTGACTTTCTCTGCCATGAATGACGTTAACCGTTTACATGTAATTGTTGATTAACTGCTTCACCAAAAGCCGATGCCTATCTCACTTATATAGGGTGTAACATTCCGCCGCCAATGTTTAAAATTAATCAAACTGAATGTTGAAATAAAGCTCACAGACTCCTATTTCTAGTGCCATTGTTGGCTTACAGTAAATGTTTAATTGACTTCAAATTTTTGCTGGTCATGTTATATCAACACTCGGAAAAGAGGAAAAAACACTTTCTATGTTCTAAACTAGCAATACACACACAATAAAAACCACACCGTTAAACTTACCTGACATTTTAGATTTTATTACTTTATGTGTTTTTCCAGAGTGATGGTTTGGAACAATGTTTATTCATCCTGGTAACAGACATGACTTTGTGTACGGTGTATTATGAGTGTGTTTCCTGTACTGTTAGGCAGTGTTTAAACGCCTTTATTAAAGGTGCATGCAATTGGTCTTGGTTCAAAAATTTTCAATAGTTTTCAGATGAAATACCAGACTTCAATATATTTATATTAAGTTGATTTCATCCTTTGCAATCAAAACACTTTTAGGTTTTTATGTAGATTTTTTCCCTTATTTTTTCTTCAACATTGATTAGAGAAAACTATGTATGAAAATTATGTCTCTCTGAAATTTTTGTATGGGTACGATGATCAGTATCAGGAGAATGTTCCATGACCGAGTACTGCTTACCAGTCCTCATTTCTATAGAATAATTATATATAAGGGGATCAAGTCCGAAAAACATTGAAGCTCAACCCCTTTCTCAATTGAGTTGTCAAAGGTTTATTTTTGTAATGAAAATGTCTGAAATAACGCATGCATGATCATCGAAAGGAAAATTACAATATAACACTGATTCTATGTCAAATTAAAGTGAAAAAGAAAAATTTTAAAAATGGTAATGATATTTCTATAAAATAACTTACAAGAAAAAAAGAAAAAAAAGAAGATATTTCAAAGGATGGTGATTCGTGAAAGGAATGTAAATTAATGGCAAAGTGTATTTAAAAATGTGGATCTGGAAGTGTAGACCTGTATTACTAATCCTGACAAACATTGAACAGGTTACCTTTGTACATTGCATGTCTGCTGGTCCTACATTGTTAGTACCCGTGTATTTTAACATCAGATAACCTAGCCACATCCACGAGACATCTGTTTTAGTACAGATCTTCTGTTGTTTGTATCTAGAAATCTTTATGTGGACACAACTCCAGGATACCAGGCTGTGCCCTAATACTGGCTGATCATGATGTACAGGGTAAAAAATGGTTTTCATATCAGTCACTTGTGTATAAAAAAAAACTTCTGATCTTCTGATTCATGTGCGTTATTTATACCAAAGTACACACGATCTCGACAAAGGCCCAGGGTACACTCTGGAGGTACAGTATATACTCACACAACTAATTCATCGGTCAATGTGAGAGAAAGGAGAAATAGAAAAAGAAAAAAAAACCTAATCATAAATCCCTGAAACAAATGAATACCAAATGACAGAAGGAACAAAAGCGATAGATATTATGATTAACTAACTCACACCTTGCTCGAATGGCCAAGTGAGCTTATATATATATGCTGTGGTGTACATGTCGCATCCATCGTCACTGTTGTCCATCCTTTATCAACTTTTTCATTCAAACAACTTTTTCCCAATAACCAATTCAAATGCAAGAGGCCCTGAGACCTGATAAGAAGCCTGTCGCTTACTGGGGTGAAAGGCTGTAAAGTTTGTTCAAATGAATAGCCTTGACATATATACATTCAAGGTCCCAGGGGTCAAAAATGTTTAAATCTTCAAATGACTTTTTTCAGTAACCAAGAGGCCCAGAGACCTGATATTTGGCCTGTATATATAGGATGCTGGAATGTAGGGCTACCAAGTTTCTTCAAATAAATTGCCTTGACCTTCATTCAAGGTCAAAGGGGTCAAATATGCTAAAATCTTCAAATGACCTCTTTTGACAAACTCATTGTGTCTCTTGTTTATATTTCACCAATCAATGACATTTTTTCACTATGAACACATCTTTTTTTATTTTGTTTTGTAGAATTTAATTTTGTAGGATATTTATTAAAGATCTTACTGCATTTATCCAGTAATAAGCTTATACCTGGTGTTTATTTTAGCTTATATAATTACCATGGCTATTAGAGTTCAGAACTAAAATTTGAAATTATAGATTAAAAAAAAATAAAAATGGTATCCGTTTTTAAGACTTTTAAGCTGATGAAAATAATCGAAACTGCATGCGCAGCTGAAGTATATAATTATATAAATGTTAGAAAGAGATTACTGTAACACTGGACTAAATGTTCTTTGTTTATCAAAATAGGAAGTATGATTTGTGTGACTAATATTTGGGAAGGAATCCTGACCTGAAATGTTTTATTTCAATTATCGATTGTAAATATTTTGATTTAGTTAATACGATTCAATGATGAAATATCCATGAAATACAGTGCAACTTCCGAAAACCGAACCTTCTAAAAACCGAACACCTCTGAATACCGAACGAATTGACATTGTACGGAATTGGTCCTTCTTTATTATAGTATAATAAAAAACTTCCAAATACCGATCCCTCTGAATTACGAACACCGGACCGATTTTGCGTCCGGTTCCTGTTAAAATATACCAAAAATTACTTCTGAAAACCGGCCTTACCTGAGCGATTATGACACGAGGTCAGGCCAGTCAACCGTGAAACAACAACTGTGACGGGTATTGTGTGAAGCCTTATTGTCTCGGGACCTATGTAGGTGATTTGTACAGGTATCCAATATATATCCCAAGGGGGCATTATGACGGATGGCCCAGTGTATAATCAACACGATAATTATGAAACAATGTCACACTTCATTGAAGCGCGTCAGTTCGTTTATCTTCTCAATGCAAGTAGAGCTAGAAGCCTGAGTTTCGCATTTAATTTAAATGAGGCCCAAAGGGGGTTGTTTTCGTAAAAGAAGCCACTGATGTTTTTTTAGACAACAGCGATGTCGGAAATACGACCAGTATCAACTGATCAATTGTAATTGATATTGAAACAAAACATCTTCACACCCTTTAATATTAGTCGATATGTAAAATATTCCGTATTGGACTATCGGCCCCATCCACATGACGGAAGCTTCACCGGATGTAACAAAATGTAGGTCGATCGTAAAGTGTAGTTGTACATGTGAAAAAACTGTTTAAAACTATAGTTAAAGTCATTTGCCTTTCTTATATATTCTGCAATATATACATGTACATTGATTAACTTTCATAATATGCATATTATTCAGACAAACCAAATATTGTCTACGTGTGTATGTGCCGGTTTGTAATCGGGTGCATTCTAATAAAAAATCTTCCGACCAATTATATCCGGAATTCGACCGGTCATTTTTCGATCAACTTCTCCAAACCGAACCCTCTGTAAACCGAACAAATAGTCATGTCCCATGCATGTTCGGTTTATAGAGGTTCCACTGTATTTTTTTATGTGGACTTTCTATATTTCATCGAAACGCATAATGATAGTATGGGGCATGTAGAAATTGCATTGGGGCAAGTTAATTTCTGAGCTCTCAATCTTTTCATGAGGGGCAAGTGGCTTGAAAACAATTTTTAAACCTGGGGGTCTAGGAGGTAAATATATGCATGGCCACCATGTGGCTGGTGAGGTGACCCCCCCCCCCCCCCCCCCCCCAATATTTGTCCTACCAGAAATAGTTGTCAGGTAACACATAATCATGAAATATGAGAGACATTGTAACATACCTGTAATATATCTGTATGACACCTGTGCCTATAAAATACAGTGTTTTATACTGGTATACACCTCATGTGGAGTTTGACATCCTACCGAGAAGGACCACCTAGCCGCACCCATGTCCGTCCCAGGGAGCTGTCCGGGCCTGTGGATGTACCGGATAGATATATAGGACAAGACTCATCTGAGGGGGATACAGGCACCGGAGGAACTCGACCACCAGCCCCTTCACGTCGCTTGAACACAGCATCCACAGTGGAAGGAGGCGTAAAACCCGTAACCACACTGATATACCTTTCCTATGGTGCAGGAGTGGGCTTCTGCTGTCTTATAAAGTTTCCTATAAATGACCTTGACATATTATCAAGGTCATAGGAGCCAAATAGTTTTTTTTAAATTAATTTGAGAATCTTCCTCTCAAGTTCTAGAAGACCCTTTGGACCTCTTGTTTTTTTTTTTTTAGCAAAATGCTGCAAATTCTTCAGAATGTATATGATGACATCCTCTTCAGTGTGAAAGATTAAAGTAAATCCTGCATTATTAGCAGATTTCTTACAGAAATAATAAATGTGGGTAGATCTAGAGGTATGGTGTTTACTGGTTTGATAGATCTATGGAAAACGTCGTCCGATTGAAACCATCTTTTACTTACAAAACGTATCTCAAAAACTCTTAAAACTGTTTTCTTAAGCAATACTGTGTGTATTCATTAAAAAAATGATGTGGCTTATTGTAGTAAGTTAACAGAGTATTTCATGGTTGACTGAACATGACTGGTTTGATTGGGACCCGCCACACACAGACAAACGTTTCTAAAGCATTCAGAATGGCGAAGTGGGAAAAGAATCAGTAGATGGCCGTCATTGTTGGCTCGCTGATGTAAATAGTGATTGGACGTTTTTTGCGGTCATGTCACTCACCTGTCCGATACCTTTACTGGCAAATTTTGACATGAATGGATTCTGGCACAGAAATTTAAAGTAATGTTGGAGGGAAAAATGTACCAGGTTGTCAGTGTTGAAATGAAAGCGCACTTTATATACACTGGTGTTAGAGTTAAATGCTGGCTTTTATTTGTAATTTCAATACCGACGGTGATTATATAAGATGACAACTAGCTTGGTTTTCACAGAGTTGGACGGTTTAAAGTATCAGGTGAAGTTTTACACCAGACAAAAAAGTAATTATCCCAGGTAAATCGATGCTTTATTTTGCTTTTAATGTATTGTTGCAATGCTAACAAGGAAATAAAAAAAAAGAATTTAAATTTGTTACAATTGGACATAATAGAAACAATTTTCGTTGTTTCTTAACAAGTGTCTTTGGTTACATATGATAACAATTGATTCAGATTACAACAGCTGTATATGTGAAACTGAAAACACTCTGCTGTCCCAAAACAAAAGTCAAGTTATCAATAACCAATGGCCAGGTTTTGGAGGTGGAGGAAAGCCGAAGTACCCGGAGAAAAACCACCGGCCTACGGTCAGTACCTGGCAACTGCCCCACGTAGGTTGCGAAACTCGCTTTCCTCCACCTCCAAAACCTGGCACGTCCTTAAATGACCCTGGCTGTTAAAAGGACGTTAAACAAAAACAAACCAAACCAAACCAAACCAATGGAAATGAACAGAATTTCAATAATGGATATCTCTCTTTCTAGCTGAGGTGGTAGAGACACGTACAATGCATTTTAGTCTCTACCTGGGGTGGTTTGAGGTTCTCAAGATGCTGACACCTTAGTATGTCCATGTAATGTCTTGGTCGTGTCCTTCACTTTACTTTAATCAGCTGGATAGCATGTGACATTTGCCTCCTGTATGTTGTTCAGTGAGGTAGCCACCAACTACTACAAGGAGACCCTGCCTCAAAGTTACCTTTGCTTTTCCCAATAAGAATGTGTTTTAAGAGCATAAACTGTATGAAATAATTTTATCTTGTCAAAAAATGATAAAAACATAATTTAGTTTTGAGATGTGAATGAAGTTGTGCAGACACACTATATGTCTGTTAGATGCTGTCATACTGCAGATTATACATGCCTATCATAGTGTCATGTTGTAAATTAAATACATGATTTAGATCGCTATAGAATTATATAGATTGGTTTATCTTGTGTCAACTGTCCAGGATCTTACAGTGTAGCATATAAATATACACGTGGCTTGTCATTTCAATGTGAAATGACAAAAAAAAAAAGAAAAGAAAAAAAACATGTATAAGAAATTACAAGTAATGTTTGCTTTTAATTTTGAACATGAATTGACTATTATATTAGGGAGTTCTCTGTTGGCTGTCAGTATGTCAGACTTATTCTGGTCATAGTTGGAAGGATGTCAGTTGTCATTGAAAACAACATGGTCTATCAGCTGAACCGCTTCATGGCAGGCCTTTTCTTATTACAGGCTTTGAAAAGTTTTATTTTATCAAAGTTTTCATCTTTATCAGACTAAAATCAAATTCAAATGAAAATAATAACCTTTACATTTTTGGCAGGTTTTGAATTTAAGTGAATGTCATCTTGATGTGGAGTTGATATCTAACTTTGTGTAATTTTGTGATAACATCAATCAGTTTGAACAAGTAGTGGTTTTAAAAGTTGTAATTTCATATCTGAAGGATGAGATTTTATCATCTAAACTCTAAATTTAAGGGTTATTGAAGTTGTGCATAAGCATAAACAAGTTCACTTATTTTACATAAAAGTTTCCATTATAGATTTGATTAATGTAAATTTGAATGGTGTGCTTTTAGCTCATTATAAAAAATTATCAGATCTGGGATCCCTGCAATTGAATTGACACACCTGTGCCCAGATTTGTAATTCAAATCAATATCTTACTGAATATATAGTTACCTCCCTTTGTGAATAAGTTGTCTCCCTTCATTAAATAATTTATCAATAACATATTCACTGTCATAATATTGATCATCACACTTGACAGACTTTGTAATATATCTGAGATTGCTCTCCACAGAATGTTGAAAAGTATCTGAAGTGACCAGAATTATTTATATTTGTTTATTATTGAAAATAATAAATATTCTTCTGTTCAGTAGAACAGATTTTGAACTTATTTCATAACTGTTTCATTGATACAACAGAATCTTCTGATGTGCAATTTTTGATTAGCATGGCGCCTCTAATGTACGTACTTGGACTAATGTTAGGTACTTAAAATGACATTACTGTTCCTTTATGGTAAATACTGAATGCCTTCATGGATCGGTAGATGTACGTGCAGTTGGTAGATAAATCATATGATGGGTAAAGTCATGTGATAGAAAACTTCTTCCAGGAGTCCCATCACACTTTTCCTGCTGGGTTTTCAATTTCCCTAATAGAAATGGTCGGGCAATGAGACTTTATTTCTCCTAAGAACAAAGTTTTGTGTTATAATGGCACCATTTACTTTGAAGAATGATTTTTTTTAACATGAAATAACATGATTTACAAATAATTACTAACGAAGGGAATGGAGAACAACTGTTTATAAGATTATATTAGTACTTTTGTGAGGACAAGATAACATTTATTTCTCCTATATTACCATTATTGTGATATCTCCCCAGTTACCATTATTGTGATATCTCCTCGGTTACCATTATTGTGATATCACCCCAGTTACCATTATTGTGATATCACCCCAGTTACCATTATTGTGATATCTCCCCAGTTACCATTATTATGATATCTCCCCATGCCCCCAGTTACCATTATTGTGATATCTCCCCAGATACCATTATTGTGATATCTCCCCAGTTACCATTATTGTGATATCTCCCCAGTTACCATTATTGTGATATCTCTCCAGATACCATTATTGTGATATCTCCCCAGTTACCATTATTGTGATATCTCCCCAGTTACCAGTATTGTGATATCTCCCCGCAGTTACCATTATTGTGATATCTCCCCAGTTACCATTATTGTGATATCTCCCCAGTTACCAGTATTGTGATATCTCCCCAGTTACCATTATTGTGATATCTCCCCAGTAACCATTATTGTGATATCTCCCCAGTTACCATTATTGTGATATCTCCCCAGTTACCATTATTGTGATATCTCCCCAGTTACCATTATTGTGATATCTCCCCAGCTACCATTATTATGATATCTCCCCAGTTACCATTATTGTTATATCTCCCCAGTAACCATTATTGTGATATCTCCCCGCAGTTACCATTATTGTGATATCTCCCCGGTTACCATTATTGTGATATCTCCCCGGTTACCATTATTGTGATATCACCCCAGTTACCATTATTTTGATATCTCCCCAGTTACCATTATTGTGATATCTCCCCGCAGTTACCATTATTGTGATATCTCCCCGGTTACCATTATTGTGATATCTCCCCGGTTACCATTATTGTGATATCACCCCAGTTACCATTATTGTGATATCTCCCCAGTTACCATTATTGTGATATCTCCCCAGTTACCATTATTGTGATATCTCCCCAGCTACCATTATTATGATATCTCCCCAGTTACCATTATTGTGATATCTCCCCAGTAACCATTATTGTGATATCTCCCCGCAGTTACCATTATTGTGATATTACCCCAGATACCATTATTGTGATATCTCCCCAGATACCATTATTTTGATATCTCCCCGGTTACCATTATTGTGATATCTCTCCAGTTACCATTATTGTGATATCTCCCCAGTAACCATGATTGTGATATCTCCCCGGTTACCATTATTGTGATATCTCCCCAGTTACCATTATTGTGATATCTCCCCGGTTACCATTATTGTGATATCACCCCAGTTACCATTATTTTGATATCTCCCCAGTTTCCATTATTGTGATATTACCCCATTTCCTATTTACAGACTGACATGACAGGATATTACAGCCCTAATTAGAATGTGTGAGTGTCCTGTGTCAGTATAAGTGTTGATGTGGCTATAGAGGTAGTCTAGTGACAGCACTATTTGTTAAAACACTGGAACTGATGGCGGATAAGTGACCAGGGCACCTTAGCATTTAGAAAACCTGCAGAACCTATTTCTAGGCAGGTAAAGAGAGTACACTTCTACGGCTGGAACCTAATTTGGTCTCTAGGGCGACAGTGTCTGGCTGAGCATTTCAGATTTTGTCCTTGTCCACTTGCAAACCGGGGACTATAGTCTAGATTTAGTATTGTTGCCATGATAAATTATTTACAATTGGATGGAAGCTCTGTAAACAAAGAAGTCAGATAGAAGTGGCAATTATCAGACTGTAAATGTCATTGCTTTGCCATTATGACATCATAATGATAGTGGTCATTCATCAGGAAGCTTCTAATGGAACAAGCTTTAAGTGACAAGTCATTTCTAAAGTTTAAATCAAATCGGGATCTATATAAAATAGCAGCAAGATTAAGAGATGTAATTATGACTGTGGAATTGTCATGATGCTGCATTTATTGTTCAATGACTCAAATACCAGACGAGACCCTGAGAGTAAGACAGCTCGTGAGAGATGAGAGGATGATCAGACCTCAAGCGTTCTGATAGCAGATCAATTTTATGTGGTGTCTTCAGCACAAAAGATGTAAGGTGTCCCGATCACACACACTGCTGCTGAAAATGATCCAAGTATCGGAAAAAAGTCCCAAACTAGGACAGTGGGTAAACTGAATATGGCTAACAGTGCAACAATTAGGTCATACAAGACAATCTCGGGGGAATTACGCTGGGAAACTATAAATGTTACAACAAAAGAGTAGTAAAGAGGGAAGAGACTAATCACATCAAAGACGGCTAACCACATGAACTGGGACTCTTACATGAAAATAGCTGTTTGTTTTGTCATTAAGTACAACGCATTGAAAATGTAAGCATCATTTTTGTCGTATAAAACTCTGTGGTTCTTTGTTCCTTGTTTTAGTGTTCTCATTGGTTGGTTCTGTACAATAATATTGACCTCTTAAAAACGTATACTGTAGAATCCTCACAGAACTATTTCAGATATTTTCAGGCTTTTTCGGTGTGCCGCTCTAAACATATTCCTGATTGTGCAGCAATTACACACAACTATCAAAATAACTTTATATCTCTCTGTGAATAACATGATTTGGACTGAAATTTACAGTCAAGTTGATGTGCAAAGATATTGTTTTTTGGATGGCCAACATTGATCATGAGGAGAAATCAGACGAGGGGTTTGATAGGAAAACACTGAAAAAATTGAAAAAAAACCATCAAAAATATCCATTACTATTTTCGATGTTACAAGCTAGACATTGATGATCACAATATTTGGTTAGTGTTGTAAGAGAGACTGAAAGAGTGATCAAATAGCCATGATATGTCGGTAGAATAATTAATTAGTACCATACAATATATAATATGTAATTAAAGTCCCTGTCCACAAAAAAAAAACTCTTCTTAATTTTCCTAGTTACTTAAGTTTTAAAATATGAAGTAAGCTAAAACTGGTTAAGAAATAAGCCTTTCCCAAGCTTTTACATTTACATTATGGGAGGGGGCTTATTTCAGGGTATATTTTTAATGGCTCTGAAAATGAGAAGGCAGACGTGGATCTCCCATGGAAGGACTATACATTAGTCCTGCTAGCTAGCTGACCTAAACTTCACCGAATCTGTATAACCTATTATGATATAGGTCTTAAGGCAGTTCACTAGCCAAAATTTCACTGAGCATAAAATAATTTGAGTTAATTAGGTAGTGTGTCTGAATTTTCATTTAATTTGACCAATCAACATCTTTTTAAGATCTTTAGAATCCTAGCTGCATTTTCAAGGACAAATATTTGCTGGATCGAGAATGTCAATATTGTTTTTACTGCTGCTTTTGTTTTCAACATTCACATATCACCCTAAGGACCCTGAAACAGACTGACAGAGGAAACAGCAATAAAAAAAAAACGATTGTTTTTCTCAAAAATTTCTCTTCACAATAAACTTTGAATCAGACAAATGAAACATTTTCAGATGAAATGCTGCTGATGTTCATGAAGATGATAAGGGTTCCTATATGATGGTATCTGGTTCAGGCGACCTTGTGCAAGAGTACAAAACACTCAGCTCGATCCTATACGTGTCCTGTCTGGTACCCAACCAATTAAAACAGTAGGATCAATAAGGTCGAAATGTCCCATCATAAAAAAACAGAGGAATTTCATTTCTAAATGTTTGTCTGTCATTTGAGCCATTTAGTGACAGTATTATGGATCAATACAGCGTAGTGGAGTTGTGTGCTCATATGTAGTGGATGTCAAACTGAAAAAAAACAAAAGGGGTAGCAATGAATGGATTTATTACATTATAATTGAGTGACAGTTAGGAACTGAATTTGGGGCAATTGACTGACAGTTAGGAACTGCATTTGGGGCAAATAATGACCCTTTTTTCTGTAAATATTTAATATCAATTATCATATTGGTTCTATTATAATTGATCAATTGTATATCAGCAAACAAAGCTGATTTGGATCGATATTTTAATGATGTTTATAAAAAGAACAAAGAAGCAAGAATTGTTTGTTATATGGCTGTAAATAGACCGTGACCTAGGTTTTTAGCTGGTATAAGATATAGATATATATTTATATATGTATACAATATCTGCATATACATTTTACAATTCAGGTCAAGGTTAAACTTTATACCCTACGGCTTGTGTCTAAGGTCAAGATAAAACTTTATACTTGACCCCTACGGCTTGTGTCTAAGGTCAAGATAAAACTTTATACTTTACCGCTTGAGTCTCGGGTCATGGTCACACTAAAGGTGTACGTGACACTCTGTTGATGGAAGGTTAAACTTTTTGCTGCTTGTGACTCAGGAAAGGTGTTTGAGAATGTTGTTATTATGACTGGTGTGTGAAAAATAAATTGGAACTTCCAGTTGGAAATGTTTTCCATTCCTCCTTCTTTATATCTTAAAATAATGAATGCAATGAACAGGACTGTATTTCAATCTGAATGTGTTAAACTACTAGTTAGGTAGTAATTTAGAAGTGTAGCTCTTGTAGAAAAATTGCACCCTATATAAATTTGTCCTGGACTAA
The DNA here is from genome assembly GCF_902652985.1 of Pecten maximus. Lineage (NCBI taxonomy): Eukaryota > Metazoa > Mollusca > Bivalvia > Pectinida > Pectinidae > Pecten > Pecten maximus. The sequence goes on from NC_047026.1 coordinate 21,319,005, forward strand.
AAGAGAAGGTATGAAAATAATTTAATAATAATCACAGCATTTTGCAGAACTGACATTAAGTGTATAGTCGACTTGATTTGGATGTGCTGGTCCTGACTGTTATATGTAAACATCCCTATTTCTACATGATGAACTCTTCCTTCATTGAAGTTGACTAGTCTAATGTGTATTGCAGGTAAGGGAGGGTGGAATGTGCCTCTGGGGTGTATGGTAATGTATTTAATCTGTTTATTATAAAGTGAGGGGAGGGGGGGGACTTGTTGGAAGTTTGCCCAGCCTATTTGACTTCTCCTCTGAAGCAGATTGGCTTTTTAATACTGATTGCCTTGCTCTGGTTAATGAACCACAGTTACAGAACTTCACCCGATTTTGCAGCAATGAGTTTTTATCATGTCTGTGATATAATATGGTATATGAAGACCAGGGTTTTAAACATTTCTGGTTATCTGTCCATCTTAACAATAATAATTATCTTGGGAAGCAATCACATACAGAGTTGGTTCATCATCAGACCTTCAGGCTAAGGTATAAAAACTTAAAAAAAATAAAAACTGGATGATGTTAGTTTAAAGTTATGGAGGTTTTGTGTCTAGAATATGATAGAACCAAGGCAGATTGAGTCTGTAAAATCAGATGTGTGAGTTTGATAATATTTTATATATTTTAAAGTAAATGTTTTGCAGATTTGAAATGTAGAGTTAATTTGTTGTAAGTTCATAATATTTTTGATGTTAGAGCTTAGCAGCAGTGTTTATGTACATGTTGAGAGATTACATGTTGAGAGATAACATGTTGAGAGATTACATGTTGAGAGATCTGTATGTCATATATGTACAGCTGTCATGTTATAGATCAATCTATGTACAAATATACTTAAATAATATAACTAAGACATATGACATACTGGCTCATGTAATATTTTTATGTATATCATTATATATTCTCAAATACTTTGCTTTAATGAGATCATATCATGACGTATTCATGTACATGACTTTACGGAACAACATAGGCAGGGTAATGATATATATTATATAATTTCAGACGCTTGGCGGTAGGAATTAGGATGTAATTATTTTCTCTTTGGTATGAGATATGCCAATAGGTGGCGCTACCGGTATTTACACGTGCAAATGGGCTTATAGGAATAACTTATACATGTCATTCAGACGACACAGGTAACAGTGAGCACACTACATTTTTGTATTTTCTATTAATGAGATAAAATAGGCAAGGTAAAGAGTTTGTATGATGTGTAATAAGCCCATGTAAGGTGATAAGCATAATCCCTGATTAAGCCAATGCCTGGTAATAAGACCATGCAAGGTGATAAGCCTATCCCTGGTAATAAGCCCATGCCTGGTAATAAGCCCATGCCTGGTGATCAGCCCATGCCAGGTGATAAGCCCATGCCTGGTAATATGCCTATGCCTGGTAATATAATAAGACCATGCAAGGTGATAAGCCTAACCCTGGTAATAAGCCCATGCCTGGTGATCAGCCCATGCAAGGTGATAAGCCTATCCCTGGTAATAAGCCCATGCCGGGTAATAAGCCCATGCCAGGTAATAAGCCCATGCCTGGTGATCAGTCCATGCAAGGTGATAAGTCTATCCCTGGTAATAGCCTATGCCTGGTAATCAGCCCATGCAAGGTGATAAGTCTATCCCTGGTAATAAGCCTATGCCTGGTAATCAGCCCATGCCTGGTGATCAGCCCATGCAAGGTGATTAAGCCTATCCCTGGTAATAAGCCTATGCCTGGTAATAAGCCCATGCCTGGTGATCAGCCCATGCAAGGTGATTAAGCCTATCCCTGGTAATAAGCATATGCCTGGTAACATAAGCCCATGCCTGGTGATCAGCCCATGCAAGGTGATAAACCTTATATCCCTGATGATCAGCCCATGCCTGGAACCGGTGATCAGCCTATCCCTACGGTGATCAGTCCATGTCTGGTGATAAGCCCATGTCTGGTAATAAGGCCATGCCTGGTGATAAGCCCATGTCTGGTAATAAGGCCATGCCTAGTGATAAGCCCATATCTGGTAATATATATAAGCCCACCCAATATCATTTACTTAAAAATCAATGTTTAATTGCCTCCTGGGATAATTACAGGATAAACACTGCTTGTAATTGGAAAGATGATCAAGAGTACAAGCATATGTAAGACATATATTACGATTTATACGGGGATATTTTGTATTGATCATTACATCAGACAGATATCCTGATGGTTGTCATATATAAACTTAATTGTCTTCTCAGCCTTAAGACAGTATACAACAAAATCAAAATATAAATCACATAGCTATTCCTGACTCCTGGACTAGGAAACCCCAGAGCACAGCGACCATAACTCATATAACCTCATTGAAACTTATTATTACATTACATTACATCGTTTTAAAGTATTAAAATTTTTGAGTTGCCAATCAAAGATTACCTGATAGGAATATTTAATATACATGAAAGGAATCCATGTCATTGTAAACGAGATTATAATAGCCTCACTGTAACTGTTTAATTCAGTTCTCTAAAATCTCGCCGTAACATCATAGCGTTTTACATAACTCTGTGCTCCGAGAAAAGCTAATAAATGGATTTGATAGTATAATACACATTTACGTTGAAAATTCAATTTAGATATTTAGTTTATCATAGAGAATTGGTATTCGGTGTGTGTTAATGGGCTTCTCTGCCTTGTGTTGTAGCCATTAAATGTCTCTGTCAGGGCTTCTCGCCTTGTTTCCATCAGCTTTCTGACTCTGGCCTGGTTGACTGTAATGAGTAGGACAATGACACATGATAGAGTTAGTCTCATTTGTATAAACCTGCAAATGTACAGAATCAATTAAAACATGGATTTGCTTTTGACCTGTTCGGAATTTCCTACTCTGCTCTATTGACTAGGAGAGAGATGCCTTATACTGAATACAATGTTAAATTACGATCCACTTGTTCATGCCGTCCTATATATTGAAATCGGTATTTACAAACATGACAGTCTGCCAGAAGATCTCGCGGACTAATAACAGTACTCCAGTCAGCCATTTCCCGGATATTCCCTGTCCAATGTTCCTGATTTTGATGGGGATAATGATTATACTGAAGTCTGAGCCAAGGAAGCCAGAAGAACTCTTCCGCTTCCAGTGGTGACATTATCGACAGGCATGTTCGCTGTATGAGCTTGTCACTGTATTAAATGAATAGTATTGACACATTGTATTTAGCTAGCATTTATGATTGTGATTTTTTTTCATATGATTTAGCATTGGTTTTCTGTTAAGTTGTCATTGGTAGTGAAATAATTTTGATTTGATCTCAAAGAATTTAATTTGTTTCTGTAATAATTCAGATGTTAATTTCCTTTGACAACAAGGCAATGGACAATGATATATAATTGTAACAGTACTCGACATGTAGATAAAACTTCACATTGAATTTCGTTTATGAGATTCTGAACATAATCATGAGGAATGTATTTTATGATTGTACCTGCATGGCCAGACATCAGCTGATCAGGGTATATGTAGTTACCTGATCTGTGATTACCTGGAATGATTACCTGCATGGTCTCGTTATTTTACCTTCTTTGATTACCTGCTACAAGTTTATGTAATGTAAAATTATCTGATAAATCATTACCTAGTTAGTAATGAAAATAACTGATGAATGATCTTGATTACCTGGTCAGTAATAAAATTATCAGATCAATGAGTACATGGTCGGTAAGTAAAATTACCTGATAAAATCATTACATAGTCAGTAATAAAATTGATTACCAGCTGTTCAGTAATAAAACTATTTGATAAATGATTACCTGGCCAGTGATAAAATTATCAGATGAATGATAACCTGTTCAGTAAGTAAATTTACTTCATAAATGATTACCTGGTCAAAAAGCAAATTTACCTGACAAATGATTACTACTGTTTCAGTAAGTGAAACTGTGACAAATAATTACCTGATTATTAGTGTACTGGTAAAGATTATGACTCAGATCAATAAATAAATACAAGATTAATTAAAATATGTTGCCTTCTTTGATCTCCAGAAATTACTAATTTTTAATTTGAATATTTCAACACTGATTAGTTTTTCAATTAGACCATCTCTGATACCTGGGAGAGAAGATCTGATAAATCCACACCTGTGATTTCTGCCCACCTGATATTGCCTGTGATGCAGTGATGGAGATATTTGCTAGGTTTTATTTTGTGATGGAAATTCTGGCCTTTTTCTTCATGGCATATTGATTTCTAAGAACTAATATGACTCAATTACTAGCCTGCTGTTCGCAGACTGCTTTTTACGAGAGACTTAAGCTTGAACTCATAATAAATCGAGATTCAGATGGAATTGGCAGGTGTCAGAATTCGTCATTAGAGCCTGCTGAATGTCACTGTTTTTAGTAGTCCATACTGACACTACAAACCAATGTTTAAAATGGTCTAATATCGGTTTCTTTCAGATCTGAACTTATATTTAAAATCCTGATGTTAAACTCGAATCATTCAGTTGTAATGCATGAATACAGATCTAGAGTACAGAGAATCCATAACGATATATGTTAGCTCTGGAAATTTTAGTTGTCAAATTTTAATGAGAAATTTCTAAGGAAGAGAATGGATATCCAGCTTGATTGAAATTTCGAAACGTCAGCTCAAGTTGCAAATTTTTAGTAAATATCCAATTCAAAGTTGATTAGCTCTATTATATTTACAAGTGTAATTTGATGGCTAATCAAGAACACCATGGAAATGACAGGGTAATGTGTACATATAACTAAATCTTACTGGATGTAGGCTTGTCTTCTGTTCTGTTCAATAAATAAACAGGTCTTTAACTTAGTAGGATCTTTCTGTTGGATGACGATATGATGTCTGTTAAATTTGTGTTATAATATGTATTATAGGTTCATATATTTTTTTAATCTAGAAAATAATTATTCTGTATGAAGTTGATGCAGTGAAAAAAAAATCAGCTTAAATAGGTGATGTGTGTATAATGTCGAACGGTGATGAAGAATTAATGTTTCGTTTTGATTGCATAATATTATGATAATAATTTGTTTGTATTTGATGGGATGTTAAGAGATTTTTACTGGGGAAATTCGAGTAAAGCAATTGCCTTAATGCTCATGAAGTACAAAAAAAAAAAAATAATAATAATAAAAAAAATATTGTCACAAAATTTAGATTACAAAGGGTATTGTGTGTTATAAGCACTGGTTGGAGAATTCTATTGAAAAGGACAATTTATCAAATACATAGTCACATGTTGAACTCGTCAATATTCATTAGAGCTGTTGTCAAGGAAATGAAATGATATAATGGCATGGGCAAATAATAAAAGAATGCAAAAGCTGTAGCAAGCAATTAACTGGGACATCCTGTCAACCCTGCATCTTCTCCTTAAACTGCTCCACGTGTTTAAACAGACAGGCTTATCATTGTTTATGGGGTGGTTAGGATGTTTCTATGTCCTTTCCTGGAGGATATAGTTGAAATGCTTCCCATTTCAAGTTGATGTGATATTGGAACTCTTTGATGTTGAAGGGCACATTGCCTGACATTATATGACACATGTTAAATGTTGAAGATGGCCCTTCTGTTTATTTTGGGAATCATTAATTGGATCAACAAATTTATATTGTCTTCAAAACAATTATTAACAGAAAAGTTTTAATGTTTAAAGCATCTATGAGATAATAATAATAAAAACACATATGATTTGGAATTTTAAAAAATCCAGCCAAGAAAAATATACTACATCATGTACAGTTACAATTCATGAATGGACACTTTAATTTTACTTTGATCTTCAAGTAGTGGACATTAGTGAAGGCTGGAAGTAAGGGTACCATACTTACCTGCAAATAAGCCCTTGCCCACAGATATCAATCCCCTTGTGCTAGCTTTCATATTTTTTGCAGAATCATCAGTTCTATCATAGTAAGCTAAAAGTGGTTCACAAATAAGCCCTCCCCAACTTCAATACTAAACCTTACACCAGGGGGTGGGGCTTACTTGTAGATAAATACAATACTAAACATTTACACCAGGGGGTGGGGCTTACTTGTAGATAAATACAGTACTAAACATTTACACAAGGGGTGGGGCTTACTTGGGGATAAATACAGTACTAAACTTTAAACTAGGGGAGGGGGCTTATTTGAGGATAAATACAGTACTAAACTTTTACACTAGGGGAGAGAGCTTATTTGGAGATAAATACAGTACTAAACTTTTACACTAGGGGAGGGAGCTTTTTTGAGGATAAATACAGTACTAAACTTTTACACTAGGGGGTGGGGCTTATTTGAGGATAAATACAGTACTAAACTTTTACACTAGGGGCTGGGGCTTACTTGTAGATAAATACAGTACTAAACTTTTACACTAGGGGAGGGAGCTTATTTGGGGATAAATACAGTACTAAACTTTTACACTAGGGGAGGGAGCTTATTTGAGGATAAATACAGTACTAAACTTTTACACTAGGGGGTGGGGCTTATTTGGGGATAAATACAATCCTAAACTTTTACACTAGGGGAGGGAGCTTATTTGAGGATAAATACAGTACTAAACATTTACACAAGGGGGTGGGGCTTACTTGTAGATAAATACAGTACTAAACTTTTACACAAGGGGCTGGGGCTTACTTGTAGATAAATACATTACTAAACATTTACACTAGGGGAGGGGGCTTATTTGAGGATAAATACAGTACTAAACTTTTACACTAGGGAAAGGGGCTTATTTGAGGATAAATACAGTACTAAACATTTACACTATGGGAGGGGGCTTATTTGGGGATAAATACAGTACTAAACTTTTACACTATGGGAGGGGGCTTATTTGAGGATAAATACAGTATATGATAGTGATAAGTTTATATAAAAAAATATTTAGAATGTAAAACAGAAGTGGGTATTATGTTCCTGGTTTAGATTTTTGATCTCTTTCAGTGATACAATCTTTCCCATTTATGAACACTTTCTGACAGTTTTTGTTGATACAACTTGAATGTTTATAAACTTAAGCCATTTGTTGATAAAACTTTCCCATTTGGCCGGATGGTGTTAACTCTACTTTCAACACAAGAAGTGAATTTTTATATGTAATCACTAAACTAGATAAATTTACAGAGAAATGGGCATGTTCTCAGTCCACAGAATTGTTGCTTTGGAACCAGTATATTTTCATATAAATGAGGCTACTTGCTGACAGCATATACACGGCTTCTCATAAGTACACAAAATGGCACCCACAGTATAGAAAGATAAGTAAAGATATACAACACAACCTATTGTTGTTTTCAATCAATATTAATTACTCTTTGCCAGAAATGTAGCAACTTTAAAACAATAAATTAACTCATGAGCAGAAGAGCATTGTCGGGGGAGGTAACTGTCATGTAACATTTTGTGTCCGTATATATGTTTGTGTAACATATGCTTGCAGGATGTTTTTAAATTGATATAAATGTATATATTTTTGAAAATTTGAGTGTGTCGATGGCAAGTTATATCAACACATATAGGAAGGTCTGTATGACTATATCCTTTTGGATTATAAGTGTTTCGCTGATATTTTCTATAAGACTGTATACACAATGAAGTTTTTTCTGCTTGTCCACATGGTAGTATACATTATATAGTGGTTTTGGCGTCAGGAAGATAAAGATGACGGCAATATATATACACACACAATGACCAAAACGTTAGGAATTTGTAGTTACATAATAATGGATCAGTATGTAGATTCATTCATACTATAATGAAGTGTGCCCACTGAAACTTACAAACTTACCAGATAATGGGATGTGCCACCTGACACTTACAATCTTACAAAACAATGGGATGAGCTGTGGCCACCTCAAACTTACAAACTTACCAGATAATGGGATGTGCCACCTGACACTTACAATCTTACAAAACAATGGGATGAGCTGTGGCCACCTCAAAACTTACAATCTTACCTAATAATGGAGTGAGTCACCGTCACATCTTACAAAATTTGGTGCCACCTTAAACTTGGATATCATACCAAATAACGGGGTGTGCCACCTTAAACTTGGATATCTTACCAAATAACGGGGTGTGCAACCTTAAACTTGAATATCTTACCAAATAACGGGGTGTGCCACCTTAAACTCGGATATCTTACCAAATAACGTGGTGTGCCACCTTAAACTCGGATATCTTACCAAATAATGGGGTGTGCCACCTTAAACTCGGATATCTTACCAAATAATGGGGTGTGCCACCTTAAACTCAGATATCTTACCAAATAATGGGGTGTGCCACCTTAAACTCGGATATCTTACCAAATAATGGGGTGTGCCACCTTAAACTCGGATATCTTACCAAATAATGGGGTGTGCCACCTTAAACTCGGATATCTTACCAAATAATGGGGTGTGCCACCTTAAACTTGGATATCATACCAAATAATGGAATGTACAACCTTAAACTTGGATATCTTACCAAATAATGGGGTGTGCCACCTTAAACTCGGATATCTTACCAAATAATGGGGTGTGCCACCTTAAACTTGGATATCATACCAAATAATGGAATGTGCAACCTTAAACTTGGATATCTGACCAAATAATGGGGTGTGCCACCTTAAATCTAGACAAAACAGTAATAAGCTTTCTGATTCCTCTGGAGTGTTGTTTCCTGTGCCAAAGTGTGATGATAATTGAGTCCATGAATAAATATGGTGGGGCCCTGAAAATAAAATCCTGCTGTTGACGGTTAAACTGTCATGATTTATTGAGATTTATGTATTCTATAAAAGTTTCTGCTTGGTATAATCATATTTGTACCAATTTGAATGATTCCTATCTTTCCAATAAACTAGCAGATATTGGTCCTTTCCAGAAGAAATATGTTGAATGCCAATATATTTTGCCATTTATTTTATGAGCACTGTAAGCGTAGAATTTTCCATCATGTCCCTAACACAATCTTAATGGATTGAATCATTTCATTTTCCACTTTGTCTATTAATTCCATAATGGATAATATGCTTGTAGTATTAATAATTTAAGCAGCAGTAATGTGGTTTAAAATCTGGTTATCTCCCTTTCTGATCCTGACTGACCTAGCTTCCCAAATTTGACTGAAACAAAGCTTAATCAATGTAATGAAATTCCTCATCTTTTATTATACTTTTGTTATCAAGTAAATATCAACTGCCACATTTTTGTTTTTAAATATAGCCTGTATTTTCAATATATGTCATATACCATGTCATCTGATTGATGGAGTTTAGATTGAGTTCAAATTGTTCTTAATAAAATACCAATAAGACTGGAAAATGGAAGATAATTCAAACCAAACTGAGTATATTTTATATAGATATTTTACTGTCAGAACTGAATGTTTACTTTGAGTTATCAGAGTTTGAAATAACCAGGTTTGACTGTCATCATTTTTTGCACAAAAATGTTGATTTCATTGTTTTATTTTTCCAGGGACCTGAGCAACAACCAGATAAGTGTGATTGAGGCAGGGGCATTTGAAGGCCTGCAGAAACTGGAGAAATTGTAAGTAATATACCAAATATCACATAATGGATAGATCCTGTCCCATAAAGTAAGCCAAAAACTGGGAATGACAAATGTCTTCATAAAACAGCATGACTCATCACAAAAACAGATTTTTTTTTTATCTTGAGTGTATTTCTATGTAACTTTTAATTTTTTATCTATTTTTTTATTGGCAAATGTTTTTTTTAAATCCTTTTTCTAACTTAAGCTCTTTTGAAATTGTTAATTTGTGTTATTAAGCTATTGAAAAGATTTTTTTAAGATTGGAGGAATTAATGTCATTTGTGTTATACTAATTGGTGACATAAATCAGATAAATATGGACCAGGAATTAAAGACCTGTTAACTGGTATTTTTCCATCGGCTGTGTCGGATTTCTGTCAATACTTCAGCTAAAAAGGTGACAGTTTTCACCTGTATTTGTGACCCCCCACCTGGCAGGTATGTCGGCTACCAAGGTGTACAATGCTGGTAGGTCTATAACGAGGATTATACCTGGCAATCTATCAACATTGAATATACACTAGTTATATCTACTGTTTAGGGCTTTGTCAGGGAATGATACATACAACCATCAGAATCTGAACAGTATTACTGTTCCTGTATGTACTGCTAATTTCATGCGTTCAGATTTATAATTTTAAAATATTAGAACAGTGGTGAATTGATTTTCTTCGATAGAAAACAATGTTCAGAAAATTACTTAATGATGGTGTATTAACAATAAAAAGAAATACCTTTAGAGTGAAAATTGTTAACATAAGTATGGTTTGATATACATCTAAAATATTTTAATACAGTACAGATATGATGTTCATGATGTAATGTTTATAAATAGTTTCCATCTCCTGTGAATCTTAATCTTTACTATGTTTATAAGAGACCTGGCTTTAAGGTCAGTCAAGAGTTTGGGAGACCTGCCCAGTTTAAGGTCAGTCAATTATCATGCAAGAGTTTGTGAGACCTTCCTGGTTCAAGATCAGTTAAGAGTTTTGGAGACCTGCCCAGTTCAAGAGCATTTAAGAGTTTTGGAGATCTGGGTTTAAGATCTGTCAAGAGTTTGGGAGACCTGGGTTTAACGTCAGTCAAGAGTTTGGGAGACCTGGGTTTAATGTCAGCTAAGAGTTTGGGAGACCTGCCAAGTTCAAGAGCAGTTGAGAGTTTGGGAGACCTGGGTTCAAATCCTGATATTTCAATAATGCTTCAATTGAACATAGCTGTATTTAATTGCATTTAAAGTATGAATTTATCTTCAAAAAAAATTCTGGATATTTGTCTATACAAACAATTTCTGTATATATATTGCGCTTTAAAAAAAAAGAAAAAGAATACATTCACATTTCAAGAAGAAGTGGATAACAAAGTATACCATTTGATAGTTTCAGCTGGGAGTACCACAACAAAATGTACACATCCAAATATACAATTATTGCAATTTAACAAAGAATAAAAGTTCTTTCATTGGCCATGGATCATCTATTTGATGTCCAATCAGTCCTAGTGTCCTGATAGTGCCCTCAGACATGCTTTGTTTGTCGTGTTATATCACCCCCCAATTTAGTCCTATCACCATCCAAGACCTATTTATGACCACACTTGTGCTACTCGAGTCAGCCATAGATTCACAGGTGGAGGAGTTAACACACGTTCACATAACTTTAATCGAGAGTGAAGTATTTACTCAAGGCTCAGTCAATATTAACACCAATCTTGTGCTAGCCCTATAATGGAAGGAACTTTGTTTAGAAGTGTCTGTCAATGTTGAATATTTAAACTGGAAAAGACAATTGGCTATTGCCATTTTGGTGTCAACAGACTGGAAATAAAAATCTTCATCAGTACTCCTTATGTTTGAAGTTCTTTTGAGTACACAGTTTGAGTAAAAGTAGGCATGCATTTTATAAACAAAATCAATATAGTAAATTGAACAAATATTTCACTTGTTTGAAGAAAAATTTGAAATATTGTGTAATTAAAAAGTTTAAAAATATAATTTAATAGTCCGGCTCTATTTGTAATCATGATATTTGATATGTTTCTCTGGTTATAAAATTTGGACTGTTATTCTGATAATTTGACAAAAAATCTTTTTAATTTACTTCATTATACAGGATTAATCTTGTGCTAGCTGACACCATTTGTCTACAAGACGTTTATACTACTGAGTTAGTGTCAAACATCATACTTTATGTTATCACACCTATCTGAGAGGATGTTTTTTGGGTTTAACAAATCATTTAGGAAAATTGTTATAGGCTTTATTTTTTCAGCAATATTTCTTGACAAAAGTTTGTCTTTATAGAAATATGTTATAATAGGAATAAATTTAGTATCTGGATGAATATGATTAATATTCAATTGTCTGATAGGTTTAATATTATTTCAATTAAATGTTTTGCAAATGTCTGGAATTACTAAAAATATTCACTGACCACTCAACAAATATCACTGCTTTTTCTAAACCAAAATTATTCCAGGATCTTGATGTAGTTTAATTTGTCCTCTATGTATATATATTGCCAATATATGTACCCCTGATCAGTTTAGACGACATTCATATTGGGTTTGAATGTCATCCATAATATGGGTAGTGATGTTGTGAATTGGGTATCACTAACTCAACCTTGAACATAACAGTTATGTTCATCATGGAGAAGTATAATCCATAACCTTATCAAACTACATTAAGGATTTTGATAAATTGATATTTGGTATGAACTCCCTTGTCATTTGTTATACCTAAAGCTAGCCTCAAACTTGGGATAAAGTCAGACATGTGTGTATAATGGAACATACTGGCAGAGAGAGTACATGATATAAATCTGCGATCCAAAATCGTATTGTAGAACCAGATCTTTGACTACATGTACATTTAATCCACTATACTAATGATATTTTATTCTCCAATAAAATCTATGGAGTATGAATTTTATCTCCAATAAAATGTAGCCTGCTCATATCAATTTTAGGCAGATGAGAGACGAACAAGAGCGGAACAGGAGAGAGATTTTACTTTCAAATTTTCTCTGTTGTACAGTCATTGTGAAAGCTCTATTGATAGTTAATCCCGACAAAGCCAGGCAGAAATTGAAATTGTAGTTTACGTTTTATTTCTCAACTGGGAATCGCTACAATCTGTAAACCGCCATTCTCATTGCATTTGATGAATACAGTTTTTATAAGATGGAACCTAATATAGAGGGAAAGAGAGATATTAAGTATTGGGTCGTTCGTATTTTATTACTGAAATTGATTTCTTGGTAGAATACTTTGAATAATTTCCCATTGGTTTGATCTGTTTTATGTCTTAAGTTCCTATTTTCATGCATGCAGAGACAATTCACTTTTGCAAAAATCTTGATATTTAAAATATGATTTTTTTTTCATTGAATTTGAAAGTCTTGTATTAATTGGCATTCGGTATCCCAAGACTAAGACTGTTAAATTGGATAATTCTATATTTATTTTTCAAACAAGTCTGATTTTGCACCATATTTTGGTTGATGTGTGTAGTTCTGAGTTTAAAACTAACTAGCCATTGTCATGTATGGATCAATATGTCTCGGAAGGCGCCCCATAACAGCATGACTGTACATGTGTAGCAAATGTTCTGGTGCCTTTAATTTGTAATGCTAGAATGGTCCCTGGGAGCTTTTAGAAGTTGCATGGTAACACCAGTCTGAACCCAAGAGAAGATTTTATGGAGCTGTCGACATGTGCACCTATCATATGTCCAGAAGGCTAGGAGTTCATCTAATATTATCTGACAGACAGCTTCATCAGGCTGTGGCAGACATGGGGTGAGGGGATGGGTTAAGTTGGTGTTTGGGGGCCTAATTTTGATGGACAACTTTTGACCCTCTTATGTTTGGGGTGATATGGGGTCATCTTGAGGACCCTGTAGTGTTCAGTAGGAATGAGGAAAGCTATATATTCAGAGTCTCTGCAGTATTTTTATGAGGTTATTTTTCAGACAGTTCTATCAAAGAAGCACCAGACTGGATTATGTATCAAAAAAGATACACCATCACTTTAGGAAATTCTACCATTTCTGGGGGAGTATGATGACATCCATTCACAGACAAATCCATCAAAAACATATACCAGCATATAGATCTTTGGAAAAGTCCATGGTAACATGCAGTAGTGTTATGACACTGAAAATGGTTCCAGATATTGATGAGAATGAACATATGCATATATGAAATGTTCATTATGTATGAAAAATAAAAATTGAGATTTTCATGGTTGACTTAGTTGATGTAGACTTCTGTTAATTTGGAAGTTAGCTACTGGTTTAACTGCTAGACTGGCCATCAGACCCTAAGTTGTTTTGTTAAGAATTGCCAAGCTAAATTCTAATACTAGATTATCTGCCCCTAGTTTGAAACTTAGGAACTAGAATCAGACATATCCTAGGGATCAAAATCATAAAGCTCAATTTTATTTATAATTTTAATATTCTAGAGACGGGACCAGTCTAGTTACTGGTTTACTGCCTACATTAGTTACTGGTTTACAGCCTACATTAGTTACTGGTTTACAGCCTACATTAGTTACTGGTTTACTGCCTACATTAGTTACTGGTTTACCACCTACATTAATTACTGGTTTACAGCCTACATTAGTTACTGGTTTACTGCCTACATTAGTTACTGGTTTACTGCCTACATTAGTTACTGGTTTACCACCTACATTAGTTACTGGTTTACTGCCTACATTAGTTACTGGTTTACTGTCTACATTAGTTACTGGTTTACCACCTACATTAGTTACTGGTTTACAGCCTACATTAGTTACTGGTTTACAGCCTACATTAGTTACTGGTTTACAACCTACATTAGTTACTGGTTTACAGCCTACATTATTATGAATTAGTTACTGGTTTACTGTATAAACAGTATATATTTGGGTATTAACAGTATATTCCATGAAAACAGTATATATTTGGGTATTAACAGTATATTCCATGAAAACAGTATATATTTGGGTATTAACAGTATATTCCATGAAAACAGTATATATTTGGGTATTAAAAGTATATTTCATGAAAACAGTATATATTTGAAAGCATGGTTATCGTGTGCAACAGTATTAGAAGATGGAAGGATTTGAATAAAATTCTAGGCAGAAAAGAACCACACACATTGTGTATCATTAATGTTCTGGCATCCTCACACACAAAATATATAGAGGATATCTAACAGTGTCTTCAGTAATACCAAATATATTTCACGAGTGGGGCTAATATTTTGATATTTTTCACGAGTGCGCAGCACGAGTGAAAAATATCAAAATATTAGCCCCACGAGTGAAATATATTTGGTTTTACTGAAGACACTGTTAGATATTCTGTTTATTACATTTTTTATCAACAAAAACCCTACCCCGTATGCTAACTAGGACTACAGCGATAATTTGTAAACAAAAAAAGTAGTTTCCCCTGTCCAGGTGCTGACATATATGTCGGGCTTTCTGATTGGTCAATTATTTTGGTATTTTCTAATCATTAATTTGATTGGTCAAATCAGCAAAAGTGATATTTTTCACTAGTGAAAAATATGATATTCTTCACTAGTGAAAAATATCAGTTTTATATAATGAATAATTTTTGATATTTCACTGGTAAAAATACATAATACAACATCAGCATATAACAACAAGGTTTTGGTGGTAAGTTAACACTCATTGGCCACTATGTCTTTGATCCTTGGAGACCTTGAACATTGAATCCAAAACCGCGGCAGCCTTTTTGACGGCAGGTCATATTTGTGATTCTGAAACAGCAGAGCATGCATGCAATATCTGATATATGCATGTTAAATTCTTTGGTCCCTCAGTGCCTTTATGTAATTTTTATGCCCTTTTTCAGACATGCCTGATTTTCTGTATGAAAATTGATTTTTAGATTATGAATTACTGTAAAAATGTCTGTCTTCGGCTGAATCTTGTTGGTAGTTATTGAATTTTCGTGACAAGTCAAACAGTCGAAATGAAGTTTGACCATATGGATATACATTTAACGACTATTGATCCAATACATGTAATGAAGGAACTGTATTACATGTAATTGTATCGGCTACTAACTCATTTTGAAATCTTTCCTTGTTTTTGCTACATCTACATCCTTACCCTTATATTTTTCTATAGAAGGCCCATTATTCCCTACTTAGTCAAAAGTTTGCCTTGTTCCTACAGGCTTCTACTTATTTTAGGGTACTTGGCATTTCCCAGATTTACTGTAGGAGACTGAGTCTATTGAAAAAGAAATGTCTCTGAAATCCATCAAATACCTATACCTATTTTTACTCAAAATTCCAGAAAAAATGTATGATCCCCTAAAGTGAAAGATCGCTATAATGCCTTCATTTATTTAACCCCAAAGTCCCCTTAAGTAAATAAAGACTATGCTATGGTTTATTTCAGGATGAATATAGTATTTGTAAGGTTTGACACAGTGGCCATGTTGGCCGTATACATGGCTATGAAGAGGTTTTGGGTTCATGTTAGCTGTTGGTCATTTCCAAGATGTGGTACAGGATGTGTTACCTATTTTAAGCCTCACAATCACAGATCGGGAGGGGGGAGTGTGGTTTTTTACGGTTTGATTGAGAGGAAGCATGTGTTAGGAATACATCTTCACTGGTGGTTTGGTTTGTCCTGGGTCTGGGAGATGTAGGGTGTTTTTTTCTGATTCTAAACTGGTACAGATGGGGAGGCTGTTTCCAATGTTTATCTCATCAGTAATTATTTCACCATTTACCCCAGCAGTGATGGCATCAATAGTCAAACATCATCTTCTAACAACATAATTTTATATGTTTAATTTCTATTTTTTTTTTTTTTTTTTTAGAAATCAGGAAGCTGAATCATAATGTTGTTATTGACAGATGAATGATACATCTTCAGTTGTCCCCACTATTTCCATAGACCCCCTTTTTGGAGGGTTCCCCAGTATTTCGATAGACCCCCTTTTTGGAGTGTTCCCAGGTATTTCCATAGACCCCCTTTTTTGGAGTGTTCCCAGGTATTTCCGTAGACCCCCTTTTTGGAGGGTTCCCAGGTATTTCCATAGACCCCCTTTTTGGCGTGTTCCCAGGTATTTCCGTAGACCCCCTTTTTGGAGTGTTCCCAGGTATTTCCGTAGACCCCCTTTTTGGAGTGTTCCTAGGTATTTCCATAGACCCCCTTTTTTGGAGTGTTCCCCAGTATTTCCATAGACCCCCTTTTTTGGAGTGTTCCCAGGTATTTCCGTAGACCCCCTTTTTGGAGGGTTCCCCATGGCCAGTATTTCCATACTTGGAGTGTAATAAATTCATCAAGGTTAAATCTACAGAGCTTGTACTGTACCTTTGTAGGAAAGGTGTGGTGAGATGTACTGTACCTTTGTAGGAAAGGTGTGGTGAGATGTACTGTACCTTTGTAGGAAAGGTGTGGTGAGATGTACTGTACCTTTGTAGGAAAGGTGTGGTGTTGAGATGTACTGTACCTTTGTAGGAAAGGTGTGGTGAGATGTACTGTACCTTTGTAGTAAAGGTGTGGTGAGATGTACTGTACCTTTGTAGTAAAGGTGTGGTGAGATGTACTGTACCTTTGTAGGAAAGGTGTGGTGAGATGTACTGTACCTTTGTAGTAAAGGTGTGGTGAGATGTACTGTACCTTTGTAGGAAAGGTGTGGTGAGATGTACTGTACCTTTGTAGGAAAGGTGTGGTGAGATGTACTGTACCTTTGTAGGAAAGGTGTGGTGAGATGTACTGTACCTTTGTAGGAAAGGTGTGGTGAGATGTACTGTACCTTTGTAGGAAAGGTGTGGTGAGATGTACTGTACCTTTGTAGGAAAGGTGTGGTGAGATGTACTGTACGATAGGCCGACAGGAGTAAATTAACTGAGTACATTTTGAACTCATCATCTCTTACGAGATAAATTAAAACTCCTGTGGTATATAAGTCTTGTTTGTTTAATAATATTGTAAATAGAAAATTGTACTAGTGAGACTCAGTCTGATGGGAAATTAACATTCTGTTTGATTAAAGTGCTTCTCTCAACAGTTGTGCAAACATAAAACAAGTTGGCACAATTTGCGCATTTGTATAGTAGCAACAGGACCAAGAAATATCGGCCATCTTGGTCTTTATATTCATCACGAGTAATGTTTTAGAGGTAAAATTTTGCTTCTGCCGTAAAGAAAAATAAGACAAATTTTACATGATCAAATCAAATGTCAGGAAGCTATGAGAAAGGTCTTAATTATGATCATGACCCTTGGAATTTCATAGAATTCCTAGAATTAAAAATGGTTTTGATTCTTAACTCAACAGATGGATTAATTTCCATATTTATCTGCTAAACCTCTACCCCCAAAAAGCCTCCTTATTCATTTTTGCACAATCATCAGTTTAAAAAAAAATAAGCTGAAAGTTGTTCATAGATATGCCCTTCGCATATTTTGATGATTTGGGGATAAATACAGCACTACACTTATACACTAGAGGAGGGGACTTATTTGAGGATAAATACAGTACTAAACTTATACACTAGAGGAGGGGGCTTATTTGAGGATAAATACAGTACTAAAATTATACACTTGAGGCAGGGGACTTATTTGAGGATAAATACAGTACTAAACTTTAATACTGGGGAATGGGGCTTCATTATTTGAAGATACATACAGTAGTGGTTAGGTATCAACTAAATTGTAAAACATATATCTTTAATGAAAAATGACATTGCAACCTCATTATTGAACTTTGATACCAATGCTGTTAAACACCTCACATCTCGGAACTCCTCACCCCTCTCTAAGTAACGCCAGGGTTTCTAGAAGACTGGTTTAGCAGACTGACTATAGGACCAGATTTATACAGAATACTGGCTGCCATATTGAGTAGCCCTGCTGGCATACCTTGTGTTTGTAGCAGATTGTGAGCTCTCTAGTCTTTGATCTACTCCTGCCTGTAGGCACTCCAGTATAGTTTTTGCATGCCCCCATGCCTACATACTCTGACATGTGTTGGCTTATTAAATTTTGGCCTTAACCTTCCACCATCCATCACCCTGAGACTTCTTTGCAGGTTTTTGTACTTTTCAACTTTTGGGTTTGATCAGGTGTTGTCACCTACCATATTTGATGTAATAAATGCCCTTGTTTTATTGTAAACTAGTGAATGATCCTACTTCTAAGTTCTATATAATAAACAATGTTCCTGTCTTTTTCTATGTAAGAAAAGCACCTGTTTCTTTTATCCAATAATGAATGTACCCTATAATATTCTTTGCAATTAACATCCTTGTTTTGTTGTCCACATATCATTTTACCTACCATATTCTACATAATAAACATTCCAGTTTTATTTTCACTGTTGATTAAAATTGACTTCGTTATAAGCAGTAATTTGTATCAAGCCTGTTTGTCTATGGAAAGTTTCTCTGTATATCCAGTTGTAAGTCTGACCCATATTCTGAGTCATTTTAACTTTGTCTCTTTTAGAATTTTGATAAAATAATTATATGAGGGACAAGTATGACAATACCTGTGATGAGGTCACATTTCAGGGTGTCAAGGTCACCATCGAATTCACCATTATAGAAAATTAGTGAAGTGATATCTGTATAGTGACTTCCATTTCTAAGTAGATTTTAATCAAACTACACCTTATAGTCAAATACGAATACATTTTAGAAGTTCTTGTTGAGGGTTCCAAGGTCATTGTCACTATTGATAGAAACTTGCCAATGCCAATGATGCTAATTTGCATTAATACATACATATGGTCATTTTATAGTTAAGGAAAATTATAATATTCTAATTCCATTAATCAGTTCTGAAATTATTCTAGCAATAAACCTTCTGTTTCATTTTGAAACCTACCCATGTAGTTGCCATAGAATTTATTTGGAATTGCACATGGTTTTGGAAAAGACAGTTTCCGGTTGTAGGTTTTCTTGATTAATGATTCGAGTTCTACCATAATTTGTGTGATGTTATATACACAAATGTGTGTTGGGGTGCTTTAGTCCTGTTACCATCTATAGGGTTAAGATCATTGTACTAGTCTGAGGAGATGAAGGTGTGATTATTATTGACATAATTAAATGCAAAACAGACTTGCCTTTGAAGTGGTGTCAGCCATTACGAGATGTTCCACACATGATTGAAGATCTACTCTACCCAGGCCGACATGTAATGTTGATTTCCATGACTACCGACATGTGACAGGGTTCAGACAGTACTGTAACACACATTAGGATATGTTTCATCTCCCCAGTTTTAACATAGGTTAATACCTGTTACTGCACCCAGATAGGGTCAAGGTCATTGGTTGAGTCATATAATTGGTCTGCATTTTTGAAAATGTCAAGGTCATTTATTCTCGATGGGAAGAATGCCCACTCAGCAGTTATTTTTGGAATATTTGACTATTTTTTTAAGATTGACTCATACTTTTTTTGTGGGACCTGCTCAAATGAGAACCAACATATCTCTTAGTTTTCTAGGACTCATTAAAATTTTGAAAATTGTGTTAAGGTCTCACCTGAAAAAAACCTACAAAAATTGGTGCCCATATGCTATCATTTCTGATTTTCTATTGGAGTAGGTGAAGGTAACATGATTTTAGACATTAATATCAACAGTACCTTTATAACTCATATAAAACACTATATAATACTTTCAGTTGTGGGAGTTTTACCTGTATTTGATCATTCTATATCCAAAGATATCTAGATGTATTACCATAACTACAGTGCATGCTCTTTTGTTTCCATTATGTAAATATTTAACCAAAATTAAGTTTGTCAAGTGTGGATATTCATTTTTGATAGAGAGATGGTTGAAAGTTTCTCGTTTTGGTAGGAGTCGGGGACAGACAGAATATTGAAGTGATCAAGGGGAGATAATCTGCCTTATCCTGGACAGATATATCCACACATTTCTGTGTGATGTCCATGAATCTATTGTTTTATCCTAGAATTTCCAAATGAGAGCATTTCCTAGTTATTATGATTGAAAAAAAGTAGTAATTGTACACCCTATTAGACAAGAACCACCCTGCCCCTCACCCCAAAGGTAAAAATATATCCCTGTTAGGGGAGAACCACTCTGCCCCTCACCCCAAAGGTAAAAATATCTCCCTGTCAGGCGAGAACCACCTTGCCCCTCAACCCAAAGGTAAAAATATCTCTCTGTTAGGGAAGAACCACTCTGCCCCTCACCCCAAAGGTAAAAATATTTCTCTGTTAGGGGAGAACCACCCTGCCCCTCACCCCAAAGGTAAAAATATCTCCCTGTTAGGGGAGAACCACCCTGCCCCTCACCCCAAAGGTAAAAATATCTCCCTGTTAGGGGAGAACCACCCTGCCCCTCACCCCAAAGGTAAAAATATCAGTTCCTGTAATGTGGTTAGAAGATATTAATAGGGGAGAGGTGAGAATGAAGAGAATACCTGTGATATTGATTCCTTTATGATGAATGGAGAGAGAAATGAAGGGAGAAAGTATGAAGGGAATGGAGAGTTGTTTGTTCATCTACGTAATCTAGTCATATGATACAGTGTACTAGAAGTTAGAGTAGCATGAGGAAGTGGGTTGTTGTGTGAGGAGTGAATTAGGATGTCATTAACAGTCGAGGACAGGAAACTCGCCGAATGCACTACACTGGTACCGACAGTCCCACCTAAGTCTCTACTACCTTTTAATGACAGATAGCAATCTATCGATCTTAACTGATGTATGTAATTATAAGTGTGTAGTCCACCCACCCAATCTTTCTGTCCTCTGCCTTCCGCCTTCCAATAGTATTATATTGCATAAAATGTCAGCAATAATTTCAATTAATGTAGTATAAGTTTCTAAATAATCATACACGTTCTATTAGATATTTTGATATACTGATATCGGTTTGCTTGTTGTTACCGACTTTGATAATTGCCTGGCTGCATGCCTGAAGTCCATATTTAAGTATAAAGAAATGTTCTCACTTTCCAAATGCTGTTTAAAGTGCCTTGAATTGTTGAACAATCCGTTTGTTCCTGTACATGTACCCCCCTCCCCACCCCATCCACCCCCCAGATGTCACACCTGTGATATACCTGTTCTTACCTGTCACACCTTATCATATCTGGTCACACCTGTGATATACCTGTTCTTATCTGTCACATCTGGTCACACCTGTGATATACCTGTGATATACCTGTCACACCTTATCATATCTGGTCACACCTGTGCTATACCTGTTCTTACCTGTGCTATACCTGTTCCTACCAGTCACACTTGTGCTATACCTGTTCTTACCAGTCACACCTGTGTTATACCTGTTCTTACCTGTCACATATCGTCACATCTGGTCACACCTGTGCTATACCTGTTCTTACCTGTCACACCTCATCTCATCTTGTCACACCTGTGTTATACCTGTGTACCCACCTGTTCTATCCACACACTACTCATTAGACTTTGAAGTGGTGTCACAAGGTACATTCAGCCCATTTGATAGTTATTCAAGTATCCATTTCCTTTTTCCTTGTTATTGTATTAAATACTCCGATGTTGAATTTAGTCGATAAGTTATATACACAGTTATTGAGTTACCGGATCAATCTTTTACTCCCAACATTACAAAGGTAACAAGAAGTTGTTTATAGAGGAAAGGTTATGTGGCCCGAACTGTGGTAAACTTTGATATTTGAAAAAATTCGAAACAAATATTGTCATAGTTCAGAAAGAAAATAATGACCTCAAACAGAATAGTCATTATTATTGTCAAAAGCAAGTTATGCTTCCCAGCACGGTGGTCTAACGGTAGGAGGTAGGGCTGTGTGACTGAAGGGCGGTGGTCTAACGGTAGGAGGTAGGATGTAGGATGGTAGGACGGTAGGAGGTAGGGCTGTGTGACTGAAGGGTGGCTAGGACTCGCTAACGGTAGGAGGTAGGGCTGTGTGACCACGGTAGGAGGTAGGGCTGTGTGACTGAAGGGTGGTGGTCTAACGGTAGGAGGTAGGGCTGTGTGACTGAAGGGCGGTGGTCTAATGGTAGGAGGTAGGGCTGTGTGACTGAAGGGTGGTGGTCTAACGGTAGGAGGTAGGGCTGTGTGACTGAAGGGCGGTGGTCTAACGGTAGGAGGTAGGGCTGTGTGACTAAAGGGTGGCTAGGACTCACTAACGGTAGGAGGTAGGGCTGTGTGACTGAAGGGTGGTGGTCTAACGGTAGGAGGTAGGGCTGTGTGACTGAAGGGTGGTGGTCAAACGGTAGGAGGTAGGGCTGTGTGACTGAAGGGTGGTGGTCTAACGGTAGGAGGTAGGGCTGTGTGACTAAAGGGTGGCTAGGACTCACTAACGGTAGGAGGTAGGGCTGTGTGACTGAAGGGTGGTGGTCTAACGGTAGGAGGTAGGGCTGTGTGACTGAAGGGCGGTGGTCTAACGGTAGGAGGTCTAACGGTAGGAGGTAGGGCTGTGTGACTGAAGGGCGGTGGTCTAACGGTAGGAGGTAGGGCTGTGTGACTGAAGGGTGGCTAGTTCGAGTCCTGGAGTCCTGGCACGGGTGCTGTGATGTATCCAAATTAACTAGATACCTTTCCCCCTTGTATTCCAGTCAACTATGGCAGCTCCAGCTGTAAGCTCCCCAGGGAGTTGAGAAAGACATCAGCTGGTTGTTAAAGGCCGACTAACTATGCATGATAGTTTGTGAATCACTTTGAGAAGGATATGTTGCAGTCTAGCTGTATATAAAATTCTGAATTTTAATCATTATATATATTATCATGAAGTGTGCAGCTGTTCAATTCCTAATGTGGAAGTAAAAAAAAACATTGATTGTAACTTTTTTGGATCAGACTATTGTTTCATTTTAAAACATGACTAATTTGACTCCAAGCAATTCCACGTAAAACTGTCAATCAAATAAGAGGGAAAGAGTATGAAAATGTATCTTTCACTCATTAAATATGCTTCACCAAATCACATAAAATGACTCCATGGTATGGAAATATATCTAATTAAATAACACCTAGAAATAAAATATATTGATATTGTCCTAAAATTAATGGCTCACCATCAGCTGGCTGAATGTTTAGTACCAAATATAGAGGCAGAACACAATAGGATTTCTTCCGGATGACATTATTTGGTAATAATTAATCCAGTAAAAATTTAAAAGATTCAATAAGAAGCTCAAACATTTAAAGGATTGGTAATAACATAAAGTGAGTAACAATATGGTATAAAAATGTACTGCAGCCTATTTTTGTTTTCAATCAATGATATAATTAGACTCTGTCATCACAAAATTAACATGAATAAATTAGATAATTAGAAGTATATATGTTTGTATATAGAAGGTTGGAACATTGTCAGGATTAAGGTACTGGTACTGATGGAGGGGATACATAGAAGGTTGGAACATTATCAGGATTAGGGTACTGATGGAGGGGATACATAGAAGGTTGGAACATTGTCAGGATTAGGGTACTGATGGAGGGGATACATAGAAGGTTGGAACATTATCAGGATTAGGGTACTGGTACTGATGAAGGGGATACATAGAAGGTTGGAACATTATCAGGATTAGGGTACTGATGGAGGGGATACATAGAAGGTTGGAACATTATCAGGATTAGGGTACTGGTACTGATGGAGGGGATACATAGAAGGTTAGAACATTATCAGGATTAGGGTACTGGTACTGATGAAGGGGATACATAGAAGGTTGGAACATTGTCAGGATTAGGGTACTGATAGAGGGGATACATAGAAGGTTGGAACATTGTCAGGATTAGGGTACTGATGGAGGGGATACATAGAAGGTTGGAACATTGTCAGGATTAGGGTACTGATGGAGGGGATACATAGAAGGTTGGAACATTGTCAGGATTAGGGTACTGATGGAGGGGATACATAGAAGGTTGGAACATTGTCAGGATTAGGGTACTGATGGAGGGGATACATAGAAGGTTGGAACATTGTCAGGATTAGGGTACTGATGGAGGGGATACATAGAAGGTTAGAACATTGTCAGGATTAGGGTACTGATGGAGGGGATACATAGAAGGTTGGAACATTGTCAGGATTAGGGTACTGATGGAGGGGATACATAGAAGGTTAGAACATTGTCAGGATTAGGGTACTGATGGAGGGGATACATAGAAGGTTGGAACATTGTCAGGATTAGGGTACTGGTACTGATGGAGGGGATACATAGAAGGTTAGAACATTGTCAGGATTAGGGTACTGATGGAGGGGATACATAGAAGGTTAGAACATTATCAGGATTAGGGTACTGGTACTGATGGAGGGGATACATAGAAGGTTAGAACATTGTCAGGATTAGGGTACTGATGGAGGGGATACATAGAAGGTTAGAACATTGTCAGGATTAGGGTACTGATGGAGGGGATACATAGAAGGTTAGAACATTGTCAGGATTAGGGTACTGATGGAGGGGATACATAGAAGGTTAGAACATTGTCAGGATTAGGGTACTGGTGGAGGGGATACATAGAAGGTTGGAACATTGTCAGGATTAGGGTACTGGTACTGATGGAGGGGATACATAGAAGGTTGGAACAGTATCAGGATTAGGGTACTGGTACTGATGGAGGGGATACATAGAAGGTTAGAACATTGTCAGGATTAGGGTACTGGTGGAGGGGATACATAGAAGGTTGGAACATTATCAGGATTAGGGTACTGGTACTGGTGGAGGGGATACATAGAAGGTTGGAACATTGTCAGGATTAGGGTACTGGTACTGATGGAGGGGATATATAGAAGGTTGGAACATTGTCAGGATTAGGGTACTGGTGGAGGGGATACATAGAAGGTTGGAACATTATCAGGATTAGGGTACTGGTACTGATGGAGGGGATACATAGAAGGTTGGAACATTGTCAGGATTAGGGTACTGGTGGAGGGGATACATAGAAGGTTGGAACATTGTCAGGATTAGGGTACTGATGGAGGGGATACATAGAAGGTTAGAACATTATCAGGATTAGGGTACTGGTACTGATGGAGGGGATACATAGAAGGTTGGAACATTATCAGGATTAGGGTACTGATGGAGGGGATACATAGAAGGTTGGAACATTGTCAGGATTAGGGTACTGGTACTGATGGAGGGGATACATAGAAGGTTGGAACATTGTCAGGATTAGGGTACTGATGGAGGGGATACATAGAAGGTTAGAACATTGTCAGGATTAGGGTACTGATGGAGGGGATACATAGAAGGTTGGAACATTGTCAGGATTAGGGTACTGATGGAGGGGATACATAGAAGGTTAGAACATTGTCAGGATTAGGGTACTGATGGAGGGGATACATAGAAGGTTGGAACATTGTCAGGATTAGGGTACTGATGGAGGGGATACATAGAAGGTTGGAACATTATCAGGATTAGGGTACTGATGGAGGGGATACATAGAAGGTTGGAACATTGTCAGGATTAGGGTACTGGTGGAGGGGATACATAGAAGGTTAGAACATTATCAGGATTAGGGTACTGATGGAGGGGATACATAGAAGGTTGGAACATTGTCAGGATTAGGGTACTGGTACTGATGGAGGGGATACATAGAAGGTTGGAACATTGTCAGGATTAGGGTACTGATGGAGGGGATACATAGAAGGTTGGAACATTGTCAGGATTAGGGTACTGATGGAGGGGATACATAGAAGGGTGGAACATTGTCAGGATTAGGGTACTGATGGAGGGGATACATAGAAGGTTGGAACATTATCAGGATTAGGGTACTGATGGAGGGGATACATAGAAGGTTAGAACATTATCAGGATTAGGGTACTGGTACTGATGGAGGGGATACATAGAAGGTTGGAACATTATCAGGATTAGGGTACTGGTACTGATGGAGGGGATACATAGAAGGTTGGAACATTGTCAGGATTAGGGTACTGGTGGAGGGGATACATAGAAGGTTGGAACATTGTCAGGATTAGGGTACTGGTACTGATGGAGGGGATACATAGAAGGTTGGAACATTGTCAGGATTAGGGTACTGATGGAGGGGATACATAGAAGGTTGGAACATTGTCAGGATTAGGGTACTGATGGAGGGGATACATAGAAGGTTGGAACATTATCAGGATTAGGGTACTGGTGGAGGGGATACATAGAAGGGTAGAACATTATCAGGATTAGGGTACTGATGGAGGGGATACATAGAAGGTTGGAACATTATCAGGATTAGGGTACTGGTACTGGTGGAGGGGATACATAGAAGGTTGGAACATTATCAGGATTAGGGTACTGGTACTGATGGAGGGGATACATAGAAGGTTGGAACATTATCAGGATTAGGGTACTGGTACTGGTGGAGGGGATACATAGAAGGTTGGAACATTATCAGGATTAGGGTACTGGTACTGATGGAGGGGATACATAGAAGGTTGGAACATTATCAGGATTAGGGTACTGATGGAGGGGATACATAGAAGGTTGGAACATTATCAGGATTAGGGTACTGATGGAGGGGATACATAGAAGGTTGGAACATTGTCAGGATTAGGGTACTGATGGAGGGGATACATAGAAGGTTGGAACATTATCAGGATTAGGGTACTGATGGAGGGGATACATAGAAGGTTGGAACATTATCAGGATTAGGGTACTGGTACTGATGGAGGGGATACATAGAAGGTAGAACATTATCAGGATTAGGGTACTGATGGAGGGGATACATAGAAGGTTAGAACATAATCAGGATTAGGGTACTGATGGAGGGGATACATAGAAGGTTGGAACATTATCAGGATTAGGGTACTGATGGAGGGGATACATAGAAGGTTGGAACATTATCAGGATTAGGGTACTGATGGAGGGGATACATAGAAGGTTGGAACATTGTCAGGATTAGGGTACTGGTACTGATGGAGGGGATACATAGAAGGTTAGAACATTATCAGGATTAGGGTACTGATGGAGGGGATACATAGAAGGTTGGAACATTATCAGGATTAGGGTACTGATGGAGGGGATACATAGAAGGTTGGAACATTGTCAGGATTAGGGTACTGGTACTGATGAAGGGGATACATAGAAGGTTGGAACATTATCAGGATTAGGGTACTGGTACTGATGGAGGGGATACATAGAAGGTTGGAACAGTATCAGGATTAGGGTACTGGTACTGATGGAGGGGATACATAGAAGGTTGGAACATTGTCAGGATTAGGGTACTGGTGGAGGGGATACATAGAAGGTTGGAACATTGTCAGGATTAGGGTACTGGTGGAGGGGATACATAGAAGGTTGGAACATAATCAGGATTAGGGTACTGATGGAGGGGATACATAGAAGGTTGGAACATTATCAGGATTAGGGTACTGGTGGAGGGGATACATAGAAGGTTGGAACATTGTCAGGATTAGGGTACTGGTACTGGTGGAGGGGATACATAGAAGGTTGGAACATTGTCAGGATTAGGGTACTGGTACTGATGGAGGGGATACATAGAAGGTTGGAACATTGTCAGGATTAGGGTACTGGTACTGATGGAGGGGATACATAGAAGGTTGGAACATTGTCAGGATTAGGGTACTGGTACTGATGGAGGGGATACATAGAAGGTTGGAACATTATCAGGATTAGGGTACTGGTACTGATGGAGGGGATACATAGAAGGTTGGAACATAATCAGGATTAGGGTACTGATGGAGGGATACATAGAAGGTTGGAACATTATCAGGATTAGGGTACTGATGGAGGGGATACATAGAAGGTTGGAACATTATCAGGATTAGGGTACTGGTACTGATGAAGGGGATACATAGAAGGTTGGAACATAATCAGGATTAGGGTACTGATGGAGGGGATACATAGAAGGTTGGAACATTGTCAGGATTAGGGTACTGATGGAGGGGATACATAGAAGGTTGGAACATTATCAGGATTAGGGTACTGATGGAGGGGATACATAGAAGGTTGGAACATTGTCAGGATTAGGGTACTGGTACTGATGGAGGGGATACATAGAAGGTTGGAACATTGTCAGGATTAGGGTACTGATGGAGGGGATACATAGAAGGTTAGAACATTATCAGGATTAGGGTACTGGTACTGATGGAGGGGATACATAGAAGGTTAGAACATTGTCAGGATTAGGGTACTGGTACTGATGGAGGGGATACATAGAAGGTTGGAACATTATCAGGATTAGGGTACTGGTACTGATGGAGGGGATACATAGAAGGTTGGAACATTGTCAGGATTAGGGTACTGATGGAGGGGATACATAGAAGGTTAGAACATTATCAGGATTAGGGTACTGGTACTGATGGAGGGGATACATAGAAGGTTGGAACATTGTCAGGATTAGGGTACTGATGGAGGGGATACATAGAAGGTTAGAACATTATCAGGATTAGGGTACTGGTACTGATGGAGGGGATACATAGAAGGTTGGAACATTGTCAGGATTAGGGTACTGATGGAGGGGATACATAGAAGGTTGGAACATTGTCAGGATTAGGGTACTGATGGAGGGGATACATAGAAGGTTAGAACATTATCAGGATTAGGGTACTGGTACTGATGGAGGGGATACATAGAAGGTTGGAACATTGTCAGGATTAGGGTACTGATGGAGGGGATACATAGAAGGTTGGAACATTGTCAGGATTAGGGTACTGATGGAGGGGATACATAGAAGGTTGGAACATTGTCAGGATTAGGGTACTGATGGAGGGGATACATAGAAGGTTGGAACATCAAGATTAAGGTACTGATGGAGGGGATACATAGAAGGTTGGAACATTGTCAGGATTAGGGTACTGGTACTGATGGAGGGGATACATAGAAGGTTGGAACATTGTCAGGATTAGGGTACTGATGGAGGGGATAATTGTGTGGTGCCCTATCGTTTACAAAGGTCACCTCTGTCACAACCTTTTACACAGTATGAGAAAGGCAGACACTATCTTGGTTTGAAATGGTGTAATTGAGTGGGAAATTTAATTTAAACTGTTACAAACCTGATCCCCTTTGTTCATTTTAACATGTGAAAATGGAAGGTCTGTCCTACAGAGCTTTTATCAAGCATTTCACAGTTTTGTCTAAATCTCAAGTGTCAGTGTATAATAGTTGTAAATGTATACGTAGAGCAAATGTGATGTCACTATATTATGTAATTGTATCACTTGATAAAAGATTTCAATTATATTGTACACATTTGGTGGTATGGGTTCAATTTAAAGGAATATTTAAACTGTGAAGTGCATAACTTTTTCAAGATTTTTTTTTTTTTTGACAACTTAATACTTTTCAAGAAAATCCACTAGCTTGGTGGTGGTGGACTCTTAATTAATCAGTTCACTGATATTTCCAGAAAATAATCAAAGAAACAATTTTGTTAACCAGTTAAGTTTCTGTGTTTGTAGATAATGAGTTTAAACTCGATTTTGCATTAAGAGTTTATCCTTGACCAAGTTAAAACCGAAAATGTAAACAGAAATATTGAAATAAATTGAAATGGATTCTCAATATTGTCGTCTACAGTGACGGAGAATTGAATGCCAGATAATTGGCTGATATTTGAGCGTCTGATCTTATTGATCAGGGTGTTGTTCCGGTGTCTGCAACAGAGACAGAGTGTGTCTTGGTCATGGTGACACTAGGCAGATGCTTGGCTCAGAATTGCTTTGATAATTACACCAACAATTCTGCAGACATTCCTTATGTTGTCAGCAACTAGAATTCCTAATGAGAAACTGTCTGTCTTTTCACTACAGCCAGGAGTAATTTTGAAATTACATATTAATAACTTAACACTTTGAAGCAAGCTGTTGACAGAGTTTGACAGACAAACGACTGTATTAGTTTTTATTTTTTTTAATTTTCTTAATATTTTCTTATTTTCATTTCAGGGATCTTTCCTACAATAACATTGGTAGTGTGAATACGTCCATGTTTACCGGAATGTCAAGCCTGCAGAAAATGTAAGATTTCCATTTATGTAATAAGTCCATGCCTGACAGTAATTATTTTAGTAGTTTGTTTCGGAGTTCAATTTTATATTTCTGTATAGTTAGCAGCAAAAAATTTGTATATATCATTCTCTTTATCTTAGGGCCTAAGGGCTATGAGCTTATGTCGTGGTGTAGCATCCATCGTCTGTCTGTCTGGCATTAACTTTTCCCTTTAAAAAACTTCTTTTCAATTAACAGCAGACTCTGATACCTGATATTATGCCTGTAGCATGCTACAAAAGTTTGTTCAAATGAATGACCTTGACCTACATTCAGTCAGAGGTGTTAAATAGGCTAAAATCTTCAAAATAACTTCTTCTGAATAACCAAGAAGCCCAGAGAGCTGATATAGGGCCTGTGGCATGCTGGGGTGAAGAGCTACCAAGTTTGTTAAAAGAAATGACCATGACCTTTACTTTTAAGGTGACATGGGGTCAACATATTCTTAATAACCAAGAAATGACTAATCAATAACCAAGACCCAGAGACTTGATATATCAGGCTAATAGTATGCTTGGATGCAGTGCTACAAAATTGATTTAAGTGAGTGGTAATCAGTTTAACATCTGCAAAATGACCTGGATCAACTTCAAAATTGCTCTAGAATCAGGTGAATGATATAGGCCCATTGGGCCTCTTGTTATCAACATTACACTACAGAGCAGTTTTACTTATTTTAATGTTGATCCACAGATTTAATAGTCAACACAAATGTGAAGAAGTTTTAAGGAAAGCAAAACATTTTCCAGCTTTCACAGTCACATGTCAAATCATTAGGAATTCTAAAACTTTTATGGAGAATCTAAGATTTCAGGAAATTTATGCAGTGTTATAAAGCCTATAGATATCTACACATGGTGGCTGGCCACTGGAGATAAGTTGGATTGCTAAGTGGTGTCTAGAGGTGCTATGTGTATCCTTTAGTTTTGAAGGCAGTATTGTAATTTTGTAAAGATGTCTTTCCTTTTAAAACAGTGACCATGGAACAAATTTTTGATAGGAATAAGATTTTAATAATGAACGATAATGTGTAGTATATTGGTAACAATATTAGGTGTAGGGAAATGGTTAATGTGTGTAGTATATTGGTAACAATATTAGGTGTAGGGAAATGGTTAATGTGTGTAGTATATTGGTAACAATATTAGGTGTAGGGAAATGGTTAATGTGTGTAGTATATTGGTAACAATATTAGGTGTAGGGAAATGGTTAATGTGTGTAGTATATTGGTAACAATATTAGGTGTAGGGAAATGGTTAATGTGTGTAGTATTGTACAAATATATAGTCCCTCAAATTGATTCTGATCCTACTTGTAGCAGATAATGGTTTTAACTATTTATTATAGGTTAATTATTAATGATTAATTAATTAGATTTAAGAGAGCATTTCTTGAAAATCATGATGAAAATCATGATTAACAAAAAATAGAAAGAAGAAACAATAAAAATAGAGAGAAATGACTCATAGTTGGATACGATTTGAAGTAAGATCTTTGCCATCGGATTTGATGTATGTGCCTTGCAGTCTAACCAGTATTAATCAGAAGTACAAACTCTGTGATCAATACCAGAGTTAATACCCCATTTTAGATAGAAGATACTTATCTGAATATAAACGTTAACAGGGTAAAATCCAGGATGGAAGCATGTACATGTTTTATACCTTTGAGATAAAGTACAAGCCAGTCACCTAAAATATTAATAAGTTTTTGCACTCTATAAAAAAAATTCTAAAACCCAAAATTTATTGATATTAAAACATCACCATCGGGAACATTTACTACGTGTTTGGTGACCCTGCATTTTGCAGATTGTAGGGGAGGGAAAAAAACACAAAAGAAAAGTAACACCTCGTTAAAATTTCACCAATCCTTAGAGTAGTGACATTTGAATCAAGAGTTACTGAGCCTAGTATTTATTTCCTTTTAATGAGATGTATTGTGGCATTGACAGGAGGGTGGATGTTTTTGTTATCGTCATTTTCATCGCACTTGTCATTTATTGTAGGTCCTTATCCTTCAACAAGATCAACACAATTCCGGAAGGCACTTTTAGCGACCTCATCTCTCTCCGTAAAATGTAAGTGTGGTGTCGCTGGCGACAATTATACTGTATTTCACTTAGCATACCAACACTGTTCACCATAAAAAAGTGTGTGCGATTTTAAAGCAGCGTACACTTTGACTTCTTAATGAATTGTTTAGTCAGTCATTCTGTATTACTATTGACTTTATTGAAAACAGACATTTCGCCCATAAAATGAGTACTTCTAAGGTTTACAATCAATAGAGAACTCTGTGTAATGAACAGGGTTTGGGTATTGGGGATAGCCAGGTGTGTAGTGGAAAAGGTAATTGAACTGTGACTGGAGAAGACGATAATATGGCATATATATCAGTAAGCTAGTATGAGGTATGCCAATTACAAAATGTACCAGTCAAGTATCAATGCGACCCTAGTCCTGAACTTTTGAAATAGCCTTCTATTGATTACATAATTTGAACAATATTACAGGTGTTATCTAGTTAAATAACAGTGCTTAATTTGTGTTCATATGTCAAGATTTAGTTAAAGATGATACATTGCTGACAGTATACGATTTATCACAAAAATGCATAAAATATGGCACCCACAGTTAAGAATACATCAAGACAAAAAAGAAAAAAGAAGAAAAAAAAAGAGACGACATAATACAAGCATCCTAAAAATTATTCTGAAACTCAGAAATTTATATAAGGTACCAAATACAGGTGAAGGGTATGATGGAATTTCTTCGGAATGCAATTAATCATTTATCCATTGTATTAAAAAGATGAAAAGAGAAGCTAAATCTTTCAGACGGTGGTAATAGTGTAAAGTATGTATAACATATACAACAGTCTATTTTGGCTTTCAATCGATCATAAATACTCTGTAGGGGGCTTAGCACCCATAATGAATTGTAATTAGAATTTAAATTGAGCTTTAATAAAATCTTATACATATTTTTATATCCATAATGATGAGGATAATGCTGATAGATATGAAATAGACATTTTAATTTGCTTACAGTACCTTTGTATTTAGTTTTAAAAGGATTTATAATTGTATAAACCGTGTTGTTTATAAACCTGGATGATGAAGTACAGTAGCACCTCAAGGGTTATTCCGTTGTAGTCTACCTGTACCAGGTATGAATCACTGTAATTTTG
This sequence comes from Pecten maximus, assembly GCF_902652985.1. NCBI lineage: Eukaryota > Metazoa > Mollusca > Bivalvia > Pectinida > Pectinidae > Pecten > Pecten maximus. The sequence continues at coordinate 21,352,737 of NC_047026.1, forward strand.
GAGAAATCAATAATTGTTCAGACTTAATACCTCTGTTAATGACCCATTGTTACACCAGCATCTGTTACCAGTGTTAGCACTTTGATCTCAGGTTAATTAGTATTTCTATTGATTTGTTTTTACAGTGACTTTAAGTCGGATTATCTACGATGTGACTGTCACCTTCGCTGGATAGCAAAATGGATGAAGGAAAAAAATGTTCGCATTCAGTCATCCACGACCTGTGCGGTTCCCCAGGAGTTGAAGGATCGCCCTGTGAAGAGCCTGAAGAAGAAAGACCTACACTGTGGTACGACATCTAAATATGATTCTAGACGTGGATCTGACCAGCGAGACGCTGGGCTCAGATCGACAGACGAGTCACCTGCCTTCTCACATCATTTGCATGTGTACTAGTCCAAACGCAGGCCATGATGGACAGGTTTACAGGAAGTCTATATCGATGATCCATTTAGGCTTGTTATTTTCACATAAATCCTTTGAAATTATGATTTTAAATAGGCCCTATAGACGTAGCTTTATTGTTTCTGTGTATTCCTGACTTGGGAATAGGGTAATTTGGATAGTTGAGACCTATATAAGGTGGTGACTATAGTTTACTGGCCGGCAGCTGTAGCCGAGACAAAGTTTTCTCTCCCCGAGCCATACATATCAATAACTCTTTTTCTCAATTATTTTTTGGGTCTATAGGTCTTTTGCCAGTATAGGATTGGGTTTAGTAGAAGTATAATGGAAATATCTCAATCCAATATGCAAATTGTATCGATGGAATATTGTAATTGAATTGCCAATTGATAGGAACTTTATTGAATGTTTTAAAATTTGATGGAATGGAAATAACATTTTGGAGGAAATTTTCTGGTGTTCTGTCTGTCTGTACAATATATGAATCATGAGTCACTGTGACCTATTTCTTGGGGAGTCAGGAGTCACCATGACCTATATCTTGGCGAATCATAAGTCACTGTGACCTACTTCTTAGCAAGTCATGAGTGACCATGATCTTTATCTTGGTGAGTCATGATGCATGATGACCTTTATCTTGGTGAGTCACGAGTCACTGTGACCTATATCTTGGCGAATCATAAGTCACTGTGACCTACTTCTTAGCAAGTCATGAGTGACCATGATCTTTATCTTGGTGAGTCATGATGCATGATGACCTTTATCTTGGTGAGTCATGAGGCATGATGACCTTTATCTTGGCAAGTCATGAGTCACCGTGACCTACATTATTTTTGTAAGTGTATCATTTGGTAAGAATTCATGTTTTATTTCAATTTCTCCGACATTACAAACCCTGTAGTCGTCAAACTTATGTAGATACATCTTCAAGAGTACCTCACCATAAGTCTCTGACCTATATTATATATATGATATCTATTTCACTAACTATGATACATCTTCACATTTTGCTTTATTTCAATGAAACAATGTGGCATTGAATTCCTCATCCTCCCAGTTTGGGAGATAGGCTTCAGATACTGGACCCTAAGATAGGCTTCAGATACTGGACCCTAAGATAGGCTTCAGATACTGGACCCTAAGATAGGCTTCAGATACTGGACCCTAAGATAGGCTTCAGATACTGGACCCTAAGATAGGCTTCAGATACTGGACCCTAAGATAGGCTTCAGATACTGGACCCTAAGATAGGCTTCAGATACTGGACCCTAAGATACGCTTCAGATACTGGACCCTAAGATAGGCTTCAGCTATTAGATCCTGAGATAAACTTCAGATGTAAGACTCTTAAGATAGACTTCAGATATCAGATCCTGAGATAGGCTTCAAATATCAGATCCTGAGATAGGCTTCAGATATCAGATCCTGATATAGGCTTCAGATATCAGATCCTGATATAGGCTTCAGATATCAGATCCTGATATAAGCTTCAGATATAAGACTAGATCTTAAGATAGGCTTCAGATATTAGACCCTAAGACAGGCTTCAGATGTTAGACCCAAAGATAGGCTTCAGATATTAGACCATAATATAGGCTTCTGATGTTAGACCCTAAGGTAAGCTTCTGATATTAGACACTAAGATAGGCTTCAGATATTAGACCATAATATAGGCTTCTGATGTTAGACCCTAAGGTAAGCTTCTGATATTAGACCCTAAGGTAAGCTTCTGATATTAGACACTAAGATAGGCTTAAGATATTATACCCTAAGACAGGCTTCTGATATTATACCCTAAGATAGGCTTAAGATATTAGGCCCTAAGACAGGCTTCTGATATTAGACACTAAGATAGGCTTAAGATATTATACCCTAAGACAGGCTTCTGATATTATACCCTAAGATAGGCTTAAGATATTAGGCCCTAAGATAGGCTTTAGGTATTAAACCCCAAGACAGGCTTCTAATATTAGACCCTAAGATAGGCTTTAGATATTAGACCCTAAGATAGGCTTTAGGTATTAGACCCTAAGATAGGCTTTAGATGCTAGCTAGACCTTAAGTTTAGAGATGAATGATCAGTGAAACTTTTTATTGGTCATAATTTTGAAAATATAATTATAGTGCAGCAGAAAGTGCAAGTTAAAATATGTTGTTAATGTGTGTAAAAAGAAAGTCTATAAATGTACTTCTCTTTGGCTTGAAATTTTGAACATGCACATTTTCCCCCATGTAAGTTCCAAGAATTTGGTAAATGTGGGCTGTATGATGAGTATGTGTATATGTTTTATGATATAGCTACATATAAAAATAAGGTTTCTCTTAGTAATAATACCTAGTATATAAGTTATATATCCAAAGGAGATACACTTGGATTTATTTTCTAATAATTTTCAGTTATTTCTTGCTTTATTACCAAAATCAATTTAAACCATAATCAGGCTGTATGCGTTTTGACATTTGTAGATTTTTGAAAAAAAAGTTTCAGGGTGTTATTATTCACCAGGCTACAAATTTAAAGATTGCATCGGCAAGAATGACGAAGAGATTTTCCTTGTGAAATTATAAATAGTGGTTTTTTTTTTGTCAATTCATAAATTTACATAAGTAGCCCTCCACTTATTTTTCAAGAAGCCTCTTAAACTGGTTGTAAAGACATTCTTTGATATTTACAAAAGTCTCAGGAAAAAACTCAGCTTGAATGACTAGACCATCTCCTTCTTTAAATGATAGTGACATCCAAATAGAATTAGATGGTCTCTTATCTCCTAGCCTTCTGATGAGAAACATGCATGAGTGCTTGAGGAAATGTTGTAGTATCAGCTTGTGGTTTTCATTAAATCTGGACGGTATAGTGGTTAAAATTGTACACATTCACAAACTTCAGTCCACTGAAGGCATTCACAGTTTCGATAACCAGAATATGAGAGATTCACAAGCATGATCAGCCCCTCTAGGTTTTGTTTAGCTTATTAGGGACCCAGTCTGTCACCTTGAAGGACTGGCCCTGTAATTACTTGGCCTACAGAAGAGCTCCAGAAAGGGAGGTCACTCAGGTGTCAAATTTCATTACACACCTCTGTAAGTGATGATTATAGACCATTGTTGTGATTGGTCAGATAGCCATTGTGTATTCCAGGTGGTCATTATGACTTGGAGCGCCTACTGGGTCTGTGTGGTAATTTGTTCCCTGGATAGTACATAAATGTTAGGTTCATCAGGTTAGTCAATATTGCCCTGGGGGTGGGGATGCACATCAACTATGGTGGCAATATTGCTCCGGGGGTAGGAGATACACATCAGTATAAATGGTAGTGATATTGGCAGGGAAGGGGGGGGGGGGTGGGGGGGTTGAATACATCAATGGTGACAATATTTTCAATTTCGTATTCAACTTTATTGTAAATGTAAAAGGATATAGGGCATCAAAAGCCTATGTATCCCTCAAACCTCTGTATGATACAGTCATTGAAATTATCAACAATATAAACAGTACACATAGTATGTCTCCATATCCCCAGTTATACAAAAATTACCTTTAATCAAATCTTTTAGTGTCAATAATGTACTCTGATATACATTCTGATAAGATATGATTATTTCTTCTTTACATTTATTACATCCATGAAGTTATATGTTTATATTAAAGTGATCAAAGGTACTGTTTTAGCTAATCAGCTGATTTCTAAGTATTGATCGTGAATGGTTCAATAGTGGACAGATGAAAAAAAAACATAGCATTCCACAGTTACAAGTACATGTGATGGTACGGTCTCAGGTGTGAATGGGGATGCACATAACATCAATGATTACAACATTACGTCAAGGTCAGGTATATGTTATAGTGGGAGGGAGGACGATGGGAATATAACCCTGATTTCACCAATCTCCAGTACAGGTATATGTTATAGTGGGAGGGAGGATGATGGGAATATAACCCTGATTTCACCAATCTCCAGTACAGGTATATATTATAGTGGGAGAGAAGGAGGACGATGGGAATATAATCCTGATTTCACCAGTCTCCAGTACAGGTATATGTTATAGTGGGAGAGAGGGAGGACGATGGGAATATAACCCTGATTTCACCAATCTCTAGTACAGGTATATGTTATAGTGGGAGGGAGGACGATGGGAATATAACCCTGATTTCACCAATCCCCAGTACAGGTATATGTTATAGTTGGAGGGAGGGAGGACGATGGGAATATAACCCTGATTTCACCAATCTCCAGTACAGGTATATGTTATAGTTGGAGGGAGGGAGGACGATGGGAATATCACCATGATTTCACCAATCTCCAGTACAGGTATATGTTATAGTGGGAGAGAGGGAGGATGATGGGAATATAACCCTGATTTCACCAATCTCTAGTACAGGTATATGTTATAGTGGGAGAGAGGGAGGACGATGGGAATATTACCCTGATTTCACCAATCTCCAGTACAGGTATATGTTATAGTGGGAGGGAGGACGATGGGAATATAACCCTGATTTCACCAATCTCTAGTACAGGTATATGTTATAGTGGGAGGGAGGAAGATGGGAATATAACCCTGATTTCACCAATCCCCAGTACAGGTATATGTTATAGTGGGAGGGAGGAAGATGGGAATATAACCCTGATTTCACCAATCTCCAGTACAGGTATATGTTATAGTGGGAGGGAGGAAGATGGGAATATAACCCTGATTTCACCAATCTCTAGTACAGGTATATGTTATAGTGGGAGGGAGGACGATGGGAATATAACCCTGATTTCACCAATCCCCAGTACAGGTATATGTTATAGTTGGAGGGAGGGAGGACGATGGGAATATAACCCTGATTTCACCAATCTCCAGTACAGGTATATGTTATAGTTGGAGGGAGGGAGGACGATGGGAATATCACCATGATTTCACCAATCTCCAGTACAGGTATATGTTATAGTGGGAGAGAGGGAGGATGATGGGAATATAACCCTGATTTCACCAATCTCTAGTACAGGTATATGTTATAGTGGGAGAGAGGGAGGACGATGGGAATATTACCCTGATTTCACCAATCTCCAGTACAGGTATATGTTATAGTGGGAGGGAGGACGATGGGAATATAACCCTGATTTCACCAATCTCTAGTACAGGTATATGTTATAGTGGGAGGGAGGAAGATGGGAATATAACCCTGATTTCACCAATCTCCAGTACAGGTATATGTTATAGTGGGAGGGAGGAAGATGGGAATATAACCCTGATTTCACCAATCTCCAGTACAGGTATATGTTATAGTGGGAGGGAGGAAGATGGGAATATAACCCTGATTTCACCAATCTCCAGTACAGGTATATGTTATAGTGGGAGAGAGGGAGGACGATGGGAATATAACCCTGATTTCACCAATCCCCAGTACAGGTATATGTTATAGTGGGAGAGAGGGAGGAAGATGGGAATATAACCCTGATTTCACCAATCTCCAGTACAGGTATATGTTATAGTGGGAGGGAGGACGATGGGAATATAACCCTGATTTCACCAATCTCCAGTACAGGTATATGTTATAGTGGGAGAGAGTGCGATGGGAATATAACCCTGATTTCACCAATCTCCAGTACAGGTATATGTTATAGTGGGAGGGAGGGAGGACGATGGGAATATAACCCTGATTTCACCAATCTCCAGTACAGGTATATGTTATAGTGGGAGAGAGGGAGGACGATGGGAATATAACCCTGATTTCACCAATCTCCAGTACAGGTATATGTTATAGTGGGAGAGAGGGAGGACGATGGGAATATAACCCTGATTTCACCAATCTCTAGTACAGGTATATGTTATAGTGGGAGGGAGGACGATGGGAATATAACCCTGATTTCACCAATCCCCAGTACAGGTATATGTTATAGTTGGAGGGAGGGAGGACGATGGGAATATCACCATGATTTCACCAATCTCCAGTACAGGTATATGTTATAGTGGGAGGGAGGATGATGGGAATATAACCCTGATTTCACCAATCTCTAGTACAGGTATATGTTATAGTGGGAGGGAGGAAGATGGGAATATAACCCTGATTTCACCAATCCCCAGTACAGGTATATGTTATAGTGGGAGGGAGGAAGATGGGAATATAACCCTGATTTCACCAATCTCCAGTACAGGTATATGTTATAGTGGGAGGGAGGAAGATGGGAATATAACCCTGATTTCACCAATCTCCAGTACAGGTATATGTTATAGTGGGAGAGAGGGAGGACGATGGGAATATAACCCTGATTTCACCAATCCCCAGTACAGGTATATGTTATAGTGGGAGAGAGGGAGGAAGATGGGAATATAACCCTGATTTCACCAATCTCCAGTACAGGTATATGTTATAGTGGGAGGGAGGACGATGGGAATATAACCCTGATTTCACCAATCTCCAGTACAGGTATATGTTATAGTGGGAGAGAGTGCGATGGGAATATAACCCTGATTTCACCAATCTCCAGTACAGGTATATGTTATAGTGGGAGGGAGGGAGGACGATGGGAATATAACCCTGATTTCACCAATCTCCAGTACAGGTATATGTTATAGTGGGAGAGAGGGAGGACGATGGGAATATAACCCTGATTTCACCAATCTCCAGTACAGGTATATGTTATAGTGGGAGAGAGGGAGGACGATGGGAATATAACCCTGATTTCACCAATCTCTAGTACAGGTATATGTTATAGTGGGAGGGAGGACGATGGGAATATAACCCTGATTTCACCAATCCCCAGTACAGGTATATGTTATAGTTGGAGGGAGGGAGGACGATGGGAATATCACCATGATTTCACCAATCTCCAGTACAGGTATATGTTATAGTGGGAGGGAGGATGATGGGAATATAACCCTGATTTCACCAATCTCCAGTACAGGTATATGTTATAGTGGGAGAGAGGGAGGACGATGGGAATATAACCCTGATTTCACCAATCTCCAGTACAGGTATATGTTATAGTGGGAGAGAGGGAGGAAGATGGGAATATAACCCTGATTTCACCAATCCCCAGTACAGGTATATGTTATAGTGGGAGAGAGGGAGGACGATGGGAATATAACCCTGATTTCACCAATCTCCAGTACAGGTATATGTTATAGTGGGAGAGAGGACGATGGGAATATAACCCTGGTTTCCAATCTCCATTACAGGTAATATTAAGTTTCCTCTCTGCCCAGTTACAGTGTTTATTGCTGAAATTCCTAAATGATTTATTTAAAGGATGGGTGAGATGAAGATTTACGGTAATGTTGGACAGGTAATTACATAGGTCAGTGTTCTCCTCTGTCTGTCTGCCCTCCCCAGTAACGTATGGGTCTGTTGATCAGTCTCACAGTGTCTAAGGATATGTCTAAGTGCAGGTGTACCCTTGTAACAGCTGACCTGTGATTTGTTAGGTCAGAATGCCTATGAATAATTCAAGAGTTACCTCCCCTCGTACAATTATTGTACATGCAAATCATGTATTACGATTGTAAATATACTATGTACCGATGGGCAGTATGGCCCTCAGTTAATAAAGAAATTGAAATTGAAATCCAGTATATGTACATGCCTCCTTAACTGTCATGAGGTAACTTACTGATCCCTGTACCATATTTGTTAACATTTTAGGATTTCTTTTTATACATTAGAAAAGTATAATACTACACTAATACCACAAAAGAGCATAATTCAAAATATTATCTCATGTTTTTATCAGAACTTTGAAATCATGTATGGTGAAGTTTTCATATCAATTAATGTCTTGAATTAGGATAAAAAGCAAGAGCCTCTATCCAAACTAACAAAGCTGAACAAGATTGCAATTGACAATACAATTTATAGGTGCTAGTTTATATATTAAAGTTACATTGTCAAAGATTGGAATCTTTAGGAGTATAGAGATAAATGTCACAGTAAGGTAGAGTTTATCCTGAAGGTAGAACCCAGGTAGGTGGGAGGTCTACTTCCTTACCAATAACAATATGTATCTATTGCACACTTTATTTAAAAATAAAAATTTGCATATCACAAGATTTAATTGATATCAAAATTATAAAACCTGCAATAAATGCTTGGTAATATGCATTAAAAAAAGAGCAAGGAGGTTCAATTTTGATGATTTGTCTTTAATTTGTATTCGTTTTGCCTTTCTAGATCGTCCGTTGGAGCTGCCTCTGTTTGAAATCACGCCCAGTAAAAGCCAGGTCGTGTTTGAAGGTGACAAGATTCCGTTCGAGTGTCAGGCATCTGTTGTTGACGACAACATGCACATGTTCTGGGTCAGGAAGGGTGGCGTTGTAACAACCAATCGCTCCGCTGGGATCTACGTACACACGTACCCTTCACAGGACCGAACCATGATGACCCATCGACTGTTACTAAATAACCTTGGCAAGGACGACACAGGTATCTGGCAATGTATGGTGACCACACCGCAGGGCAATGTCTCTGATGATATCAACATCGTCGTCATCTCAAGTTCCGCACTGTACTGTGTGGCCATCACTTCGAAAACAGAGAGGGGCATCTATAAATGGCCAAAGACAGTGGCAGGAGTGCGGAGCGAGCTTCCATGTAAGCGAGGACAAGATCGACTTGCCACCTATGACTGCACACCAGAGGGTCACTGGCGTGACCTCAACGTTGACCAGTGTGAATTCACCAGTGATACAACCCGAAAACTCCAGGCTATTGGCGAGAGCCTTACAGATAATGTAAGTATAGTGCCTTAATTTAAAGTACATGTAGTGTTGATACACTTTCACCTAAGCCGAGGTTTGATGCACCTGATTGGAGGTATATTTTTCTTGGATTGATGTTCTACAATGTATTTACTGTATATCGGATGATTTTCATTGCAGTGTAATTTGGTGCTTTTCATGGTAGAAATCTACTTTCAATTTAGCAATACAGTGAATATTTAATGTCGTATGCAAACTTTAGGTACTTCAAGATAAATAAAAAAAAAAAATACAAAATACATACTGTTGATCAGTTATTTTACATAACAGGCCGGTTTTCAATGAAATCTACACTGTGTATATATATATAAAGATATTTCATTGAAATTTCCAAAATAATGCTGCCTGAATTCCATGCTGTATAAGATAAAAGATAAAAATCTTAAAAAAGTCTGAATGGGCATCCGTAAACATCCATATATGATGATTTTAGAAGTGAGCGTTCCAGTAGTGGTATAAATAGATTTATAGGTCAGGCTGTACAGGCGTAACTAGGTCAGCGTTATATCAGATAATATTATCAGTAATGGCTTCTAAATGAGATACCTTTGAAGTGACTTGTAGCCATTAGACACTTCAAAGTGAAATATTTCGATCGGAAATATTTTTTACCTGAACTCGTTATTCTGTGTAATTGTTTGCACAAAGGCAAGGCTCCCTGTTCATGAACTTTGGTAATTATTGTTATCAATGAAATTTGGATATTTTTAGGCCCCCTCATCAAGGCATTGAATTGTAAACAGATTTTTTCTACACTAATTTGATTTCTGATCCTCAAATTGCTTTCAAACTTCACGTTTGATGATGGTCATCACAGAAAACCCCATTTTTTTTCGAAAAGATGACCTTAAGGTCAAGGTCATTATTAATGGATCATATTTCTGGTTAATTCACACTAATGGTAATAAAAAAAAATTCAGAATGCAATTAGTACAATCATGATTTAGCAGTATACCTTCAGCCCAAATATACTTATATAAGATTACCATTAAAATATGTATGTTTTCAGTAGCTTTAAATTCAAATTTTGTCCGTCAGTCTGTCTGTTTGGCCATCTGGCCATCTATTCATCAGTACATGGTCCAGGCTTTAGCTTGTCCAATTTCTCATGTATTTCATCACCACAAATTTTAGCATGTGAGTTCCTCTTCGTATGGTAGAATGTTGTCTTCTGTAATACCCTATGTGTACCCTGTTATATAGAGTTATTGCCCTTTCTTCATAGTGTACCCTGTTTATATAGAGTTATTGCCCTTTCTTCATAGTGTACCCTGTTTATATAGAGTTATTGCCCTTTCTTCATAGTATACCCTGTTTATATAGAGTTATTGCCCTTTCTTCATAGTGTACACGTTTTCTATGAGACAAATCTTCTGTACTGTATCACATACAAATGTCACGTTTGGTGTTTGATAACATTTTGGACGGTAGAATATGTTAAACTGAACATTTTGTACCAGGGTATACAGAATAGATGAATACACAATGACATTATAACTTGAAACCATTACTGTTGAAACAAAAATATTATATTTCTAGAAATGTCAACATAAATTCTCCTGTTCTCTGTTTCAGTTGCTTGGTAACTCGAGTGGCTTGTTGAGGATAATGCGTAACCTGCAGAAGCTGGTGTTGACTCCCAGTCAAATGTCGTACTCCACCGACCTGACCCTAGTGTCCCGCTCCCTGGATAGGATGGCGCCATACGCCTACCAACAGGAGGAGGTAATAAAGATGGTCTAGATGTTCCCTGTTCCTTTAAATGTTTAAACTTGCCCCACCCCACAACACCCTGCCCTACCTTTCATGTCCTGCCCCACAACACCCTGCCCTACCTTTCATTTTTCTGACCCAACAACACCCGGCCCCATCCCTCGACACCATCCCCTACCCAACAACACCCTACCCCACCCTTCGACACCATCCCCTACCCTACAACACCCTACTCAACCCCTGGACACCATCCCCTACCCAACAACACCCTACCCCAGCCCTCGACACCATCCCCTACCCTACAACACCCTACCCCACCCCTTGACACCATCCCCTACCCAAACCCACCCTACCCCACCCCTCAACACCATCCCCTACCCAACAACACCCGACCCCACCCCTCAAAACCATCTCCTACTCGTGCCCCACATTACACTCCCCATGCCACCATCCCCTACCCTACCCCACTCTACCCCACCCCTTGACACCATCCCCTACCCTACCCCACCCCTCGACACCATTCCCTACCCTACAACACCCTACCCCACCCCTTGACACCATCCCCTACCCTACCCCACCCGGCCCCACCCCTCAAAACCATCCCCTACCCTTGCCCCACATTACACTCCACATGCCACAGCACCTGCTGCATCCTGCTATCCCAATTCCTCACCCATACCTATACATATCTTTACCTGGCAATATTGCTTCACAACATAGAAGGTCTCGTACTTTATGAAAAATAAAGTTATAATTGTGTTTATGATGTAGAATATAACAGAAAATTAATGTACAATTTTTTTTAACAGTTGGCGGATGCGCTGTTGAACATTGTGAGCCTGCTGTTGAATTTACCAGCCAGTATGTTTCTATCAGAACAGAAGGCATCCAAAGCCTGTACCAGGTGAGTGACTTATGGTAATAGTTTATAGGAGGGGAGATAACTCTTATATCTCTAGTCAAGCTACTGCTCAGAAAATAGCAGTTATAACACTGTATGGATGGGAAACATGTCTACATAGGTTTCTTCTCCATCAAACTTTGTGTATGATTAAACAAATAGATAAAATTTCATGTACTTTCCCATTGAAAGTCATAGTTATGCATAATTAAGTCAGTCAGCTGCTGCTCCAGCGAAACCATGTTCCTAAAAGAAAATGTGTTTTAAAAAAGTTTGTAGCTAATTTCCTGAGTAATTAAATAATAGTTACTTCCTACATTTAAAAATAACGAGTAAGTATATAGTAAGGTCTTAAAATTTGAAAATAAAAAACATACGCTCCTACTAAAAATAGAAGGATGCAGGATTACAGGTGCAAAAAGGTGTGAATTCCCCAGGTACTCCCGTCCACTGTAAATATCAGGTGTGCTCTTATATGTCAATTAACCTATCCAATAACATTATTTGTCAGGTTGTGAATATTTTCACTTCAAATGAGTGAGGGGATGGAGACACTTGTATGTTTGACAAAGGGAGATAATTACCATATCCTTGTATTATTGTGTACCTGTATGTTAAAAATGTTGTGTGAGATATCGAACTTGTGTAGAAAGAGTGATTATTCAATTATTACTTATCATTCATAGTATTTTTAAATGCATTTAAAATTATCCATTTTGTTAAATTCTCAAACAATTTCTGAGTATTTCTGAAGTCTTTGTGAGAGAATCAGTGATTCACAGAACTTTTTTGCCTTGGCAGGCTAGTGAATGTGGTGGAAGGTATCCCTCACCAGTCCCGGAGGAGGAACATCACCAAGTACTCGGAAAACATCGCACTAGAGGCACGCACAGTCTCTGTAGAACAGTTTACAGGAATTACTTGTCTGGCCTTCACCAGTATCTTCAGCTGTCAAACTGGTATTGTCGATACCTCGGCCTCATTCACAAAGAAACAAAATGTAAGTGTATTTTGTGTATTTATATTGGAATAACTTAGCAGTACACTATTACTCATATTATAGGGGAGAAAACATCAAATGAAATTTAAATGATAATGGAGGTTTTAAAACTGTTACGGTTATCAGGACAGATTTTATTCCAGTGTATATTGTCAGCACATTACTTAGTGATAAAATATATCATACAAAAATATTACAACCAATTAGATAATCTAGATCAATGGGAAAAAAATTGCCGTGTGCATGAGTCTTTTTATTGCTTGGACTGGGTTTCTTGACTGTAGTTATGATTTGTTAAAAGTTTACGACGTACGTGAGACCACCTATTGCTGGGTTTAGTTACTAAAAGTTTACCACGTACATGAGACCACCTATTGCTGGGTTTAATTACTAAAAGTTTACCACTACACGAGACCACCTATTGCTGGGTTTCATTACTAAAAGTTTACCACGTACATGAGAACACCTATTGCTGGGTTTAATTACTAAAAGTTTACCACTACACGAGACCACCTATTGCTGGGTTTAATTACTAAAAGTTTACGACGTACATGAGAACACCTATTGCTGGGTTTCATTACTAAAAGTTTACCACGTACATGAGAACACCTATTGCTGGGTTTAATTACTAAAAGTTTACCACTACACGAGACCACCTATTGCTGGGTTTAATTACTAAAAGTTTACGACGTACATGAGAACACCTATTGCTGGGTTTCATTACTAAAAGTTTACCACGTACATGAGAACACCTATTGCTGGGTTTAATTACTAAAAGTTTACCACTACACGAGACCACCTATTGCTGGGTTTCATTACTAAAAGTTTACCACTACACGAGACCACCTATTGCTGGGTTTAATTACTAAAAGTTGACCACTACACGAGAAACTAAAATCAAACCATGTTTTTAAAGTGACTTGGATATATAAGATATATAACACTGTAAATGAAGATGGAATTCCTGCTCTGTATATCTCTCACCCTTACCTGTTAAAGGGGAAATAACTCCTGCTCTATATATCTCTCACCCTTACCTGTTAAAGGGGAAATAACTCCTGTAGAGTTACAGCAATTGTACATGTTTACTTAGACTACCGCTAAAAACTCTAGATACAAATGTATCATATCAGATCTCTTGTTTTTTTAATAGATGTGAAACAAATTTTATTATTAATATCTTTAACAATTTACTCCCCAGTGCATGTTATGTAAAGGAAAATTGTTGTCCCCGTAATACTGAGAGGATCCCAAAAGGGAAAATCTTTGCAGTATTGTCATCAACAAGAATGTTTGGCTATGTTTGCCGAAATATCCATGTGACTGGTTGGCACAGGCCCTCTGGTCCTCTTGTTCCTTTGATGTTGACTGTGAAATTCAAAGTTTGGTACATCAAATAAAAACAGGAAGGATGGTTATGTAACAGTGGCCGTATTGAATTTAAATGTCTGCTATATTTAACTGCAGTTAAGCCCTGCCCACAAATAAGCCACATTTAACTGCAGGTAAGCCCTGACAAAATAAGTCATAAATTATGCATAGATTAGCCCTGCCACTAGATAAGCCACATTAATTTGCAGGTAAGCCCTGCCCAGTAATATGTCACATTTATTCGTAAGTAAGCCCTGACAAAATAAGTCACAATTTATGCATAGATAAGCCCTGCCAATAGATAAGCCACATTTATCTGCATGTAAGCCCTGCCCACAAATAAGCCACTTTCTTTCCCACAATCATCAATTTAAAAACATTAATACTATACTTATACTATGAAATGGGCTTCTTTGAGGATAAATATGGTAATCATAGAAAAGAAAAACAAAGTTATTTGTATACAAACTTCTGGCTATACATAGTAGTGTTTGCCTTGCATATTCAATTAGATACAAAAATATTACATACATAAATAATCCTGTATATGTAGAATGGTTTCACAGCCATTCCATATACACATGCTTTACCAAGAGTGGTCACATTTGCAAAAATGCAATGTAAATATTCCACATAACGTAATTATCATAAATAAAAACTATCTACATATATTAACACAAATTAACATAAGCCTGAATGTTGTAATTGTAGAACCAAACATTGATTACCTCCACACTGATAAACATGGTGTACACCTCTTTTGGAGAATGTTTAGCTCACCTGCCCAAAGGGCAAGTGAGTTTATGTTGTGATGCATCATCTGTTGTCAGCACAGCCATCTTACTGTTGTCCTTCAGGCGTCAACTTTTCCTGTTTAAACAACTTCTTCTCATTGATATTGGGCATGTAGCATGTTGGGGTAAAGGGCTACCAAGTTTGTTCAAATTAAATGACCTTGACCATCTGAAAGGTCACAAGGATAAAAAACTTACCATCAATATGTATTGCAAAATGGACCTTAACAGCTATTGGAAAATGGATTGCTGATTGTAAATTATCCTATTTACTAGCCCATCATCATCAGATGACAGGATATTCAAATCGCCCTGCATCCGTGCTTCGTCGTTTGTCTGTCTGTAAACAATCCTTGTTATCAGAATTCCTCAAACTGCATTGTAGGTTCCCTTTGGTCGCTAGTTGTGCCATTTGAATTTAGATTTTTGATCAGAAAAGCAAGATGGCTGACAGATGGCCATCTTGGATTTTGAGAATTGAAGTTTATTATAGCTATTTCTCTAAATGTATAGGAGAGATATTCCTCAAACTTCATATGTAGGTTCCCCTTGGTCCCTTGTTTTGCCATTTGAATTTAGATTTTTGATCATAAAATAAAAATGGCTGACAGGTGCCCATCTTGGCTTTTGAGAATTGAAAGTTGTTATCTCTCTTTCTCAAAAAGTACTTCACATGTAGGTTTCATGTGTTCATGTTATCAGATTAGTAATAGGAAAAAGGAAAGATGGGAAAAATAGAGAGAAGATCAGTCTGACATGGAACCTGTAAAGATCATTCAATGGTGGGTGCCAAGATCCCCTAGGATCTCTTGTTGATAGTCTCTTGTCTGCCTGTCTATCATTGTCTCTTTTGGTTTAAATACAAATAAAAAATATATAATGATATTTGTCATGTACCTTACTACCATGAAGGATATTCTAAGTTCATTGGCGCTGGCTACCTTGACATTGACTTAGTTAGGATCTTTCATGATGTCACAGGTATTGGTTGTGCCAAATTATCTAACGTCTTCTAATGAACCAGATCTTTCATGATGTCACAGGTATTGGTTGTGCCAAATTATCTAACGTCTTCTAATGAACCAATGTGTCCAGGACTAAGGATCTCGGGTTATGACTAGGCCTGCATAACCTAAAATTGTTATCAGAGTACATGTGAAATTAAAATGTTTAAACTCATGAGTACTGTAGCATCAAATGTTTTTGTGGTGCTGAAATTTCATGATTTTTGTAAAACAAACTATTTTGCGAGAAGTTCTTGATTTAGTAGATTAAAAACAAAAAAAGCCAAAATGAAGTTAAAGAAATTTAAACTGAAAAGGTTTTTGAAGTGAAAATAGATATCTGGATATGTTTATATAGATATACCATATACCATTTCATTCTTCAAATCATTCTGTCAGTGACAGCTGTTCATTACTGTTCTTATGTAAACCTGGTGATATAACTTATACCAAAACAAATTTTTGTTTCTCTGCTAAAATGATATGGCAATGGTAATTTAAAGGCATAAACGAAAACAAAAACCCACAAACATTAATGATTTTGTATAAGGAAGGATAACTCTGTATGAACTTTCTGAGCATAATTTGTGTGTGTGTGTGTGTTTTTTTTTTTTTTTTTTAAGCAATGGTAAAGATGAGACGATATATACCTGGTTTTATGGCCAGAGCCAGCCTTACACACCTCATAAATCACATTCTCTGTATCAGTATAACACTCCATAATTTTTGAGAAAAAAATAATATACTGCTACCATAGCTGATACATTGTAATTATTCACGGTGTTGCCAACTCTCTAGGATAATTTTCTATGAAGTAACGTGATACATGTTTTTAAGTTAGATAACATGCCTGCAATCCTTTTGATTTCATCTAAAAAGTTGTGCTTATACCCGGATCAACCCTGCCCTGTTACCTCTCAGAAAATTTATCATTGATATATGATAAAAATTAAAAATTCTAGGTAAATTTATAGGGAGAGTTGTGCTGTGTATAGCTGTGTATAGATCGTAGTCAAATATTATCGAGAGAGTAACTTCTGCTATCTCCCCTTACTAGATACACCGGTATATACAAGTTGTAAATTATGGCATTTTGCAGTCTCTTAAAGGTTGTAAGCATTTGTTCAGTTGCCAAAAGCTAGACCAGAAAAGATTGTCCCTAACGGAAGAGGACGGGATGGGGAATGGCTTTAGGTACAGAATTAATTCTCTATTTTACAGGATGATTAATGATGAGAAGAAATTCATCATATGCTTCGTCCTGTTGACAATATTACCTGTGTGAAAACGTGAATGTTTAAATATGAATTCATTTCAGCTAGTGTTTAGAATGTCATGTATCATGTTTTTTTGCCTGAATACTGACTGATAGCGTCCTGTGACATGCAGATTTTGCCAAGAGCTATACCTAGTTGGGCCTATTCTGCTTCTGAAACGATTTTTGTTGTGTTAATGTATTTTAGACGACCGGTATGGTACAAGCTGTAAAGCTGGGTCTGTTTGTCTAGTATAATGGCAACTATTATCTCCCTTTTATACGCCTTTCTTCAGGAGATATGAAGTGCAGTGGACATTTAGAGAACCCTGGTTTTCTTTTCAATCTGACAGGCAGTATCAATATTTTCTTAAGGTCCTCTGGACACTTGTTGCCTGTGGACCTTCACCAAATAATGCTACCTAGAAATATAACGACAGGTGAAAGTAGGAACTGGGTCAAGGGATAAACAGTCCAGGCGGACGGATAGGTGCCAGATTTAAAGTAAATGATCTAGTTTTGTTTATTATATACCCAGATAATATGTTGTCCTGTCTGTGGGACTGTACATTTTTCTGCTTCATATAATGGACTGGTAATTATTTTAATAATTGCATGGTGTTATGCTGATGTTCCGTCTGATAAGACAGTGTATATGAGCCCAAAGCACACTGTTTTTGTATGGAAACCCACTGAGGCACGACTGATTTAAGCAGGACTATGATGATAATTGAAGGCAAAATGTCGATGCAGATTCGTGGAGAGATAATGTCAGTACTGTCCCTGATGAAGGCACGTACAAGGCCGCAGTAGGCATTGTCAGTGGTCTGTCAGTACCGTCCCTGATGAAGGCACGTACAAGGCCGCAGTAGGCATTGTCAGTGGTCTGTACAGATTTGTAAGGCGACTTGCCTCTCACATTGTGGACATTTAAGTCCTGCAGATAGTTAATTAATCCCAGTTGACCAGTGTCCAGTTCATAGTGGACAAGTGATCTGTACCTGGCTGACCGCTACCTGAGTACAGGTGTATTATAGATGAGGACAGGGGCTGGTTGACAGTTGGTGTGGCAGTCGTACAATGTAAAGGAGAATACAGGTGAGGGGAGCTGTAGACTTGTGTCTACTGTCATCTATAACTGGAAGATTTTATAGGTATACACATACTGTAGTCTGAAATATCTTGTTTATCTCTTAAAGAAATTTGTTGTTGATATATATTTCTACAAATCTTATTTCTGTTGTGGAGAAAATGTAGCCTCTATTTGTTCTGTTGTGGACGGAGAAACTATTTTTCTCTAATAGAAATTTTGCAAACCTCATTTCTTTTTGAAGTTAAGAAACTGCGGTAATTAAAAGTCTATATAATTTTGCTATGACTGACACCAGCATGAACAAAGATATCAGTGATACTGAAGATGAAGCTGTAACATAACAAAATCAAGTGGTTTAAGTAGAGAGGAGTATTGGAATCTCACAGATAAGTAAGAGATAATGCACTCTCCCATCATTCACAGATTTGTCTTAATTTGTGTGAATTCTCTGTCACCCCCTAGAGTGTGGATTCTCTCTCAACCCCTAGGGTGTGATACCTCTGTCAACCCCTAGGGTGTGATATCCCTGTCACCCTCTAGGGTGTGATATCTCTGTCACCCCCTAGAGTGTGAATTCTCTCTCAACCCCTAGGGTGTGAATTGTTTGTCACCCCCTAGAGTGTGATACTTCTGTTGCCTCTAGGGCGTGATATCTCCGTCACCCCTAGGGTGTGATACCTCTGTCAACCCCTAGAGTGTGAATTCTCTCTCAACCCCTAGGATGTGATACCTCTGTCAACCCCTAGGGTGTGCATTTTCTGTCACCCCCTAGGATGTGATACCTCTGTCAACCCCTAGGGTGTGAATTCTCAATCGCCCAATAGGGTGTGATATCTCTGTCACCCCCTAGGGTGTGAATTCTTAGTTGCTCCCTAGGGTGTGATATCTCTGTCACCCTTAAGGGTGTGATTTCTCTGTCACCCCATAGGGTGTGATACTTCTGTTGCCCCTAGGTTGTGATATATCTGTCGCCCCCTAGGGTGTGATATCTCTGTCAACCCCTAGGTTGTGATATCTCTGTCACCCTCTAGGGTGTGATGTCTCTGTCAACCCTAGGGTGTGATATATATATCTCTGTCAGTTCCCAGGGTATTACAGATAGCTCATGCTGGCAACAAAACAAGGACATCACAGTAACAATAAAATGACATCACAGCAGAAAACACTGATGCTATGGTAACAATACAATGACATCAGAACAATACAATGACCCTATGGTAACAATACAATGACATCACAGAAACAAAACAATGACATCACAGCTACATTACAATGATGTCACAGCAACAATACTGCAATGACACCATTTTTGTCCAGAGATCTAACATTTTTCAAACGATTCTTTTGAAACTTGATAGGTTTTATATTCATGATATCAAGTTGTGTTTGAGTTGGAAACTTCTTTAGTAAATCATGATTATTGGAGTTCCTCAAACTGAAATAAACCATAGACTTTGTAGTGAATGTAAAGTTAAGGGTTAAAGCATGCAACCTATAACCACTTATAAGGTGATGAAAATATTATCTCAATACAAGGTAGTATATAACACTATATGGCATTTGGTGGGCGTACATATTGTTCCATCCAGCGGTACTTTTGTTGGTTTTTGGCTGCAGCATTAGAATGAGTATTCCCACTTGAATTTGTTTATTTGTAAATATAAGAGAAAAGTAATCAAACATTGGTGTACAGACCAATGTAAGATTCTATTCCTCTAGAGTTTCAGAGAGTTTATTTACTTAATTTAACCCTCATTATGTAAAACTTTTCTGTGTACATGCATACTTTTGATTACTGAAAAACTGATACGGACGTAATTTATAGTGCTACCTCACTGAACCATACTGCCCAAGACACCCAGCAGTCACAGACACTCCATCTGGGGGGCCGCGGTGGCCGAGTGGTTAAGGTGTACCGACACTTTATCACTAGCCCTCCACCTCTGGGTTGCGAGTTCGAAACCTACGTGGGGCAGTTGCCAGGTACTGATCGGAGGCCGGTGGTTTTTCTCCGGGTACTCCGGCTTTCCTCCACCTTCTAAACCTGGCACGTCCTTAAATGACCCTGGCTGTTAATAGGACGTTAAACAAAAACAAACCAAAAAAAACCCCACTCCATCTGGTCACATTATACTGACAACAGGTGAAATGGTCGTCAAACTCAAGCAGGATTACAGAAATTATAGATTGGTGTGTGTTGGATACTACAGTCCCTCGACCATGTCAGAGTGACTGAGGGCAAAGTGATTAAGAATCATTAAGTCTGGTTTGTAGAATTTCTTCTACAAACTTTAATTACATTTATCTTGAATTTTAATTGCCTTGCACAAAATTTAGCCTCACGACCACTATGATTAATGGTTCTGCTCATTTGCCTTAATGCCTGTCTGGTATATATGTCTATTATACATTGAATTTATAATAGAATACCTAATGTATTAGCAAAGGTTACCAAATAAATAAGTATACTGTGGTCCATTCTTATCTTCCAGGGTGTTATTTTCCATTATTTTGAAAGATCTAAAAAAATCATGGAGAATAGATACCTGGAAAATAAAGGTGAATTTTTGGGTTTTCCCATTATATTCATGGGGAAAAAAAGTATCGTTTATCCTTGTAATTTTTTAAAGGGGAGGGTAGGAGGTTAGACTGTATTGTATCTTTAAATTACTAATTGATTTATGATCCAAGCCTCCACTCTTGTTATGATTGATCTCTATATACCCAATGATATATGTCTGTTTTCGACTCCAATAACATAGGTGATTTAATTATTAGAAGGTTTACTCTGTCAAGGAACCTGTTTAGGAGTTTTAATTGGCAGCTATGGATTCTAGTTTCACATGAGTATTGATGGAGTTCTATTTACAGTCGTTGTTTGTTGTACAACATATTTGTTGTTTGTTTTGTATTGTCTGTTTGCTCGCCCAGTAAACAGCCAGGAGGATTTTTAGTCTGGGTGTCCTTGTGGTAGCTGGTGGCTCCCTCACCTGGGTTTCCTTGTAGTAGCTGGTGGCTACCTCATTAAACAACATACAGGAGGCCTGTTGCATGCTCTCCAGAGCAATTAAGCTTAAATGTCAATTATAAAAAGCTGTGGAAAGATCATGATCTCAGCTTGCTGAGAAACACAAATCTCCTTGGATCTGGGGTTGTACTATCCTATCCTCCATTGATCCCCCCAACTTCATTGTTGTCTTCTAGTTTACAACAGATCTGATGTATGATGTATGCCAGGTTTGTTATGTGTAATACTTGGGTCTCCCTGTATTGTTGTGACTTGTGTATTTCTGATTGATTCGTTATGGATTTTAGGTCATTGATTTAGGTTCTTTATTACCAGTTGTAGATAATTTTTCAGACAAATGATGCCAAGGGTTAAACACAGGTCACCTTGGAGACAGATGTTCATCTGCACCACGTTATAATTTTTCACAATAGGTAGATTTTATCTATGACAAGCTGCCCAGCCCACCAAATCTCTAGATCTTCCAATCTACCTTTCACCTTTGGAGACAAAATTCAGGCCTTACTTCAGGTGAACAAAGTGTACAGGACATGCTGGTCACTGGGCCGGGGTATTACAGAAGCTTAGTGATTTTTCCTTAGGGAACAGTATTATTTAATACATACAATTCTTATTAGTCAAGTTTTATTTTGATAAGAGATTGAAATGTGAAGTGGTTTTGTAATACAAATAGTCAATATACAATGTACATAAGATATTTAACCTTACAAGTGTGTTGAACAGTGTCGATAGTTACCCTCTGGACTGTCATAGGCTTCCTATAGGATTTCAGTCAACCATTTTTGTCTGGAAAGATGACATTTCATTTCCTCACCTGTTTCCATCTGTTGGTTATCAATTAAGCCTGACCAGTCTTTTCCTTTTAATAACTTCTTCTCAATAACCAGGAGGCCCAGGGTCATCATGTTGGGTCAGTCGATAGCTAGGATGAAGGACTTCAAAATCTGTTCAAAAGGAATTTCTTTGACCTGCTTTCAAAGTCACTATAAGGTCAGATGTGTTAAAATTTTTAAATAATTCTTTCAGAATGATGAATATATAAGCTGGGGGTTATGATATTGGGCCAGTCAAATGCTGCGCTACAAAATTTGTTTATAACAAAATTTTTGGCCCTGACCAATACTTTATGGTTAAAGCAGTCAAGTGTGTGGAAATCTTCAAATTGGTCCTTTAGAGTAAGGAATAGCTGAAGTCATGATATTTAATGTGCGACATGCCAAATGGGAGTATATTCTCTTTACAAGTTGCAGAAAAGATGAACTATTCATGTCCCTTGGGTCTCTGTACAGCTTTTTCCGTGGCCTTGAGCTTACCGTCATCTTTGGAAAATTCACTTAATTTAAAAAAATTTCATTGAATAGATCTGCAAACAGCAGGGTTGTCCTTATATCAAAGTGCTATCTTATTAGATAAACAATATCATTATATTTCATTTATTTTGTATACTTAAACCTCCATGTTAATTACATTTCATGCTGTATCTGTAGCTATGGGAACATAACATGCGAGAACTATTACACATACAGGGACTCGTGAGCTGATACTAAAATGTCCTAAGTTATGTAACCTGGAGTTATGACACATTTTAGATTATGCTAAAAGCATGGTTAAAAGGGCCGCTAGGTTTTTAATCAGAGCAAGAATTTGCTTCAGCTGCAGAAAAATGATTTCCATGGAAACCTGAGAAACATGTTATAAAAGCAAATATCTGTAAATTTGTCGGGGAAACCACTATCCTGCTGCTTTAGGTATGATAAAGACAATTTAAAATTTACTCCAGTATACTTTAAAAATCAGATAAGAAAATCGAAAAATTGGTCATGTGGCCCTGAGCCTGGTAGCCTAGGTATTCGTAGGAGCTGAGGAAATACCAGCTCTTCATTGGAAGCTCTAGGACTTTGATAACACAGCCATTAGGGGAACCACTGACTCGCCCTGTTTTGGCCCCCGAGGTCTGAGTGCAAAAATATTACTGTTTACATGTCATTAACTGGTGTCTTGTACAAGGTTTACACATGCTACCGTCTGCCTCTGGAATCACCTCCATTGTTAAAATCTCTAGTAAACAAGGGGGCACGGACCAGTGACCTGGGATAAATTTGACACCGATGTGTTGTAAGCTGACCTAAGTGATTATGGTATTGAACCTGCAGGAATATTTACATGTGTTCGTGCTCTAGTGCTGTTTGTTTCCACTGTGGTGAGTACCGGGAATTTGGTGAATGAGATTGTGATTTTGGATGTGCCTTACCCGATATACAGTGTGTAACTCCGTACCCTGGGACAAAGCTGTAGGATTTAACTTTACACACATTGGAGTAGGCGACAGATGGGCCTGGTCACCTTCAACAGGTAAGCTTGGGTCAGATGTGGACAATACGGACACTTAGGGGTGTAAATACTGGACATGCGTGTAAATACTGGAATTTGAGTATCTTCATACACTGGTATAATAGAAATACAATGACAGCTCCTATTTTTGCTCTTTTAAGAATATTTCATATTGAGTGATTATTCGGTCAACAGGAGTTCAGCCTCAAGGATTCTGGGATAAAAACATAACAAGCTAATGAATCCTACAGATTGCTTGGTTTAAGGTTAATTTAGTAGTCAGCAGACCGGTTTCCTGGGTCAGAGACAAACTTATGTGATTGTAGGGCCAAAGATCAGCCTCAGTATCTTTGGAGATGTTTCACTATTTTGTAGATATTTTTAGAGGTCAGTTTCAATGTTTTTTGGGTCAAAGGTCATCCTCTATGTTTTTAGCTTACCTGGCTCAAAATGCCAAATGAGCTTATGCCATGGTGTGACATCCATCTGTTGTCTATCTTTCCAGCATCAATTTTCCATTTAAATAACTTAATTCTACTGATTAACCAAGAGACCTGGAGTCATGATGTATGCCTGGTAGGTTCCTGACATTGAGCCCCATATTCAAGGTCACAGAGGTTAGATTTGTTAAAACATTCTCATGACTTCTGGGATAGAGGCCAATAATGTTTGCATAAAGAAATGACCTTGAACCGTATTCAAGGTCAAAGAGGTCACATTTGTTGAATCATATAAAGGGCTTCTTCTAATTAACTGAAAGGCAAAGGATCATTTAAAGAAGTGAATACCAGGTGAGTGATACAAGCCCATTGGGCCTCTTGTTAGAAGGGTCTCTATTTTTGTGTTTTGAGTCATTGTCCCTTTTCCTTCAGTACAGAGCATCACTTCAATGTTTCTTTGG
Source organism: Pecten maximus (assembly GCF_902652985.1). Taxonomy (NCBI): domain Eukaryota; kingdom Metazoa; phylum Mollusca; class Bivalvia; order Pectinida; family Pectinidae; genus Pecten; species Pecten maximus. Next base: position 21,377,272 of record NC_047026.1, read on the forward strand.
TCAAAGGTCATCTTCACCATTGTTTGAGGTCATTCTCTGTTTCCTGGGTCTAATTCCTTTTTTTGGAGGTCTTTTTCTGTTTTCTGGGTCAGGGGTTAAACTCCATGTTTCCTTGGTCATAGGTCTGACTTCCTGTGTTTATGTGTTGATAGTTTATACAGATACACTGGGCTTATCTACTTACCACAGTGGCAACAGTACTGGTCATCCTCACATGGTATTTCCTGTTTGTCTGTGGAAACAGACTCGAGGACTTATCCCTGCTATCACTGGACACTCATCTTATATCAATCCTGAAGTAGATTATAGTCACATTTTAAAACATATGCTTGTACCATCAACATGTCTGTAGATCGTGATCTCGACTGGTGGATTATGTTCAGGTCTTTTTCTCTATGAATGATGATTTTTATAAGAGTGTTTTGTTGCATGGACGTTTTCTTCAGCTTTTAAGAGTTAGATTGTGAAAAAATTGAATAATTATGTTTGTATTGAAACTTTCTTGAGGGGAGAGATTGTTTTGTTTATGGATATTTCATTGTTAATTCCCATCTCTTTCAATCCAGGATTGGGTGTAGGGAGATATTTCAGACATTCTCAAGTTTTAATGTAATTTGATCAACAAGTTAATATCAATTGACTTTAATACTGTGTTAAATCAATTAACTCACTTCATATCTTATTTCATATCTTTATTTAATATCTTATTCAATATCTTTATTTAATATCTTATTTAATTTATTTGATTATGAAGGAGAGTGACAACTAGATACTGAATATGTTTACTGTGAGGTGGTTTCCTGACACATGATCAGGTAATATCAGAGCTTGTCATTCATTTTAGACCCAGTAATGGTCGTAACTGTACAATCAGGTTTGGATGGTGAGAAGGAAATTCAACAAAATTCTCATTTAAATGTCAGTTTAATACTTTTAACATCACATGACTATTTTTATGTTGTCAGCATATTTAAGTGGCGTGCATTTCTTTCACATCTCCATTAGTTGAGATTTTAAGCCTGTATTCCCATGCAGAGTCAGGCCGTAGATAGGAATCCCCACAAAAGACCTTGTTAGGTTTTCAACAGAAATACAAGTAGAATGATTTCTGTACATATATAAATATAAATATATACAAAACTTGTATTGCTAGTCTGAATCATCAGCTGTTTGTTACAATGAAGTGGATATAAGGAGCGGTTTAACTGTGGAGTTTCTTCCCTGCCCATTTGAACCTGTCAGGTGTTGAGAAATATTCATTGTCTTAGATTTCATCGTTAACCTTCATTAATATCATCTTTAGTATTATCCTCAGAGATTCGCTAATATATACATGTATATATAACGAATAACATCTCTTGTTTGTGTACTAAATAAATATTCCCGAAATTGTATCAAGGTAGAAGAATATGTTACCAAGGGTTATGAACTCCTATACTCAGAATGAAGCCCATCCCATATATCTCCTTCATTATTCAAAGTTCACTCTATAATAAATTATAAATATATAAGTTGAGTAATAAGCCTGTAGCCCATAGTGTATAACAGGTGCTATGAGGGTCAGCACTTCCTATAAAGTGACATTCAAGTTAAGTCCTATATATATAGTATACCTGTTGTGTATTGGCCCTTTAGATTTAAGATAGGTAAGATATAGGATTAGTATGTAAACTAGACTGACATTGAAGTCAAAATGACAACTGGTCTGTCATCAGAAGAAATGACAACTTTAGTAGCAAGATAGGTGTTAGGAATGTTAATGACAGGTTAAAAAGTACAGATAATCTGTGTAACACACCGAAGTCACAATTCATATCTCGGGTTTCTGTAGCAGTACAAGCTCTGCTGACATTTTTCATATGCTAACTTAAATTACTTCAGTTACACAAGTTGTTTTAAGTGAAGTTTTTTTTCTGAAAATATAAAGTACATGTATATATCACCTACAGGCATGTGCTAAGTAAACAGTGAAACAGGAGGCGATGGAATTTCGTATTTGACAGGACCAGATGAGAGTGTATCAGAGCGAGGATCTATACCGGGGATACACACATGCTTCCGGGACCACCCAGGGATGGGGCAGTTTACTAGTAGTTTCCAAGTGTACCTCAGATTCTAATTTAAATGTAAATTAAAAAGAAATTCAACAATATCAGATGGAGCCTGATCAGTGGTAGAATTGATTCATGCTGTAGGTGTTTGCTGTGACGACTATTGACATTCTATCTTAGTAATCCTAGTCTACCCAGCTGTAGAAATGATAGCATAATAGGAATTAGTTGTTGGGAAGAATGGTCCCTTCATTTAATTTTGAATGTCTCTATGAAGCTGAAGATGATTGAGGATCTGGTTCAGGATATAACTGTTTGGGTATAGACCATTTCTTTGTATTATTAGTTTTTTTTATTTACATTGATATTTAAATGGTATAATGGAGGGACAAAGTGTTTGTCTGACATCTGTATTATAATGGAGTGACAAAGTGTTTGTCTGACATCTGTATTATAATGGAGAGACAAAGGGTTTGTCTGACATCTGTATTATAATGGAGTGACAAAGTGTTTGTCTGACATCTGTATTATAATGGAGAGACAAAGTGTTTGTCTGACATATGTATTATAATGGAGAGACAAAGTGTTTGTCTGACATCTGTATTATAATGGAGAGACAAAGTGTTTGTCTGACATCTGTATTATAATGGAGAGACAAAGTGTTTGTCCTGAATCTGTGGAAAGACAAAGGGTTCATCCTGAATCTGTATTATAATGGAGAGACAAAGTGTTTGTCTTACATTTCTGTTATAATGGAGTGACAAAGTGTTTGTCTGACATATGTATTATAATGGAGAGACAAAGTGTTTGTCTGACATCTGTATTATAATGGATAGACAAAGTGTTTGTCTGACATATGTATTATAATGGAGTGACAAAGTGTTTGTCTGACATATGTAGTATAATGGAGTGACAAAGTGTTTGTCTGACATCTGTATTATAATGGAGAGACAAAGTGTTTTTCCGACATATGTATTATAATGGAGAGACAAAGTGTTTGTCCTGAATCTGTGGAAAGACAAAGGGTTCATCCTGAATCTGTATTATAATGGAGAGACAAAGTGTTTGTCTTACATTTCTATTATAATGGAGTGACAAAGTGTTTGTCTGACATATGTATTATAATGGAGAGACAAAGTGTTTGTCTGACATCTGTATTATAATGGAGAGACAAAGTGTTTGTCTGACATATGTATTATAATGGAGTGACAAAGTGTTTGTCTGACATATGTAGTATAATGGAGTGACAAAGTGTTTGTCTGACATCTGTATTATAATGGAGAGACAAAGCGTTTGTCTGACATTTGTATTATAATGGAGAGACAAAGTGTTTGTCTGGCATCTGTATTATAATGGAGTGACAAAGTTTTTGTCCTGAATCTGTATTATAATGGAGTGACAAAGTGTTTGTCTGACATATGTAGTATAATGGAGTGACAAAGTGTTTGTCTGACATCTGTATTATAATGGAGAGACAAAGTGTTTGTCCGACATATGTATTATAATGGAGAGACAAAGTGTTTGTCCTGAATCTGTGGAAAGACAAAGGGTTCATCCTGAATCTGTATTATAATGGAGAGACAAAGTGTTTGTCTTACATTTCTATTATAATGGAGTGACAAAGTGTTTGTCTGACATATGTATTATAATGGAGAGACAAAGTGTTTGTCTGACATCTGTATTATAATGGAGAGACAAAGTGTTTGTCTGACATATGTATTATAATGGAGTGACAAAGTGTTTGTCTGACATATGTAGTATAATGGAGTGACAAAGTGTTTGTCTGACATCTGTATTATAATGGAGAGACAAAGCGTTTGTCTGACATTTGTATTATAATGGAGAGACAAAGTGTTTGTCTGGCATCTGTATTATAATGGAGGACAAAGAGTTTGTCTGACATCTGTATTATAATGGAGTGACAAAGTGTTTGTCCTGAATCTGTATTATAATGAGAGAGACAAAGTGTTTGTCCTGAATCTGTATTATAATGGAGAGACAAAGTGATTGTCTGACATTTGTATTATAATGGAGAGACAAAGTGTTTGTCTGACATCTGTATTATAATGGAGAGAGACAAAGTGTTTGTCTAACATATGTATTATAATGGAGAGACAAAGTGTTTGTCCTGAATCTGTATTATAATGAAGTGACAAAGTGTTTGTCCTGAATCTGTATTATAATGGAGGGACAAAGTGTTTGTCTGACATCTGTATTATAATGGAGTGACAAAGTGTTTGTCTGACATCTGTATTATAATGGAGAGACAAAGTGTTTGTCTGACATCTGTATTATAATGGAGAGACAAAGTGTTTGTCCTGAATCTGTATTATAATGGAGTGACAAAGTGTTTGTCTGACATCTGTATTATAATGAAGTGACAAAGTGTTTGTCCTGAATCTGTATTATAATGGAGAGACAAAGTATTTGTCCTGAATCTGTATTATAATGAAGTGACAAAGTGTTTGTCCTGAATCTGTATTATAATGGAGAGACAAAGTGTTTGTCTGACATCTGTATTATAATGGAGGGACAAAGTGTTTGTCTCTATTATTATTTGAACCTTAATAGTTTCTACCAAAATGGTTTAATCACAATTAAATTAGATGCTAGAATTCACATGGAGGGCAAAAGGAAGACATATCTCCTGTATATAGCCTGAAAGGATAATGGATTATCTCTCTAAGATGAATGAAGACGTTTTAGTGTTTGAGATCCTAGTGTGATACATTATGTAACCAAATGCACACTACCTAAAGCCATCATTCTAAAGTTACATCATACTGTAAATTTGTTCTTAGACATATCAAATTTTAGAGGTTTTACTAGATTTGTGAAAGTAAAAAAAAATGTATTTTTCATGAATTTACAAAACAGACCATGATTATCTCTCTTAGTTTCATTTTCAATATACTTGGCATCCTTCCCCATTTAGGTCGGAGACTCCTGATTTTCCCCCCTAAATTTAAATACATTAATTATCAGTCAAATGTCTGTTGTTCATAATCTTAAAAATCCAACTATTGCACAAAAAAGAGCTTCTTCAAAGTTTTATGGTACTCAATGTATCATTTTGTCAAAAGGTCTGCAGGTGTTGTTTTCTCAGACTGAAATCAGAACACAAACCAATCTCCAACATAGAAATTCCAAGTTGGCAAAAATAAGGTATCTGTTTTTGAATATTTATTATAAAAAAGTGAAAATAGAACCTCTTTAAAATATTACAATTTTTTTTAAACGTGTTTTTGTACACGTTCTACATACACATGATACTTTCTTGTAGGATTTTGTTCAAAGTTTAGAAATTTTGTGTCTAGATTGAGCATTTATAGGGTAGGTTGTAATGAGTATTGGTAGAGTGCTATCTGGGACAGCATTCCTACATGGGTGGAGAACTGATAAAGGACCTACGGTGATTATTATGTAGTACCCTCATCTATCTTCTCTTATCTGTTTCCTCAAACACTCACTAACGCTCTGTGATAATGTTTCTCTATTAATAAACCATTGAGATAAAAAAAATTACAAATTTTGGACAGCAGAGTACATGTTATCAAGTATGACTGACTAATTCTCAATGAAACACATTCATAACAAAATATCAAGGTGTCTAAGAAATAGGTTCTCGACAGGAACGTATGTTCTTATACAGCCAATGGATGCCAGAATATCCCTACAGTATATGACATAACAATCCTATATGTTTAGTATTGGTATAAAAGATTTCTGTAATGTTGGTATGACAATAAGAGGCCGCGGTGGCCGAGTGGTTAAGGTGTCCTGACACTTTATCACTAGCCCTCCAACTCTGCGTTGCGAGTTCGAAACCTACGTGGGGCAGTTGCCAGGTACTGACTGTAGGCCTGTGGTTTTTCTCCGGGTACTCTGGCTTATCCTCCAACCCCAAAACCTGGCACGTCCTTAAATGACCCTGGCTGTTAATAGGACAAAATATATATATATACACCAAGTATGACAATACTTTGCTGACGGACAAGTCATGTCAAGTTTGACTCCCAGCATTTTTCAATACAGGTTTTAGGAGATACAATGTCATGTAGAAAACATGTAGAGATATCAGCTATATACATTTATACTAAAGAGACTTTTGGGGGCTGCCAAAAGACGAAAAATCTCGAGACAAGTCATTTGGCTCATATGCATATGTATAATCATACATGAGTGTTGAAATATGTTCAATATTTCAGGACCTGCTGAAAATATTTCTTTGACCTCTGACCTATACCCAGGATTTATTTGTGTATTTTGTACCTACATGACCTCTGACCTATACCGTGGATTTATTTGTGTATTTTGTATCTACAGAACCTACAGGGATCCATACAGTTACCACAATCACTACTGAACAACAGTGGACAGCTGGATACTGACACTCTCAATCTCCAGTTCATACTTTACAAGCAGACCAAGCTTTTCCCAATAACCTCGTCGTTCCATGACGACCCTGCCATTGGAAACCATTCCCGAATTGCCATTGTTTCCAGTGTGCTCTCCGCAAATGTCTGTAAGTGTGATTCGCCTGTGTATTACCAGAGATCACTACAATATTATTTTTTTTCCCAAATAAAAGAATACTTGAGACCAAACAACTATGTATTTAACAAGTTACAAGGCTTTCAACTGTTAGTGACTCATAGCTACAGGAATTATAAATTAAATTAAAATCAAAATATGAAATTTACAAAAACTTGTATTAATATGCATGGATTTATTAATGAATGTAAACTAGTTTAAACTAAGAATAATTTCCTAGAACTTTCTGAATAAATTAATATACATGTGTCTCTTGGAATTTTTATTCAATTTAAATCAAATCTTTGATGCAATATTTATTTAATTGATTTAATTGACAGTGTGTTTATATATGTGTTTTTAACAGCTACTCCAGTCAAGAACCTAACGGAACCAATTGTCCTCTACTTCAAAACCCAACGACCTTCAAAAAACCTTGTTGCAGCTTATTGGGACTTTGAGGCCAATGGTTAGTATTGTTATAGACATGATTGGTCAATTAGATATGTAGTATCTGTATCCATAGTTTATTACATGTAGTTGGATATTATCTTAGGATCTATGCTGTGTATACTGTGTTTATTTTCAAACATGTCCCCTCCACTAGTGCAAAATTGTAGTTCTGAAGTTAGGGGAGTGGTTATTTGTGAAACACATTTTAGTCACTGTTTTCAAATTGAAGATCTGTAAAATTTGATAAAGGCCTTATTTTGGACAGGGGCATTTTTGTGGTTAAATACAGTACATTGAAACCTGACTCTACCGACCACTGATTTTAACGACATCCTGTATCATCCGACCTTATCCATAGGAACAATGACATACTCCACTGTCATTGCCAACACTGACTTCACCGACACACTGTCAAATCCGTCACTCTGACTTAGTCCCAAAGTGTGTCCGTAAAGTCAGGTTTCACTGTATAAATACCAGGTCACTGTGTGTCCGTAAACTCAGGTTTCACTGTATAAATACCAGGTCACCGTGTGTCCGTAAACTCAGGTTTCACTGTATAAATACCAGGTCACAGTGTGTCCATAAACTCAGGTTTCACTGTATAAATACCAGGTCACAGTGTGTCCGTAAACTCAGGTTTCACTGTATAAATATTCAGGTGAAAGGTACAATTACCGTAATATATAATCACACTGATTTTATCAAGATTAAATTAAATAGTCTTTTACTATAAAAGTTCACCAGGTGAAGATGTTAGATATTTGTTTACAGGTAGTGCTATGTATATGAATATGTAACCAGGTAAATAAGAAAATGACATTATTACAGGTGGCTATGGCGACTGGAGAACAGACGGATGCCAGATCCTACCAGACCCCAACGTAACTGTTGTTCACTGCTTCCATCTCTCCATCTTCACCATCCTGGAGGTAAGTGGTCAAGAGAAGAGAGAGAGAGTGAATTAGCCCAAGCCCTCCATCCACTATTAAAGTCGTCTTGGTCATTTTTTCTGTCTGTTAGTCTTTATATCAAATTGTATCATATCTTAGATATACTTGCTAAATTTTACATGAGAGTACCTGGAGAGCTGGCAAAAGTTGTTGGCCTTCGTTAACTTTTTTTATGAAGTATATCATGTCCTGGCTCAATGGACCTTAGTGATGTGTTAAACGTTTACCTGATCAGAGGTTTGGTAACTAATAATTTGCAGTCTAATATATATTTTACCTAAGATATATATAAGTAGACAAAATGGAATCTTTTGGAATGAAAATTTCACAAAAGATTTTATTTGTTAATATATTGTCTTGGAGAAACAAAGGACTGGATAGGAAACAAAGGTTTATTCCATTGTTTACCTGAGTTATATTGTTGTTTTGCCCAGGTGAACAGGTCGGGTGAATACGACCGGGGGATGATGTCGGGCACATTACACCTGCTTCCCTACCCTGTTTATGTGGGCAGCTGTATCTGTCTCATCTGTCTCATGGCCGTCATCATCACCTACGTCTCCTGCTTCAGGTAAATTACCTCATTACCAGTTTAATAACATAAGCTTATACTCCTCAACAGGTGTGTTAACTCGTTAACAGTTGTTAACAGGTAAGCAAACACACCAATTTATCAACATGTACGTTAACTCGTTAACCGATAGCTCTTGAAGAGTGGTTCATTCTCAGTTATAGGATTATTTGAACATTGCAGGTCATTAGTTAAATGCCAACTTGTTGGATGAACTGAAGAATTTGTGTTGAGCAATTTTTCAAGATTATAAATACCATCAAAATCTTTTTGCAGAACAATGCAAATAAACGTTTGAAAATCATTTGAATGCTTTAAGGTTGCCTGGTTTTACAGTGACTGTACATGTACTGTAACTTTTGTGCCTCATTCTCCAGGTTTATCAACGTTCCTAAGAAACTGAAGCACTCCGTGATCAACATCTGTATCAGTATCCTGTTGCTACTCATCGGGTTTACCATGGGGGTGAAGCGGACAGACCACCATCTGGCCTGTCAGATCGTCGGTGTTGGTATCCACTACCTCACACTGGTCGCCATGTTCTGGATCACCATAACCTCATAGTAAGATATCATACCTGACTGACCCAAACTTTGGGGTGTACGGGTGATTGTAGAACTATAATAAAAATATCTCACTTATATTTTAGTCATATGAATAAGAAAATTGTTATCTACATTATGAAAAATCTGATATTTTTGTATTCTTGATGATTTTGTGTCACAGTAAAAAAAAACATTTATTTTCAAGGAAATGCAAAACTGTTTCAAGGTCCTACATAAAAATATTATGAAAAAATATTGAAGATACATGTATATGACATTGAAGTAAAATATTTTGAGAGTTAATTAGAGTTCATATTCTGATAATGAAAACTCTAAAGAGTTCCATGATAGGGGAGACAACCTTAACAATTTTTTCCTTTTACTTCACAGTAACATGCTGAAGAAATTCAACAAGATAAATAAGCCCCCAGCTCCGCCTCCAGAGCCAGTGGCCATGCCATTACCACCAAAACCAATGTTACGATTTTATCTGTTGGCCTGGGGGGTGCCACTCATCGTGTGTGGCATCACAGTGGCCGTCAGCATTGATCATTATTCGGAGCCTGAATAGTAAGTACACATATACAGCCTCGGGACTTCAGCTATAAATAGAAGAAATAAAAGGGGAAGGAAAAGAGAATACAGATATGATCGTGTGAAAGTCGTTATTTTTTTGTTTTTTAATTGACGTCATTGTTAGCTCACCTGCCCGAAGGGCAAGTGAGCTTATGCCGTGGCGCGGCGTCCGTCGTCCGTCCGTCCGGCCGTCCGTCCGTCCGTCCGTCCGGCGTCAACTTTTCCATTCAAGCAACTTCTTCTCAATAACCAAAAGGCCCAGAGACCTAATATTGGGCCTGTAGCATGCTGGGGTGAAGGGCTACCAAGTTTGTTCAAATGAATAACGTTGACCTTCATTCAAGGTCACAGGGGTCAAAAAGGCTAAAATCTTTAAACGACGTCTTCTCAATAACCAAGAGTCCCAGGGAGTTGATATTAGGTCTGTAGCATGCTGGGGTGAAGGGCTACCAAGTTTGTTCAAATGAATGACCTTGACTTTCATTCAAGGTCACAGGGGTCAAATATGCTTAAAAAAAATTAAACGACTTCTTCTAAATAGCCAAAAGACCCAGGGACTTGATATTGGGTCTGTATCATGCTGGGGTGAAGGTCTACCAAGTTTGTTCAAATGAATGACCTTGACCTTCATTCAAGGTCACAGGAGTCAAAAAGGCTAAAATCTTTAAACGACTTCTTCTCAATAACCAACAGATCCAGAGACCTAATATTTGGCCTGCAGCATGCTAGGATGAAGGGCTCCCAAGTTTGTTCAAATGAATGACCTTGACCTTCATTCAAGGTCACAGGAGTCAAAAAGGCTAAAATCTTTAAACGACTTCTTCTCAATAACCAACAGATCCAGAGACCTAATATTTGGCCTGCAGCATGCTAGGATGAAGGGCTCCCAAGTTTGTTCAAATGAATGACCTTGACCTTCATTCAAGGTCACAGGAGTCAAAAAGGCTAAAATCTTTAAATGACTTCTTCTCAATAACCAAGAGGCCCAGGGAGTTGATATTGGGTCTGTAGCATGCTGGGGTAAAGGGCTACCAAGTTTGTTGAAATGAATGACCTTGACCTTCATTGAAGGTCACAGGAGTCAAAAAGGCTAAAATCTTTAAACGACTTCTTCTCAATAACCAACAGTCCCAGGGAGTTGGTATTGGGTCTGTAGCATGCTGGGGTGAAGGGCTACCTAGTTTGTTCAAATGAATGACCTTGACCTTCATTCAATGTCACAGGGACCAAACAGGCTAAAATCTTTAAACGACTTCTTCTTAATAACCAAGAGTCCCAGGGAGTTGATATTGGGTTTGTAGCATGCTGCGGTAAAGGGCTACCAAATATGTTCAAATGAATGACCTTGACCTTTATTCAAGGTCACAGGAGTCAAAAAGGCTAAAATCTTTAAACGACTTCTCAATAACCAACAGTCCCAGAGACCTAATATTTGGCCTGTAGCATGCTGGGGTAAAGGGCTACCAAGTTTGTTCAAATGAATGACCTTGACCTTCATTCAAGGTCACTGGAGTCAAAAAGGCTAACATTTTAAAACGACTTCTTCTCAATAACCAAGAGTCCCAGGGAGTTGATATTGGGTCTGTAGCATGCTGCGGTAAAGGGTTACCAAGTTTGTTCAATTGAATGACCTTGACCTTCATTCAAGGTCACAGGAGTCCAAAAGGCTAAAAATTTTAACAACTTCTTCTCAATTACCAACAGTCCCAGAGACCTAATATTTGGCCTGTAGCATGCTGGGGTGAAGGGCTCGCAAGTTTGTTCAAATGAATGACCTTGATCTTCATTCAAGGTCACAGGAGTCAAAAAGGCTAAAATCTTTAAACGACTTCTTCTCAATAACCAAGAGTTCCAGGGAGTTGATATTGGGTCTGTAGCATGCTTGGGTAAAGGGCTACCAAGTTTGTTCAAATGAATGACCTTGACCTTTGTTTGAATAGCTACATGTAATCATTCTTCCCAGCAATTGATATATAAACAGGGAAAAATGAATTTAAAACTTTAAAATATTTTGTCTTATCAAAATATTGTGTTTGAAACAAGCTAGGACATTTTTACTGTTCTTGGATGTTGAGAAGCCTTTATTTCTAATATGTTAACCACATAGTAAGGATCTCTATTGAATACCACCAGGTATCCATCTGAGAAGATTATCGCTATTTGAAGTGATAGTAGTGTTGGTTCTCCTAGCTTTTATAGTTTCCATGAAAGTAATGATTGTTGAAATCTAATATAAAAGTGCATGTGTTATGATTCATATAAAGAAAGCTTACATTCTGAATTTTATATTTTGTACCTATATAAGTATGACATGTCCATATAAACTTACTGTAATGATGAATTATCTCCCTTTGACAGCTGCTTCCTGTCCTGGGACCCGAGTATCGGAGCATTCTATAGCCCTACAGGATTATTAGTGGTATTTAACTTAATATTTTTCCTGAGAATTTCCCGAGTGATTCACAAGACGACCAACAATCTGAACGAGACTGACAATACAGAGGAAGTTAATGATATAGAGCTAACACAAAGCCCGGACGATGGCACAACGGAGATACAGGCGCTCACTAGCACTCGACGACCTCCAGAGGACGACACAGAGTCAATTGCGTCGAGTGTCATGGATATGGAGCGACAACCAATCACACAACTGTACGCTGTAGTAGCCATGTTGTTTCTGTATATATTATTTTACACATGTGCGGGGTTTGCCGTAGCACAACCTTTCAAAAGTATTATCCCTCACCAGGAGCTTATATTCAGTTATCTATACGGACTTACAAGTAGTGCATTTGGAATATTTATGTTGGTTTATTTCTGTCTTACGAGGAAGGATTCGTGTTCTAGTTGGAGGCGATTTTTCTTCTGTGATCAAAATCCTGTGTATGATGTGAATTATCAAGGGAACAATCATGTGGCTCTGTCGAATGGTCATGTGATCCACGCCAACAACGACGTTGACATGGAGAACAAAAACTACAACATTACGCAGGAGGTGACTGACGGGTCGGTGAAACAGTCGAATATCACGCTAATTCCCGCGCCACCATTTCTCAGTGATAGGGAGAGCTCGGTGACTGAGCCCCAAGATCCTAACAATGTGCCAAGCTTTTATAATCCAAAACAAAATGGCATTGCAAAGAAATTCTGGGACAGGCAACGTCATCATTCTAAGTTAATTACAAAGGAGATGACAAAGGATTTCAATGGTAGTGGTACAGATTATTTTTCTGGCTCAGAGGCCAATCAACGTGGAAACACAAGTGATATAAACACTCTAATGAGTATTGAGATACAGATTCAGCCTAACGGTATGGCGGGCAGATCTAATGGAGTATCCCCACCGGCTTCATCCCTACCACTGTCTCAGCAGAATCTCTATCCAACCCAGCTTCTGTTGCCAGCCATAAAAGGCTCCAGTGGGCCGATCCCAAAGTTCTCCATGTTACCGTTGGACCGTAACATTATCCCGCCAGTGGGCGGGTCTGTGTCACCAATTACTGTGACAACAAGTCCTTGTTGTAGTACCGTGTCTTACACGGGGTCGCAGGTCGCCCCAGCCCATGGGCGCTCACCTAGTGCCTGCTCCCTGGGGATGCGGCCCTACCCCAGTGCTTTTACCCCTGTGCCCCCTCGTAACAATACTCTACCAAAACAGGGTAAAAATCCTACAACACAAAATAACACAAATTCTACTAGTCCTACGCAAGACTACATGATGCGGAACGGCTCTGTGCCTCGTCTCCGAGATTTTGACGGCCAAAGTCAAATAAGTGATGCATGTCCTCGTGAAAAGCAATGGGGCATGCAAATGACAAATAATTACTTGAATAATAATCATCATAATAACAATCAGGCGGCGCCGGTGTATGACCCGCTGTCGCGCATCAGTCCACAACAAAAGGTGGGCTGTACATATAAACAGTATGGCTCGGTGGATGAGCACATAACATCGGGTCCTCCCCCAGCCTACCACTTCTCACGTGCGCGGTCCTCCTCAGGTGGGTACAGCTCTGACACAAGTGGAAGGATCCAGCGTAAACATGAGCAGACATTTCTACAGGAGGTACATCAGCGGATTCCTAGTGATAACAGTAAAAAGGCGGTACAGGATTATAATCACACGCAGTCTCCGCCGCCTCAGAACAATCAATCACCCGTGACTTCTGATGTGTGTAATAACACCAAGATCTTCACCACACACGATTCCGACAGTCAGATACATGTCAGGAGGAATCGCGGCAATGACTCTGATCATAACTCGGAACCAACATCTCAAGCATCTCATCGAAGGCGACATAGGTCACATGATCCACAACATCGTCATTCAAAACATCATAAACAAAGTGCCAAAAAGCTGCATTCTTCTTCTGCTGAGTGGGAGGGTACACCCCGCCCTAAAATGATACCTTACGCTTATGTTAATTACCACTATCATGACAGGGTACGACAAAAACTCCAACGGAAGCACCCCGCGCCGCAAAGCCGTGCTTTCCCTCACTTAATGGAGGACTCAAGCTCTAGTAGTGACAGTGAGGGTCTGGATGATATCTGGGTGATGCAGGATAAGAACAAAAGCAAAAAAGAGACGAGTGTGTAGCTGTAATGGCTCCCAGCATTATTTATTTCACCGTTAGTAGTGTAAAGATGTCATCTCATTTTACGTTATGGTTGCCAAAGTCTTCATTTCTTTTTTAATGAGATGAATAAATATGTTTGTATTTATTACTATCATATATAAAATATGTATTTTGAATATGTTTGTATGGCATGACTTTTGATACAGACAGAAGTATGATTTTATAGGTTGTACTATTTAATGTTTTGACCACGTGTGTGTATTCAACGACTGGGTGTCTGACAGAATTATGATTTAGGTGAATGTTTTTATTTTTTAGACCATATGTGGCAATGAGAGTGCTGGAGTGTCCATGTGAATACCTTTGTCCATTTCTCTATGAGTATCTGTCTTTGTATCTGTTTGGTCCATGATGTTGCCAAGTCCATGAAAGTATCTGGGAGTCTGTGCAAGTATCTTTTTGTCCATATAAGTATCTGTTGTGTCCATGATTTGTCCAAGTCTATGTGAGTTTCTGTGAGTCAATATGAGTATTGGCTGTGTCTGTTTAGTTTACAAGTCTGTGTGAGTATCTTGGAGTCTGTGAAGTATCTTTGTGTCATGCATATGAGTATCTGTTGTGTCCATGATTTGTCCAAGTCTGTGAGTATCTGGGAGTCCATATGAGCATCGGCTGTGTCCATGATGTCTCCTAGTCCGTGCGAGTATATGGGAGTCTGTGAAAGTATATATGTGTCTTTGTGAGTATCTGTGAGTCAATATGAGTATCGGCTGTGTCCGTTTAGTTTACAAGTCCGTGCGAGTATCTGGGAGTCTGTGAAAGTATCTTTGTGTCCATATGAGTATCTGTTGTGTCCACGATTTGTCCAAGTCTGTGTGAGTATCTGTTATGTCAATGATTTGTCTGTAAGAGTATCTGTGTCCATATGAGTATATGTTTCTGATAGGCTGTCAGTACTACAATTAACTGTGGAGTATGAGAACCCGGGTAAACTCTCACGTTGTAACAAACTATCATAATTAACCGGTATATACCAATTACTTCTTCTCTACCTCAGAATTCAGAATATTTCTACTATCAGCCCTAGTTTATGTGTTCTATCACTGCTTCTTTGGGAATTCTCTCTTGTTTAAACTTTCAAATTATTTTTATACATTTATAATTTTAGATATTTGCTTATGATCTATTATCATTTGAAAAGTATTGCTGCCAAAAATATATAAGAAATCTTGAAAAATCTAGCTTGCAGAAAATGACTTTAATTTTTGTTTTGACAATTGCGCTGCTAAAAAAACCCTTGTAGACCTTTGGTGAATATTTTGTACTTTTGATTAACACAGTATGAAGTACCATCATTTTCAGTAAAATTTTTCTATTTTATGTTGCTATGTTGTTATATAAATGCAATCTAAGAATAATGTGAATTGTGAGCCTATCTGCAGGTTAATACGACTATTTTAAAGGACAAAAACAAAATATTTGACCGAGTTGAAGTAATCTATAGTTCCCTAGTTTAAATATTTCATAGTGTTAGTATCAAACAAAGCACTAGATGATACAGGGAGATATATAAAAACGCATTACCTTTAGACATTCAATGAAGAAATAGGGATAAGTTGACCTTTTTCTGCTCATTACTCGCATACAATATATATAAAAAATGAGGATAACTTACCACTGCCTTTACACTATAATAACTAAAGTACTTTACCTCCTTCCTAAGGACTTTCCACTATAATAACTAAAGTACTTTACCTCCTTCCTAAGGACCTTCCACTATAATAACTAAAGTACTTTACCTCCTTCCTAAGGACTTTCCACTATAATAACTAAAGTACTTTACCTCCTTCCTAAGGACTTTCCACTATAATAACTAAAGTACTTTACCTCCTTCCTAAGGACTTTCCTCTATAATAACTAAAGTACTTTACCTCCTTCCTAAGGACTTTCCACTATAATAACTAAAGTACTTTACCTCCTTCCTAAGGACTTTCCACTATAATAACTAAAGTACTTACCTCCTTCCTAAGGACTTTCCTCTATAATGACTAAAGTACTTACCTCCTTCCTAAGGACTTTCCACTATAATAACTAAAGTACTTACCTCCTTCCTAAGGACTTTCCACTATAATGACTAAAGTACTTACCTCCTTCCTAAGGACTTTCCACTATAATGACTAAAGTACTTACCTCCTTCCTAAGGACTTTCCACTATAATAACTAAAATACTTTACCTCCTTCCTAAGGACTTTCCACTATAATGACTAAAGTACTTACCTCCTTCCTAAGGACTTTCCACTATAATGACTAAAGTACTTACCTCCTTCCTAAGGACTTTCCACTATAATGACTAAAGTACTTACCTCCTTCCTAAGGACTTTCCACTATAATAACTAAAATACTTTACCTCCTTCCTAAGGACTTTCCACTATAATGACTAAAGTACTTACCTCCTTCCTAAGGACTTTCCACTATAATAACTAAAATACTTTACCTCCTTCCTAAGGACAAATTCTTGATAAGCCCTTTACTGCCTGTTACTGTTGTTTTGCTTCCATTCTAAGAACAATTTCAGGATATTTTCAGGCCTTTTTTGTCGAAAACTAACATTTAACTTCGACTTTTAGAAAAATCTAGGATATATGAATCCCTTTCTGTCGATTACTAATTTTTTACTTCCATTCTAAGAACAAACCCTTTTTGTCAAATTGTAATGTTTTACTTCGATTTTGAGAACAAATAAAAGACATTTAAGCTCCTTTCTCATCAAATTCTGAGTCCTACTATCACCTGTAATATAGAGCCATACCCAGATAATGATACCCTGTGTAGTTCAGAATGTTTACCGGGTCGATGGTGCATGTTTACCGGGTCGATGGTGCATGTTTACCGGGTCGATGGTGCATGTTTACCGGGTCGATGGTGCATGTTTACCGGGTCGATGGTGCACGTTTACCGGGTCGATGGTGCATGTTTACCGGGTCGATGGTGCTGCTATAGGACCTGGTACAGTCGTCAGTGTTTTGGTGCTAGGACATAATTATTTTAAAGCTTGAAATGTGTTATTATCCGTAACAAACTTAAAGCTGTTTTTATTTCTTTGAATATTTACATCAGTCAGAAAACATTATTGTGTTTTATAATCATTAATAAATCTATTATCTTATTTTTCATCAATTACCACAGTTTCTCATTCAATGCAAATTGTTCAAGTTGTGTTTATGAACTAATTTTTAAAAAACCCAACATTTTCAATGTCTTTGTTTAATGATGATGATATCAGCTGTATTGTAAACAGTCAAGATTATTGTAGATAATGTTTTACTTGAAGCAAACATACTAAATCATGGTGCAATATGTCACATGTAATAATTTCTGTGCATCCAAAACTTTCTGATTATGAGGTGCTTTAAATATAATTTGCTTAAAAGTGCTTTATTTTATCGGAGTATTTTATAGCTGAAATAGTGATTCTTGATACTGATTTTATGTATTTTCTAAAATTTATTTTGAGCCAATCATAATGAACACGAATTACAAGTACAAGTACTAACACTTTGGCATAAGTATTATTGTCGGTCATCATGGCTTCTTGCCTAACTATTAAGCTTTAAAGAAACCCCCAGCATTGTGTTGAATATTTATCCTGTATTATGTGGTGAGGAATTTTGGGTTTGTCAGCCGTCTGTCCATCGTGATTTATGAAAAACAGTGTTATTTGCTGTCAAATAACTCTCCCACACATGTTCCGAAAATCTTCAAACTTAGGAACAGGATTCAATGTATTGAGGACTCAGCCCGATTCATGATAGGGTTTGATAGTGTCAGATGAGAAGAGGAGTCGTACAAAATCAGTTTACTTTATTCTGCAATACATGTTCTATAAAACATCCTACCTTGTACTTCTGAAAATTGCTTTAATAAGATTTATTCTAAAATATGCCTTTAAAGTGTTAAAATCCTGGCCAATTCAGATTTGATATAACACAACACAATTATAGTTAGTGAAGTACATGTAAATTTGAATACAGAAATGCTGTGCAAAGTTCTTTACTTTTCATATTTAAAGACATACAAAATCTAAATTGAAATTCATATGTTTTATTAGTCTACCAAATTTAGCTTCTTTTTCTAGACCTGGCAATTTTTCCTTTTTGTTTATTTAAGCAAAATATGTTTATCCAAATCTTTGTCTTGGATTGATACCATCATGATATAAACTGTTGTGGTCCAATATCTCATCATTATGATTGTATTTCATATTAATGGACTTCGGAAATGGCTTTAGAATTGAGTGGAAAGTTAATATACCAGAAATCACATTAAAAATTTCAAACTGGTTTATTTATATCAATTTTTGACGAGTAAAATGGCTAATGTAGATACATAGGAAGACATTGTCTATAACTTCATGATGTAGTTTTCTCATTAAGATTAATAGAAGGCAGAAAAATGATACAAATTGAAATGGTCTTCAGAAAAATGGCTGTTGGTCTGTTGATATCCGAGTCATACAATTAAAAAAAAATTGGTAAAAATTGAAATAAAATGGCTAATATTGTACTTTTAATTCAGACTTGAAGGTCTCACTGCTGTTGACCAGTACAGGACAGATTTTCGTTGTAAGATACATTTTAAGAAATGTGGATGATGTGATTTTTCTCTCATCTACATTTTAGTAACATACAAAATGTACTTCCTTTGATACAAATTGGACTTTTTGTGTAAATTTTACCTGAGAATTTTATTGGTCCTGTGGTGTTATTACGTAAGAGTTGATACATTGGTTTTAAGATTTGACACACATTCTAAGATTAGGTGTAAAACTACAGGTGAAACAGCTTTATCTTATTACAGTTAAGGTGTAACTGTCGGGTGTAAATGAAGTCTGTATGCAAAGGATGTGTGGAAGTCGGTGAGATGAGCCAGGTGTTTTGCAACTGTATATATTTGTATATCTTTTATATTATTTAAGTGATGCAATAAGGCCAACTCCCTAACAATTAGTTGGTGTTGGCCTCTGTATGTATGTGTAAATGTTATTTTGAGGCCAACATCAAACAATTAGTTGCTATTGGCCTCATTATGATGGAGGAGTGCAAGTTTGAGGCTCATCAAATAATTAATTGGTGTGACCAAATTGTATAGCTGTCTGATTTTGAGAGTAAGTTATCAGGAAGTGTGAGGGAACCTTTCTCCAAGCCATTGACCTAGTTGTTAAATAAACTCCTATTCTGTACATAAACTAGTAAAACTTAAATTATATAGTTGTGTTATACAAGTCTTATCTTATTTCCCCAGAATGTATCAGATTTTAATGCAGCGGGCATTTAATGTCTTATAGTCTGACAAATTGTGATATAATGGAGGTTTGTAAATTTAAATCCCTTTTATGTAGCAGTTGTTTTATTATCTGTGAAGAAGACCCAAAGAAATTTTGCCAAATGATAGTTTTGGTACCTCCTCATGACCAAAAAAAACCAGCTTACAAGAAATTTAGTTTTTAAAGGTATGTGTGCAAGAAAACTTTCTGTTTATATCTCTGCTTTAGAATTTCTGTAAAGAAAATTTGAAATCATATGGCAAAGAGTCAGTTTAATGTCTAGATGAACAGTTTTTAGTGAAGGGTTTCAACTCAGTGAGAGAAAGATATGGTGAAATTGTAGAGAGGAGGACGAGATATGATGGAGGTTGTCCCCCCTTGTATTGTGCCATGTGATGATATATATATATATTACAAACTTTATCATACAAATCTGTCAAGTTTATACATGAATCTTTTTTGTATTGTCATTATACTTTTTTGTGACAAATATGATAAATAAATTTTTTAATGATATAACTTGTTTCGTTGTGATTCTAGCAACCGGATGAAGATTAATCTTTGAATCAAAAGGGGATAAATCTCCCTCAATATAAGTACAGTCACATTTTGTGAGCGGGTCCTTGTAATTCTCAGATTTGTCATTTTCTATTATTTGTTATGGGTTCATGAGCAGTTAATTCAGTCAGTATTGGATCTTCAATAAATTATCAGCTTCATTTAACTTTAGCAGTATTGAACTGTGGCGAGTGTCGTGGATGATAAAGAAGACTCTGGTCCTGTTCTTGTACTTTTTTAATTGTCTCTTATATCTCCATACTGTTATGACCACATTTTGTTGATTTTAAGGTAGAATTAGAATAATATCCAACAACAAATCTGGAAAAGATCAATAAAATACTACATTTTATAAAGTGGTAACTTTGGTTTAAACAGTATTTTATTACCAAAATATTTACAACATATCGGTCAATATATACAACAATTTAAGTTCAGGGATCTGGCAACAAGAGTATGCTCTTATTAGAAACCATCTCCCTACATATGTGATTCACAAATGTGCTATACAAGTGGTAACTTTAGCAGAGGCGCTAGCTGGAGGGGTTCGAAGGTGCAGGCACTGGCAGACTGAACGGTGGATACTTTCAAAGTGTACTGATACATGTATTTGTTACACCAGAGGAAAGGATATGTCATCAGAGATATGTGAAATGTACGTCTCTGATGCCATGGCACAACATTTTGGGGACAGACTACATATTTCTGAACAGGATAATTACTTTTAAAAACTGTTAAAGTGCATGCTGCAATACCAAATACTGCTGTTTAAAAGACCTAGTGTATTTGGTACATATCTCTTTAAAATCTTAGCATGGATATTCATCAGCATCAGAAAATTGGCAGAATATCTTTGTCAAGAATATCCAAAACTCAGAGAGAGAAAAAATCTTGATCTTCGATGATCCCTGATTTAAGGAATGTTGGTGAAATGGGGACATTGAATTACATTATACTATAGATACATATATGTACACTGTTTTTATACAGAGCCGCTAGCTGCGAAAACGTAGCTTTGGACGACGGACGGACAATTTCTGACAGATGGTCGTGGAATATTCGTTCTACGAAGAGGAAGTTTCAGAATATTTATTTTCTGAGACCATGCTTCTCTGGGGCTAATGAAGCTATCCTTTCGGTCATTGTGCTTGTACGGTTTGAAACACGGTTGGTTGGTCGACAGGTTTTTCGTCTCGTATGTCCCATCAGGTGAGTCTCGTACCGTGCTCATTTGTGCGGTACGTTCTCAATACTGGCCAGCTCCCTGGAACAGACATGTGCTCCTCTACGTAGTATATATTGGTTCAAGGAGGGAAGCTTCATTTCAGACATTGTCAAGTGTGGAGGGATTTTCTTGTTATGAATCCAACAATTATTTAATTTCCAGTTGATGTTTTGCTGTCGAGAAGAAGGATAAGCTAATGGTTTGGTTTTGAATTTATAATCACGAAATCTTCAAATTGGACTTTTGGACTGCCAGATCATGATATGACAATATTATTATGAACACGTACAAGGCACACCGTATTTAAGGTCCTATGACATAACAAGAGATCCCAGAGGGATCTTGGCGCCCACCATTGAATGATCTTCATAGGTTCCATATCAGATTGATCTTTTCTCTACTTTTCCCTTCATTTTACTAATCTGTGCAAATTGAGACATCCCTCCAGTACTTTTCAAACAAGGGAATCCTAGCTATATAAGAAATTTGAGATTTAACGATAATGGCTGTTTGTTTGTCAGGTTGTTTTCAGGACAGACTGGTCCAAAAATGCAATACAAGGGAACAAGGGGAACCTACTTATGAAATTTGAGAAAGATCCATTCAGTACTTTGAGAAATAGCGATAACAAACTTCAATTGTCAAAATCCAAGATGGCTGCCTGTCGGCCATGTTATTTTTAGATCGGTCTCAAAATGCAATATGCATAACTAGGCACCAAGGGGAACCTTCATATGAAATTTGAGAAAGATCCATTCAGTACTTTCTCGGAAATAGCGATAACAAACTTCAACTGTCAAAATCCAAGATGGCTGCCTGTCGGCCATGTTGTTATCCGATTGGTCTCAAATCGCAATATGCATAACTAGGCACCAATGGGAGCCTACATATGAAATTTGAGAAAGATCCCTTCAGCACTTTCTCAGAAATAGCGATAACAAACTTCAATTGTCAAAATCCAAGATGGCTGCCTGTCGGCCATGTTGTTATCCAATTGGTCTCAAAATGCAATATGCATAACAAGGCACCAAGGGGAACCTTCATATGAAATTTGAGAAAGATCCCTTCAGTACTTTATCAGAAATAGCGATAACAATCTTCAACTGTCAAAATCCAAGATGGCTGCCTGTCGGCCATGTTGGTTTCCGATTGGTCTCAAATCGCAATATGCATAACTAGGCACCAAGGGGAACCTACATATGAAATTTGAGAAAGATCCATTCAGTACCTTCTCAGAAATAGCGATAACAAACTTCAATTGTCAAAATCCAAGATGGCTGCCTGTCGGCCATGTTATTTTCAGATCGGTCTCAAAATGCAATATGCATAACTAGGCACCAAGGGGAACCTTCATATGAAATTTGAGAAAGATCCATTCAGTACTTTCTCGGAAATAGCGATAACAAACTTCAATTGTCAAAATCCAAGATGGCTGCCTGTCGGCCATGTTGTTATCCGATTGGTCTCAAATCGCAATATGCATAACTAGGCACCAAGGGGAGCCTACATATGAAATTTGAGAAAGATCCCTTCAGCACTTTCTCAGAAATAGCGATAACAATCTTCAACTGTCAAAATCCAAGATGGCTGCCTGTCGGCCATGTTGTTTTCCGATTGGTCTCAAAATGCAATATGCATAACTAGGCACCAAGGGCAACTTTCATATGAAATTTGAGAAAGATCCCTTAAATACTTTCTCAGAAATAGTGATAACAAACTTCAATTGTCAAAATCCAAGATGGCTGCCTGTCGGCCATGTTGTTTTCAGATTGGTCTCAAAATGCAATATGCATAACTAGGCACCAAGGGGAACCTTCATATGAAATTTGAGAAAGATCCATTCAGTTCTTTCTCGGAAATAGCGATAACAAACTTCAACTGTCAAAATCCAAGATGGCTGCCTGTCGGCCATGTTGTTATCCGATTGGTCTCAAATCGCAATATGCATAACTAGGCACCAAGGGGAGCCTACATATGAAATTTGAGAAAGATCCCTTCAGCACTTTCTCAGAAATAGCGATAACAATCTTCAACTGTCAAAATCCAAGATGGCGGCCTGTCGGCCATGTTGTTTTTCGATTGGTCTCAAAATGCAATATGCATAACTAGGCACCAAGGGCAACTTTCATATGAAATTTGAGAAAGATCCCTTAAATACTTTCTCAGAAATAGTGATAACAAACTTCAATTGTCAAAATCCAAGATGGCTGCCTGTCGGCCATGTTGTTTTCAGATTGGTCTCAAAATGCAATATGCATAACTAGGCACCAAGGGCAACCTTCATATGAAATTTGAGAAAGATCCCTTCAGTACTTTCTCAGAAATAGCGAT
The DNA here is from genome assembly GCF_902652985.1 of Pecten maximus. Taxonomy (NCBI): domain Eukaryota; kingdom Metazoa; phylum Mollusca; class Bivalvia; order Pectinida; family Pectinidae; genus Pecten; species Pecten maximus. The sequence continues at coordinate 21,400,971 of NC_047026.1, forward strand.
AACAAGAATTGTTTACGGACGGAGGGACGGACGGACGGACGGACCACGGACGCAGGGCGATTTGAATAGCCCATCAGATGGTGGGCTAAAAAAGCATGGCTGAAATATGTCCAAACACGTCTTTCCTGGTAACACCGCTATACACTATTATTTAAAATAGTTTCTGAAAGGATCGCTTATACAAGATATGATGAAAACATTTGTTCAGTAAAACAGGTCCGAAACATTTATATTACCGTGGTGAAAAACAATGGATTATGGAATCATGTTCATGATGGATACACCTTTAGACATTTCTTGGTGGGTGTTGAGGTCGGTTCAAAGATGCTATACAAAATGTGAAACAATGGGGAATTGACCGATGATAACACATCATCATATATCCAGAATTGAATCTTCGGTACTCCATCAATGTAAGATTTCACGACGAGAAACTTGTCACGGGCACCTCAGAACAAAAATAGTCAGAGACCTTTAGCTAGTTGAAGAAAGTCTTCGGTTGAACACTGATATTGAACAAGAACAAAAAAAGTTGTTCGTAAAGTTCTCTCCTGTTCAAATCCTCTCGCCTCTTCATAACAGAGAAAATTTTAGGTTTTCATGAAGCTGGGGTTTTATCACTGAAACTAGTATCTATTACCGTCCGAGTAAGGAGGGGGCGGGGACACGGATGCCTCTACCGTCATGGTCGGATTGGTCTGTCCCATCACGTCAAATGGCGGACCGCCTGCCGCCTGATTGGGTGGAGGGTGAAAAGTTTCATTACCATCCTCGCCACACATCGGCCCCACTGAAACAGCGAGAATCTATATGTAGCAACTAGTCGCTAAATACCAAAGCTTGTGCAGCGTCATATGTGAATGTCAATCTGTTGCGATGACAAACATTCATTTATCAATAACAGAGACATAGACTGGATAGAGAGATATGTCTCTGTCAATAACGATATTAAGAGTGATTTCAACAAAAACTGATCCGATATCCATTATTTTTGGTGGCCCAGTACGATTAGAGTCTCCATGTACCATCGCTAGAAACATATATATCTTCTGCCATCGCTAATTAAACAATTAAACGAGATTGACTGGTGTTTGATTAAAATCTCACACTTCCATATATGGTAACTGAATGATCACGTGAGATGTTTAACCAATCGGATATACTTACACATGATATCGCTGTTACATTCTGAAGGACAAGCTTCCATCTCGTTATCTGGTGTTAGGTCGATGGGTTTGGAATTTTTGTAAATACAGATGACAATAATAGCAATAGCAGCGATGAAAAGCAGTACACCAACGACAATGCCGGCAATCATACCACTGAAAAAATAACGAAACGAAATGGAAATATAAATCGGTATAACACGGGCTATAGACAATGCATGATATAGTTCGGAGACAATTTCCTGATCTCCTGACTTTAAGATGTATTAATGCGTTGCATTTTATTGTGAATAACAATTTTATAAAATATGTCAAGACAATGCTTCTTTAAAAACACGGAGTAGATTCCAAACCAAGGACAGTTTATCAACATTTTGTGAAATGTGATGAGATGTGTAATATTGGCCATACATGTACTTACGCATTGGTCTTGTTCTGACAACATGTCCTGTACACCGTGTAACCACAGCACCCCGCGTCACAGTAGCCATAATATGAGAAATACTCCTGGCTGTAGGAGTAAGAGTAGGTTAGGTATTGGTAACAGAAGTCCCCAGCATCACAACCTGAAATACAAAGTAGGTTATAGTACTGGCAGAGACATATATACATGTATATATGTCTCTGGTACTGGTAACAAAGACCTCCGACATCACAGCCTGAAATACAAAGTAGGTTATAGTACTGGTAACAAAAGTCACCGACATCACAGCCTGAAATACAAAGTAGGTTATAGTACTGGTAACAAAAGTCACCGACATCACAGTCTGAAATACAAAGTAGGTTATAGTACTGGTAAGAAAGGTCTCCGTCATCACAGTCTGAAATACAAAGTAGGTTATAGTACTGGTAACAAAAGTCACCGACATCACAGTCTGAAATACAAAGTAGGTTATAGTACTGGTAAGAAAGGTCTCCGTCATCACAGTCTGAAATACAAAGTAGGTTATAGGTACTGGTAACCAAGGTCACCGACATCACAGTCTGAAATACAAAGTAGGTTATAGGTACTGGTAACAAAAGTCACCGCCATCACAGCCTGAAATACAAAGTAGGTTATAGGTACTGGTAACAAAAGTCCCCGTCATCACAGTCTGAAATACAAAGTAGGTTATAGGTACTGGTAACAAAGGTCTCCGTCATCACAGCCTGAAATACAAAGTAGGTTATAGGTACTGGTAACAAAAGTCCCCGTCATCACAGTCTGAAATACAAAGTAGGTTATAGGTACTGGTAACAAAGGTCACCGACATCACAGTCTGAAATACAAAGTAGGTTATAGGTACTGGTAACAAAAGTCCCCGTCATCACAGTCTGAAATACAAAGTAGGTTATAGGTACTGGTAACAAAAGTCTCCGTCATCACAGTCTGAAATACAAAGTAGGTTATAGGTACTGGTAACAAAAGTCACCGACATCACAGTCTGAAATACAAAGTAGGTTATAGGTACTGGTAACAAAGGTCTCCGTCATCACAGTCTGAAATACAAAGTAGGTTATAGGTACTGGTAACAAAGGTCAACGTCATCACAGCCTGAAATACAAAGTAGGTAACAAAAGTCCCCAGCATCACAGCCTGAAATACAAAGTAGGTTATAGGTACTGGTAACAAAAGTCACCGACATCACAGCCTGAAATACAAAGTAGGTTATAGGTACTGGTAACAAAAGTCACAGACATCACAGTCTGAAATACAAAGTAGGTCACTGACATCACAGTCTGAAATACAAAGTAGGTTATAGGTGCTGGTAATAAAGATCTCCGTCATCACAGCCTGAAATACAAAGTAGGTTATAGTACTGGTAACAAAGGTCACCGACATCACAGCCTGAAATACAAAGTAGGTCACTGACATCACAGCCTGAAATACAAAGTAGGTTATAGTACTGGTAACAAAGGTCACCGACATCACAGCCTGAAATACAAAGTAGGTTATAGGTACTGGTAACAAAAGTCACCGACATCACAGCCTGAAATACGAAGTAGGTTATAGGTACTGGTAACAAAGGTCTCCGTCATCACAGCCTGAAATACAAAGTAGGTTATAGGTACTGGTAACAAAAGTCACCGACATCACAGCCTGAAATACAAAGTAGGTTATAGGTACTGGTAACAAAGGTCACCGACATCACAGTCTGAAATACAAAGTAGGTTATAGGTACTGGTAACAAAGATCTCCGTCATCACAGTCTGAAATACAAAGTAAGTTATAGGTACTGGTAACAAAGATCTCCGACATCACAGCCTGAAATACAAAGTAGGTTATAGGTACTGGTAACAAAGGTCACCGACATCACAGTCTGAAATACAAAGTAGGTTATAGGTACTGGTAACAAAGGTCACCGACATCACAGTCTGAAATACAAAGTAGGTTATAGGTACTGGTAACAAAGGTCACCGACATCACAGTCTGAAATACAAAGTAGGTTATAGGTACTGGTAACAAAGATCTCCGACATCACAGCCTGAAATACAAAGTAGGTTATAGGTACTGGTAACAAAAGTCACCGACATCACAGCCTGAAATACAAAGTAGGTTATAGGTACTGGTAACAAAAGTCACCGACATCACAGCCTGAAATACAAAGTAGGTCACTGACATCACAGTCTGAAATACAAAGTAGGTTATAGGTACTGGTAACAAAAGTCTCCGTCATCACAGCCTGAAATACAAAGTAGGTTATAGGTACTGGTAACAAAGGTCACCGACATCACAGTCTGAAATACAAAGTAGGTTATAGGTACTGGTAACAAAGGTCACAGACATCACAGTCTGAAATACAAAGTAGGTCACTGACATCACAGTCTGAAATACAAAGTAGGTTATAGGTGCTGGTAATAAAGATCTCCGTCATCACAGCCTGAAATACAAAGTAGGTTATAGTACTGGTAACAAAGGTCACCGACATCACAGCCTGAAATACAAAGTAGGTCACTGACATCACAGCCTGAAATACAAAGTAGGTTATAGTACTGGTAACAAAGGTCACCGACATCACAGCCTGAAATACAAAGTAGGTTATAGGTACTGGTAACAAAAGTCACCGACATCACAGCCTGAAATACGAAGTAGGTTATAGGTACTGGTAACAAAGGTCACTGACATCACAGTCTGAAATACAAAGTAGGTTATAGGTACTGGTAACAAAAGTCACCGACATCACAGCCTGAAATACGAAGTAGGTTATAGGTACTGGTAACAAAGATCTCCGTCATCACAGTCTGAAATACAAAGTAGGTTATAGGTACTGGTAACAAAGATCTCCGTCATCACAGCCTGAAATACAAAGTAGGTTATAGGTACTGGTAACAAAAGTCCCCGTCATCACAGTCTGAAATACAAAGTAGGTTATAGGTACTGGTAACAAAAGTCTCCGTCATCACAGTCTGAAATACAAAGTAGGTTATAGGTACTGGTAACAAAAGTCACCGACATCACAGTCTGAAATACAAAGTAGGTTATAGGTACTGGTAACAAAGGTCTCCGTCATCACAGTCTGAAATACAAAGTAGGTTATAGGTACTGGTAACAAAGGTCAACGTCATCACAGCCTGAAATACAAAGTAGGTAACAAAAGTCCCCAGCATCACAGCCTGAAATACAAAGTAGGTTATAGGTACTGGTAACAAACGTCACCGACATCACAGCCTGAAATACAAAGTAGGTTATAGGTACTGGTAACAAAAGTCACCGACATCACAGCCTGAAATACAAAGTAGGTCACTGACATCACAGTCTGAAATACAAAGTAGGTTATAGGTACTGGTAACAAAAGTCTCCGTCATCACAGCCTGAAATACAAAGTAGGTTATAGGTACTGGTAACAAAGGTCACCGACATCACAGTCTGAAATACAAAGTAGGTTATAGGTACTGGTAACAAAGGTCACAGACATCACAGTCTGAAATACAAAGTAGGTTATAGGTGCTGGTAATAAAGATCTCCGTCATCACAGCCTGAAATACAAAGTAGGTTATAGTACTGGTAACAAAGGTCACCGACATCACAGCCTGAAATACAAAGTAGGTCACTAACATCACAGCCTGAAATACAAAGTAGGTTATAGTACTGGTAACAAAGGTCACCGACATCACAGCCTGAAATACAAAGTAGGTTATAGGTACTGGTAACAAAAGTCACCGACATCACAGCCTGAAATACGAAGTAGGTTATAGGTACTGGTAACAAAGGTCACTGACATCACAGTCTGAAATACAAAGTAGGTTATAGGTACTGGTAACAAAGGTCTCCGTCATCACCGTCTGAAATACAAAGTAGGTTATAGGTACTGGTAATAAAAGTCAACGTCATCACAGTCTGAATTACAAAGTAGGTTATAGGTACTGGTAACAAAGGTCAACGTCATCACAGCCTGAAATACAAAGTAGGTAACAAAAGTCCCCAGCATCACAGCCTGAAATACAAAGTAGGTTATAGGTACTGGTAACAAAAGTCACCGACATCACAGCCTGAAATACAAAGTAGGTTATAGGTACTGGTAACAAAAGTCACCGACATCACAGCCTGAAATACAAAGTAGGTCACTGACATCACAGTCTGAAATACAAAGTAGGTTATAGGTACTGGTAACAAAGGTCTCCGACATCACAACCTGAAATACAAAGTAGGTTATAGTACTGGTAACAAAAGTCACCGACATCACAGCCTGAAATACAAAGTAGGTCACTGACATCACAGTCTGAAATACAAAGTAGGTTATAGGTACTGGTAACAAAGGTCTCCGACATCACAACCTGAATTACAAAGTAGGTTATAGGTACTGGTAACAAAGGTCAACGTCATCACAGCCTGAAATACAAAGTAGGTAACAAAAGTCCCCAGCATCACAGCCTGAAATACAAAGTAGGTTATAGGTACTGGTAACAAAGGTCTCCGTCATCACAGTCTGAAATACAAAGTAGGTTATAAGTACTGGTAACAAAGATCCCCGACATCACAGTCTGAAATACAAAGTAGGTCACTGACATCACAGCCTGAAATACAAAGTAGGTTATAGGTACTGGTAACAAAAGTCTCCGTCATCACAGCCTGAAATACAAAGTAGGTTATAGGTACTGGTAATAAAGGTCGCCGACATCACAGTCTGAAATACAAAGTAGGTCACTGACATCACAGCCTGAAATACAAAGTAGGTTATAGGTACTGGTAACAAAAGTCTCCGTCATCACAGTCTGAAATACAAAGTAGGTTATAGGTACTGGTAATAAAGGTCATCGACATCACAGCCTGAAATACAAAGTAGGTTATAGGTACTGGTAACAAAAGTCACCGCCATCACAGTCTGAAATACAAAGTAGGTTATAGGTACTGGTAGCAAAAGTCTCATGCTTATCTTTTCAACCAAGCTTTTTTTTTATCTATCTCACCTCGCCCGAGTCTTAGGGCCTACCACAGCGTCCGTCGTCTGTCGTCCGTCAACTTTTTTACATTTTAATCTTCTTCATCAAAATCACTGGGCCAATTATGACCAAACTGGACATGGAGCATCACTAGAGCATGGGGCCCAAAGAGAGAAATATAGCCAATTCTTTAAAACCCTTGTTCTTCTGTATGAATGCGAGGATTCTGTCCCAAGTTAGTCTGAAGCATCCTTGTTTGAAGGGAAGTCAATTTGGTATAAACGGTGAGTATTTGTCCCGGGGACCTTAGGGATGGGGCGATAAAGGAAAAATATAGCAGATTCTTCAACATTCTTGTTCTTTTGTAGGAATGCTAGGGTTCTGTTCCAGTTTGGTCTGAAGCATTCTTGGTTGAAGGTAAATCAATTCTCTTGGCCCCTGGAGCTTTATGGGTAAGGCCAAATAAAAGAAATAAAGCAAACTCTTTACATTCATTCTTCTTCATTAGGAATGAAAGTACAGTTTTGTATTTGGGCCATATTTGGTCTGAAGCATCATTGGGTGTAGGGGAACCAAGTATACTTGTATATAAATGGATCTCGATCCCAATGAGTTGGGGAGGTGGGGCACAAAAGGAATATTAGTGATAAATCCATTGGCGTACTTTTGAATGCTTTTCAACTTAACTGGCTTTGAATCTTAGTTAAAGGAATGTGTTGACGGCAATGTATGATACTAAATGATAGATCCCAAACTGGGAAATGTAATTGTAATCGAACTAGTGTTGACATTATCACTGAAATCAACCTGTGTGATGCAAGTCCTTTGGGCCTCTTGTACACATATCATGATAGTTTTATGTGGCTACACCGGCCGACAGAGTATTGTAAGTTAATTTGAATTTTATAAATTAATAGAGTATACATGTAAACAGTACCTCTCCCATAACAAGCTATATAATAAGAAATGAAAAATATTTTTTTTATATTTATCATCATGATATCAATATTATATATTATAATGTTGTTGACATACCGATCATAGATTAGACATATAGAATATTGATATGTGTAAATGTATATACATGTATAGCTACTGTACACTATAAACGGAAGCTAAGCTTGGTAGAATTTCAAAAGACGACAGCAATGAAAATACTATATTGACTTATAAGCATAACATAATAGATAAAAATACAATGACGATAAGCTGTAAAAACACATTTTAGCGAAATACTCACCTAAAATATCACTCAGAAATACTCACCTAAAATATCACTCAGAAATATCAACAGAAGATAGAGGAATGCCGTCATGGTCAGTCGTTCATTAGGCCAAACTGGAACGCGGTCTAAATAAGTTGTGTATTTAATAAAGGTCAATCGTAATCCATTGTGTGATCGACGGATAAAGGAATTAGTGAAGTATTGGTTCTTAATGGTTAAGTCTTCACCCAGATCTCACTGTGGTATTTTTATACTGGCATTGTGATCGACGGAAAGTTGCCAGTTCAATGTACACCTACGGAACTTGGGATTCGTTTGTGTTAGGAATTCCAAACAAACGTTCAAACAAAGTCTAAATAAATCTACTGCAATACCAACAGAAATTAACCTTTAAAACAAGTGTTACAGTATGTCAGGGAGAATTGTAATGTTTTTTCTTTATGTTCCTAAACATCCCAGGCTCCATTTTCGCCCTCTGATGGAGGATGGCACGATATTTCGGGTTTAGGGTATTGTATTTTCAGGTCACGTGAAAAAAAACAGAATGAGGCAATTGTAGTTGCTAGTGAGACACTTGCAGTCACTTGCTCTTCCACAAGGGCTACACACTCTTCAATGACCAAAATTTGTTTGAAGGTGCCTCTAAATTATGACTCCGTATCGCCGATACAGGTGTCCTATAATTATCACTGTGTGTCCCTTCGTCCGTCCACAAATGTTGTTCCAGTTGATAACTTTGGTATTTATTTACCGATTTACATAAAAATTTGGTCAAGATATTCAGTTCATAAAAACACACACTGCGTTAAAAAAAAAGTCAAAGTCAAAGGTCCAGGTCATCACGTTCAAAGGTCAAGGTCCAAATTTCGCATCTTTCAAAGTTCAAGGTAATCGGGTCTGAGGTCGAGGCCTTTTTATCAAAGGTGAAGGTAGCCTTCTATAGTTTTTTCACAATGAGCATTTTGTTTTGACACTATAAATCAATGATGGTTGCATTTTAACAAGGAGTCAGCTGACCAAATTTCAAGATTACTGGGTCAAAGATCAAGTGCAACTTTGGTATTTTTCATCGATGAAAAATGTGTATGACGCTATGAAGCAATATTGGTATAAAATAAACACCGTTAAACTAACAAAAATCTAGGTGACTGTTTAAGGTCAAGGTCCAATTTTGTATCTTTTTACTGAAGAACATTTTAATTGACAATCTGAAGCAAAGTTGATCAGATTCTAGCAAATTTGTCAATTGACTAAAGGTCAAGGTATTTGGAATAAAGGTCAAGGTCAAATGTTGTACCTTTATACTGATAAACATTTTAATGACAATCTGAATCCAAGTTGGTCGCATTTTAACAAGGTGTTATTTGACGAAAGGTCAAGGTCGCCGGGACAAAGGTTATGGTCCAATTTTGTATTTTATCACTGATGATATATTTGTGATGACGTTATAAAGTTAGTCGGAATTCAACAAGAAATCAACTGACTTAAAATCAAGGTCATTGGGTCAATGTCATGGTCGAATTTCGTTTCTTTTTACTGATGACCATTTTGTTATGTTATTACAAAGCAAAGTCACGGAGTCCAAGGGTTCAAGGTCAAGGTCTTTTTTTTTTTTTTAAATTTCAGTGATGAACATTTGGTTATAACAGGAAGCAAAACTGGTCGGAATTAAACAAAGATCCAACTGACCGATAGTCAAGGTCGCTGGATTATTATTATTATTTTTGTTTTATTTTGTTGGATTTATCGCCCCGTAAACAGCCAGTGATATTTTGGGTTGCGGGTTGAAATGAAACAAATAAAAACTAACAAATTCGTATAGCTCCAGCATTTAAATTTCTGTTACGCCAGCGAATCTGGAGGTGGAAGGAAACAAGAGTCACGTCATAGCTCATGTAAAATGTATATTTTTCCTCCTTGCGATCGGTTGTGAAGGCCAGATATATGGGCATATGTTTTCCTGATGATTATGGGGATATATTGCCACGAGGTGGGACCCCTACTGACTATCTGTGTTCTAGCTTGTGATGGTATCTGTGTCTGATAGATTAAAACTAGGTCGCATACTCGAATTTCATATTACCAGCAGTTGTTTAGTTTGGTTTTGATCACAAAAAACTCCCGATTACTGATATACATTGAAACCCCGGAGTTTGATGTTACAACCGGAAGTGAGTTACAGCCAGCGCAGATCAGCCTCCGCGAAGTTGTCAATACATGATCGTACAGATGAAAATATGTAGTTGAATGAATGGAATATTTGAGATTCCAAAACTCCAACAGATGCTTATAAAATACCTAAATACATTGTACTATGCTTCTTTATTTTCTCCGATAGATATATTATCATGAAGTACAATATTGGCGGTGAATTATTTTGTGCTTGACGAGTCCGTATACATCAGATACACACCTTACACTGTAAACTGTTGAAGTAACACACATTACAGTATGTTAGTTCAAATATCATTCCCGAAAAAGCGAGAGAATGAATAAATGAATAAAATTAATATCTCCGACATATTGTTTTTTTATTCGTACATAAACATATACGATGCATGTGTATTAAAAAAAAGCAATACAAATAATCAGATAAAATGTCATTAGCCTATAGGCGTATCTTGGGTTTCAATTATATTTCTGATAATTCAAAATCATTTTTTTCAGTCAGCTGTTCAAATTTTATTCTTTAAATTAAGCATTCTTGGCGAGGGTTCTCCATCGTATACATCTAAATCTCATTCTGGTCGTCTACAGTCCAATCTTCACCAGCCGTTTGCGGTCATTACATTTCTTGTCCTTTCTTGCCCTTTCTTTAGCATTGACCTTCACCTTGGCTCTGACCTTGGCCTCTAACTGGAGTCGCTCTTGTCGTTCCCGTACGTGTTGCATGGCCAGCACCACCTCCAACTTCCGCCGAACGACTCTCATGTTTTCCAAAGTGATATATTTGATGTTCCCGATTGTTGCGGCCGCCTCGTTTTCTTTGACAGGGGTCAAGGTTGTGACAATCTTTGGCATTTTTGCATTATTTGGTAGACCGTCCTCGTGATTCACGTCAACCATAGTTTTGTCATCAAGTTTAACTCGCCATAATATTGGTGTAACCTTTGAACTTTCATTGCACGATGGGGATCTTTCTGTTCTCTTCATGACACGAAATTTACTATAGAGGGCGCGCTTATCAACTTTAGGTGCACTGGCGACCTCGTCGTTTGGTGTGGCCTCGGTTCCACCGGTCATCTTACGTTTACGTGTGGCGCCATCTGGTGCCTCATTTGTCTGTGATACAGTATTGCAGTTCTGTAAAAGAAATATAACAATGGATTTATTACACACTCTATCAAGCGATCTCAATTAGGTGATTCGGTAAATAAAAGATAGCCGATAGTCTGTATGAACTATGAACTATTCTTGTAATATACGCTGACCAGGCCATTCTACCAACCTGGGCCCAGTTGTTCAAAAGGTAAATTAAATCCTGATATGAAAAATTCTGGTAGAACAATAACTTGACAAAACTTTATGAAATTCTGTCATTCTTAGTTATCTTCCCACTGGCATTATTTCAAGACGATACACTCTCAGGTTTTGCAACAAATGAGAAATGAAATTTTCACTAATCAAGAGATTAAGCGAATCACCTTTGAACAACAGGGCCCAGGCTGTAGTTCGATATACAAAAATGTAAATAAAAACAATCACCTGTGATTGAAGACTTTTGTGTTGGAAGCATCCGCCGTATAATTTGTGATTGTTCCATTGTCCCAGTCCATTGAGTTGGACATGGTACTGACTACTGTCGCGATGTGAAGTGTCATGTTTCTGTGCGGTTTGTCCGCCTCTCTGTTCGACTGTGTTGTCTGCCCATACTGTATTGCCATAGTACTCCTGGACTGCGGTTTCATTTCTCCAACTGTTGGTGCCGTTTGTCCATGTTCCATTGACGTGATGGCTGCTAACATTTACACGTGCCGAGGTGAGTGTCGGGTACGATCTGCTACAGCGTCCATTGGTGTTATTGACGTCGTGGATAGTTTGGTACGACGTATGGATCCTGTTGTAATTATTGGTGTCAGCTGACCTCTGGTTGTACACGTACCATCCGCCGGTCTGACCGTCGGAGACAATTGTCTCTCTTACATAGTGGTACCACGGGTATGTCGTCCCCATTCTGGCGAGTAGTGCAGGGTTTGATGATGGCTTGTATCCGTGATAGGTCTCAGTGTTATTCCAACTTTGGGTGTTTGACAGGTGTTGGTCGGTTGGTGTTTCAATATTGTACCTGTTGTTGTTAGGGAAGTGTTGGTCAGTTGCAGTGTTGAAACTGAAGGCGTTCGGGAGGTGTTGGTCAGTTCCAGTGTTGTATCTGTGGGCATTAGGGAGGTGTTGGTCAGTTCCATAATTGTATCTGTGGATGTCCAGGTGTTCGTGGTGCTGGACAATCCCTGTGTTGTTGCTACTGAAGACGGTTTCAATTTTCCGACTTTTGCTTTCCACTTCAGGTGCCATGCTATAACATTGCCCATCTCTGTTGTGAACGTCACGAGGTTGGCCGACTCGTTGACGAGGAATTTGCTGTTGTTAGAAACAAAAAACCTAATGGAATTCTTTTACAAAAGCAAAGTTCACTTGGTCGTTCCGATTACATCGGGAAAAAAATAGTCTGATCTGTATTATGCTGCAAAATTATATGTTTTCGCGGGGACAAAATTTCGTGTATCACTAGCACGCATTTATACCAATCAAAACTTCATTAATTCGTGACGCGTTGTATATGTATGTATTCTTTGATTAAGATAATCTACAAATCAATCTATATCACAATGAAAGGCATGTACCCGAGTAGTAGACATTCAACATGTAAAACAAACATGACTTGATATAATTATTTTAATATATATGATTAGTAAATGGATAAACAAAAAGACTGACTGGAGTGACAAATAGTCATTGAGGTTCCATTATGGGAAATGGAAATCAATGCATAAAGTCGTACGCTAGGGGAACGAACCTATCACTTTTGAATATATATTTTATCAAATCATGTTTCAGTCCGGTGTAAAGGACTCTTGAAATCCTGTTTCGGAAAATGAAACTAAACTAAACTAAACTAAACTAAACTAACTAAACTAAACTAAACTAAACTAAACTAAACTAAACTAAACTAAACTAAACTGAATTCAGCAATGATCGTAAGACAAATACATACCTCGTTCATTGTGTTACTGTAAATGCGGTTTTAATCTCTGGATGGTTTCTTCTGAAGAATTTCCTCCGTTTTCTTTCAAAAATGAGACTTTTTTGTGAATGCTTGTTGCTCTGAAAAAGCGCGCTGCAGTAAGTTACACTAGTTCCGATGTAACTACGAATGACGTCACAATTACAAAGTCACGATACCGCATTATGACGTCATACATTTGTTTCTCACGTCCTCTACAAGCAGCATTTCATCTTCTTTCCATATGGGGATCAATTGAATTCTTCATTTTTAATCAATTTCCTCATGTAATATTACTAAGTGTTTCCCTTATCTCCAGTCAAAAGTGAACCACTTCCGTCTCTCTTGGAAAATCGTTTACAATTCACCATGGTAAGCTAAACAAAGACAACGTGACAACGTTACACCACAAAAATCAAATTTCACTATTGATTTAAGCCATATCTTATTGCAAATATGTATTTACAAAAATAATTGAACACAAGTTTTCCCAACTTAACACAGTAAATAAAACGAACATTGTTGTTGCGCAGCGATCTGAGCTGCGAGTATCTCTGACTAGGCAATTGGTGCCGTAGATCGTGAGTTAGAGGCCCGGTCAGAGCACGAGTTATAAAGTTGTCTTCCTTCGTTAGTTGTGTTGCTATATATCTTGTAATTAAAATAGAGTTCGTACATGCATGCAGTTCGTATTTACTCATATATTTGTTTACTTTTGTCATAGCTCTAGGGATATTTTAAACGGATTTTTATAAAATTTTATACATCGACCTGGTATGAGCTATACCTCGAACGAGTTGGTGTTTCACGACGAAATCGCAAGGTCAAGGCCAAAGTTAATATTTAGAAGAAAGAAAACCCTAGTCATCACCAAAGCAACGTTATTTTCCCTTGGAGTACACAGATTTGATCAAACTTGGTCAGGTATGAGAAAACCTCAAACGGAGTTGGTTTTTCATGTCACAATTTCAATTCATAGAAAGTCATTGTCATAGCTCTGGCAACTTAATTGCTTTTGCTCAAACTTCACATATATTGGTCAAGTATTGTCTGGGTCCCACTGGGGAAAATACTCGGCGATGTGAGGCATTGGGGATGATGCAATGATCGTCCATTTATGTTTCGTTCGTCTATGGTCACAAAGCTTCTGGGAATGTCCCCCGAACGATTGCTGTGAACCATCGGGGATGGCTCCCGATGTTCCATCGTCGAAGGTGCTCCACATCTTTTCCCGAATTAGAAACATTACCGGGGGAATTATTGGCGAGCACTGTCGAACCATCCCACGTGCTTCAGTGAATGTTTATTGGCAGGTGGGTGTATAAATATAAGCACATTTTTGGCTCAGCATCATTTTCTCTCTGGCAGTTGTACGTATCTGTGTGGTGCTCAAAATGGCAGGAGTACATTATTTGTCTGTGTTACAAATTATAAAGAAAACGTCACTTAGTTAAACCGTGGATACTGGAAGAGATTTCCATGGGGATTAGGCAAATTTGACTGTGGAATTACAGAGAAAATCAAAGGGCGACTTTTTGGGTTATGAGGATGCGTCCGTGACATTGTTGACCATCTCAGTCCAAAACAAATTCCAGATTGTCACATTCCCCTGAGCTCAAGTCGGTTGTGGTATTGAGATATGTGACTTCAGTTAATTCCTTCTACAGTTTATCTTTCAGAGAGCAACCAACCACTATGTTAACGGTTTCATCAGAAGTGTTAAAGGAAATAGATTGTGTTGAAGAGTACCGTGAATGAATTTTTGTTTTACCTAACACAGGAGAAGGCCGGAGGGAGGTGGCATCGATTTTTGTCTAGAAGATTGGACTTTCATCCTCTCCTTGGGGGGCGAGAGGAAAAATGCACTTTTCAATCTCCGCTGAAATTTTGACGGATATTCGGGGACGCAACCCCAGGTTTCGGCAATACATCACTGATGCCCGAGGCCTCCCGATCGTGTCATACGGCTCGCTCAATACACTCCCGAAGCTTCTCCGGAACATCCGGTTACCTGTTCTCAACCCCTCCCGAGGCTCATCAATTTACATTAAAGGTACTTCCCGATGAGACCGTGATGACCCGTCCTTCAATCTTAATGGTAATCCAATACCTGTTGTCGAATAAACTAAATTTCTTGGACTGATTCAATACTCACATTCATACCACATACAAAACACCTAAAAGATAAATGCTTAGAGGCACTCTACATTTTGCGAATTCTATCCCTTACGGATTGGGATGCAGACCACGAAATGCTTTGCGGTCAGCACGCATGTCTGATGAAGTAAAGATGCTTCCCCTTATCCACACTCATTGACGTACGTGTGTTGCACTTGGAGCTTCCAAAACAGCTACCACTGAAAGTTTATATGTGGAAGCAAACGAATCATTCCTCGAAGACCGTAGAGCGAAATTGTCACGACAATTAACAGTCAATTTAAATCCAATCCAACCAATCCTGCATTCAATACAATATTTAATCCCAAATATGAAGATGTCTTCGCTCTAACGAAAAGCTAATTCCAACATTTGGTGTCCGGATTGCCCAACTCCTTAGCAATCCGAATATATACTTTTCTAACATATCACCCCCAAAAAATATCTTACATACCTCCGTAAAACATCAGCCATATAGGACCAATGACAGCAGCGATGGTTTCTTGAAAAAACAATAAACAATTCCAAATCAAGTCAAATATTTGTGCACAGCCTCTAAAGTGAAAACGTCGTAAGGAGGAAGCGGTCCTCACTCGGCTTAGCACTGGACACTCTTATCTTACTCAAACGGGAAGACCTGCCGTATGCTATACACGTGACTCCCCACTCACCATTGAACATTTTATGATCAAATGCTCTGATTTCACATTAATCAATCAATCAATCAATCAATCAATCAATCGAACTTGTATCGTTTGAGATTCCTTTTGCGATGTACATGTACTTCCGTCTCTTCATTTAATGTTTCACTCGTACAACATTTCATCATCGATTCTTAAGATTTCACATATTTGTCTTTATATTATATACAGCTTCATAAATGTTCCAGTGTTTCGAATCCTGTTTTCTTTTCATTGACACAAATAACCCCCCTTTCCTTCTCATTCCATGTCTTTATTATCTTTCTACCTTCATTAAAAGTCTTTGTAATATGTTAATTCTTAGTAATTGCATTTTCCATTAATCTCTTTTCTTATAACTTCAAATCTTCAATCAATGAGTCCCTAAAAGAATTGCAGTTGGGTCGCTATAAAATATTGAATGAAAATAAAGTTTATATCATGCCACATACCGTATTTGACCTAATAAGGGCGCCCCTACCTTTTTTCAAGGAAATAAATCTTTGACCGAGTGTCAAAATGGTGTTCAAAAGTAATAATTCATGTTTTGCTACTTTATGTGTTCAATTTTCTTCAGCAAATCAGGTAACTGGAACACAAGTTTTCGCCACATTTTGTCTATTCCTACAGATGACATGTCAGTGCAAAGAGCATCCGAAACTATAAACACACATACAAATAATAACTTGCCATCTTTATTTGAAGATAAAGTAAAAGACTTCATTCTGGTTGAAAAATAACTTTTTTTCAGAACAGAAAGCTAGTAAATGACATTGTAAATCAATTATTAGGTCATGATCAAAGAAAACGATGTCTGGTATGATCTGGGAAATCACCTGTGTCTATAAATAGAACACAAAATATTTCCATTTGAACATAAATGGTGGAACACACGTTCTCTGGTCTAAAGATCAGCTGGCATGGTTTACAAGTTAACAGGAATATTCAAGTGATGTTTAAGCTTAATATATGATGATAATGAATATATATCTTCATCTGGAATATTTTCATGACTGAATATTTTACCGTTTCCAGAGCCTTGGGTACTTTAAGGTATAGTCTGTTTCATAAAACTTCAGAATAACTAATCTTAATAAAGGCGCCCCCACTGTCAATTACCCGCGCTCTGCGGCCTTATTATGTCAAATACGGTAAGTACTCAGAATTTATCTTTCAGATGTTACATGATTCTGATTTCTGTAGATAGTATCTCAATACCTGTACCTTAGATATAGATGTGTGTATGGTCGATGAAAGTGAAGACGCTTAACCTTCCGGAGCATAAACTTTTCAATTGTCTTCCAGGTAAATCATTCTTTTGTTTTGTCTAATGTATTGTTTTTTTCATTGTTTTATTGATTCAAAGTTCGAAATACAGTTTTGTGTAGTACACTGTATACAGGCATTTTCTGCTTACAAGTATGAATCCCCTACCAGGATCCGGAGGAATATAGTTTTGCGTTGTGTCCGTCTGTCTTTCTGTCCGTCCGTACTCACTCAGATATACTTGTGGGATGAATTAACGAGTCCTTTATTACAAATGTAGCTATGTAAAGAGTGACTGGCATAATAATTAATAACACCAAATATAATCTTAGTGATTTTAATTTGGTGAAATACACGAATATAAGACATATACTTTGACATCAGACACAGAATCCACCTGCTTGAAATATTTCTTGCATCCAATTGTAATCTGACTAAAATTCTCTGTTATATCATTTATTTATTACAAGGTCATGTTTAGGAAGTATGTAGTAGATGTCCCTAAATGACAAATCCATAAATCTGAAGACTTTAATCTGATTACAAGTATTCACGTTTCCTCGCATGTTACATGTTATACAAAGATTGCACAAGGATTTGTAACCATTCAACTACAAATATAGAGATCTTCAGCGCTATCTCAGTACCCATCAGACACACAGGGGCTTGGCACATTCCTGTGATCAAGAATGGAAATTAACCAAGGGTTTATTTTCAACATCCTGGGTCACAGGGAAAGTGTCAAGCCTGTGATTAGACATAAAGATCACACAAACAAAAAATAATGGGCCTTAACAGCCATCTGTCTATAAAACAGCATGTACATATACTACTCCTATAACATAAGAGGCCGCTGGTCGGCTCTTTTTCTATCGGATATTATTTTGCCGACTGCGACGGCGCCTGTCAAAAGTATCTCGCCGTGTAAAACCTCTAACATTGTTGGAGTAGTACATATACCAGTGTAGCAACTGGTGGAACTCGAGAAGTTTGTGTGTTGTTATGAAAACCATGATTGCACAATATACATTTTTGTATTACAAAATGGCCACCATGCCTGCCATGTTCAATTTTTGACGAGGCCGAAAAATAAGAACACTTTGTCAGTTTCCTTTCCTTAACATCTCCACCAATTTTCCAGATCTACGGCACTAAGGTTTGGAAGTTTGAAATATGTTTTCAAAATGGCGACCAAAGTGGCAATCTTGGGTATAAGACAGGACCAAAATATAAAGACACTTGGTAAAGATGGGGGCCATCTTGGATTTTAGACCTGCTCAAATAACAAGACCATCTTAGGGTCATTCACAGCAAGTTTCAGATCAATCACATTAGTGGAACTTTACAAGAAGTGTGAAAAGGTTATGCACAGCGATGGACAGAACATGATCATTCCGGCCCTTTAGGTCAGATGACCTAGAAATAAAGGCACTTATAAGTATAATGTATACTATACTATAAATACAAATGTAAATAAAATCTCAAAAATATGTAATTTAAAGATACCTTAATATAGAATTACAAAAAAGTTTGACACTCATCGATATCATCCTCATACAAGACATTCACACGTAAATAATTAACTCTTGACAGATTCTGTATAGTCTAACAAAATATCACAGTAGCTATGGAATATATAATTGGTAAAATACAAATATACACAGCTACATGTACATCATCTAGACACTTATTGTATCAAAATAATACACAGCTACATCATCTAGACACTTATAGTATCAAAATCATTCACAGCTACATCATCTAGACACTTATAGTATCAAAATAATACACAGCTACATCATCTAGATACCTATAGTATCAAAATAATACACAGCTACATCATCTAGACACTTATAGTATCAAAATCATTCACAGCTACATCATCTAGACACTTATAGTATCAAAATAATACACAGCTACATCATCTAGACACTTATAGTATCAAAATAATACACAGCTACATCATCTAGACACCTATAGTATCAAAATCATTCACAGCTACATCATCTAGACACTTATAGTATCAAAATAATACACAGCTACATCATCTAGACACTTATAGTATCAAAATCATTCACAGCTACATCATCTAGACACTTATAGTATCAAAATAATACACAGCTACATCATCTAGACACTTATAGTATCAAAATAATACACAGCTACATCATCTAGACACCTATAGTATCAAAATCATTCACAGCTACATCATCTAGACACTTATAGTATCAAAATAATACACAGCTACATCTTCTAGATACCTATTGTATTGTAACAGGAAAGAGAGTAGTGTGCCTCCACCAAAGATCAAACTTTATACCCTGAGTTTACTGGTCCATCGCTCTACCAACTGAGCTAAAGGGAAATCCCCCTTGTACAAAGTTAGGAAGCGACCTGACCAGATCACTATGTACACTATTAATAATTAAAACCTGTTGCAATATCAACATCATACATATTCTTTGATCAACATTTAATTATGTTGTTATCCTCTGAAAAACCAGTGTCATTTGAAGGCAGGGTCTACTTGTAGTAGCTGGTGGGTACCTAACTGAACAATATACAGGAGGAATGTTACATGTAACCCAGAGGAATGGAGGTGAAGTGTCCTTGACACTACCATAATAGCAGTCTGTGACCTCAGCTTCCTGAGAAACACAAATCAACCCAAGTAGGATCAAATCACACACATCTGATCTTCATATGAGGTTCTTTGGTCTGATGCTCCACTGAATGAGGTAGCATGACCCCTTAATTTTGTCTAAACTTAAAAAAAGTTTATTAAACTTAAATACATGTAGCATTATAAAGTATACAATGTTAGGCGACAGCTAATAGTTGAATGCATATGAGACATCACTTACTAATACATATAGTTGAATACATACGAGACATCACTTACTAATAGTTGAATACATACGATACATCACTTACTGATAGTTGAATACATACGAGACATCACTTACTAATAGTTGAATACAAAAAACAAAATGTACATATGAGACAGCACTAACATGTATTAAGCTAGCTAACAACTGCTTGTTTTACAAGATCTTTCAATGGGACATCACAAACAGATTGCCTGAGATTTTGTTTTCAGTTAATGATAGCAGATTATATCCACATCCTAACATTTCAGTGAGAAATATACTGTAAGGTCTGTAGGTTTAATCACAAGCACAGTCGTTAACAAAATAACAGATATATTGTCATTAAACAGACCACGAAAATCTGCCAGAAAAATGCCACTTATATCATAAAATGTAAAAGAACAAAAGATATCAGACCTGGAGGTTTTTGAAGAGGCATCTCAGCACATAAGATCAGCTGTTCATGATAAAATTCAAGTCAGAAAAATCCTATGATTATTATAATTATAATAATGATTATAATAGAAGATCATCTGTTTTCAAAAAGAAATAGTATAGATATTGAGGTAAAATAATAAAAATAATACCAGTAAAAACATAAAAAAAGACATAAGTCAGAAATAGTCATACAAATATAAAGCAAATCATAAACATTAGATGGGTATTGCTAAAGCAATTCATGTCCCCTACCACCCCCTGCTAAAAATAGTAACGGTGACCTGGACAAAAATTCTCTGAAATTCAAACTTGTCTGAGATATTATTCCCCTTTATTTATTGTGTGAAATCTTTAGCGTTGTCTGAAGTTTGGTCAAAATTCTTCAAGGAATAAAGCTGCTGGAGTGCTAGAGTGACACGTATGTACATGTATGTACACGTATGTACATGACGAACAGAGAGGAACACCCCCCCCCCCCCCCCCCCCCCCCCCCCCACCACGGTTTCATCGGTAGGGGACTTATAAATAAAAGAAGGGGAAACTTTAGTGAACGTATATGGCAAGTGAATTATGAACATCATTATCTTTAGAATTATGTAAAACAGCACCAACGATAAGAAAGCTTTCAGCTCACAATATACTAAACATGTGATATAAAAGTTGATTGTGAAGATATTTCATGTATGTAGGTGTCGATCAGATACGTATGTAAACACCCAGGTAGGACAGCTAAAATTTTCAAAATTACAACCAAAACAACTTACTAGATTTCAGGGAAGGGGCTGGATCTCGCATGATATTCAAACATTAAGAAAATGTGTGCTGGAAAGGTGGTGTCTAAAGAAAATTGAGGCATGGCATCGTAAAATTATCACTGACTATGGCTACTTTTAATTCTGACATTGTCAAAATCTGCAATTCCGTATGAGTCAGTTCCTATGGCGACGAATCCATGGGCTGGTGTACTTGGCACAGTGACATTGAAGAGAGCCTTTTTGTTAAGTCTGCCTAAAGCAAAGTTTCCCTGTAAAACAAAGATATTTTGATCAATTACTTATTACTTATGTTAAACAATAAATCTACTGGATACTTGAAGCACATTTTTTAATTCATCAGTAAATGTTCTTGTAATCCTCAATTTTTAAAACTTGCTGAAACTGCTGACTGTAATCTGTAGATTTCCATAGAAGAATACATGTAAAGTGAAAAGTGAGTATTAAAAGTCAGTACAATAACATCAGATAATAAATCTGCTGACCAGCGGCCTGTTATGTTAGAGGAGTAAACGTGACTTTTTGGTATTATGTACGTTTACATACCTCCACTGCGAGTTCTAGAGTGTTCCAGCCGTTAACAGCTCCAGTGGCCTCCCCTTCTTTTAATGGCATGGTTCTGGCTGTAATGTTAACATCATATCACATCAATTGTGTCGGGTTATATAGAAACTGATGTATAATACACATGCTGTTGGGTTAGATGTAGGGTCTGGGTGACATGGTATTAGATGTAGGGTCTGGGTGACATGGTATTAGATGTAGGGTCTGGGTGACATGGTATTAGATGTACGGTCTGGGTGACATGGTATTAGATGTAGGGTCTGGGTGACATGGTATTAGATGTACGGTCTGGGTGACATGGTATTAGATGTACAGTCTGGGTGACATTGTATTAGATGTAAGGTATTGGTGACATAAACAATGGTACTGTTTTAAACATCAGTCAATATAATACTAAATGTTTAAATGTTACCCGGCCCCTGCATCAGATATAATAGTGAAAATTCCACTATTTTTTGCTTGGAGTAATCTAGCTTTCATATTCATGAAAGATGAAACACCAAGAGTATTTCAGGATGGAGAGTTACTGCCCTTGTCAATTACTCATCCTTTATATTAATGATGTGTAATCTTTAAATTCCACTTAACACTCATAAAATCTATGACTGGCAATACAGAGGCCAAAAGTTTGTTATTTGTCTTGGTATGTACATTTCGTTACATGTATTAAAATTTCAAACAACTACAGTTTCATAAAATGCATCATAAGATGTGATTTATATGGATTATTTCTTGTCAAACAACAAAAATAGCAACTTTCAAATCATGTTTATTTTCTATTTTACATTTCAGAGAACATTAAACATCAACTCTACATTATCTTTATAACACATGAAATATTTGACAGAAATGTTTGCTATTGACATACTCACCTAAATCATTGGTTAGAATAAACTTCTTGTCGCTGGGAAACAGGAAGAAAAAGATTCCCTTTGACTCCCAGGACTGGCATCCACCTTGATCCACGCGGGCTGCCACATATACCCCAGTTGTTCCGTTGATTCCACCAATAGCAACGTCTGTGCTCACATACACATCACTCCTGTGATGGATAAGCCGGGGGGAGATAGGTTAGAAAAATCATAATTTAGCTTGGAGACATCTTCCATAGAAATATAAATATATTATATTATAGTCTACACTTAAGCTTACATATATCCATGGACTTGAAGGAGATGATACATCAAAAAGGTATGTGTATATTGTATATGCTTTCTTACTAAGGCATGAATCTGATTCAAAAAGGTTTTGAACTGGTAAAGTTCTTTCACTAAAGAGTTTGTTTTATCAACAGAAATTTATTTGACTTACAAATAGATATGTTGATCATACTCTTTTAATTTTATATGAAAATGTCGGGGGATACAACATGGTCAGGAAATAATGAACAGATTGTCATCAAAACTGATGAGTGGTCTTTTTGCTTTTGCTTTATGATTTGTACTGTACTCCACTGTACATGTAGGCCTGATGTTTTATTGGAAATCTTTTGCTCGGGAGATAGCATTTTTGTATGTTTCATATCCCATTAGAGTAATGTACAGATATGTAAAACAAGAGGCCCATGGGGCCTGTATCGCTCACCTGGTTGGATTTGACCAAATGTCAAAATAATGTTCATGTTCAATTTGTTAATACATATACAAAAATGTACTCTCTGAAAGACCATATGGATTATTTTAACACCATAATTGTGTTTAAAGAAACTAAGATGGATTATTTTTACACCATAATGGTGTTTAAAGAAACTAAGTCCCTTAGGGTGGGGAAAACCCTTTGGCCTATTTTTACATAAGAATTGTGTTCATCCCTTAATGCCCAGCGATACTATACATAGTTATGGAATTGAGGGTCACAGTAACCATTTATGCAAAATCTGTTCCCCCATCACCACGGATGTTTCTGACCAAATTGGGTTCAAATCCATTTAAAACTCAAATCTCTATTTCCCCTATTTGGCCCCTCCCTTCAGGCCCCTTGGGGTTCAGAGTCAATATTTATATAAACTCTCTTTCCCCCTTCCCCTAAGGATATTCCAGACCAAATTTGGTTAAAATCCATTCATAACTTTATGAAAAATAGCGATTTAAAGGATAAACCCCTAATTCCCTATTTGGCCCCGCCCCTCAATATTTATACTCTTTCCCCCCTTCCTCTCTGGATGTTCCTGACCAAATTTAGTTAAAATCCATTCGTAACTTAATAATTAATAGCAATTTAAAGGATTAACCCCTATTTTCCCTATCGGACCCCACTCCTCAGTCCCCTGGGGATTCAGAGTAAAAATTTATACCAACTCGGATCCCCTTCTCCAATGAATATTCCTGACCATATTTGGTTAAAATCCATTTAAAACTTTATGACTAGTAGCAATTAAAAGACTAATCTCTATTTCCCCTACTTGGCCCCGCCCCTTAGGCCCCTAGGGGTACAGAGTAAAAATTCATATAAACTCTGTTCCCCCTCCCCTCAAGGATGTTCCTGACCAAATTTGGTGAAAAGCTATTCAATACTTTAGGACTAGTAGCGATTTAAAGCAGTAACCCTATTTCCCCTATTTGGCCCCGCCCCTCAGGCCCCTGGGGGTTCAGAGTAAAAATTTATACAAACTCTGTTCCCCTTCTGCCAAGGATGTTCCTGACCAAATTTGGTTCAAATTCATTCATAACTTTATGACTAGTAGCGATTTAAAGGAGTAACCCTATTTCCCCTATTTGGCCCCGCCCCTCAGGCCCCTGGGGGTTCAGAGTAAAAATTTATACAAACTCTGTTCCCTTTCTGCCAAGGATGTTACTGACCAAATTTGGTTCAAATTCATTCATAACTTTATGACTAGTAGCAATTTAAAGGAGTAACCCTATTTCTCCTATTTGGCCCCGCCCCTCAGGCCCCTGGGGGTTCAGAGTAAAAATTTATACAAACTCTGTTCCCTTTCTGCCAAGGATGTTACTGACCAAATTTGGTTCAAATTCATTCATAACTTTATGACTAGTAGCGATTTAAAGGAGTAACCCTATTTCCCCTATTTGGCCCCGCCCCTTAGGCCCCTGGGGGTTCAGAGTAAAAATTTATACAAACTCTGTTCACCTTCTGCCAAGGATGTTCCTGACCAAATTTGGTTCAAATTCATTCATATCTTTATGACTAGTAGCGATTTAAAGGAGTAACCCTATTTCCCCTATTTGGCCCCGCCCCTCAGGCCCCTGGGGGTTCAGAGTAAAAATTTATACAAACTCTGTTCCCTTTCTGCCAAGGATGTTACTGACCAAATTTGGTTCAAATTCATTCATAACTTTATGACTAGTAGCAATTTAAAGGAGTAACCCTATTTCTCCTATTTGGCCCCGCCCCTCAGGCCCCTGGGGGTTCAGAGTAAAAATTTATACAAACTCTGTTCCCTTTCTGCCAAGGATGTTACTGACCAAATTTGGTTCAAATTCATTCATAACTTTATGACTAGTAGCGATTTAAAGGAGTAACCCTATTTCCCCTATTTGGCCCCGCCCCTTAGGCCCCTGGGGGTTCAGAGTAAAAATTTATACAAACTCTGTTCACCTTCTGCCAAGGATGTACCTGACCAAATTTGGTTCAAATTCATTCATAACTTTATGACTAGTAGCGATTTAAAGGAGTAACCCTATTTCCCCTATTTGGCCCCGCCCCTCAGGCCCCTGGGGGTTCAGAGTAAAAATTTATACAAACTCTGTTCCCTTTCTGCCAAGGATGTTACTGACCAAATTTGGTTCAAATTCATTCATAACTTTATGACTAGTAGCAATTTAAAGGAGTAACCCTATTTCTCCTATTTGGCCCCGCCCCTCAGGCCCCTGGGGGTTCAGAGTAAAAATTTATACAAACTCTGTTCCCTTTCTGCCAAGGATGTTACTGACCAAATTTGGTTCAAATTCATTCATAACTTTATGACTAGTAGCGATTTAAAGGAGTAACCCTATTTCCCCTATTTGGCCCCGCCCCTTAGGCCCCTGGGGGTTCAGAGTAAAATTTTATACAAACTCTGTTCACCTTCTGCCAAGGATGTTACTGACCAAATTTGGTTCAAATTCATTCATAACTTTATGACTAGTAGCGATTTAAAGAAAAAGTTGACGGACGACGGACGACGGACACAGACGCTGCACCATGGCATAAGCTCACCGGCCCTTCGGGCCAGGTGAGCTAATAATATATAGAAATAATATACAAATGTAGTGAAATATGAAATAATACTCACAGAAAGTGAAATATGAAATAATATTCACAAAAAGTGGAATATGAAATAATACTCACAAAAAGTGGAATATGAAATAATACTCACAAAAAGTGGAATATGAAATAATACTCACAAAAAGTGGAATATGAGACAAGGATGGATAGTATTGCAACAGCAATACAAAGTCCCCTTTTTCAAACAGCAGGGGACTAATAATACTCACACAAAGTATGTACAGTGTAAATAATTACTGATTATAATAAATGCTATTATACCTGATACATAGAGTGGATCCTTACAAAGTCATAATCATTTCCCCATTAATTTTCAAACTGTACATCAGGGTCCGTATTCATGACACCATACTTTTATAGGCTGCAATACACATTTTGTTCTCAGACTAAAATACGTTTAGTGATAAATCTGATATTTTTACTATTTCAATGATTTGAAGAAATTGATGAAAGACTTCAAATTTTGATATTACTTTTAATGTTTAGGTTTTTCTTTTAAATTGCTATTTCTGGTTTTAGATTAAGTTTGAAGGAAATTGGCTTGAGCACAGATTTCATGTCTGAGCATGAGTATTGTTTCATGAATATGGCCCCAGGTTTTCTTTGTTAGTACATCTGTAAGTTATGATGTAGAAAATAAAAATAGAAATCTGCTTTATCTTGATAACATAGACAGAAGTAAAAGAAATATTCATGCAACACATATACAGAATGTTTTGTGCTGTAATGGTAGCGTATATGATAGATCAATAGGTGTTATACATGCAACAGATAATATATAAGGTCTAGCGGCTGTGACTGGTGAAATTTGTGGACAACATAAAACATAGCAATTCCCAAAAATCTTATGTTTCAGCAAACAATGCTGCATATTGGTTTCATTTTTTTCTTCAAACATTTCATTTAGGTAGATAGACCCACAGTATAAACTAAACCAGTTATGTCACCCGTAATTATACAGTGTGTTCATCAGCCTCGTTAGCTATGATAGAAGTGTTCGGGGGATTACTGAGGTAGCAGGAGACCAATGTGTCAAGACAAAGCGAGACAGATGGAGTAGTCTCCCTTTTATACAGAAGAGGACCTACTATGTTGTGGATAAATTATACACCTTACCAAACAATGTTTCATTTTGTGTAGTTACATGTATTGTAATTAATCATTAGCAGGCTTGAAATATTATTTAGCTATATATCCCTATCAATTAATTATCAAGGGAAAATATTAACTTTTCTGAAGATCTGTTTTAATAGGATATCATCTTGTCCAAGGATTAAGAAATATGTTTTTTTAATGATTTTAATGCATTTTATTACAGTCATGACTGATGCTGTATGAAGCTTCAAACATTACGACAGCTAATATTTCTACGGGGATAAAATTAAGATGAAAACAGATTGACATTTCACTGATTAACAGATAATTTTGCCCATAATATTCTCTTTTTTCACTTATTTATATGTTGCAATTCTATCTAAAAATATTATACAGCTGGTTATATTTGCCATGAATTGAATTTTGCTTTGTATTCTGGTCATTAAATATAGCACCAAATATAAATACCCAGCAAATATCTATATATATATATATATATATACTGAAATGTGTTTATTGTATAAAGTCACCTAGATATGGTCATACAAAATTAAATACCCTTGAATGAGTTTTCACTTGGAAAACTACGAAATACTAGCCTTGTGAAATTCAACAACTTTACATGTACAGTAAAATCTGAAGGATAAGCACATCAATATCTATGAAAACCTTTTTTTTCAAAGTAATTCTCCAGATATTAAAGAAAGTTCTGATGATGGAAAAGAGAAGAGACAGCAAACAACGTACCATGGTCTACCTATAAGGTTGAGGGGCATGATGAGACGGAAAGGACACCAGTGGACTGGAGATTTCAGAACAACCTGTCGAAGTACCTGGCCGTGACTTGCGTCATTTGACCTTGTGACCTCAAACGAGCCAACCTGCTGGGCAAAGTTGAAAGGCTCGGAAAATTCAGGAAAAGCTGTGAAAAATAATAGATAGTTTTTTGGAAAAACTGTGATAGCTGGAATGGGTTGTAATATCATGGTTGTTACTTATACATGAGGTCATATTCGTCAATTTAAGTACATAGTTAAATATTGTCCACAAATTTTGACCAATCAGAGCCTTAGGACTGATTCCGACCATTTGGAGTTGCCGATGATGTTAAGGGATTTGTCGACTTCGTCTGCCTTGCACCAGAACACAGGGGTCTGAAGTACAACTTGACGGAGAACTTTTCCATGGGAATGACTTCCAGATACGACCTCATAAGAACCAGTCTGTTGGGTAAAATCCATAGGCTCCGCGTGCAAAGGATATCCTGTGTAGTGGTACACATTCAAATAAAACAAGGCTGTATACACTAAATCACAAATATCTAGATTCAACAATATACTCAATTCCAAATTTGAATGATAAAAAGATTAAAAAATATCATTTTATCGTAATCAACTGATTTGGTTCCTGAGAAACACTTACCTTCAAAATCCTCGAAGTACGTGTCTGGGAATGGCTTACTCGCGGGTGGATCAGGGTACGAGCCTTTATTTCCGAGTGTAAGTGACGTCAATGTGTATACCTCATCCAACCCTACAGAAAGTGTTATTTTTCCATCCTGTACCTGTCAGGTAAGTGAGAAACATGTGCTTTAACACAAGGACTAAACATTGACTTTGATTTGTACATGTAGATTTCTCTTATTAAGATCTAGCTGGTATGACAAGTCTGCTTAATTTCACTGTATTTCCAATCAAGTTGTAATGCGTTGATTACACCTAAACAGATTCTCTGAGACAATATCTATGTCTTAAAACAAGAATGTGCAAATAATCTATTATTTCGTGAATTTGATGAGACATATTATGAATTCTAAAAATGTACTTAAACTGTGTATGCACAAAAGAATTGTAAAGCTTGTTATCAAAATGGAGAGAAGTTCCTTCAACAAGATTATGAAAATAGATAATTGTGAATTGTTTAATTCTTATAAGTGGAAATTCTTGAGGTCTGCGACACAAGATATTTTAATTTCATAAGAAGTGGTGCACTGTAATCTTTCTCACCTTCAATGGTGAGAGTTTTTTAAACAGCACAGAAGTCATGTTCTTCCCGAAAGCCAATTTACTGTACCATACATTCAACTGCTGTATCTTTGCCTGAAAAACATGCAAAACTTACAAAGGTATATATTTAGACAGTTGCGTGTCCCTATCGTATGCTTCAAAAGTATATTAGCTTGGTAAATTTGCGCGATTCTGACAATTTCTTGTTTAAGCCTTTTTTCCGTAGCGACAAAGTGTGCAAGCCGGTTTCGAAACACAAATCCTTAAGTTACACGCGTGCAAGAGAATGTGTGTTGTGCAGATTGAAAGAAATAGATGGAAAGCTTAATTTAGGTTTACATTCACTGAGAGCAGGGGGCGCAACTCGAGCAGCCAACAGTGACATGAATGATCGGTGTTATAAGTATGTTTTTCTTAGTTAAATTTACTATCTCTATGTCTGTTCATTAGGTTGTCCTATATATACCTACATACAAATACGTTTAAAGGAAGGCGTACCAAAGAGAAAATAACATGAACAAATTTAGTGACAATAAACACAATAAATTAACTTAGATTTGCTGATATCTTTACACTGGTACTCTGACAATACTGTTTTGTTTTAATATTACCAGTATACTCAATGACGTGTGTTATGGTTGGTTAAATGTGACCCCTCTCCCTATCACTGTGTCTGATTGTACAACTTACCAGGTCTCCACTGAGCTGCAGTGACACATTTTGCGGGATGACGTTGTAAGCAGGAAGTGCAGGTCGGATACACAGTGAGTGATCATGGCTCTGTCAATTACAAACATTCAATTGATCAGGATCCAATAACTCGGCTCAATTTATAGTGAGAAAAACATCTACCACATTTGAATACTTATTAAAAATGAAAAAAAAAATATTTAAAATGTACTTCTTAAGTTTGTGCAGTAAATGGTTTTCTCAGAAAAAAAAAGGTGAAAAAATCATACAATGATGAGTCCAAAACATTTTCTACTCTGACATACAAGTGTCCAACCATGGCTATCTATTGCCCTGGCAAAATAAGGAAGCTGTCGGCTATCAATGAGTGCTGCTTTAAAAATATATCAGAATGTCTATAAGAAATTAAATACACAGGCAAAATTCCTTCACATGAATTTTTTTTCACATGAAATCCAAGTGAATTTCACGTGAAGGAATTGTGCTTGTGTATCATTTTGAATATGAATGAATGAGTTAAATTCATTCTGGTTTCTGTGACAAAGACACTTTTGTGAAGTTGCCATGTTTTACATGTGTAAGTTACCATGATTTTAATGGTAGTGATTGACAGTTAAAAAGCTGTGAGGTTACCATGGTTTCCAAAATAATGGTGAGGTCTTTTTGGTTTGGACTGACCAAGGACACGTAACTTCCACCATGAGCCAGTTTCCCGACCCCGGATCCATGTGGCAGGTAGTTCCACCCAGGGGCAGTGAACTGAGTTGTATGAGCTATTCAAGGCAATACAACAATACATTTAATAGAGATATCATCACATCATGTAAAGGTTCAACAGTAGCATCTCAGGGTCATTGAGTACAAACATACATTTTAATGGAATATCTTAACACAAGCTGATAAAGGTCCTATATCAATATCCTGGTACTGGTCATATATTAATATCCTGATACTGGTCATATATCAATATCTTGATACTGGTCATATATTAATATCCTGATATTGGTCATGTATTAATATCCTGATACTGGTCATATATTAATATCCTGATATTGGTCATGTATTAATATCCTGATACTGGTCCTATATCAATATCCTGATACTGGTCATTAACAAATATCCTGATACTGGTCATATATCAATATCCTGATACTGGTCATTAACAAATATCCTGATACTGGTCATATATCAATATCCTGATACTGGTCATATATTAATATCCTGATACTGGTCATATATTAATATCCTGATACTGGTCATATATTAATATCCTGATACTGGTCATATATTAATATCCTGATACTGGTCATATATTAATATCCTGATATTGGTCATAAACAAATATCCTGAAACTGGTCATAAATTAATATCCTGATACTGGTCATACATTAATATCCATACACAAGGACATGTTCAAGTTACTTTGGTTTATGTTTAAATTAAATCCTCTATCATCAATCAGATCTTATTTTCACCTGTCATCCACATAGGGGAGGCGACATCTTAGTGTCCAAATCAGACCTTATTTTTACCTGTCATCCATATAGGGGAGGCGACATCATAGTGTCCACTCCAGGGACTGTCAGCGGTCATCAGTCCACAGCTTGGAAAGGGTAAGGCATCGTAGTAACTGGCTATCAGGTTCCATGATATTGTACTGCAATCATCAACAACTCAACTACACAGCAGTTCAATTCAACAATATCTAATAGTAAATTCAGTCAATATATGTTTAATGGACGTAACATACCAGGCTATCTGTGAGAGCTTCATTTTTTGTGATAAAAAAATAATACAATTAGATTCCTGATAAAAAAGGTAACATGTGATAATGGAAGCAAGATATATAATATTCCAAATTATTTTCCTGCCACATGTATTTATCATTTAGGGTTCATATTCTAGTGGAACATTCCCTAATAACTCTGATAGTGTCTTAAAGATATACAAACCTTGTCATGTAGCCATTTACAAAATTTTGGTTCAGTATCTGAAATAAATAATATTTGAAACAACTTTGAAACACATTCAGTAAGTATAACAATTGAACAATATACTTCTGTTATTACTACAAGAAAGAGAAATACAAAGAGTGGTTTCCCCTGAAGAGGAATCCATTCATTCATTTACCCCAAACAATAGATCAAATTCAGTCTTAAGAGATATATTTCTAGCTCTCTTTAGTGTTTTAACAAAGATGTTTTACTGCATGAGTATTATTTTTCACCCACCCCTAATGCCTACGGGTTTCCGGGTGGCACTGAATATCTTAACTCACTTGCCTTTCACCAATTCTGAATATGGACTGGTGGTAATCTTCCCACTATTTGGGTTTTCATTGCTTCCTCCCACATTAAGACTATCTAACTGCTTCTTTCGAGGTCAATAATAATTATTATTAAAAGAACTTGTTTCAATATTGCTGAAAATGTTGAATTAAGTATCTAATACATACCCTCGCCCAGCAGCCCCCACCAGTGTTATCGTTGAAGGTACTATAATCCTCGGATGACCACAGCTGTTTTCCTGTGGTCAGTGCAGCTTTTGTTGTGGTAGTACCAGGATAGTGGGCACTGAAAACAAAACCATATCAACTAAAATCAATGTTTGTGATAAAGAAAAAAATCTATCTTAAAACAGGAATGAGTATTGAAAAATACCCTGCCCACACTGGTCCTGAAACCAGGACCTTTCTCTCTCTCATTGGTCCACCCACCGCCAGGCTAAAGGGTTGGTTTATTTTGTTTAACGTCCTATTAACAGCCAGGGTTATTCCAAGACGTGCCAGGCTAAAGGGAATTATCACTAGCCTGAGTTAGTAAGGTGGCCTTATAATCTCTACTTTCACATCTATCCATCAATAAACACATAGTAGTATAGTTCAGTAGAAATACCAACATGTTTTTGTTCTCCACTTATTTCAAATCTCTAATATGATTCAGTTGTTATTGATTTACTCCTCGAGTTTAATGCACAATATATATGGTTATATAAAAATGGTAATCAAAGACTGAAGATTTTCCTTTAACTTTCAAGTATTATGCCTTATTTAGAACATTTCATTAAACTCCAGCTAGTTATACTCAAGTCAGAGACTGCCATCCCTACAGTGAATGACTGTGATGGGGCTTACCTTCTAACATCCTTTTACCTATTATAATTGCTCACATCAGGTGATTTTTCCTAATACCTTTGTCAGAAACTCAAGAGACTCTACTCTTGTTGTTTGAATCACAAATGACAAGAGTACTGTAAACGTGATTGTTTTCACGGGGGGTTAATTTCGCGATTTCAATATGTAAACTATAGGCGTGGGGGTAATTTTCGCAATCGATCCACTTTCACTTGTAGTTCAAGATTACGCAAATTGATATCAAATAATACGCATGGGGGAAATTTTGGCCAACAAAAGGAGTCCGCGTAATTAGTGTAAATTTCCTCCTCGCATAAATTTCAACGTTTACAGTAGTGTCTCATGGGTCCCTGTGATGCCCTTCATATCTACCCTATATAATCTATGGCGGCGTCCAGTTCCTTGTCAGCTCCAATATGTGATACCTACCCTATTTAATCTATGGCGGCGTCCAGTTCCTTGTCAGCTCCAATATGTGATACCTACCCTATATAATCTATGGCGGCGTCCAGTTCCTTGTCCGCTCCAATATGTGATACCTACCCTATATAATCTGTGGCGGCGTCCAGTTCCTTGTCAGCTCCAATATGTGATACCTACCCTATATAATCTATGGCCGCGTCCAGTTCCTTGTCTGCTCCAATATGTGATACCTACCCTATATAATCTATGGCGGCGTCCAGTTCCTTGTCAGCTCCAATATGTGATACCTACCCTATATAATCTATGGCGGCGTCCAGTTCCTTGTCAGCTCCAATATGTGATACCTACCCTATATAATCTATGGCGGCGTCCAGTTCCTTGTCAGCTCCAATATGTGATACCTACCCTATATAATCTATGGCGGCGTCCAGTTCCTTGTCAGCTCCAATATGTGATACCTACCCTATATAATCTGTGGCGGCGTCCAGTTCCTTGTCTGCTCCAATATGTGATACCTACCCTATATAATCTATGGCGGCGTCCAGTTCCTTGTCAGCTCCAATATGTGATACCTACCCTATATAATCTATGGCGGCGTCCAGTTCCTTGTCAGCTCCAATATGTGATACCTACCCTATTTAATCTATGGCAGCGTCCAGTTCCTTGTCCGCTCCAATATGTGATACCTACCCTATATAATCTATGGTGGCGTCCAGTTCCTTGTCAGCTCCAATATGTGATTCCTACCCTATATAATCTATGGCGGCGTCCAGTTCCTTGTCAGCTCCAATATGTGATACCTACCCTATATAATCTATGGCGGCGTCCAGTTCCTTGTCAGCTCCAATATGTGATACCTACCCTATATAATCTGTGGCGGCGTCCAGTTCCTTGTCTGTCCAATATGTGATACCTACCCTATATAATCTATGGCGGCGTCCAGTTCCTTGTCAGCTCCAATATGTGATACCTACCCTATATAATCTATGGCGGCGTCCAGTTCCTTGTCAGCTCCAATATGTGATACCTACCCTATATAATCTATGGCGGCGTCCAGTTCCTTGTCTGCCCCAATATGTGAGGCAATTTCCCAGCCTCCATCTGCTGCCACAATCTTCACATGGCCCAGCTGATTGGTGTCAAGGTTCTTTCTCAGGGTCTAAACAGATAAAAGTCTCGGCCATTTATGTTCAGTTACATCGGATTTATGTTTTATAAGTAACTCTCTAGTAAGATACAGTAAAATCTGTTTATAAAGTATTGCTAAGGACTGATGAAATATATACTGTTTTTAGCAGAAAAAATTCCATATCCAAAAATCACGAGTCGTATGACCTGTTTCTACCACAATGATATCGGCTTGAATCAAAGGGGAATGTGGCCAAGTCTAATTTTGTGTATGCAAATAAGGTGTACAGGTGACAGCAGGGACCGTGAAATAACACAGCATATTGTGGTAGAAATATTTATAGCTGATATTTTAATTGTGGCGAAGCCAGTAAGGAATTTTTTATTATCATAGCTAAGCTCACCCATTAGGATCATCAAACTACAAGCACTCACTTTTCATCTTGGCATTTAGGGTTCAATTCCCTGATTAAAGAGAAACAAATGTATGGTGTAATTGGGGTTACCTGCTTGTTCTGTGGGAACTCCAATTCGGGGGGGGGGGGGGGGGGGGGGGCACTTCCATGTGACCAACAAGTGTACTTAGTGGAAGTTGATACTTGTTTCGCAATTGTTACGAAATAAATAGTTTATTTGTTTATGAAAGATATTGTGACCTAGGAGTAACAAATTCTACTTTAGAAAATTTCCTTTTTAACCTGACATTAGATCAACATTAAACAAAATTAAACAGAAGATTACCGGCTAATGTTGACAATATACTCACTTTGATGTATGTAGCATCATATGGCTTCTCATTCCAGATCTACAACAGAACAATTGGCTTTATACAAACTGGTATAGATTCTGTGCCTTGAAGACACTTTGAATCAATAAATCCCTCCAGTATATCACACAATTACTTCCCAGGATGCTGATACCCATTAATACAGCTGGGCACTCAAAATTAGGTACAGGGTTCAAGGACACAGTAACAATATACATTTATGTGTAACGTTTTGCTCTCATTGAACTATATCTAAATAAGGTGACGCAACGTTTGAACATTTCTAGCACTTTGAATTCAAATTTGCAGACTTTGTAAATGAAATTAAAAACAATCAGACATGTCGTCCTTTTAGAAGTATTGATTACATTGCCATGCTTACCCCAACATAGTCTATAGTGAGATTGTAAAACTTCTTAGCCCCGAGGAGCCAGCGTGTCACATAATCCGCTGTACGTGTGACATTAGTGTATGGATTGTCACGACTGCCACCTCCAATCCAGCCCGGGAATGCCCATGGCAGACCATACAGTAAAATGTCAGGGTTTCTCTGAAATAAATATAAATATACAGGTAAATACCATTCAATAAGAAAACACAAATCAGTGTTATTGATTAGATACATTGGTGTATTGTGTAGCTGTTAAATTTCACAGGGCTAAATTTTCTGGTTCTCCCAGTACGACCTAGTTTGTCAGTATTAAATTTCTGGTTCTCCCAGTACGACCTAGTTTGTCAGTATTAAATTTCTGGTTCTCCCAGTACGACCTAGTTTGTCAGTATTAAATATCTGGTTCTCCCACTACGACCTAGTTTGTCAGTATTAAATTTCTGGTTCCACAGTACGACCTAGTTTGTCAGTATTAAATTTCTGGTTCTCCAAGTACGACCTAGTTTGTCAGTATCAAATTTCTTGTTCTCCCAGTACGACCTAGTTTGTCAGTATTAAATTTCTGGTTCTCCCAGTGCGACCTAGTTTGTCAGTATTAAATTTCTGGTTCTCCCAGTACGACCTAGTTTGTCAGTATTAAATATCTGGTTCTCCCAGTGCGACCTAGTTTGTCGGTATTAAATTTCTGGTTCCGCAGTACGACCTAGTTTGTCAGTATTAAATATCTGGTTCTCCCAGTGCGACCTAGTTTGTTAGTATTAAATTTCTGGTTCCGCAGTACGACCTAGTTTGTCAGTATTAAATATCTGGTTCTCCCAGTGCGACCTAGTTTGTCAGTATTAAATATCTGGTTCTCCCAGTATGACCTAGTTTGTCAGTATTAAATTTCTGGTTCTCCCAGTGCAACCTAGTCTGTCAGTATTAAATTTCTGGTTCTTCCAGTACGACCTAGTTTGTCAGTATTAAATTTCTGGTTCTCCCAGTGCGACCTAGTTTGTCAGTATTAAGTTTTTGGTTCTCCCAGTACCACCTAGTTTGTCAGTATTAAATTTCTGGTTCTCCCAGTACCACCTAGTTTGTCAGTATTAAATTTCTGGTTTTCCCAGTGCGACCTAGTTTGTCAGTATTAAATTTCTTGTTCTCCCAGTGCGACCTAGTTTGTCAGTATTAAATTTCTGGTTCCGCAGTACGACCTAGTTTGTCAGTATTAAATTTCTTGTTCTCCCAGT
Source organism: Pecten maximus (assembly GCF_902652985.1). NCBI lineage: Eukaryota > Metazoa > Mollusca > Bivalvia > Pectinida > Pectinidae > Pecten > Pecten maximus. The sequence goes on from NC_047026.1 coordinate 21,437,777, forward strand.
ACCACCTAGTTTGTCAGTATTAAATTTCTGGTTCTTCCAGAACGACCTAGTTTGTCAGTATTAAATATCTGGTTCTCCCAGTGTGACCTAGTTTGTCAGTATTAAATTTCTGGTTCTCCCAGTACGACCTAGTTTGTCAGTATTAAATTTCTGGTTCTCCCAGTACGACCTAGATTGTCAGTATTAAATTTCTGGTTCTCCCAGTACGACCTAGTTTGTCAGTATTATATAGACTTATAATTTCTTGACCAACCGGTATCAACCAGCCAGTGTTTACATAATATCCGGGTAAAATTGGTTGAAAAATGACTTTGGGGACGTCAAAATTTGTTCATACTAGGCGGGTTTTCATAATAGCCGATTCATTGTAACAGAAAAGAGATACAATGTACATAGATTATGTAGGAATGTGGCAGGGGATCGTGTATTTGTTCATACTAAGCGGGATTTCAATGTACCCGAGTTCAATATAAGTGGGTTATACTGTATGTTAATAATGTAAATAGCTGGAATAGATTAATTAATATACTATAAACGTATATATTTTAGTGGTGATTGCATTTATACATTTTTGGGAATATTCCACCAAATTATGAATGCATTAATTCCAGTTTCCAAATGTTGTATAACAGTATTAAGTATTGTGGGTGCAACACTTCATCACTGGGCTTATTTAACTTGGTTACAACCTAAAATTAAAGCTCACAAATATGAGTACTTTTACAGTAATTTATGAATGAAAAAATTAGGGAAGCTTGTGTTCTAATAAATAAGTTCATGGATATCATTACAATATCGGTGTTGATCAGTGATCAGATATTTCATCTGTAATGTGACAATTGTCCATCTCTAACAGGACCCTATTTGAATAAAAACTGTCCAACTTTTTCACTCACCTTCTTGGCTTCAGTCATTATCCACCATTCATACCCACGCTGGTAATTCTCATCCCACTCATTATGCATATGAGATGCCTCTGTACCCTCTAAAACACACGATGTACAAATAAACACAAAAAGAATCAACAGGAAGTCTTCACATACATTTTTGTTATTGACCTAAAGAAAAGAAAATGTTCAGAGAAGTACTTGTAAACAACCTATTGGGAGATATTTAAGTTCAGCACATGGCCCTTTGTTAAAATCAAAGGATCTTTCAAGTTATCTAATCTTAAAAATGGAAACCGGTTAACTTTAAGTACATCAGTGCTTCTTTTTCTGAATCCTCTAGATCTGTGACAGGTGTTTGTCAAACAGTTTGTATGCACAATTGAATAAAATATTGTTAAAATCGAAATGGATGAGTAAAATCCCTACATTAGTACAGGGTCCTTTACTAACTCATTGATTGTAAACCTGAAAAGTTTTGGGTTTTAAGAGCAAAATATCTTACTTAAGGATAAATCATGGTTCCAGGAATGATATCTTAACAAGTTTAACTGTACAACTTACATGTACACTGTTTGACGCTAAAATTATGAAGGTTTGTCCTTACCAATTTGACAGTTTCAGATTGAATTTTCGTTCAATGTAGCTGTGTGTGGATCTCAGTGATAACATGACATGTTCCTCCTCATACCTATCCAACCAACACACACACCAAAACTTACAGGTGTTTATACTTACCGGTACTTTGACCATCTCCGCCAATTTCTACTTTCAGTATTTGTAGTGATGCTGCAAAGTTGGGCTGGATGTAAGGAATAAAGTTCAATTATTAAAAAATGGTAAAAATGAGAAATCAATATAAAAATATACCAGATTTACATATACCAGGGTAAAATGTACAAATTATAGAAGGCTGTTACTTGTGTAATGATGATTACTGTACTGAATCACTGAAAATGGACATTCATGGTACATACTGTCTCTGACACCATGGCACTGTCTCCGACACCATGGTACATACTGTCTCCGACACCATGGTACATACTGTCTCTGACACCATGGTACATACTGTCTCTGATACAATGTTACATACTGTCTCTGACACCATGGTACTGTCTCTGACACCATGGCACTGTCTCCGACACCATGGTACATACTGTCTCCGACACCATGGTACATACTGTCTCTGACACCATGGTACATACTGTCTCTGACACCATGGTACATACTGTCTCTGACACCATGGTACATACTGTCTCCGACACCATGGTACATACTGTCTCTGACACCATGGTACATACTGTCTCTGACACCATGGTACATACTGTCTCCGACACCATGGTACATACTGTCTCTGACACCATGGTACATACTGTCTCTGACACCATGGTACATACTGTCTCTGACACCATGGTACTGTCTCTGACACCATGTTACATACTGTCTCTGACACCATGGTACATACTGTCTCTGACACCATGGTACATACTGTCTCTGACACCATGGTACTGTCTCCGACACCATGGTACATACTGTCTCTGACACCATGGTACTGTCTCCGACACCATGGTACATACTGTCTCCGACACCATGGTACATACTGTCTCTGACACCATGACACTGTCTCTGACACCATGTTACATACTGTCTCTGACACCATGGCACTGCCTCTGACACCATGGTACATACTGTCTCTGACACCATGGTACATACTGTCCCTGACACCATGGTACATACTGTCTCTGACACCATGGTACTGTCTCCGACACCATGGTACATACTGTCTCTGACACCATGACACTGTCTCTGACACCATGTTACATACTGTCTCTGACACCATGGCACTGCCTCTGACACCATGGTACATACTGTCTCTGACACCATGGTACATACTGTCTCTGACACCATGGTACATACTGTCTCCGACACCATGGTACATACTGTCTCTGACACCATGGTACATACTGTCTCTGACACCATGGTACATACTGTCTCTGACACCATGGTATATACTGTCTCCGACACCATGGTACATACCGTCTCTGACACCATGGTACATACTGTCTCTGACACCATGGTACACACTGTCTCTGACACCATGGTACATACTGTCTCTGACACCATGGTACATACTGTCTCCGACACCATGGTACACACTGTCTCTGACACAATGGTACATACTCTCTCTGACACCATGGTACATACTGTCTCCGACACCATGGTACATACTGTCTCTGACACCATGGTACATACTGTCTCCGACACCATGGTACATACTGTCTCTGACACCATTGTTCATACTGTCTCTGACACCATGGTACATAGTACCGTCTCTGACACCATGGTACATACTGTCTCCGACACCATGGTACATACTGTCTCTGACACCATGGTTCATACTGTCTCTGACACCATGGCACTGTCTCCGACACCATGGTACATACTGTCTCTGACACAATGGTACATACTGTCTCCGACACCATGGTACATACTCTCTCTGACACCATGGTACATACTGTCTCCGACACCATGGTACATACTGTCTCTGACACCATGGTACATACTGTCTCTGACACCATGGTACATACTGTCTCTGACACCATGGCACTGTCTCTGACACCATGGTACTGTCTCCGACACCATGGTACATACTGTCTCTGACACCATGGTACATACTCTCTCTGACACCATGGTACATACTGTCTCCGACACCATGGTACATACTGTCTCTGACACCATGGTACTGTCTCTGACACCATGGTACATACTGTCTCCGACACCATGGTACATACTGTCTCCGACACCATGGTACATACTGTCTCTGACACCATGGTACTGTCTCTGACACCATGGTACATACTGTCTCTGACACCATGGTACTGTCTCTGACACCATGGTACTGTCTCTGACACCATGGTACATACTGTCTCCGACACCATGGTACTGTCTCTGACACCATGGTACATACTGTCTCTGACACCATGGTACTGTCTCTGACACAATGGTACATACTGTCTCCGACACCATGGTACATACTCTCTCTGACACCATGGTACATACTGTCTCCGACACCATGGTACATACTCTCTCTGACACCATGGCACTGTCTCTGACACCATGGTACATACTGTCTCCGACACCATGGTACATACTGTCTCCGACACCATGGTACTGTCTCTGACACCATGGTACATACTGTCTCCGACACCATGGTACATACTGTCTCCGACACCATGGTACTGTCTCCGACACCATGGTACATACTGTCTCTGACACCATGGTACACACTGTCTCTGACACCATGGTACATACTGTCTCCGACACCATGGTACATACTGTCTCCGACACCATGGTATATACTGTCTCCGACACCATGGTACACACTGTCTCTGACACCATGGTACATACTGTCTCTGACACAATGGCACTGTCTCTGACACAATGGTACATACTGTCTCTGACACCATGGTACATACTGTCTCTGACACCATGGTACTGTCTCCGACACCATGGTACATACTGTCTCCGACACCATGGTACATACTGTCTCCGACACCATGGTACATACTGTGAGTGTCTCTGACAACATGGTACATACTGTCTCTGACACCATGGCACATACTGTCTCTGACACCATGGCACTGTCTCCGACAACATGGTACATACTGTCTCTGACACCATGGCACTGTCTCCGACAACATGGTACATACTGTCTCTGACACCATGGTACATACTGTCTCCGACACCATGGTACATACTGTCTCTGACACCATGGCACTGTCTCCGACAACATGGTACATACTGTCTCTGACACCATGGTACATACTGTCTCCGACACCATGGTACATACCGTCCCTGACACCATGGTACATACTGTCTCTGACACCATGGTACATACTGTCTCCGACACCATGGTACATACTGTCTCTGACACCATGGTACATACTGTCTCCGACACCATGGTACATACTGTCTCTGACACAATGGTACTGTCTCTGACACCATGGTACATACTGTCTCCGACACCATGGTACATACTGTGAGTGTCTCTGACAACATCGTACATACTGTCTCTGACACCATGGTACATACTGTGAGTGTCTCTGACAACATGGTACATACTGTCTCTGACACCATGGCACATACTGTCTCGGACACCATGGCACAGTCTCCGACACCATGGTACATACCGTTTCCGACACACAGCAATGAATTCAGTCTCAATTGTGTAGCTTCCACTTATTCATGACCATCAAATTAATCATCATCCAGATATCTATTGTTTAGTGGACATTATGGAAAATTTCAAACTAGTGGGAATCTCTATTTAGCTTCGAAAATTCCAGCTAGTGGGATCTTTCTTGAGCCTAGAAAATTCCAGCTAGTGGGAATGAATCTCTTTTTAGTCTAGTGTGAGTGAGGGTAGGTTATATTTTTTTCTACTTTCTATTGCATATACATATATGTGTATCATAGTGTATGTGTGTAAAAAGATGAATCAGTACATTTACCTTAAACAAATAGTCGAGGATTTGATCTCTGTACTTCTCAGGATAGTTAACCAACAACTTGGATGTTGCCTGAAATGAAATTAATACTGAAATAACTTTTATTACATAACTGGCTTGTTCTACCATGTTATACAGCCATGTCATAGATATCATTAATAACATGCATATATATTACAAGAGACCTGATGGACCTGTATCGCTCACCTTTTTGTAATGCTACTATGAACTGATATAGTCATTTATGCCAACGTTTTAACCTGATAACCACTTGATCCAAATGTAAGAGTAGGCTAGGTTTATTCATTTAGATTAATTTTGTAGCCCTTCATTCCAGCATACTACTTGCCCAATATCAAGTCTTTGAGTCTCTTGCATTGGTTATTGACAAGTCGTCATTTAAAGATTTTGACACATTTGACCCGTGACCTTGAAAGTCTGCCAAGGTCATTCATTAAAACAAACCCAATAGCCTTTACCCCAGCATGCTACAGACCAAATATCAGGTTACCGAGATCATGCGACAGGTGCTCTAACATGGCTCCCCCCCCCTCAAAAAAAATATTGACAAAAGACAAAGCACCATAAAAAGCTCACTAATGTGATGGATGATCAGAACCTCTCGAACTAGTAATTCTTCATTTTGTCAGACAAGTTATATTTTATGATTCATAAGCAAAGGAGAAGAATGCTATTGTTATTATTGTAGGACTTAATGTACATTTACACAGATACCTGATACATGTATAAGAGGAATGGGAAAATGCACAACCAGAATAGGGTTCAATTCCTGGGACCTCTAAATACAAGCTCAATGCTCTACCAAATGAGATACCTGGTCGCTGATGATTGACCCAGTCCAGTACTAGTTCCGCTACACATTTATAAGAAAAATAAGTCTTTCTATTTCGTTTGATATTTTCTTAAAATTTAACTCATGCAAATACTGCTACAATAAGCATATTATCCAAACAGGATCACTTGAAATGGAATAACACAACACTTTTTCTTACTTCTGAGATGCTTTTAACCAATATTCTGCTTGATTACAGTTATTTCAATTCAGTCACCTCTGTCAGTATAGTGATAGAAAAAAAGTTGACTTTACAAGATAATGCACAAGTTACATTTAACTTTTTCGGCATAGCCGTATAATTTTCTTTTGGCCCCGGATATGACGCGACAGGTGGCGTTACTGGTCAAGATGAAGTATATTGTAGCGGGACTGGGCTGGGTCGATCATCGGTGACCATGTAGCTCAATTGGTAGAGCATCCGGCTAGTGTTCGGAGGTCCCGGGTTCGAACCCCGGTCTGGCCGCTACATTTTCTCCTCTCCTGTTACAATATGATTGGTCAATGTAGCAGTAAATGCAAAATGCAGATATGCAGTTAAAACGAAACAAAGTTAAGATTGAATGCAAGATGAATAAGTAGATTATCTTTTTAAATGACACATTAATAAAATCATATTCTTGATTCAAATGCAGTTTTATTATTACCAAAAATAATTCAAATCGATATAATTTTGTTATTCGTGCTAAAACGCTTTAGTTCGTTAATTTATTTCATCATCAATTTTACATTATAACCATCAGCATTAAAACTATGCTGTTTATCTTTTTTAAAGATATTTCTTGTTTTGTGTTGTTGCTGTAACAACAAAGGATGTTCTTGCTTTTAATTACATATACCTGTTCTGATGGAAGTGATGCAATTCATTAGTGTTACAAAGTTATATATAGCGATTATTCTTACTAAAAAAAAATATGTCAATTTAATTGGAAATCAAATCTTTTCCCCAACCTGTCTCACGATAAAATTTGCCAAAATATCTATACAGTATTTATAAACATATAGGCAGACAACTGTTTTTATCATAAAAGACTAGACATGTCTCTGCATGGCAATAGATTATAAACACTAAATGATTGGACCGCAATTAACCAAAACACCATGCACTGATCTTCCCCCGCCGGCCCACTTGCTCTATGATGCATGTCACTCATGAAATTCGTACCCCTCCACCACTGAGACCGCCGATTCCGTCAAACCTTCTGCCCGGACCCATTGAGTTATCCACTCTATACACATTACAAGTTGTGACTGAGAAAAGCGCACTTAAAACGATGCCTCTTCCGATTTCCCCAAAAGACATCGTTAGGCTTTACTTAATTGGAACAGAGTCATGTGAGTCGGAAGTAAATAATGATTATCTAAACACAAAATGGTCTTCATATAAAAACCCGGATAATGAAATTAATATAACACTGTTTTCGTTATTGGAAAGATATTGTTATGTATTTCTAAGAAATCCCTGAGGCAAACTGATTAAAGTTTTAAAGTTTTAAAGTTTCATCAAAGAATAGATAAATAAATTTCGTCTCCTTCTGGAATGACAACAATCCGGAATTAATAATACTTATCTACACAGGACATTAGGCACCACTGTCTCTGTCATTTAGAAGCTTGAAAATATAAAAAACAAAGCAATGCTGATCAACTTGGTGGTGGAAATTGATATTTAACGCAATAATATGGCATCAGCTAACCCAGAAAGGCCACAAGGTGGAGCCAATGGAAACCTTATTGATGATCTTGAGAGTGCATTTCAGGTGAATTGTTATTTTTTTTATTTTTTTGTTAAATGGCTGCATTCTCATTTGAACAGTCCGGTTCGAATTCTCCAATTCTCGCGACAACTAATTAATATAAAACAAGAAATATCTTTAAAATGATAACCCGCAAAGTTGACAAAACCGCACATTTTGAAATATAGATCTATACCTATTTTTTTTATAATTCGACAGAATGAGCAATGATTAGTCTAAAACGAAGTTCCTTACAAACGCAGAATATAACTGCAGGCTGTACTGTAGGCCTAGCGGCCATGGTAAATACTAGCTTTAATTACGGTAAACCTGCGGTTAGTTCGAACAAAATTAGATACATATTGATGAACCTGTTCGAATTATTCGAAATTATGCTTCAGAAAATAAGCGCGAGTTCGAACTATCCGAGCCGATAACGGCGAAAATCTCGGCAGAGACACAAAAACATCCATAGTAAATCTGATACGTAACAACGACGGTCTGAACAATGGCACATTTATAAATAAGTAAAATGATAGTGTTTTATTTAATTCAATGTTAATTGCATGATCGTTTAACGTTCTTCATTTCGCGATAATTTTGATGATTATTGCGCGAAGCCGCTCGGGAAATGCGTAGCTATAGACCCCAAAACAGTACAGTACACGTTTTTAACATCTGTACAGTATAATCTCCGCATGGTTATATTTTTTATCCGAATCAGAAACTATCGCTATATTATTGTAATACATGGTCTCTTTAATACTTCGAAAGCATAGTCTACATAACCTGTTGCGTTTACGAAAGCACTACTGTAAAAATAGACGATATATGTTGATAAAATTGGGTCAGAACATCAACATGTCTGCTTTTAAATATGGCCAGTCGTATTATCTACCAAACATATTTGATATCTGCAAAATTATCCATCACTAATTGGGACACCTGCGGATTGTTTTGACTGGATATGAATGCTTATCACGTCACTCAGCACGACCGGGCAGCCGATCCTTTCAACTTTACCGCAAGCGACACCTCGCGTGGCCTGCTTACCTAGCGTGAGGTCGTAGGTTTTCAGTATTACCTTGATTGGCAATAATTAAGAGATGTCCAGTCACAATTAAATAATCATAATGCTATAAGTTAACTCTAGTTACATATATGTATATTTGAAAATACACGGATGATTTTGTTTAGTTTGCCATACAGTACTAGTGCGAATACAAATATCGCATGTTATTTATACATTGTTGGGGCCTAAATTTGCAATCAGCTGTCTAGTGCGTGGCGTATTTTGCAATGTAAAAGAACTGAACTAACGCTAAGATATGTGGCATATATTAAATCACAGACACATTCTAGTGATCACGCATACAATCAAATAACCTAAACGTGCCTGTTGATCAAATTTAAGTCTTGGCATTTTTTTCTGGGCTGGTCGTCGTGGCCGGGTCATCGCAAGCTTTCAATAGAATTTGCCGAAAAAAATCTTACTTTACGTTCTTCATTTGACAAGTTCGAACTCTCCGAAATAATGTCAGTTATAAACAGTCAGAGTTCGAACTATTACTAGCTAAAAAAATTTTGTTTTTCTAGAAAAAAATGTATGTTCGAACTATCCGCGTGTTCGAACTAATCGGATGTTACCGTATATTTAATTAGTCTATATAGTTACAATATACAGTACTGCTCGGCTAGAGAGATCTTGATCGATACCTAGTAGAGGCAGTGATTGAAATTTGAATTTATCATGCACTCTGTTACAGTATTATTATATAACCTTATAAACACTTGGTTAGTCTGTATGTTACAAAAAGAGAGAAATAGATCGATTGTTTGAATTGTCTAACTGAAGAAATCACTTTTGTTGTATAATTGGAAACAAGATCTGACCAGTCATAAACATATTAGAGTCTACTGCATTTATATGTACTATACCATGACATAGATTTTGCCAACCGATCTTATACAGTTTGTTGAAATGCGTGAACGGTTTAATTTGTGTATGTCAGAGGCAGCTACAAAATGTAGCTATTTTATCATCTGATTTTTTTAATTGTGCCGACTGTGACTTTTACTTTAACTGTGTTACAAGAGCCCTGTCATAAGTCTCTCGTCATGTAATCATCTAGCTGTCTAGCATTGTTCAAGTCTGGGAAAACCACTATGTTGACTGTATATATATCTATCTCCCCTGTCTGGTCAAAGACAGACAGTATGAAAACTGTATACCCATAATAGTTGATTTTTATACACAAAATTATAAGGAGAATATTACAGATATAATTTGGGTGCAATATGCTCCACCTCACTTAAATGTCTCTGTTAATACTGAACGCGAATGTCCATACGAGCATTGCAACCCTAAATTATTTGTGACCACTTCTATATAGCATATTATGATGAAGATATAATACAGCTCAAACATTAACATTAAACAAAGCAAGCTCAAAATTAATCACAATTAAGAGAACTTAAATACACACTAGTAAAATAATCAAAACTACATGTGCATATACACCAAATTAAACAAAGACACAAATACAAGCAGTTAGCTTTCAAAAGGAGGCCCTATTCTTTGACCAGGAGGATGGGTGGGAAAAGGATTTACAGATGAGCAAACATTTTTTGAATGTTGTAAAATTGAGCTCACCCGACTTAGCCAGGGACCAATTTGTAAGGTTTGGTTTGGTTTAGTTCGGTTTATTTTGTTTTACGTCCTATTAACAGCTAATGTCATTTAAGGATGGCCTCCCGTGCATGCGACATGTATGCGTGTGGTGAGTGTGTATGTGTGTTTTGGGAGGCTGCGGTATGTTCGTGTTAAGTCTCCTTGTGATAGGCCAAAACTTTTGCCGATTTATAGTGCTACCTCACTGAAGTATACTTACAATTGGATCACAGAAGTAAGCACCAGTTCACTGAAGACCAATACAATGAAACACCCCTTAGGACCCCAGGCATATACAAGACATTTTACACTGAAAATTTTATAATACACAAACTCACTAATTATACAAGGTACACCAGTTGGATTTGTTACTAAAAAAAGCCAAAATTGCTGAACTTTTGTAATATATATACATAATTTTTATTATTATTATAAGGTAAATATAATATTTCAATAAAAAGACTTTTACTGCAAATGTTTGTTACTCAGAAACATGTTGTAACTCTCCCGAATCTATTTTTGATACTTAGCCATGTGTAAATAAATTTTGTATTTACAAGAAACGTTACTTAGACAATTTTTTTTTAAAAGTTATGATTAAAGTGATTTTGTTTTTTTTAATAATAAATACATACGTGTATGTTTGCACCAGTTGACATATATTAGATGAGTTTGCGTATTAATTTATACACAAGTTGGAGGTTTTCCTCCTAGGTGAAAGAGTACAGTATTTATTTTAGTGATTTGCGAAAAATATTTAAAATACTGTAAAAGGCCTTTGGGGGGGGGGGGGGGGGGGGGGGGGGGTACTGTAGGATTTCATTGTGGCTGTTTGTTCTTCCATACCTTGACCCAGCACAACTTGACACTAGAACTTTGAGCTAAACTGGGTTCATCTACATTGTAGATGCATGAGGCAGTTTGTGTTGTACCAAAACTAGGTCACTGACACTTTGACCTACATCAATGAAAAAAAGCTTGTCGAACCAGGCTTAATCTGGTACACTTGTTATCACAGGAGCTTCTTACTTGTTGGCATAAGTACACCAAAATGAGGAGGTCTATGTGTGTCATGTACTGAAGTAGGTCACTCTGACCTATATCCACTGGAGGACTACAATTCACTTAAATATCTTATTAAGTTGTTATCAATTGATTTCCAGATGTTAAATTATAAATATTACATGTTGATATTGTTTACATTTTCTTTCTCTTTTGTAGGGCTGTGTGAGTTTATTGACAAGCCAGGAATACTTCAATGTCACAGATTCAGAGGAAACAAAAGCAGGTACAAATATATATGCAAATGTGCAAGTGTTTGTTTAACAAAGAAGCATTAATTAATATGGATTAAATTGAAATAAATAGTAAGACACTGCATTATAATATAATAATTATAAAAAAATCTTTTTTGTATTTGTTTATTTATGACTTCACTGAAATTATAATGAATGTATTACTTGTTTTTAATTATCAACTCATTTGATTTCTCTTTCAAAAATAACTTTAAGCTTTTAATTTTTTTTTCATTTATTGAATGTTGATGTGGTCTTATTTCCAAGCATTATCTTTTGAAGTATTTGAACCAGATTAACTAAGGCAGTTTGTTAACTCGATTTCTACCACAATACCCCGTGTTATTCAACTCTCAGACCATCAGTTAATCATTACAGCTGTTAATTAACAATCTGTTTATACCACACGTGGTATAAACTCTGTACGCATTTCGATTGGCTAACACGGTGAACTTTGACCCAAGCTGCAATTGTTATTGACGTCATCAATAATCTAATGACGTCACATCACCGGGTCCCGGATGTCACCGGTACACTTTATTTGCATACGCGAAATGATACTTGGCCACGTTTCCCTTTAAATTTGATTCAAACCGATATTATTGTGGTAGAAACAGGTCAGACGACTCGAAATTGTTGGATATGGAATTTATTTCACACGAGTAAGTTATTTTTTAAAAGTTGCAAAAAACACTCGCTAAAGCTCGTGTCTTTTGTAACTTTTAAAAAATAACTTACTCGTGTGAAATAAATTCCATATCCAACAACCACTTGTTGTGTAACCTCTATATATATTCAAGTATATATTTAGACCTGCAGCAGAAATATAACTAGAGTAATATTTAATCCTCTTTATTAGATAAGGGTGAAAATTAATTTATTGAGAATTCACGCCCTTTAATTTGTGACTGTAAAATATTTCAATTTGTTCTTTTAATCTTTTTACAGGAGTTGACCAGTCACTGCAGAAATTCTTAGACCTTGCCCGACAAACTGAAGCATTTTTCCTACACAAGAGATTGGTTCTATCAAAGACACGACCTGAACAAGACATTAAAGATGTGAGCTTTTAGAGTCACCTTATAGGCCCAGATGTGTATATCATTAAAACTAGAATATATGTTGATAACATGCATGGATGCCATGTATTATTTTCCAATAACCCACGCTCGTGCCAATAATACACGGTCGTGAGTCACGGCTGTTACAATTTTATATATCTGAATTTCTCCCGTTATATGAAAGGTTACTATAGCCAAGTGGGCTAATGGGTTAGTCTTTCAATAAATTTTTATCAAGACGCGAGTTCGAATCCTACAGAGGCCCCCTTTTTTATCTTTTTTTTTTATCCTTTTTTTTTTTTTTTTAATTTTCAAAATCATTGCCATATGATAGATGCTCTTGATCGTAGTACTATATTGCCTGTACATTTCATCAACAAATAATGCAATACTCAAGAAATAAATTACAAGGTTTTCCCGGGGTTTCTTTGCTGTTTTTCTATTAGAAAGAGGTCAATCTCAGAACTAAACAGTACATGGTAGAATAGAAATAATCAACTTTGAGTCGTGTATTGTTGCAGGATATACAACTCGGACTCGGATAATTTGCAATTTTAATTAATAACTCAGGCCTGCGACCTTCGTTATTAATTTAATTGCAAATTATCCTCGTCCTCGTTGTATATTCTGCAACAATACACGAATCATCGTTAATTATTTCTCAAATATAGAACAGCAACTTACAGCTACTTTACATTAACTTTGTATATGCCTAACTATAAATGTACAATATTTTTATCAGTTTTGAATTCATTTGTTTCATAATGAATTTGCTACAATGCCTAAAAATACTTCCCTGTATGGATGTTAATTGAATTGCAGTATTAACAAAAAAATACTGGTGTTGCAATTAAAAACAAAAAAGGTGAAAATGAAAAATAAAAAATGAAAGCGCAAGTCAAATCAGTAATTGTAGCAATATAGCTTATTTCTATATACTGGTCAAGTATTTCATTTTCTGGCAGTACCATTTATGGATATTTTTGTAATATTCAGAGCACAGAAGAACTAAAAGTGGAACTCGAGAGGAAGGATCAGTTGGTGAAGCGACACCAAGAGAGATTACAGAAATGGCAGGGTCTGTTGAACAGTGTGGCAAGGGGACCAGGTGGGGGTGTACCGGCACATGGCTCACAGACAATGCCTCTGGGGCCCCCAGGTCAAGGCCCTGCTAATATGCCCCACCCCCACGGGCAAACAATGCCTAATCCAGCACAGATGAACATCCAAGGCCAGGGATATAATGTAAACCAGCCCCAAGGGGCAACACAGATTCAGGGTCAAAACCCACAGATGATGATGCAGCGTCCTGCTCCAGGGCACCAAGGCATGGTACATAACCCTCCTCCAGCCTACCCTCAGGGCCCCTTGGCCTACCTTGAACAGACAATGTCAGCTATAGGAATGCCAGAGAGGCGATGATTGTTATTCATCTGGTCATGTGTATATATACTCATCAAAAAATAAAAGAAAAAGTCAAATGATTGGCAAATTTTTGCTGTTAATTTTTTAAGTATACTATTAAATGTCATATTTCAAGGGAAACGATTGATGTCATCTCATTGCCAATAGAAAATATGTGAAAATATTAAACTGAATTTCTGCAGTTTGAAGGAGATATACATCAATAAATCTGTATTTCACTTATATTGAAGAAACTAGAATTAGGATTTAAACAAAATATTCATAAGGATTGAGAACTACAGTACTGTAATTTTTGCCGCATTATGTTATTTGAGTTGTGAGAGAACTGTTCGAAAGAAATTAACAAATGTGGAACATTAACACCATTCTGTATTGAGCCCACCTAAATAGGGAGAGTGGTCAAGAGTTTATATGTAAATCAGGAAAAAATACATAGTTAAAAGTTTTACAAAATAATTATAAACTGATGTCCTTGGTATCAGCCTTGTGTTGGGGTGATAGACTGATGTCCTTGGTATCAGCCTTGTGTTGGGGTGATAGACTGATGTCCTTGGTATCAGCCTTGTGTTGGGGTGATAGACTGATGTCCTTGGTATCAGCCTTGTGTTGGGGTGATAGACTGATGTCCTTGGTATCAGCCTTGTGTTTGATGTTGGTGATAGACTGATGTCCTTGGTATCAGCCTTGTGTTTGGGTGACAGACTGATGTCCTTGGTATCAGCCTTGTGTTTGGGTGACAGACTGATGTCCTTGGTGTCAGCCTTGTGTTTGGGTGACAGACTGATGTCCTTGGTATCAGCCTTGTGTATGATGTTGGTGATAGACTGATGTCCTTGGTATCAGCCTTGTGTTTGGGTGATAGACTGATGTCCTTGGTATCAGCCTTGTGTTTGGGTGATATACTGATGTCCTTGGTATCAGCCTTGTGTTTGGGTGATAGACTGATGTCCTTGGTGTCAGCCTTGTGTTTGGGTGATAGACTGATGTCCTTGGTATCAGCCTTGTGTTTGGGTGATAGACTGATGTCCTTGGTGTCAGCCTTGTGTTTGGGTGATAGACTGATGTCCTTGGTATCAGCCTTGTGTTTGGGTGATAAGACTGATGTCCTTGGTATCAGCCTTGTGTTTGGGTGATAGACTGATGTCCTTGGTATCGGCCTTGTGTTTGGGTGAAAGACTGATGTCCTTGGTATCAGCCTTGTGTTTGGGTGACAGACTGATGTCCTTGGTGTCAGCCTTGTGTTTGGGTGATAGACTGATGTCCTTGGTATCAGCCTTGTGTTTGGGTGATAGACCGATATCCTTGGTGTCAGCCTTGTGTTGGGGTGATAGACTGATGTCCTTGGTATCAGCCTTGTGTTTGGGTGATAGACCGATGTCCTTGGTATCAGCCTTGTGTTTGGGTGACAGACTGATGTCCTTGGTATCAGCCTTGTGTTTGGGTGATAGACAGATGTCCTTGGTATCAGCCTTGTGTTTGGGTGATAGACTGATGTCCTTGGTGTCAGCCTTGTGTTTGGGTGATAGACTGATGTCCTTGGTATCAGCCTTGTGTTTGGGTGATAGACCGATATCCTTGGTATCAGCCTTGTGTTTGGGTGATAGACTGATGTCCTTGGTATCAGCCTTGTGTTTGGGTGATAGACCGATGTCCTTGGTGTCAGCCTTGTGTTTGGGTGATAGACTGATATCCTTGGTATCAGCCTTGTGTTTGGGCGATAGACCGATGTCCTTGGTATCAGCCTTGTGTTTGGGTGATAGACTGATGTCCTTGGTATCAGCCTTGTGTTTGGGTGAAAGACTGATGTCCTTGGTATCAGCCTTGTGTTTGGGTGACAGACTGATGTCCTTGGTATCAGCCTTGTGTTTGGGTGATAGACTGATGTCCTTGGTATCAGCCTTGTGTTTGGGTGATAGACCGATATCCTTGGTGTCAGCCTTGTGTTGGGGTGATAGACTGATGTCCTTGGTATCAGCCTTGTGTTTGGGCGATAGACTGATGTCCTTGGTATCAGCCTTGTGTTTGGGTGATAGACTGATGTCCTTGGTATCAGCCTTGTGTTTGGGTGATAGACTGATGTCCTTGGTATCAGCCTTGTGTTTGGGTGATAGACCGATATCCTTGGTGTCAGCCTTGTGTTTGGGTGAAAGACTGATGTCCTTGGTATCAGCCTTGTGTTTGGGTGACAGACTGATGTCCTTGGTATCAGCCTTGTGTTTGGGTGATAGACTGATGTCCTTGGTATCAGCCTTGTGTTTGGGTGATAGACCGATATCCTTGGTGTCAGCCTTGTGTTGGGGTGATAGACTGATGTCCTTGGTATCAGCCTTGTGTTTGGGCGATAGACTGATGTCCTTGGTATCAGCCTTGTGTTTGGGTGATAGACTGATGTCCTTGGTATCAGCCTTGTGTTTGGGTGATAGACTGATGTCCTTGGTATCAGCCTTGTGTTTGATCCTCTTTATCACTATACTCTTCCTGTTCATGAGTGTTTTACTGCGATGACTGGTCCGTATCTGACCATCAGTGGTAGGACATATAAAACTTATCTGACATGGAGACTCCAACTCGTCGACAACCACCTTAGTCTCTGACAGTAGTTTGTTCTTGGTCACTGCTTTCTTCTCTTCTGACCATTGTTTTTGAGAAGATTGTCCCTGGTCATCTAATGTTAAGACAGACTGATCCTAGTCAGTTGATGTTTGACCTTGACCCCTAAGGCCAGTTCTAGGTGATGCTGAGGATTTATTTTTTGAGTGAAGCTGGCAGTATCTAAGACCGGCTTTACAGGAAGATGTATTTTTGAATCTTCACATCCTGAATCATAGATGTAAGAGCCACGCTGATGTGCTGTTTTAAATTCATGTATTTGTTGTTCGAGTTAGCAATCACACCTGTATTGGAGGATTAGACATACCTATACTGTGTGTAGATACACCTGTGTATTGGGTAATAAGACATACCTGTACTGTGGGTAGATACACCTGTGTGTTAGGTAATAAGACATACCTGTACTGTCGGTAGATATACCTGTGTATTGGGTAATAAGACATACCTGTACTGTGGGTAGATAACCTGTGTATTGGGTAATAAGACATACCTATACTGTGTGTAGCTAAACCTGTATAGTGGGTAATAAGACATACCTGTACTATGGGTAGATAACCTGTGTATTGGGTAATAAGACATACCTATACTGTGTGTAGCTAAACCTGTATATTGGGTAATAAGACATACCTGTACTGTGGGTAGATACACCTATAATAAGACATACCTGTACTGAGGGTAGATATACCTGTGTATTGGGTAATAAGATATACCTGTACTGTGGGTAGATATACCTGTTTATTGGGTAATAAGACATACCTGTACTGTGGGTAGATACACCTATAATAAGACATACCTGTACTGTGGGTAGATATAACTGTGTATTGGGTAATAAGACATACCTGTACTGTGGGTAGATACACCTATAATAAGACATACCTGTACTGTGGGTAGATATAACTGTGTATTGGGTAATAAGACATACCTGTACTGTGGGTAGATACACCTATAATAAGACATACCTGTACTGTGGGTAGATATACCTGTGTATTGGGTAATAAGACATACCTGTACTGTGTGTAGATATACCTGTGTATTGGGTAATAAGACATACGACATACCTGTACTGTGGGTAGATTCCACTCCATCAATAATTATGTGGGGTGCCTGTCTGTGTGTATGATCCTGTGGAAATGTTATGAAAGCTGAAAAATATTAGAGGCAGCGGTAACTCAGTTGGTCAGATTTGAGGTGCATGTTTGATGCTTCCTATACCCGTGGTAGTTTGTGCTGCTATGGGTGTCCATGGATGAGACACTTTACCCCTAATCTCTCTGGATAACATGCAAGGGGTCTCCCATGTATATGTTGTTGAGTGATGTTTAGCTTGCATTTGTATAAATTTGGGACCAACATATGGCCAGTACTGGACCAACACCTAATAAAGGAAATTCAGGGCAAATACAATCTAATCGACATGCTATTTTATATTGAGAAGATGTAAAGTTATAAAACCTATATTAACATGTTATTAGTCCCCTACCGGTGAAACCGGGGGGACTATAGGTTTTGCCTGCGTCCGTCTGTCTGTCTGTCAGGCCGTCCGTCCAGTAAAAGTTTTGGTTAAAGTTTTATAATGGCACACCATTCACTTAATAATAGTATTAGGATGCTGATTCTTTGCATAGAGCTTCTTTGGGTGTGTGGCATTACTTTTGTACAGTTAAAAATGAAAAAAAATATTTTCATTTTTTTAAATTTTATTCCATATTATGGACTTAACTGTTTTCTCTGTATTCTTTTTGTAATGACTCTCCATTCACTTAATAATGGTATTACTACAATGCTGTGCTATGCAGAATCATGTTTATATTTCAATCCAAGGCTATTATTACACATTTCACTTTAAATTCACTTTAGATTCTTTTACTCTGTACAGTAGACATACCAAAAGAATACCTGAATATCTTTTAGGGGCAGGAAACATTGTTTATTCAACCCGCTAAAGTTTTAACTTGAGGGCACCGGTAGGGGAAATGTATTGGTTTAGCAATACTCACAGAATGCTTGTTTGTTAAATGTTTCAATGATTATGTCTACAACATAACAACAATGCTACACAACAGGTACAGGTATCTGAAGCTGTGTTAATGTGTTTGTTGTACATTAGTATGACACATTCTATAAAGTGTGTAATACCAGGAATGTATTTGTTGTACATTAGTATGAATCATTCTATAAAGTGTGTAATACCAGGAATATTAAACAGGACAGGTTTTACTTCACTGTGACATTTGAAAGTAATTACTGGTTTCGACAGATATGAAAAAAAGACACAGTGTATAGAATCACCTTATATGGGTATACATGTTTTATTTAATAAATAGCATTATGATTCTTTCAGAGATGTACAAAAACAGGTACTTGTTCAAATATAAATATATACACAGTAATAACAAGTAGTCTTGTACAATTTTAATACTTTGCTAGAAAAAATCTTTTTAATATCGGTAATACAGTTTTCTTCACTTCTCTGTAAAAAGAATTAAAGAGATGACAAATACTGAATAAAGGACTGATTGGAACATGAATAGGAAGTTAATATATTAAACAAGAACTACACGTAATTATATATTATATATATATATATATAAAAAAGAGGCCAACACATGCCCCTTAACATTTTATATAAACAAAATCGACATAACGTCAGTAATTTTTTTTAGATTATTCAATGATAAAGTTTATGCTACTAGATCCTACTATAGTACCACAGAAAATTCATCACAGTCACAGTTCAATGATATTGTCATTTAAAACAATATAGAAGATACTGGGTGTTATTGTAGCTGAATTCATGTTGAATTCCTTGTAATAATCCAAGACACTCACAAAACAAATATCATTAGTTAATTAAAAGTTAATGAAGCACTTTAAGTTCAATTTTTTTATAACACTTGAAGGCCTTTTTCTGGATCAAAATGGTATTGGAATGTCTTGGTAGTCCAGTAGGTACCATCACCTTGAGGTCGGTAGATAGAGGGAAACATGATCTCTCTTACGAACGTCCTGTAATAAACAAAAAAGTTAAATCAACAGGACTCTGTGTTGTTCTGCCAGATAAGTATAACAAACATGATGTAAAATGCTTAAACCTTATATCATTTTATCTCACAAGAGATCTCTGGATCTTGGAGTCCACCATCGAATGACCTTAGTAGCTAGGATCTCCGTTAGACTCTGGTTTATTTTGTTTAACGTCCTATTAACAGCCAGGGTCATTTAAGGACGTGCCAGGTTTTGGAGGTGGAGGTTAAAGCCGGAGTACCCGGAGAAAAACCAACGGCCTACGGTCAGTACCTGGCAACTGAATCATGTGGGTTTCGAACTTGCGACCCAAAGGTGGCGGGACACTTTAAATCACTTAGCCACCGCAGCCCCATTCTCCTATTCAATATTTCACATAATTGGGAACAAGGGGAACCTACTGCATGTGAAATCTGAAAGATCCATTAAGACGTCTCTGAGAAATGTGGATAACAGCTTAAACTAATACAAGAGGAATCAACTTCTGAAATCCATGAAAGAGCAATAATGATCTTTCAACTGTCAAAATTCTAAATGGCCATTTGCCAGCAACAACAAGGGACCAAGGGGAACCCGCATTGGAATTTAAGAAAATCCTTCATGGACCTGAGAAATAGTGATAACAAATTTAATAAAGATTGTTTTCAGATGGCAAGCAGACAGATGGAGTGATGACAAACAATTGATGAAGGGCATTTGAATAGCCCACCATCTGATGATGGTTGGCTAAAAGAAAGACCAGCAAAACTAAAATGGTATGTATTGAGAATCAATATGGCTATTTAGAGACAGAAAAGCATGTTGATAAATTTTCTGATATCTCAAAAATCACATTTTGTAAATGTAGCTCATTAAGCTATTGGGCTATATAGTAAAAATTAAGTCTAGAACATGTTCTAATATACTCTTATAAATATAAATAAATGAAAAGTGGAAATAACTTACGAACTCGTACAAAATGTATATAACATTGGTACCACTGACAGGATACAGGAATATTAAAATGACCGCAAGTGGTCTTGGCTCAGTAAGAGGAATATTGAAATAAGAGATTTATAGGATCAAAATTTACACAATCTTACACTTTCTTTGTTTACAATTTTGATTCAGTCAGTACTCACCATACAGTTACTTTATGCAATCCTAGATACAACTTCCAGTTGGTTTTAAATCCGAGATCATATGGATTCTTGAATTCCTGAAATAAAAAAAAATAAGAAATATGATTGTTTCTGATTATTTAAAAGGACAAGAAGATGAGATCCCAGAAGGATCTTGGCTCCCAATATTGAATGATCTTTATTGGTTATTTGTAAGACCAATCTTTGCTCTATTTTTCCCTTCTTTCCTCTTAATCATTTGATGACTAAGAAACCCATCAAAGAAATCTCAGAAAGATATTAGAAAATCTTTCTGAACAAGCATGCTGGGTATTTCTCAGTAATACATGTCCCCTACCGACCCCTATTAAAAATAGTAACGGTGACCTTGACCCAAAAACATGAACCTTGAACTTGATCTGTGACTCTATATGTCTCATACTGATGTGACAAACCATCTTTCAACAATATACCTTGAAGCATGTCGGTGAAAAGTGCGAAAAACTGAGTGGACGAACTGACAGACAGACGGACAGGGAGGAAACCTATAGTCCCCGAATTCAACGGTATTGGACAAAAAACCACAGGGCAGGAAAAAAGACTTCAGCATCACTGGTCCTTCTGGCAAGTTTGGGATCAGAAGTACTTGCCGCAAGGGAGAAATATAGTGGTCTAATTAAAGTGAATTAATATATCATAAATTCCTCTAAGGAAAATGTTAAGATTACAAGAAGTTTTACACTTGCCCATCAGGCAAATACATGTAGTCACCAAAATTTACTTGCCACAGACTAAATCTTATGACCTAGGCCATCAAACCTTGGTATTTTCTCGCCCTGAACAGCGATAACAAACTTCAACTGACAAAATCCAAGACAGCCACCTGTCGGTCATTTTCCTGATAAGACTCAAAATTAAATGGGCACAAATAGGGACCATGCAAGGGAATCAGGTGAAGTGAAGTTTGAAAAATATCACTCTAGTAATTCTTCAGAAATAGCGATAACTATATTCTACTGTCAAGATCATAATGGTCCCCAGTCGATCATTTTATTTGGGCACAACTAGGGACCAATTAAAAAATTAAGGGGTATATACACGGAAGATTTAGAAATCTCCCTCTAGTTGTTCTCAAGGAAGAGCAATAAACAATCTTCAATTGTTAAAATCCAAGATGGCTGTCTGTCAGCCATTTTGTTTTTTCCGAATCACACTCAAAATTAAATGGGCACAACTCGGGACCATAGGGAACCTACATGTGAAGTTTGAGAAATATCCTTCTAATTCTAGTTTGATAAAAAGGATTCCTTACAGACAGACAACAGAGGATGGATGTGAATTGTGAAAGCTAATCGTAGCAAGTGTACAAATTCCAATGTACATATTAAACTAACAACACAATTTCTTTTTTTCGGTTTTATAAGTATGTTTCAAAATGACAGTAAATAAGATTGTACATGTATTTCAAATAGAAAATTACTATTTTTTTCTTCTGTAACTTCTTCTTCTGGACCAGATTAATCTGATACTCAATGGTTGTCTCCCCATAGCTGATGAGTTTGGCTGTGGCCAGTGTGAGGAAGGTGAGAGCGATGGCCACCCCTGAGCTGAGGATGTAGAGGAATACAATCAATTTGTGTTCTGCAGTCTCTGACATCCCAAGGCGGTCGTAATTATTAGACTGTTGTAATAGTTTTGTCTACAAAAAAAAAATCATACATGTACAAGTAGCTGAAGTAGTATTATGACTACATGTATACAGTGTAGTAAAAGTCAGATAATTTCTCTCTAAACTGCAAACAGTAACCCCCCCCCTTCTTCTCCCTCACAAAATTATTACAGGATAAGTACAATATGTCATTGACACACTACTGTCTCTCTAGAATATTAAAATCATAAATGAAAATGTTCTCTAAGAGTTTTTTGTCGCTTTGATATATGTCAATTCAAACTAAGGGGAGATAATCTGGTGTGTGAATCTAGCTGTGAAATTCTCTACAATAACACAAGGGACAGTAGATATGTAGCCAGTCATTGATGGACACACTCACCTTCCTGGAGGATCCTTGGAATGAGGCATACAGAAGATTGAGAGGAAACAGGGCTCCAGGGAAAGGATATTCCTGAAACAAGAGGTAATTAAAAAATGATTTAGATATTTAATATGAAGTTAAAAGGAAATTGAGTGGAAAATGTGGTGCAAAATAAAAGAGGCTACTACGGCCTGGTTGACAGTCTAAAGATGGTTTTTAATTTAATTTCTTAAAACTTTTAAAGTTTTTAATTTTTTTGTCTTTTCATGTTGTTGGTCATTTGTAATCTGTATATTTATGGAAAATTGTTTGATTTTCTGCAGTTTTATCAATATATAAGAAGTGAAAGATTTTTTTATACATGTATGTACATGTATATTGCATTCCACAGACACCATATTTCCAATTATCAGGATAGTGTAATTTGAATTACTGTATTGAAAGAAGAGGCTGAAGGACAAAGTGAAAGAAGTACACACATTGAAGGACAGACTGAAGGACACTGTAATGTACATTAGAGCACCCTTACCACATCTGTACATGTATACAGGTTTAACTCTTCACAGGGACAAATACTTTTACCTTAAAATATTGAATTGGTATATCAATTCACTATTTCCATCTTTAAAAGCATCTTCGATAATTTTGGGGTTACGTTCAGTTTTATTTTCTGTGACCTATTCCAGAGGTACAGAGAGTGAAAGTGAACCTAACCCCTAGAATATCAAAGATGCTTTAAAAAGTTAAGAAGATTAAAACTACGTTTTTCTCTAACAATGTTTATATAAATATTTACCTGTAAGGAATTTCCGTAAAAGTTCTCTACAAACAGATCATTGGTGGAGATGGTTACAAGCATGGCGCCTCCATAGGTAAAACAACAAAACAAAAAGAAGTAACGCTGATTGTAAAACCCAACACAGGTATTGAGCCAAGCTGGATAAGGATAAGGAAATAAAGAATGTAAATTAATCTGATGCGATAAAACATTGATTATATATCTCACACACTAAAGTTTAGTCTAGATCTGGGTCACAGCACCAAATTGTTACCTGGACAGCATACAGAACTGGCCACCAGGGCCATTAAAAGTTTTAGCTGTTTTGCTTTACTATCTATAGAACTCGTCAGTAACTATTAAGTGTCGATACTTAGGACACATCGGAGGAAACTTAATATATAGGTCAAAAGAAATATTAAAATCTGGATGGTAACTATTACACAACTTGCAGTTGCAGTCCTTGACATACATTGTAGGTTTAATCCACTACATTCCTGAATTGCAAGAGATTGAACTGTGATTACAATATCTATCTGCAAATAAGCTCCTGTCCACAAACAAGCCCCTTCTTTATTTATGCAGAGTCATCTATTTGAATTAGTAAGCTTTCAAATAAGCTCTCCCTAAACTTTAATATTAATTTTTTACACGAGGGAACGCTATGAGAGGGGCATATTTAAAGGGTTTTAGACACACCAGGTATTTTTCCATTTTCTAGCAGCCCAACCCCATAAATATCGGCTGGGCAGGTTTCCACCTCGCGTCGCAAAGCTGTTTATCTATTTTAGGCCAGTAGGGGGATATTGCTGCTGGCTGAAAAATTTTAATGAGCTAGGTGGTCACATGGTCCAACGCGTCATCTGGTTCACATCTCGATGATAGCGTCTACGCGTTACATGCATTATAGAGAGAAACTACAAATAGTTTGATACTATTTTGCAATTATGGAAAGCAATGACAGTGATTTTCCTGATGTGGGCTCGATTCCCAACATACTTCCGTATCAATTTGAGAACAACATAAATTCACAGGCTGTCAACGAGGAGGTTACATCATCAGCTGATTCAGACATCGATCAGGATTCTCAGGACGGAAAACTTCAAAGAGCCCCATATTATTTTGTAAACATTTAAAGCAATAACAGTGAATGTCCTGATTTTATCATCTTACATGTTTAGATTTTCTTTCCACACCTCATGTCTGTAATTGTATAATCAAAACAGTAGACCAGCGGACAATATCATAACCTTGGTAATTTACTAATATCACATGTCATCTTTTTATTTTATTTTTATTCTAAAAACTCAAATAATGGCATATACACTATAGGTCTACTCAGAGATGTAAATATCACATGTGATATATACATCTCTGGTCTACTATACAGTGAGGTGACAAAATGACCTCACTTGTGCAATCTTTTTACGGTGATTAATTTTCCTAGCCTTGTTAACCATTTTATTTTTGGCATAATTTGATAAGATTTTGTACACTTTTAAGAACATGTTTTTCCCTTTTCTGACGTAATATTAACATAAAAATATCCATTTCTTAATTTTGCAAGATAAAGATTTGATAAAAATGCAGTAGTTTGATTTTTATCTGAGACGATACATGTATTTTGTGTACATTTAACTTTGAGGATTTCCTTTGTACACATAAGATCAAGAATTTTTAAATATTGGTTGAAATTAAAGCATCCAGATAATTTTTTACTCAAAGCATGATATGATGACATGTTGGAAACTAAAGATCCTTGGATTCTTTATTTAAATCAGTAACTTTGAACTGTCAGTCTTGGGTAAATGTTTCAAGAAATCAGTTACTGTTCTGTTCAGTTTTATAGTAATGTACTCAAACAACGTCCTTTTTTGACAATTTCCTTAAAGAATATTTATGAAGGTTATGAAGGAAATGTATTTGATGTGGTGAAAATGTTACGCAGACATTCGTATTGATTTATTAAAACATATCATTCTAAATACTATAGTATCTTTAAAAGTATTCAGTTACTCAAAGTAGAAAATATAAAAGAACTTAACAATTTAGGAAAATATTTATTACTAGCAAATAAACTAAAGGAAAGATTTTTTATAAGACTTTAATTAGAATATATTCATTTTTAAAGATTATTTCTCTGTTTCCCTGTAACAAATCTGACTAATTAGCTTATTGAATTACAAATCATGTAAGCGGGATGCCTTTGTCCATTAATGTTATATACTATTTTATCCAATGAGTTGTAAAACTTATGGAATAAAGTTGAATTTAATACAGTTGTTTAATGAAGAACGGGATCATCACTGGAGTACATGTAACCAATTCACTGTTGTAACCCAATATATTAATGTAAAGTATTCCCACATCACAAAACCTTTGGTAGATAGTGTGTAAATAGTGATTTAATGCGACACACATTTGGTGTTATTAACGTTAGTTATACTATCATATCGGCAGCAGTGAACCTGTGACGTAGGAGGCTGACCGACCTCGTTATCAGAATAAAATTTTGCATATAGGTCAGTTGTCCAGATGGGCCATTGCTGTGCCCTGTATCTCAGCGTGTATATACACAAACCCAGGAGTGTGAGGGTAATATGACTGGTTTTCATAAAACCAACCAAAAGACAACTTTAACCTTTTTGTGTCTAAAACCCTTTAAGGATAAATACTGTACTAAACTCCTGCCATATGAGAGGGGCTTATTTGAGGATAAATATGGTACACATAAGTTCAGCTTACCCTTTAATAAAATAATATATGGGATATGATGCATTCCTATATTCTTAGATCAATAAATGTCTGATATTTGAGGGATTATAACATATAATGTACATGTAGGTAGGATTACTGCCGAGTAAATACCGATCATTTGTTAATTGTGTCCCAGATATTCCTCAAATTGGACCCAGATTTGGAATAAGTACAGAAATCACCAAGGATACGACAATGATGGTCCATTTTTAGAATACACTTTCCACACTTCTTGCAATGATGTGTCCGAGCTGGTTTTTTTGAGAAGCATTTATGACAAAGGGATACAGGGTTCTCAACAACCTGAAAATAAATACAAAAGTATTGATATTTGACACGGAGGTAACTCAGAAATAACATGTTTATTTTCTTAGTCAAGTTTTTAAGACACTTGACAATGCCAAACATTTAAATGTATATCAGCATGTCTGTTGGAAGATGTCACATTTTAGCTGAAGTGTGATAATCTCAGTTTTGTAAATGAGAAATAAAGTCTCCAACTTTTATACCAGGTATATGTCCTTAATGACAAAATTGCATATTTCAATATTGATAACATCTGGTTTACATTGAATGATATTTTGATATATTTAATTATATGAGCCTTCTACAAGCATTTGGTAGGGGACTCAAGAAAACCCTGTTTTATTTATCTGGGACCTTCTGTTGTAATTTGTTTACAAATCCAAGACCTTCTGTTGTATTCATTTACAAACCATACTGTCACAGAGGTCCCCAGAGATTTGTTTTTACCTGTGGTGGGTAGCCTGGACCTTTTGTTGTAATTTATTATAAACCATACTGTCACAGAGGTCCCCAGAGATTTGTTTTACCTGAGGTGGGTAGTACAAACCATACTGTCACAGAGGTCCACAGAGATTTGTTTTTACCTGTGGTGGGTAGCCTGGACCTTCTGTTGTAATTTATTATAAACCATACTGTCACAGAGGTCCCCAGAGATTTGTTTTACCTGTGGTGGGTAGTACAAACCATACTGTCACAGAGGTCCCCAGAGATTTGTTTTTACCTGTGGTGGGTAGCCTGGACCTTCTGTTGTAATTTATTATAAACCATACTGTCACAGAGGTCCCCAGAGATTTGTTTTACCTGTGGTGGGTAGTACAAACCCTACTGTCACAGAGGTCCACAGAGATTTGTTTTTACCTGTGGTGGGTAGCCTGGACCTTCTGTTGTAATTTATTATAAACCATACTGTCACAGAGGTCCACAGAGATTTGTTTTTACCTGTGGTGGGTAGCCTGGACCTTCTGTTGTAATTTATTATAAACCATACTGTCACAGAGGTCCCCAGAGATTTGTTTTTACCTGTGGTGGGTAGCCTGGACCTTGTGATGTAATTACAAACCATACTGTCACAGAGGTCCACAGAGATTTGTTTTTACCTGTGGTGGGTAGCCTGGACCTTGTGATGTAATTACAAACCATACTGTCACAGATCTAGAGGTCCCCAGAGATTTGCTTTACCTGTGGTGGGTAGCCTGGACCAGTGATTACTGCCATGATATAGTTGAATGATGTGTTCATCAGAAGCCATGATCCAAGGAAGAAATTAATGACAGCCGAAAACGGACTGGATTTGTACACGTCAGGAAGTACATACACGACGTAGGTCAGGTTCACAACAGCCATCAGACCCACCACTAATATCATACAGGCCTATAACAAATTCATTGTGAATATTTCATTATTATTTTAGCAACAATTTCATGTCTGCTGACGATTTTTCAATATACAATGTATACAGTATGAAAACTCATATTCTGTCCTGAACAGAGAATAAGTAAAAATATTTTCAACAAACAAAAAACAAAAAAAATATCTTAAAATGATTAAAAACCACATTCTGCTGGATGCTATTTTCTCCTGTATCAATCATAATAAGGTCAAAGAGATATAATCACTTTTAAAAACAACATACATGTAAAATATCAGATAGCAGGATGGTTAAAGCTGGGTTACAGGATTAAAACCATATATCTGGATCAAAACCCATGGTCTCAAACTCAAAATTGACACTTTAACCCAGGAAAGCAGCACTGAACAATTATGGGCCAAGTTTCTTGAGATTGTAGTTTTTTTTTGTTTTTTTTTTTAAATTACAAATAAATTATGCTTCATATCAAAAGTAGTTTAATAATTAAGTATGTAAAAATTGATATACTTACTCTGCCAAACTGTTGGTTGAGAAAATGAGAGAGCACATTTATGGGTTTAGTGATGACTTCAACTGGGGTGAGAGATGGCGTAGCATGATTGTAGCAGAGTGTTAATCTGAGCAACTGGAAAGACTTGAAGATATTGTCCAATCTTCTTTTTAAGCGCCATGGAAATTTGTGTAATTTCCACTTAAATAAACCCATTGTCAGCTACTGTAGGTTGATCTGTCTTTCATTCAGGAATTATTTTACAAACTTTGATCCATAGATGAGTAGGTCATGTGCAGCATTCACCTTCTCTAGTTTCCTCTTTTAAAGTCGCCATCAAGCATTTCTTTGGCCCAAAATTCACTTGATCTAAAAAGGTAGGAGAAATGTAATTAATTAATTACTGGTCTGAAATATCAACACAATGACCAGGTTTGGGACAGTAAATCCAGTTTAATAATATTACATAATCATTTATATAAACCATTGTTACACCATATATGTAATGTTATATGTTATCAGTTAATAACATTCTTCTGGATCTTCAACTATTCTACTTTTATCTAAAAGCATCTTTAGAAAGGAGGATGGGTTGGCAAAAAAAAATATATAATCCCACCTACTACCTGAGCAATTTGATTGGTCAGTGTAGTGATAGCAACCACATCAATTGGTCCTTGACCACTCTCCAGTTCTGCTACACTCTTCAATTAATTTCCTCCCTTTTTTAGTCTTCGCCCCGAGGACCTAACAACTCACAACCCAGGTTTGGATATCCTCTTGTCAAGTATTCACCTCACTTGAAACAAGGTTTGATCACAGACACCAAATGTAAGATAAGTGGAAAAATGCAGGGCAGACTGAGGTTCTAACCTGGGACCTCCGAACACTAGAAGGATGCTGTAACAATTGAGCTACCTGGTTAAGTTGCAATTGCTGATCTGATGAACGCCCTGGTGCACTTCCCCTACATAGATATGGTCTATGAGAATACTAGAGTATCTATATATAGTTTCACTGAACTTTTCACGTTCGAGGTGTAGTCTATGGGGTACTTAAGTCTCTATTTTCACAATATCTAGACTACACATGTACATGTACACCCAATTTAGTCCAAGGTATAGTCTATACCAAGTATAGCCCGAGTTTCCTCTGGCCCTGTCACCATGTCTACACCAGACATGGTGACAGGACCAGAGAAAACTCGGGCTATACCAAGTATAGTCTAAACTATTGACATGATTTTAATGATTGATACTACCAATTTTTATAATGATTTAGAATACTGAATAACAGGGGTTTGTAATGAATGGTTATGATAATGATCATAATCCAAAATTTAGTCGAGATCAATGCATAATAGTTGTATATATACAAACCCGTCCAATGTGACTGAATTTGTTAGGTGTTGCGACAAGCTCCCGAGTAATTTGGACTTTTGTGTCTACTTAGGTCTAGTAAACAGCGTCACACCAGCTAGTCCGGTAAACCTGGCCTACACAGAGAGCACTGACATTTGTGTAATTTGAATACTAAATATAGGTCTAACAAGTTACATAGAAAGCCGGATTTAACCTTCCGTTTCTCTATGCGTACCTTCTAATTGTTTATAAAACATTTTTCTGATCATGACAAACCAAATATTCTAATTTACTGAGTAAGAATGACGGTTCTAAAATCCGGAATACAGTGTTTAAATACAACTCAACACATAATACTTGAATTATTTGTGTAGATACCGATAATAGAAAGTTATATAGGTCTCTGCTTAATGGGACTGTACCGTTAAAGTAACATGACCAAGAGGATATTTTAGCGAAAATATAAAAACAATATCTATGAACTAACATTTTGAAACATCACTGAACATATTAGACAAAAAAGACAACGTCTCAACATTCGATAAATGCTCTACTTAAAACAGGTTAATATATAATTTTAAACGCGTTAAAACGCTTAAGTAAATCTAAAACGGACTAATAGAATTTGCATGCTACATGTTCATCCAAAGGCTTCAGGACTCCATACCACTACTTAAGGAGCTACAAACCAAATTGACACCTGTCCTGAGGACAGCATTCCAGTCATCACTCGACTCAGCTGCTGTACCAGACGTATGGAAGCTAGCCCGTGTTGTTTCAGTCTTCAAGTCTACAGAGCAGAGTCACTGACTTCTATATGTTCAGGGGCAGATGTACGATCGAGAGTACCCCACTGTGATCGGACCCTTTACAATCGGACCAATGACAGGACGATCTCGATACACCCCACCGGTGGACATGTAACTGACAGATGTCCTTCAACTCGGACAAGTGCGTCATCATACATATAACACGTAGGAGGAAAATCCGGGAAACTAACTTCCACCTGAACAGAATCCAATTAGTAGAGGTGAAGAACAGCCAATACCTTGGTGTTGCCATCAGCATTGACTTCTCCTGGCACGATCACATCAGTACAACATCATCAAAGGCTGCACGGTCACTAGGTGTCCTCCGACGGAACCTCCGAGTCTGTCCAGGAGAAGTTAGGAGAAGAGTATACTCCACCCTTGTTCACTCACAATGAAATACGCTGGAGCGGTCTGAGACCCCTATCAAGTCAAATATCTTGAGATGATGGAGTTTGCTCAAAAGCAGGCCTTATTTTTTAAAGATTTATAACAAAGCACTACTCCAGAGACGAAGGAAGCACGGCGGCTATTTTGCGATACCTGGGAATATTGCAACACCTGGGAATATCTGGCAGTAAGAAGTACAATACCAGGGCACCGCTGTTATTGTACAAGGTCATCAAACGATTTTAAGGCGGCAGATGTAGGGACTCGTGGAGCCTCTAGTGACGGCTTTAAACACCAGTTAAGACAGATATCTACCAAAACTCCTTCATGAACCATGATAACCCGGAACCAAATACCTAGCAGCGAAAAGCTGGGCCCCTTCAGTGGAATTCTTCCAGTCCCTATTACGACCAGAGGACCTCTTAGGAAGACATCACTGAACCAGCATGGCTGATATCTGTTTTATGTAGCAGCTGTCTTATAGTGAGTCATCAAATATCTCATATTTTTGAATTTTTAACTGGCGATTTGGACAATTGTGTCATGTCGCTGGAGAAGCACGCCCCTTGGGGTCAGCTCCTGTCCAGGAAGATTAGGATGCTGACGAACACGTTAGATTATCAGCTGAAAGTCCGTTATAGCACTAGGGACGTAATATCATATAAAGTGTAACTGGAACGGTAAATTGATATACATTGTATATATAACATAGTAACACAAATGACGAAGGAAGACAACTTTTTGACTCGTGCCCTGACCGGGCCTCGAACTCACGATCTACGGCACCCAATCACCTAGCCAGAAATACCCACAGCTTATACCACTGCGCCACATCGGCGTTCTTAAAAAGAACATTTCAATGGCACAGTGATGGTCGGCCCGATACCCTGACATGATCATTGTGGAAGTCGCCTATTAGATGAAATGGATACCTGGATCGATGTACAATTCGTATCCATGTATGTAAATACATTGCGATCCAGGTAAGATCATGAGGATTTGTGTGGGTAATCCCCACTGGAACCAGGAATGCTTACTGTTTTTGTGGACATTTTAATCAATTGAAAGGCCATGACTCAGGAAATGATAAACTAATTATAACTAAATCAGAAGTTGACATGCATATCATCATTTTATTATATTCATGTACAAAGTTTTTCACAATAAATTACAATTTTTCATCGCATCGCGCCAATCTATACCTGTTGTGACGTCATCATAATTATTCCATTCTGACGTCACGTGTACAAAATCGCAATTCTATTGTTACGTCATATCAAGCATATCCTTCACAACGTTAACACAATTGGTCTTTTGTCAGGCTCCTGGGAAGATTGTTGTAATTGTTCACTTAATGACTACAAGATCTTAAAACGTAAGTACACATGGTTTTAATGTGAAAGCAATATTTCCTCTTTTAACATTGAGAGATATTTTTTCGTATTAAGACATGACAAGCACTTCTGTACAATACTTTTTTGTAGCGAAACGTTAATTCATTCATTACATATTGTACATAATGGATTTCAACTTGAAAGAAAACTTTATAATAAATTAAATTGCATTTCACGAATTGGTATTCAGAGGCGTTCTATTGCCTACCCAGTCTTTCGAATTAAGCATAACCATTGTTACTTTAGACATAAATCTGCCCTATACTGATGTAAAACTAACGAATATGTTATTAGTTAGCATTGCCATCTCGGTCCTCATAGATCAAGGAACGACAACGCGACAGCGACACAGCGAGATTAGCCTCGTTCTCTCGCTGTCGCATTTTCGCGCTGTCGTCGTCGCATTGTCACTCGGCCGTCGCTCTGTCGACCTAATGTCGAGAAGGGATCGAGATTGCGAAGTTACGAGATTGTCCTTATAACCGACTACCATACATTCATTGTAAGCATCCATTACAGTTTCTAACGTCATGTCAACCACGGCCGTAGCCACGGATACCGGAAACCCCCTATCAAAGGGAGTGTTTGACCCATCACTCGGACGATTTGTTGATTCCGCCACCAGGAAACCAATTGGCGAGGTCGATACTGGTAAAATACACCCTCATATATATATTCATGATTGTTGTTTATATGAACATGAATTTGATTTTTTGTGTGTGTGATAAAACGGCAACATATATAATACTTATTCATCTATAGATAAAAGTTTGCATAATTCTACATTGTTTAAACATTTTGTACTACGACACAATAATGTTGCTAATGGTCAGTTTGATTAATATCGATTCAGAGGAATATCTTGAAAGGCTACGAATGGTGCATCGCCCACACCTTGGGTTAAAACCAGATGCAGAAAAGACCATAAACCCTGAAAAGGAAAATCAAGGTCAGTACAGTACTATTAAACAGCGATAAACCATCAAGATCGATGGCACGTGTACATTAAGAGGAAGATAATGAGATTTCAAGTCCCCGTTTTTAATCTGACACAGAAGTAATTAGCATATATATTGAATAACAGGTATCATTCCAATGACATGCGTATGCCGGTATAATATAACACGAGTAAATTATTATACACGTACAATTCCAACTACAAGTTGATCCAGACATTGCCTTAGTTTCCCCTGGCCCTTTCAGCAGACGATAGACAATTGCAATTGTCTGTCGAAATGTCGATTCTTTGGTGTTATGATGATAGATTTTCCATATTTTACCAGTATACATTTTCCGTATCTTACCGGTAAGTTGTACATTTTCACTATTTTATTTATTAATTATACATTTCCGTAT
This sequence comes from Pecten maximus, assembly GCF_902652985.1. Taxonomy (NCBI): domain Eukaryota; kingdom Metazoa; phylum Mollusca; class Bivalvia; order Pectinida; family Pectinidae; genus Pecten; species Pecten maximus. The sequence continues at coordinate 21,471,990 of NC_047026.1, forward strand.
TTTATTGTCTATTGAACCATCATTTTGTAAGGGATAATACAACATTGTAGAAAAGCTCTTTGACAGAAAGACCCAACCCGACTCACCCACATACATACGAACAATACTTTTCATTTAAACAATTTCAATCCCTTAAATGGGTCACAATGAACATCTCAAGGACGAAACCAATGGGGAGTCATTGTTTACAACTTTATTGAAGTCTTCCAGCTGCAGTTATCTTATATGCAATTTGATATTTCCCCTCTTCAGTTGACATGCACAGAAAAATATATTCTATATTTCGCATCGGTGTGTTGATGTGTACTGACAACGTATACATATTCTCATAGAGTGCGCTATCATACTTCTTCCAGTACTAAAATTGTTTTGGCAGATTGTATGCTTGTTAAGCCTTTAAGTCCTGTTCTATGCAATGAAACATATACATGCCCTTTTTCGAGTAATTTCTCTACACAAGGCAAAGTTTAGTTTAGTTTAAACATATTTTATTTTTTAAATATTCAAAATAATTGACACAAGTTGTACAACTTATAAACGTCCTTTTCCGTTATGGCAGCATATGTGATATACAGTACCAGAGGACATACCAAAAATATATTCCCTAGACTATCCACAAATACGCTAAGAAAAAACTACTTTTCAAACAGAACAGTGTCAATCTGGAATGAATTGCCAGAACAGGATATATCAGCATTAAATGTAAACTCCTTCAAAAACAAGCTAGACGATCACTGGAAAAACCAAGAACTTTTCTTTAATTACAAAGCATCAATTAAATCATAAACAATGTACAGTAGACCGGACAGAAGTACTATATCAATCTCATGTATTATTTTGAGTCTGGTATAGAGGACTTTAAAAGTCCTGAACCAGAAATAAACTTATCTTATCTTATCTTATCTTATATATATATATATAAACAACATTAATATATAAGGTGACAATACACAATTCTAAATGCCATACCAGTACCCACAATTACATCAAATTTATTGAAATTAACCAAATAACTTCAATAAGTCAAAGTGAACACATAGCCAGTGATAAGATGTTATGGTGGTATTCCGATAGGTACAGAAGGAGGAAATGACAACAGTGACAGTGTCGAACCGAAATGGGGAAAGTATAATCCATACTCAAGTCCCGAAGGTAAATATATATAATCTAATCAAAACTGTCATCTGTTACATGGCTTCATTAAATAAGTGCTATACCTGGTTGTGTGAAGGTTCTATAAAAAGGTTATGGTCAGGTGACCCCCATATATCTAGATATTGGCCAATCAGAGCCTTTCAACAATCAATATCTGATTGGTTCGGTAAAATAGTTTAGCTGCTCGGATAGCGCCTTACAAATTTGCTTATCTGTCAATAAAGTATAACTTAAACCAAATAAATAAATAAATGAATAAATCAATAGGCAGATAAATAAATAAATGAATGAATAATACTTTACACCAAGACTTTCATTTAAGCAACACTTCAGGTTATCTGTGTCCGTTAGATTAAGTTAGAAATGTGCCATTTTGTTTTGTCAAGAATCAAGAAATGCTGAGACTCTAGACAATGAAGACATGAAGGAGAGCAGAGAGTGGTACAGCCTCTTTTCCAATAAAGGAAAGGACATTGGTAAATATGGGAATTGAATTGTCAATACTGTGTTTGAATTGAATTGTCAATACTTTGTGTTCGAATTGAATTGTCAATACTGTGTGTTTGAATTGAATTGTCAATACTGTGTGTTTGAATTGTATTGTCAATACTGTGTTTGAATTCAGTTGTCAATACTGTGTGTTAGAATTGAATTGTCAATACTATGTGTTATAATTGAATTGTCAATACTTTTTATTAGAATTGAATTGTCAATACTGTGTTCAAATTGAATTGTCAATATTGTGAGTTCGAATCGAATTGTCAATACTGTGAGTTCGAATTGAATTGTCAATACTGTGTTCGAATTGAATTGTCAATACTGTGTTCGAATTGAATTGTCAATACTGTGAGTTCGAATTGAATTGTCAATACTTTGTGTTTGAATTGAATTGTCAATACTGTGTGTTTGAATTGAATTGTCAATACTGTGTTTGAATTCAGTTGTCAATACTGTGTGTTAGAATTGAATTGTCAATACTATGTGTTATAATTGAATTGTCAATACTTTGTATTAGAATTGAATTGTCAATACTGTGTTCGAATTGAATTGTCAATACTGTGAGTTCGAATTGAATTGTCAATACTGTGTTTGAATTGAATTGTCAATTCTGTGTTCGAATTGAATTGTCAATACTGTGTGTTTGAAATGAATTGTCAATACTGTGTGTTTGAATTAAATTGTCAATACTGTGTTTGAATTCAGTTGTCAATACTGTGTGTTAGAATTGAATTGTCAATACTATGTGTTATAATTGAATTATCAATACTTTGTATTAGAATTGAATTGTCAATACTGTGTTCGAATTGAATTGTCAATACTGTGAGTTCGAATTGAATTGTCAATACTGTGTTCGAATTGAATTGTCAATACTGTGTTCGAATTGAATTGTCAATACTGTGAGTTCGAATTGAATTGTCAATACTGTGTTCGAATTGAATTGTCAATACTTTGTGTTCGAATTGAATTGTCAATACTTTGTGTTCGAATTGAATTGTCAATACTTTGTGTTCGAATTGAATTGTCAATACTGTGTGTTCGAATTGAATTGTCAATACTGTGTGTTGGAATTGAATTGTCAATACTGTGTGTTGGAATTGAATTGTCAATACTGTGTGTTGGAATTGAATTGTCAATACTGTGTGTTGGAATTGAATTGTCAATACTGTGTGTTTGAATTGAGTTGTCAATACTGTGTTTGAATTGAATTGTCAATACTGTGTTCGAATTGAATTGTCAATACTGTGTTCGAATTGAATTGTCAATGCTGTGTTCGAATTGAATTGTCAATACTGTGTTCGAATTGAATTGTCAATACTGTGTTCGAATTGAATTGTCAATACTGTGTTCGAATTGAATTGTCAATACTGTGTTCGAATTGAATTGTCAATACTTTGTGTTTGAATTGAGTTGTCAATACTGTGTGTTTGAATTGAATTGTCAATACTGTGTGTTTGAATTGAGTTGTCAATACTGTGTTTGAATTGAATTGTCAATACTGTGTTCGAATTGAATTGTCAATACTGTGTTCGAATTGAATTGTCAATACTGTGTTCGAATTGTATTGTCAATACTGTGTTCGAATTGAATTGTCAATACTGTGTTCGAATTGAATTGTCAATACTGTGTTCGAATTGAATTGTCAATACTGTGTTCGAATTGAATTGTCAATACTGTGTGTTTGAATTGAATTGACGATACTGTGTTCGAATTGAGTTGTCAATACTGTGTTTGAATTGAATTGTCAATACTGTGTTCGAATTGAATTGTCAATACTGTGTTCGAATTGTATTGTCAATACTGTGTTCGAATTCGAATTGAATTGTCAATACTGTGTTCGAATTGAATTGTCAATACTGTGTGTTCGAATTGAATTGTCAATACTGTGTGTTCGAATTGAATTGTCAATACTGTGTTCGAATTGAATTGTCAATACTTTGTGTTCGAATTGAATTGTCAATACTGTGTTCGAATTGAATTGTCAATACTGTGTGTTCGAATTGAATTGTCAATACTTTGTGTTCGAATTGAATTGTCAATACTTTGTGTTCGAATTGAATTGTCAATACTGTGTGTTCGAATTGAATTGTCAATACTGTGTGTTTGAATTGAATCGTCAATACTGTGTGTTGGAATTGAATTATCAATACTTTGTATTAGAATTGAATTGTCAATACTGTGTTCGAATTGAATTGTCAATACTGTGAGTTCGAATTGAATTGTCAATACTGTGTTCGAATTGAATTGTCAATACTGTGTTCGAATTGAATTGTCAATACTGTGTGTTCGAATTGAATTGTCAATACTGTGTTCGAATTGAATTGTCAATACTTTGTGTTCGAATTGAATTGTCAATACTTTGTGTTCGAATTGAATTGTCAATACTTTGTGTTCGAATTGAATTGTCAATACTGTGTGTTCGAATTGAATTGTCAATACTGTGTGTTTGAATTGAATTGTCAATACTGTGTGTTTGAATTGAATTGTCAATACTGTGTGTTGGAATTGAATTGTCAATACTGTGTGTTGGAATTGAATTGTCAATACTGTGTGTTTGAATTGAGTTGTCAATACTGTGTTTGAATTGAATTGTCAATACTGTGTTCGAATTGAATTGTCAATACTGTGTTCGAATTGAATTGTCAATACTGTGTTCGAATTGAATTGTCAATACTGTGTTCGAATTGTATTGTCAATACTGTGTTCGAATTGAATTGTCAATACTGTGTTCGAATTGAATTGTCAATACTTTGTGTTTGAATTGAGTTGTCAATACTGTGTGTTTGAATTGAATTGTCAATACTGTGTGTTTGAATTGAGTTGTCAATACTGTGTTTGAATTGAATTGTCAATACTGTGTTCGAATTGAATTGTCAATACTGTGTTCGAATTGAATTGTCAATACTGTGTTCGAATTGTATTGTCAATACTGTGTTCGAATTTAATTGTCAATGCTGTGTTCGAATTGAATTGTCAATACTGTGTTCGAATTGAATTGTCAATACTGTGTTCAAATTGAATTGTCAATACTGTGTGTTTGAATTGAATTGACGATACTGTGTTCGAATTGAGTTGTCAATACTGTGTTTGAATTGAATTGTCAATACTGTGTTCGAATTGAATTGTCAATACTGTGTTCGAATTGTATTGTCAATACTGTGTTCGAATTCGAATTGAATTGTCAATACTGTGTTCGAATTGAATTGTCAATACTGTGCATTCGAATTGAATTGTCAATACTGTGTGTTCGAATTGAATTGTCAATACTGTGTGTTCGAATTGAATTGTCAATACTGTGTGTTCGAATTGAATTGTCAATACTGTGTTCGAATTGAATTGTCAATACTTTGTGTTCGAATTGAATTGTCAATACTTTGTGTTCGAATTGAATTGTCAATACTTTGTGTTCGAATTGAATTGTCAATACTTTGTGTTCGAATTGAATTGTCAATACTGTGTGTTCGAATTGAATTGTCAATACTGTGTGTTTGAATTGAATTGTCAATACTGTGTGTTGGAATTGAATTGTCAATACTGTGTGTTGGAATTGAATTGTCAATACTGTGTGTTTGAATTGAGTTGTCAATACTGTGTTTGAATTGAATTGTCAATACTGTGTTCGAATTGAATTGTCAATACTGTGTTCGAATTGAATTGTCAATACTGTGTTCGAATTGAATTGTCAATACTGTGTTCGAATTGTATTGTCAATACTGTGTTCGAATTGAATTGTCAATACTGTGTTCGAATTGAATTGTCAATACTTTGTGTTTGAATTGAGTTGTCAATACTGTGTGTTTGAATTGAATTGTCAATACTGTGTGTTTGAATTGAGTTGTCAATACTGTGTTTGAATTGAATTGTCAATACTGTGTTCGAATTGAATTGTCAATACTGTGTTCGAATTGAATTGTCAATACTGTGTTCGAATTGTATTGTCAATACTGTGTTCGAATTTAATTGTCAAAACTGTGTTCGAATTGAATTGTCAATACTGTGTTCGAATTGAATTGTCAATACTGTGTTCAAATTGAATTGTCAATACTGTGTGTTTGAATTGAATTGACGATACTGTGTTCGAATTGAGTTGTCAATACTGTGTTTGAATTGAATTGTCAATACTTTGTGTTCGAATTGTATTGTCAATACTGTGTTCGAATTCGAATTGAATTGTCAATACTGTGTTCGAATTGAATTGTCAATACTGTGTGTTCGAATTGAATTGTCAATACTGTGTGTTTGAATTGAATTGTCAATACTGTGTGTTGGAATTGAATTGTCAATACTGTTGGAATTGAATTGTCAATACTGTGTGTTGGAATTGAATTGTCAATACTGTGTGTTTGAATTGAGTTGTCAATACTGTGTTTGAATTGAATTGTCAATACTGTATTCGAATTGAATTGTCAATACTGTGTTCGAATTGAATTGTCAATACTGTGTTCGAATTGAATTGTCAATACTGTGTTCGAATTGAATTGTCAATACTGTGTTCGAATTGAATTGTCAATACTGTGTTCGAATTGAATTGTCAATACTGTGTTCGAATTGTATTGTCAATACTGTGTTCGAATTGAATTGTCAATACTGTGTTCGAATTGAATTGTCAATACTTTGTGTTTGAATTGAGTTGTCAATACTGTGTGTTTGAATTGAATTGTCAATACTGTGTGTTTGAATTGAGTTGTCAATACTGTGTTTGAATTGAATTGTCAATACTGTGTTCGAATTGAATTGTCAATACTGTGTTCGAATTGAATTGTCAATACTGTGTTCGAATTGTATTGTCAATACTGTGTTCGAATTGAATTGTCAATACTGTGTTCGAATTGAATTGTCAATACTGTGTTCGAATTGAATTGTCAATACTGTGTTCGAATTGAATTGTCAATACTGTGTTCGAATTGAATTGTCAATACTGTGTTCAAATTGAATTGTCAATACTGTGTGTTTGAATTGAATTGACGATACTGTGTTCGAATTGAGTTGTCAATACTGTGTTTGAATTGAATTGTCAATACTGTGTTCGAATTGAATTGTCAATACTGTGTTCGAATTGTATTGTCAATACTGTGTTCGAATTCGAATTGAATTGTCAATACTGTGTTCGAATTGAATTGTCAATACTGTGTGTTCGAATTGAATTGTCAATACTGTGTGTTCGAATTGAATTGTCAATACTGTGTTCGAATTGAATTGTCAATACTTTGTGTTCGAATTGAATTGTCAATACTGTGTTCGAATTGTATTGCCAATACTGTGTTTGAATTGAATTGTCAATACTGTTTTCGAATTGAATTGTCAATACTGAGTTCGAATTGAATTGCCAATACTCTGTTCGAATTGAATTGTCAATACTTTGTGTTTGCGGAAAATACTGTAGATTGTTCATTTTAACTGCATGTTGTAACAAAAGGATAAACATACTGGTAAGGTATATTAAACTTCGCTCTATAGGCCGGTTTTTCTCTCCAACCTGCCTACGTCACTGCTGCACGGCCATCTTGGAATAGTGATCTGTGATCATATCAGTGTATGAAATGTTACAGATTGTCTGGGTACTGTTGAATGGGTGGCGGGATATTAATAAGCCACGGGCTTACAGTTCTAGTTGTAGCTGTAGAACATACTATGGAATTCAATTATGTAAATTAATATTCTGTGTATGGCTGAGTTGAATTAGCAATTTTGTTCTCTTTTTATTGTAGAACCACGCTGGTATAAATACAAACCATCGAAGTCACTGTGGGATAGCATATATCTAGTAAGTACGAGTTATTTCCCTTAGCACGTTTTGTACACACCACAGGCCTCGGAAGTTTTCAAAGATGCTACGTGGCCGACAGCGTACACACTGCTCAGTGTCACAAAAATGCAAAAATGCAAAAAAAAAAAAATTGGGTTTCAATCGATTATAGCTGTAAACCTCGTCGGAAATGTAGCCAACATAAACACCTTTAAGTTAAAGGACTGTTAACTATCTGAACATTATTTTATTGATATATTTTCAGAAATCTGATGTTTGTACATGTAGGATAATTGCGTAATGTATCTTTCGTTTATGACATTGGAAAATATTTAATATGTCAAAATATAAAAAAATAAATAAAAATAAAAACTAAAAAAAAAATTAAAAAAACCCCCAAAAAACATCAGTTGAGTATCATTACACACGGGTTACAATAATCAACCTTTATATATTTCCAGCGGACGTGTGCAATGCTCACACCACCGTCCTTCACACCCGTCTCGGTCGACGAAATCAACTCACAACATCATGAGGAATGCACGGATGGACCGAAATCACAAGAACTTCCTGATAAAGTGAAAGTAGAAAAGAAACACTACCTATGGCAAAGTCTTCTGTGTTGCTGTCGACAACAAGATCTGGGTTAATTAACAATGAATATTGTTTGATAAACATGATAAAATACAACCATGGGAAAATGAACACGGAAAAAAAGAAAATATCTTCATTCTTTACATTCTTAAAAGGTCTTTTGACATGTATGTATAACTATATTTTATTATTATGACTTAAAATTAAAGTTCATAAATACATCCATCAGTAAAGTGTAATACTAAGTACAGGGTGTATTGTTTTCAGTATTCCAGTTTAAATATTTTTATATAGAAAGATAGTGACCAATATTACAATGGATCTGACTCCTTCAGTTTTATTATCTACCAGACAATAGATTAACATTTCTTTATCCATGGTTCACAACACTAGGGTATTATTACTCGTTAATGAATATGTGTTTTCAATAAACCAATGTGGGCTATCAAATTAAGTGCAATGTCAAACTACAGTGCACTGTCAGTATACAAGTTCACTATCAAACTACAGTGTACTGTCAATATACAAGTACACTATCAAACTACAGTGTACTGTCAGTATACAAGTACACTATCAAACTACAGTGCACTGTCATTATACAAGTACACTATCAAAGTACAGTTTACTGTCAGTATACAAGTACACTATCAAACTATAGTGCACTGTCAGTATACAAGTAAACTATCAAACTGAAGTTCACTGTCAGTATACAAGTACACTATCAAACTACAGTGTTTTGTCAGTATACAAGTACGCTATCAAACTATATTGTACTGTCAGTATACAAGTACACTATCAAACTATAGTGCACTGTCAGTATACAAGACCACTATCAAACTACAGTTTACTATCAGTATACAAGTACACTATCAAACTACAGTGTACTGTCAATATACAAGTACACTATCAAACTACAGTGCATTGTCAGTATACAAGTACACTATCAAACTACAGTGCACTGTCAGTATACAAGTACACTATCAAACTACAGTTTACTGTCAGTATACAAGTACACTATCAAACTATAGTGCACTGTCAGTATACAAGTACACTATCAAACTGAAGTTCACTGTCAGTATACAAGTACACTATCAAACTACAGTGTACTGTCAGTATACAAGTACGCTATCAAACTATATTGTACTGTCAGTATATAAGTACACTATCAAACTATAGTGCACTGTCAGTATACAAGTACACTATCAAACTACAGTTTACTATCAGTATACAAGTACACTATCAAACTATAGTGTCACTGTCAGTATACAAGTACACTATCAAACTACAGTGTTTTGTCAGTATACAAGTACGCTATCAAACTATATTGTACTGTCAGTATATAAATACACTATCAAACTATAGTGCACTGTCAGTATACAAGACCACTATCAAACTACAGTTTACTATCAGTATACAAGTACACTATCAAACTACAGTGTGCTGCCAGTATACAAGTACACTATCAAACTACAGTGCACTGTCATTATACAAGTACACTATCAAACTACAGTGCACTGTCAGTATACAAGTACACTATCAAACTATAGTGCACTGTCAGTATACAAGTACACTATCAAACTGAAGTTCACTGTCAGTATACAAGTACACTATCAAACTGAAGTTCACTGTCAGTATACAAGTACACTATCAAACTACAGTGCACTGTCAGTATACAAGTACACTATCAAACTACAGTGTACTGTCAGTATACAAGTACACTATCAAAATACAGTTCACTGTCAGTATACAAGTACACTATCAAACTACAGTGTACTGTCAGTATACAAGTACACTATCAAACTACAGTGTACTGTCAGTATACAAGTACACTATCAAACAGAAGTTCACTGTCAGTATACAAGTACACTATCAAACTACAGTTTTACTGTCAGTATTCAAGTACACTCTAAATGGTGATCCGATGTGTTTACTTTAATTTACGGACATTTAAATGTTTGGAAACAATTGATTTTATCATACTTTGTAGCTATTTACAGTGTTTGCTTTGGAAAATTGTCTGACTAGTTTGGGATTGTCTGACTAGTTTGGGATTGTCTGACTAGTTTGGGATTGTCTGACTAGTTTGAGATTGTCTGACTAGTTTGGGATTGTCTGACTAGTTTGGGATTGTCTGACTAGTTTTGGATTGTCTGACTAATTTGAGATTGTCTGACTAGTTTGGGATTGTCTGACTTGTTTGGGATGTTTGACTAGTTTGAGATGTTTGACTAGTTTGGGATTGTCTGACTAGTTTGGGATTGTCTGACTGGTTTAGGATTGTACGACTAGTTTGGGATTGTACGACTAGTTCGGGATTGTCTGACTATTTTGGGATTGTCTGGCTTGTTTGAGATTGTCTGGCTAGTATTGGATTGTACGACTAGTTTGGGATTGTCTGGCTAGTTTGGGATTGTCTGACTAGTTTGGGATTGTCTGACTAGTTTAAGATTGTCTGACTAGTTTGATATTGTTTGACTAGTTTGGGATTCTACGACTAGTTTGAGATTGTACGACTAGTTTTGGATTGTCTGACTAGTTTGGGATTGTCTGACTAGTTTGGGATTGTCTGACTAGTTTGGGATCGTCTGACTAGTTTTGGATTGTCTGACTAGTTTTGGATTGTCTGACTAGTTTGAGATTGTCTGACTGGTTTGAGATTGTCTGACTAGTTTTGGATTGTCTGACTGGTTTGAGATTGTCTGACTAGTTTTGGATTGTCTGACTAGTTTGGGATTGTCTGACTAGTTTGGGATCGTCTGACTAGTTTTGGATTGTCTGACTAGTTTGAGATGGTCTGACTAGTTTGGGATTGCCTGACTAGTTTGGGATTGTCTGACTAGTTTGAGATTGTCTGACTAGTTTGGGATTGTCTGACTAGTTTGAGATTGTACGACTAGTTTGGGATTGTCTGACTAGTTTGGGATTGTCTGACTAGTTTGGGATTGTCTGACTAGTTTGAGATTGTCTGACTTGTTTGGGATTGTCTGACTAGTTTGAGATTGTGTGGCTAGTTTGAGATTGTACGACTAGTTTGGGATTGTCTGACTAGTTTGAGATTGTCTGACTAGTTTGGGATTGTCTGACTAGTTTTGGGATTGTCTGACTAGTTTTGGGATTGTCTGACTAGTTTTGGGATTGTCTGAATAGTTTTAGGATATTATGCATTTGAATTGTGACTATGTTTGTTACTATAATACGATGTGTGGGGAATAACCGTTTGATATCGATATAAATCTGTCAAATCCTCCATATGATTCAAAATGAATTTGACACTGGCAATTTCCGAAAGGGACTTAAGAAGGGTAACTACATTTTCAAAAAGGGTACATTGTACTACATGACAATTTGTTAACCCCGACGAGTGTATACTCATTTTGCCTGTTTCCGCCCTGTACCATATCGTTGAATACATAACCTACAATGGCACTGTAATAACCTATCAAACTACCAAGGTGGAACAGTAATGATTCTAGTATCTCATATTGGAAATCAAAGATACGGTGATGCCAAACTCACATAAAACACCAGGAAATAATGATAAAACAAAATGTTCCAAAAAAGATTTATTGGAAATGTTCGCCAGCTAACTGAAAGATTGCCGAGTAATACATCTACTTGTTTATAGACCGTGGTTATAGCTTTACGTAGATACAACATCGCAAAATTTATCATTCCAAGATGAGTCCATTTACCTTCACGTATTTCACATAGCTCCTACCCGCTGTGTCGAATACGGAAATACTTCCATGGAATCACTTTCTAATTGACAGATAATTTATGAGGTCATGTTGCTCAGAATCGTTTACTTTCTACTTATATCAGAATTGTATTGTGTACTTCTACCAACCCCGGTCACTTGAACCCATATCACTATTACATCTTCTGATGTCTAGACAAGAATAAACACCGATTCTTGTTTATACTATAAACTTTTGTTAAACACATTTTAACACTACGCGTGCCGACATATCGCCAGAATGATGTAAGCTTTTGCCTTTTATACGACCGTTTCATCAATAAATTGTGTTGGGCCTATAAATATTCCCCGTGTCCAGTCATATCTACCCACGTCACGCCAATGTTACGTAACAGTAGCGTGTAACTCCTACACGGGTTCACTTTGTGGCGTACCTTTCCTTTTTGTTGCGGGGATAAATAAGCTTTTTGCCATGTTTATAATCTTCCGTCGTCGATCAATGATGATACACGACAATCAAACAACGGACCTTTACGTAATTTATGGGAAAAGATACGACTTTCTAGTTTATCATGCTTACGTTTTTTTATTGCTAACTTTTAGGTCTTTCCAAACGTCAGGTTCTTAGCTTAGACAGCTTCACTTCTTCACAGCTAATGGTATTGTGAAACAAAATATCTGACTAACTATATATGGACCTACTAACTGGGCTCCAGTGTCTTCATCGTTCTCTCTATCTTTAGGAAATTCCTTATCATTTTTTGAAATTAGAAATCATTTATCGATTTAAGAAAAATCTAAGTTAAGAAACCCTTCTTTAATTCTGTAATACTTTCCAATTGAAAATGGTATGTTCAGGAATTCTTGGAAGTTCAGATATATTGAAGAAAAAAAGAACCCTGTTCATCCAACCCATTTGCACTGCCTTCATTCCTTTTATAGTCCGCGTTGACTTGGTTCCACTATCACACGTTCGGTATTCTGGGTCTGGCATATGGTATTGTTTGGTGTTGCGTTCATTGGCATGTTGTATTGTTTGGTGTTGCGTTCATTGGCATATTGTATTGTTTGGCGTTGCGTTCATTGGCATATTGTATTGTTTGGTGTTGCGTTCATTGGCATATTGTATTGTTTGGCGTTGAGTTCATTGGCATATTGTATTGTTTGGCGTTGCGTTCATTGGCATGTTGTATTGTTTGGTGTTGCGTTCATTAGCATATTGCATTGTTTGTTAATACGTTAATTGGTATACATGTATTGTATTATTTTTTGTTTTGGTTTTTTATTCGATTTTAGCCTGTAATGAATGATTGTTGTTCTTTGTATCTAGTTTACGTATTCTTGTTTTCTTTCCACTTCGTAACGCTTGCCATGGTAATAGCAAACATTCGCTGATCTTCTCCTAAATATGGCTATGTATCGTACGTACTGGTCTTGTTAAGTGACAAGTTGCATGTATCTATTTATAATTTTGTTGTCGTCAGTTCGTTATTTCTAGTTGAAAAAGGATTGTAATCAATGTCTATTTCATCTACTTCTATCAGTTTTAATGAAACAGGCAAACACGAACATTTTCCTACATTGTTACGTTAAGCACGATATGACGAGATGTAGGTGAGTAACATACGATCGTAATGTGTCTGACCTGGAAATGTACTTTTGCCCATCAGGGCAGTGTTTTACAAACCCTGATTGATATGCAAGATATTTCTTCTATGCATTCTCTGAAAATCATTTCAGATAAAACTGTTATTTTCAGGAGAGTTGTTGATTGGAGTTCATTACCAATCTCCACACTTTTATTGTTGTTTTACTCTCGAGCTCTATTTCTAAAACCGCGTTAGAATGCCACGTGACCTTTCAGTTAACCAAAGCATGCTTTAGTAACGGAGCCAAGAGACCTGACGTACAACAGAGCATATATAGGTCTTGAGCTATGACAATCCTCGATCGGATCAGGGGTATTATGCTGTCACTAGTAGTCTACGGATAGGAGAGATGGGGCGTGTACTTTGTAAGTCATAGATTGCTTTTTGTTGCAATAGGTAACGTGTAAATGGATAATTGGTGTATGTTTTAGTACACACATATATATATTGTCTATTCCCGGAAATGTCTCTGTATCATTAGCTAATGTATCTATCGACACTCGTTGGTTGATGTACTAGTGTACAATGTCGGCATCACCACAAAAGTACAAGACGCACATCGAAACTTCTGATACTGCTAATTATATCACTGCCATCAATTCAATGTGTATTTTGATTTAATGATTATCTGTATTTAGTTGGACAATAGTCTAAAGTAACTTACTATAATCATGCTAATTTTGGTACACTCAAATTTGAGTACATTACGATTTTAACGGATTAGCGCAACGATAAATTGGCCCACCCATGTATTGTTAGCTTACATGGCAAGAAGTGGTATGTGTCTGTCCTCCGTCAACTTGGAACTTTGAAATTTTCAAGATAGCTGGGGCTGAATAGTTAAACAGTATAATTTGCAAATCTTTTCTCAAATTCTGAAAGACTCATGATACACATCGTCTCTGACCAGTTGGTTCCTGCTAAAGAACGCTATGACGTTGTCTCACACCGATGGTTTGACCTATTTTCACATGGGCCAAGTAGTTAAAAAAACATTTGCAAAATCTTATTATCAAGTTCTAGAAGACCCAGGGTACTTATTGTTGGCAAGCAGGGGGCCCCAGGACAGAGTGGCGTGAAGTTTCCTCAAATAAAGGACACTGAACTATTTTTAATGTCATAGGGGCCAAAAAGTTACAAGATAATTTGTAAATTCTATTCTCAAATTCTAAATGACCCTGGGGAACTTAACTTTGATCAGTAAATTCCTCATAGAAATGACCTTAACTTATTTTAAGGTCAAATAGTTCAATTGTGAATAATTCCTTTAAAACTCTTCTTATGTTCTAGAAAACTCAGGGTGTTCGCCTTTGGCCAGTAGGTACCTGCTTTGGAGTGTTGTAAAGTTTCCTAATACGTATGACATGTCTTTAAAATCATAGGTATCAGATATGTTAAAAACTTCAAGGATCATCTTTTCAAGTTCCATAACACTCATATGCCAGATATTTTGCCAGCAGGTAACAAGGAATCATCGATGAAAAGGAAAGTATCGTATTGAACACCCTTGGCTAGCGAAGTTGAGAAATGAATGATGTGTTCAAGGTCACTATTATGAAATATGTGACCATATACACTATGTTTACTTCACAGGATCAACGAAATGCTTCACATCACTGCAATGGGTTTTTATTGGTTATGCTTGATTCAACAAAAACACTAGCAGAGGTAAATTTTGCATTTCAATACCATTAACTAACTCGGACAATGCACCTATGGAAAACCCAACATTATGATTCATCCATGCGTTAGTATATCATATCACCTGTGTATACCATTTCCTGAAACATCACTAAAATATTACGTTTTTGTTTCCCGTCTGCGACGTACTGAAGTTTCTCGTACAAACATGCATGATATCTCAAAAGATTGGCATATCAGTTAAACTATTCTACATCTAAACACATTTCCTTTTGGCAACTAACGAATCTCCCGCTAGAGTTAAAATCGGCCTATCTCATCTGGACTTGGTGAAAGATTCAATTATAATCTCATAGAGCGAGACATTATGATGACACGGACATTCTTCAGATTTGATTGAAACACCTCAAATAGATAACCCTGGCTCGAGAAATGAGAAAAATATAACCGATTGTACTAACAAGAGAAAAAAATCAATAAAGATAAGAAATGTGCTTTGTTCGAAAACATTTTTGATGAAATAAGTGTTGGGAGGAATTCACATGGATTTCTTTCGTGAAATAAGAGGTTTAAGACGTTTAAAATAAGATAAAGGTAATCATGCTTGAACTGTTTTAGTAATTCGAAAAATATTTGTTTCGATACTTGCCAAATAATTTTTTTTCTATATTGTTGATGAACAGTACAGGAATTTCGAGAACTAGTTTCATGTAATAAATCTTGTAATGGAATTATTAAAGACACTGCAGACTGCCCTTCCTCTGCCGTATACCTTGATATTTAGATACCTGTTAATACCCATAGTCATCCCGACTGCCATAGCCTGGCAATAGTGAAGGTAGAACGAATATTCATACCCTGCCTACATTGCTCTTCGGCAGATCTGATGACGACCATCTGTCAGAAATTGTCCGTCCGTCGTCCAGAGCTACGTTATCGCAGCTATAGTGAAGGTTGTAATTTTAATATCGTTACTTTTTTCGTCAAAGATAGATTATTCTTCTATAGATGATATGTAAGTTGCTATTCTGGAATGGTAACCGCGAGTTTGGGTATTGTTATGCGGAGCCACTTCAAGGAACAGTTGCATGTAAGTTTTACATAGAGTGACATTTCCTTGTTCGTCAGCGTCAAAGCGACAATACAAATGTAGAGCATTGCTAAATTTCACCTCAGTAGCTGTATTAGTTTAGATGTAAAGGCCAAACACACCTCGATCTTTACATTATAACTTGACCTTTAAAACAAATCGGATTATACACCCATTAAATATTTTTTATCCAATAATAAAAAGACTTTCTGTTCTAAAAACACGACCACTCTGAACCTGAAAACGCTGTCTCTGAAAGTCTTTTCAAATGAAGTTTTGGATTAGAAGCAATCAAGACCGAAATGCCGTTCTGAAAACGGTATTCAATACGTGTATTTGAAAAAAATTCATTCATTCATTCATTGAAGCATATATTTTTATAGTCACGCCTCTATCATCCGTTCCTATTAAGTGATGTTCTACTTTCCAAATTTTGAAGTATGACTAATAATTAGATCAAGTTCAAGTTTCAAGTTTTTTATTTACCAAATGTCATATAACATATAGGTATATATCAATACATAATACAAGAATCATAATAATAGAATGTCCCAAGATGGCGGAGGATAATTCCTTATACATGTACAAAATTAATATTAATACTCATTACCATTAATATCATTAAAATAATGAAGTACAATATAGCACTATAGACGATACCGCATAGGTTCATAAATTCATTAGATTGTTTCTTTGATCTGTTGCATGCACCAAATATTTACCCAAATTACGTAATGTTTTAATATTTTTATATGAAAATAATTCTATTAGCTTGAATACACTAGGATGTTTGTAATAGTACTTCTTTAAAAATTTAATTCTTAATTCTACATACGCAGGACATAATAAAATAAAATGCATTTCGTCTTCAATATCATTGTTGTTACACACAGTGCAAATTCGCTCACCTCTCGGAACTGCATTATAGCGTCCGGACTCAATATGAAGAGAGTGTGCCTGCATACGATATTTACTTAAAATCTGTTTAGTTTTGGAATTAAGAGATTTCGTCAGGTAATATTGAAGTTCAAAGTCATTCGCAAGATATTTATAAATTTGACACTTAGAAGAATTATTAAAGGAACTATGTAAATCTTGTATAAATATGTCATGCAAGCGTTGCGTATACAATTCTAAAAAGTGTTTTTCATTGTTAACATTTTGAGCAATCCAAACGTAATTAAAGCCATGTCTACATAAATCATCTTTTATCTCATAGACCCAGTTTAATTTACAATTAGGCTTTTTAATATTGAGCTCTAGCAGTGCCACATAGCATGACTTCAATATACAATTATTTGTCTTTAACAACTTTAACCAATACTTCATGATCATTATTTTTCGTTGTACATGTAAACTATATCTACCAGTCTCAAAATACACCATGGAGCTATTGACTGTTTTCTTCACGTTTAGTAATCCTTTAAGGAATAAAAGATGTACAGCTTCAATCTTAGGTGCTGGGTGATGTCCCCATACTTCACAACAATAATTAAGTATACATGACACATATGTATCGAATAGTGATAATTTAGTTTCGGCATTAAGCATATAATTTTTAATTCTACTTTTGAGAAGATAATAAGCTTTCCTTCCCTGCGATGCTAATGTATTGTGTGCCACAGTAAATCTTCCATTATAATTAAAAACTAATCCCAAATAACAAAAAGTATCAACTACATCTATATCCTTCCCTTGAAAAGTCCAATGTTCGGTAGGCGTCAAACGCTTGTTCTTTCTAAAAACAACAATTTTGGTTTTATTTATGTTAACTGTTAGATTCCATTTATCGGAATAGGTTTGCAGACAATCTAACATATTTTGGAGATCATTAGCATCTTCAGTGAATAAAACTGTATCATCAGCATACATAAGAATAAATAAATTTAAAAGTTGCAATTGGTAGCTATGACAATTAGAGTTAATTAGTGCATTCTCCATATCATTAACGAAGAGCGAATATAGTATCGGCGATAAAGATTCCCCTTGTAAAAGTCCGACATGCAAGTCGAACATAGCAGATAATTTCCCACTTAATTTAGTACAGGATTTGACATTATCATAAATTGACTTAATTACATTTAACAACCTACCTCTAATTCCACTTCTCCACAATTTAAGCCAGAGTTTATCGTGACAAACACTGTCAAATGCTTTACTATAATCGACAAATACGCAGTACAATTTTTTATTCTGTTGTAAAGTATTTGTGATTAAACTATGTAATGCAAATATTGCATCACGTGTACCAAAACCAGGCTTAAACCCAAATTGCACATCTGTAACGACATGTTCAGATTCGCTCCATACTATTATGTACATGAAGACACTGTTTACCTATCATCTTTTGGGATTTTTATACAAAAGACAAATACCATAAATAAATCTCTATCGACTACGGCACACGCCGTATGGATTACCCACGCAATTAAAATTGAAATATAATCGGGGAATATAGCGACCACGCTTTACGAAAATCAATTTTGTTATTTAATCAATGGGATTTACAATATGATGATTTAAAAGATACATTTTAAATCTAAAATAAATGAAAATAAATATTCAATTCTGCTGTCTGTATAAGAGCGCGCTAAAGCATTTTCTTCTTTGTCATGTTAATCTATTTTCGGTATTGTAGGAACAATGAAGTTGAAATGTCTTTATACAATTACTGAGAATCCTGTGGCGTTAATTATCCCATTAGACACACCACATGGAGTGTGCTCGACAATTACTGCCAGACTTTGTATATTATGGTATAATGTATGTGTTATTGTGATGTGTATTTCATAGTTTTCTTATAATTCTCATAATAACAGAAAGTACATTAATATTTATCATTTCCCTGTTCAGATTGTTATAACTTTTTATTTGGCCGACACAAACATGTTCCTGTACCTCTTTATTTTCTGTCATAAATTTCTGTTTCTGATGGTGTCGTTGTTATGCAGATGAAAGTGTTGTTTCAGTATATATACTGATTATAAATGACACTGTCACCGTTCGCTATACAATGATACATTTCTGGTTTAAATGTCACTGTTGTATCTGTCACCGTTCGCTATACAATGCTTAATTTCTGGTATAAATGACACTGTCACCGTTCGCTATACAATGCTATATTTCTGGTATAAATGACACTGTTGTATCTGTCACCGTTCGCTATACAATGCTATATTTCTGGTATAAATGACACTCTTGTATCTGCCCCTGTTCGCTACACAATGCTTTATTTCTGGTATAAATGATACTGTTGTATCTGTCACCGTTCGCTATACAATACTATATTTCTGGTATAAATGACACTGTCACCGTTCGCTATACAATGCTATATTTCTGGTATAAATGGCACTGTCACCGTTCGCTATACAATGCTATATTTCTGGTATAAATGGCACTGTCACCGTTCGCTATACAATGCTATATTTCTGGTATAAATGACACTGCTGTACCTGCCCCTGTTCGCTACACAATGCTATATTTCTGGTATAAATGACACTGTTGTATCTGTCACCGTTCGCTATACAATGCTATATTTCTGGTATAAATGACACTGTTGTATCTGTCACCGTTCGCTATACAATGCTATATTTCTGGTATAAATGACACTGCTGTATCTGCCCCTGTTCGCTATACAATGCTATATTTCTGGTATAAATGACACTGTTGTATCTGTCACCGTTCGCTATACAATGCTATATTTCTGGTATAAATGACACTGCTGTATCTGCCCCTGTTCGCTATACAATGCTATATTTCTGGTATAAATGACACTGTTGTATCTGTCACCGTTCGCTATACAATGCTATATTTCTGGTATAAATGACACTGCTGTATCTGTCACCGTTTGCTATACAATGCTATATTTCTGGTATAAATGACACTGTTGTATCTGTCACCGTTCGCTATACAATGCTATATTTCTGGTATAAATGACACTGCTGTATCTGCCCCTGTTCGCTATACAATGCTATATTTCTGGTATAAATGACACTGTTGTATCTGTCACCGTTCGCTATACAATGCTATATTTCTGGTATAAATGACACTGCTGTATCTGCCCCTGTTCGCTATACAATGCTATATTTCTGGTATAAATGACACTGTTGTATCTGTAACCGTTCGCTATACAATGTTATATTTCTGGTATAAATGTCACTGTCACCGTTCGCTATACAATGCTATATTTCTGGTATAAATGACTGTTGTATCTGTCACCGTTCGCTATACAATGCTATATTTCTGGTATAAATGACTGTTTTATCTGTCACCGTTCGCTATACAATGCTATATTTCTGGTATAAATGACTGTTGTATCTGTCACCGTTCGCTATACAATGCTATATTTCTGGTATAAATGTCACTGTCAACGTTTGCTATACAATGCTATATTTCTGGTATAAATGACATTGTTGTATCTGTCACCGTTCGCTATACAATGCTATATTTCTGGTATAAATGACACTGTCACCGTTCGCTATACAATACTATATTTCTGGTATAAATGACACTGTCACCGTTCGCTATACAATGCTATATTTCTGGTATAAATGGCACTGTTGTATCTGTCACCGTTCGCTATACAATGCTATATTTCTGGTATAAATGTCACTGTCAACGTTTGCTATACAATGCTATATTTCTGGTATAAATGACATTGTTGTATCTGTCACCGTTCGCTATACAATGCTATATTTCTGGTATAAATGACACTGTCACCGTTTGCTATACAATGCTATATTTCTGGTATAAATGACATTGTTGTATCTGTCACCGTTCGCTATACAATGCTACATTTCTGGTATAAATGACACTGTCACCGTTCGCTATACAATGCTATATTTCTGGTATAAATGACACTGTCACCGTTTGCTATACAATGCTATATTTCTGGTATAAATGACATTGTTGTATCTGTCACCGTTCGCTATACAATGCTATATTTCTGGTATAAATGACACTGTCACCGTTTGCTATACAATGCTATATTTCTGGTATAAATGACACTGTCACCGTTCGCTATACAATGCTATATTTCTGGTATAAATGACACTGTCACTGTTCGCTATACAATGCTATATTTCTGGTATAAATGGCACTGTCACCGTTCGCTATACAATGCTATATTTCTGGTATAAATGACACTGTTGTATCTGTCACCGTTCGCTATACAATGCTATATTTCTGGTATAAATGACACTGTCACCGTTCGCTATACAATGCTATATTTCTGGTATAAATGACACCGTCACCGTTCGCTATACAATGCTATATTTCTGGTATAAATGACACTGTTGTATCTGTCACCGTTCGCTATACAATGCTATATTTCTGGTATAAATGACACTGTCACCGTTCGCTATACAATGCTATATTTCTGGTATAAATGACACCGTCACCGTTCGCTATACAATGCTATATTTCTGGTATAAATGACACTGTCACCGTTCGCTATACAATGCTATATTTCTGGTATAAATGACACCGTCACCGTTCGCTATACAATGCTATATTTCTGGTATAAATGACACCGTCACCGTTCGCTATACAATGCTATATTTCTGGTATAAATGACACTGTCACCGTTCGCTATACAATGCTATATTTCTGGTATAAATGACACCGTCACCGTTCGCTATACAATGCTATATTTCTGGTATAAATGACACTGTTGTATCGGCCCCTGTTCGCTATACAATGCTATATTTCTGGTATAAATGACATTGTTGTATCTGTCACCGTTCGCTATACAATGCTATATTTCTGGTATAAATGACACTGTCACCGTTCGCTATACTATACAAATATAGCATTTTAATGAGGTCGATACATGGTTATCTCAACCTAAGAAAAAATATTAACCGAGGACGTAGTCCGAGGTCAATATTTTTTCTTTGGTCGATATAACCATGTATCGACCGAATTTTAAATGCTATAATTGATTTATTATTTTTCTTGATTTTGTGAAAAAAAGCTGTATATCGGGCGATATAGACTTAAACGTTAGTTCAAAGTAATTGTCATTTGGTTTCTAGATATCAATTCCAAAAAGATAAATGAAAAGACCAATATGAATTAGACAACAATATTCAATATGAAATTAATTGCCGCTTCTATAGGCCAACAATGTTTATTTCTTAAAAGTTTCCTTTCCTGTTACGCATCTCAAGATAAAAAGTTGACAGTGCGTCATCCAATTATACAGGAGAATATACCTCGAAGTTTTCCTGCATGCTCCTGACTGTAAGGTATTGGCGAAAAAGCTTCACAGCTGTATTGGTAGCTCGCTTCGTGTTAACAGCGTCGGCATTTTCAAGAATATTGTTGATATCGTCTTCAGACAGATTGGGGAAAAGGTTGTCGTCTGCCATCTTTGATGTTTACACTCTATTCAGGTCGCTCAACGCTTGTATCAATAACGTACGTACAAAATGCTAAGCCCTCGTGTGATCTAGATGCTTTCTAAAAATAACCGTGCAATATCGTTTTTTTTCCGGAGACAGCGGTCAATATCGCTTTTTATAGGTGGTCGCGTGACCTCTTTTCAGCCAATCAAAAGTGGCAAAAAATCAAGAAAAATAATAAAATGCTATATTTCTGGTTTAAATGACACTTGTATTTGTCACCGTTCGCTATACAATGCTATATTTCTCCGTTCGCTATACAATGCTATATTTCTGTTATAAATGACACTGTTACCGTACGCTATACAATGCTATATTTCTGGTATAATTGACACTGCTGAAGGTAGCAGTGTACAATAAAAATGCCCAATTCTAAAAATAAGGCACATGTTTTAGATATGTAAACATAGCCAGTTAACCCTACATATTACCTATATATAAAGTATATATACATGTATTTGTAATCTATACCACATTTGCAATTTTAATACTGCTCTGAAGGATAAGTACACTTTTCACAAATATAATAATTTCAATATTTTTCTGAAACCTATTTGAAATTAAAAATCTCTATCCCAAAGACAGAATTAATCTTGTTTTGACATATGTTGTATATTATGTGTTTTCCGCAATCTTACCTTGATTGTGAGGCACCATTTTTCGCTGTAGGCAAAACTAAATTTCCGATGTAAACACACCTTCGGAAAATCCGATATTTAAAATACGGAACCAATTTATTTATTTTAGTTTTAACAAATGTAAAGCATAATGAATATACCAATTAAAGTGTATATTTATTTTTTGAATTTTTTTTATGCATATCATAATACAGGAGTTATTTGCTTAACATAAAAAAATCACCCATGGCCAGGCAGTCTTTCTGTGGTCTGCTACCTGTAGATGTTGCCGTTCGTTATGCAATGCTGTTTTTAGCTCGCCGGGACGAACTCCAGGGAAGCTATTCAATCGGAACACCTCGCCTCCGTTTGCGAACGTTGTTTCCAATCGGAACACCTCGCCTCCGTCTGCGAACGTAGTTTCGAAGAAAATGACGAGGGGTTCCGATTGATACATCCGCTACATTTGCTATTCAACGTCTGTTATAGATGTTTTATCAGTTGTCATTGTACTATATTTTACATAAATGACGCTGCTGTACACTGTATTTATGACCTTTTCTTTCTTAAGTGTTAGTCACAAGTTGTCTACGGAGTTTGGACATTTCACCCAATGAGTCTGAATTCAATGATTGTCTTTGAATCACAAACTGTCGTCTTACCTTGAATAAAATTGAATCTAAATAGTTTCGTTTTCCGACGTAACGTTTTACTCAATGGTAAATTTTCTAATACTATTTGTCAACGGACCGAAGAGATATTTAGATACAAAATTGTATTAATCCCATGGAATATAACTGGAGCGATGACCTGGCGCAATATAGCAAAATATTAGAGCATCTGGTGTTAAGATAGTTGCAGCCTCTCTTTATCCACCGTGACCATTGTTTAACCAGCCATGACCATTTATGTGTTACTATATTGTTACAGTAAGCATTGTCTCCGTCTATAGACACAGATCTGCTATTGCCTGTATTACCATTCCTAACAATATGGACGTATAGCCGCATCATTAATTCAAGTCGCATGCAGTATTCAATTTACAAAATATTGGCGCCGAAAGTATGATAGTAAGATTGTATTTCAAACGAATATGTACCTAGACAGAAAATCCTCCACGGAAATGTGTAAGTTGTAGTCTTCTAGGAAATTAATTCGCCAAATAACTGTAAAACTATGGCGCTTATGGTTATTTTCTGATGACCTGGCCTTGAATTATTATCGTGACGTAATAAGGACTTATACTAGTAAGGTATTTTTTAGCAGTAGCTGTACTTACAGTGATGGTTAGTTGAGGTTTGAGGATAAATGTAGAATTGCGTTTTATGCTTAATTGGTTTGTTCCCCTATGTAATACTGCCATGTCATAATACCGTAAGACCATACCTTTTTGACATCATATATAATTGGCGCTTTTATGACGTCACATGATTGTCTTGGTATTGAAAACGTACCGTTTGAGTCAAAATTAGCCTAAATTAAGAATTTTTGCTGATTTTATTATAAATACGAGTTACTAGCATTAATAACAATGATTTTACGCTCGTGGTTACTATATATGTCACATGGGTTTTAATTCGTTAAATACTTCAACGTGTCACCTCTCTGAAGACTTGTGGATTATCAACTCATTTAATTAATTCAGTATTACACTGATATTACAATAATCTTTATTCCACAAAAATCATCATAACATGACGGCTTAAATGTTTTGACATCACCTATTTATCCTGACGTCCTAATATCACAAAGTACAACGTGGCCAATGTACGGTACGAGCGCACTTTCATAGTCCAAAACTGGTCTATTGCTGTTATGAGAACATAACATCCTGTTTTCCACCATGATTTGAGAGATTGGTTCGTACTTCTTCACGCCATGGTCTTTCTCTTAAAAATATTATCTATGTTTTCAAACATTTATTTCTCTTAAATATATACGCATTAAAGAAGATAATTTCGTTATTTGAGGATTTGGAACGGTGTTTCATGAACTTCTTCTGTGTCAACTGTACTCGTTACCTTCCCATTTATCATTATTTCCCCCGTACACGCCAAGCCAGTCATTTCGTATATGATCCATCTATCTCCATCCGACTGCTCTATTAAACCCGGGGTTTAACTAGGGAATGTTACATCATTCAAATAGCTGTAGACATTAATTGGACAAAGTCAAACAACGTGAATAAAAAAATCATCGCTAATACGGGGAACATGAAACTGCACGTCCAGAAAGCCAAACACAATTCACTTTGATATGTCAGCTTAGAAAGGGCGCAGAGTAATACAGAGTATGTATGGGAAATACTGGTTGATTTTGCGGGCAGGTATGATTTTCGGTTTTACTAGTACGTGCACGATCGCAAAAATAAATCGCAAAAACTCAGTTATTTTTTTAATATAATTCAAAATGAATACATCTGATACCGAAACCTCATAAAACAGTTTAATTAACACAGTTATTGGAAGCAAGTTGCAGAACTATACTGTACATTTGATTGTGTACTCTAAAATTGGTTTATCCTCATTTCGCAGTATGACTTTTAAAGATTGTAATCTTTAACCAAAAGTGCAACTTTGACGCCCCAAACAGCCATAAGCTTATTTAAATGAACGCTGTGCTCCCTCGTTACTGAATTATATACCATACTACAGAGGGAAATGAAATATTGTTCTAAGAGAGACATTTTTATATCATTTGTTATCAAAACAGGTTTCTATTTTAATAGACACAACTTCACGAACATTTCTTATCAACATCTAAAATAGGCAGTTTTAATTAAAGTAAAATATTTTTATAGACTTGAACATTATCTTTTCATCTTATTCAAAAATTACTACCATGTACTCCAAAGTATCAAGAACATATTCTGTAAGAAAAAACACATTTTCTCATTTTAATGACATAGCCATAAGTTCTGAAAATGTTGGGGTTATAATTATCTAAATTATTGGAATTGTCAAAAAACATTAAAATTTATCCAAATATCTTTAAATCAATTCCAGTAGAATTTTACAACCTGAAATATTAGAATATTATTAAAGAATGATAGATAAAAATGATAACAAAAACAATTAATTGAATCAATAGTTTATCGCCGAGGTGGACTTAAAAGAACGTGCTGAAAATTCAGAATTATACAACTGTGAACGATATACAGTATTACCATAGCACATGGATTTTGGGTCTGACACATTTGTCTCATCAAAATCATTTGTCAAAGTTAATATGTAATGAACTAACAAAATGCTGTAGTGATTTAACAAAACTAAAAACAACAAATGCAAAGAATATTACAATATTATTTTAGTAATAGACAGGGAATACTGAATATCATACAGATACGAGGGTTGATTGATAAGTTGTGAATCTCATATTGAAGGATTTGAATTTTGCCGGACATATTGTATTTTTTTTCAACATAATCCCCTTCAGTATCTATACACTTTTGCCAGCGGTGTTTAAGGGTCTCAATGCCACTTTTATAGAACTCCTTTTTTAGCTGTTCAGAAAGTCATCCACTCCATTATGACGCTATCATCGGACTGAAAGTGAGAGCATGAAATAGCTATAAGTTTTGGAAATAGATGAAAGTCTGATGGAGCGAGATCAGGTTAACAAGGCGGAATCTCAATCAATTCAAAGCCACGATTGTGAATGGCAGTTATGGCAATGACAGACTTGTGAACAGGGGCATTGTCCTGATGGAATAACACACCGTTAGTGAGCTTTCCGCGACGCTTAAGTTTAATATAGTACGTGTCATTGATTGCTTGTCCTTTTGGAGATAACCTATCAGCAGAATACCATCTGCATCCAAGAAAACCGAGGCCATAACCTTCCCAGCTTATCGAACAGTCTTTGCCTTCTTTGGCGAGGGAGAGCCAGTGTGCTTTCATTGTTTCGATTGTTGTTTGGCCTCTGGGGTAAAATGATGGACCCATGTTTCATCCATAGTGACGAATCTCTGAAGAAAGTTGGCAGGATCTTCCTCAAAAAGGTACAGATTAGCACGTGATAATGTAGCCTAGGTGTGCTTCTGATCAACTGTCAGAAGTCTTGGTACCTATCGGGCCGAAAGCTTTCTCATTGCAAGGTCCTCGGTCAGAATGAAATGTACTATTTTCTGTGAAATGCGCAACTCTACTGGCTATATATCTTTCTGTGACTGCCAGGCCTTCCAAGACGGGGTCATCCTCAAAGCTCTGTCGGCCGCGCTTGAATTCCGCCACCCACCTTTTCACTGTAGCATATGAAGGGACATCTTTTCCTAGTGTTGCTACCATATTATTATGGATATCCTTAGATGTTAAACCTTTTTTTTTTTGCAAATATTGGATCATTGCTCTTTCACCGATTTTGTCCATTTGCAAAAGCCTCTTGTCTTGTTTACTTTAGTGTGCTACCTCGTCGATATAAACTGACCAAATGAGACCAAAACAATGAAAAGTTGGTAAATACTCAATTATGGAAGAACATTTTCATCAACCGTATAATTTAATCAATTTTGGAGACTGGATAAGTTTAAATTGGATTGATAATAGTCTGTATATGCTGAACCGGTGCCATGATCCATAAGAATTAAGATGTGACATCCAGGGTCATGGCAAATCTTGGGGATTTACATGTAAGTCTACCAGCAGTACTTACCATCCAGTTATTGACAACGTGTTGAAATCGTAAAACATAGCATTCTTGTCTTGGTTGCATTGATCATATCTTCCCTGTGGCCGACTCTCGCGTGATAGTACGTAAAATTTCAAAGCGACATCTTGTGTCGTGTAAATAAATAACGAGATAATAACAGACAGACTTCTATTAGATATTCGATAGGGAGTTCTGTAAAGTTAAAGAAAAAAACAACCAATCAAAATAATTTGTTAGTGACTGATAAAAAGAGTTTTAAAACATACAGCAAATGGAAAAACTTGAAAAAAACAACCACAAGCAACACAAAACATTGATGTAATGTACTAATTAGTTCCTAACACGATCAACAATTTGATCACCAAATAAGTTACCTTTATTAGTCAATATAGGAAGAGGAAAACATGCAGCGACTGTGGCCATTATCCTTCGATCGAGACAATTTAAATGTGTCTTAAATATGGAAACGACATTAAAAGGAAATAGGTATTAAAAGCATTGCGTCAACGCGTAAGGAGATAGAATCGACACCTGGATTGACACCGGGAGATACCTCGTCCATCATCACACTACTGCTACTGATATCGGCCTACTTCGGGCGTCAACTATTACTATAGTTAGGCCATTCCGTCTAATGTGAGTACATCTGTGTATATTCCATATGGTGACGCATGCTCAACCGAAGTCTCTTTGCTATAGTCGGACAAAGTGGTTGAGTAAAGTCGACTAGACATGCGCATTGTAACTTCTTGTTTCTCTACACATGCGCATTACATGCAACAAAAGTGAGTTCGCTTCTACAACAGTTAGATTATAGTCACTATAGTAGACGTTTGAAGGATGCCTTTCTAGTAGAGTAAATAACAACAATTCCGTTATGAAGACCACCATGCATATTCTCTGGCGTAGGTTGACGTAACTCCGGTCGATTAGCCTGTTTATGTAAGTCACTGCAATGCAAAATGCAACTTTAATGGAAATTTATCCCGAAAGTTTATTTTAGTTTTCACAATGTCCTTAAAGTAGAGGGAACCCAAACAATCTCTCACGTCTAAAGATACCTCTACATTGCTTTAAATGATCAGTCTGTGGTACTAAACAGACTGACCATACTCCTCGAACCTGCAATTGACACTTGATGTTTAACTGTATTTTACTTTCATTTTTTTTTAAATTCTATTGCGCCTGCGCATTTAGTCACTGATGCACTGCCTGTACATTATGCAGCAAGGTTTTCAGGATTAAAACATTATTTGTGCTTTAGTTTTCCGTGGTTTAAGCAACACAGCTTGCCAATAAATGGATTGCTATTACACCTGCCAGTGTCACGTGACAAATATCGCACTTGACTACAATTTGAACTCTATATCGGAAGAAGCGATGTCAACATTTAACATGTAAGATTTTTGCTTTTATGCTATAAATCGATCAGAGAAGATAGCGATATCCACTCTGTGCCGCCACAAGTGTCATCGTGAACTGTTAAGCACGTGCCTGCACGTGATATATGTCAGTGCTATCTAGGGTATTGTAAACACTCACAAGCATTCCTGAAACCTTCTTTAATAGCTCTTCAAATAAATTTACGATCTAATATGTATAAAAAAGTGTATGTTTTATTTCCAAGTTTCTTTCTTCCACTTCAGAACATACGGTTGGACAGGGCTGTCTGTACTTTTATCGATAGACCCAGAGGGACACTGCCTACCTTCATATCAAACTGGTTTTTACGTCGTTACAATTCATTTTATAATTTCAATAATATTCTCATGAGTCAGAACAACAAGGAAATTGTCTTTATATTACATATGGTGTATGCTCGTTACAAACATATTAAACTTTATATCATCTTAACAGTTTTAGTTTCCACTGTCATTATTCGATTATTGAGATTGGGTATACGCATGCTCTTTCAGAGCGCACCTGTTAGATGATGGCTGTACCGCTGTTATATCGCCTTACACTCCCTGAAGCAATAAACGGTTTTTTCAGATTGCTTTATTATAGAGATAGCAAACTTTTAACTTTGACGACAATAAATCGTGCCGGTAATAGATCTCAATCAGCAAACTACATAGATCAAATTTATTTCTTTTAATTTTCAATTTTCTCTTCCTCCATGTTATAGTAATTGTCACAAATTCAAATAATACATTATATGACGTGTTTCAAGCACTGAAGTACAAAGAAATGAAACAGCTATTTAAAAATAGATAAGACAATATATGACGATGAAAAGGAAATGCTTACTGTGCGATATTGCCTATCCACCTAGTTTTAAATCAGAAGTAGTAGTTCAAAACATTGAAGATCTGTATAAAAAAAGAAATCATGTAACAAAAAAATAAAGGAATTTATGACCCTGTATACCCCATACTTGCTAACGTCAATAATATGCAACTCAACAACAGATAATGCATGTAATTGGTTTTTGAATTCTATTTCATGAGATGGTACTTAGAATAAATACCCAAACATTTATTGTAACATATCAATTGTCTTTTATCGGTACACACCTTGACTGAAACTGCCATTTAATTTTATGAAGGAATCGTACAGGATTCAACGAACTTATCTTGTATACAGCGCGAAATCTATATATGTAATGCTGATGCGGTATAAAATGATAATTTCAACAACTTCTGCAACTTATATAATACATTATATTGTTGGTTATCAGGTGTAATGACTTGCACTCATCAAAATCGTGTATAGAAATTGATCAGTTTCCTGCCGTATCTGCGCACTCGTGCAATCTAGATCTGTTCATACATCCTGTGGGCCTTAGTAGAAGTGGGGGAACACGTGGAATACGTAACAAACAAGAACCATTATGCTACATTTCTGATATATTGTTAAAGCGCTCAAGAGACGGCATTTTCAAATAATCTAGTTTTATGGACAAGCTGCAATTGACATATTGTACAATGGTCTGACTTGTAGAGCGATACCAGGACATGACTATTTCAAAAATAAATAAAACTTTTGGATTTTATTTCTAACTGGACTTCCCTCATCTGTGACGACATCATATATTATGGCATTCTATGTAGTCATTTTTAATCCATTGGCAACTTTCATGATGGATCAAGTCTGTTAAATAAGAGCCATCACCTCTGACCCTGTGGACATGTGTTATAGGTCTGTTTTAGGGTTTTGTAAGTATTTTTTGGCAGGATCAGCTTACAACAAAGCTGTACGATAAGATTGATGATTCCAGTTTCCCAATTGTTAATTTTCAATATCCAGTCATTTTTTTGTTTGTTTTTCTTTTATGAGGTGAATAATATTTCAGATTGTTCAACTAAAGCTAGAAGCAATATTATAAAGGAGTCGGGGGACGTCATGATATCAGAATAACAGTTTGTAATAATGTGATATTGTGGACAAGAGTTCAATAAATTTACCTTTTAACGACAATATTACTTTCAATAGTCTTTGCGAGTCAACCTATTGCAACACACTGGCGTCAGTGTCTGAACATGAACCAGGCTAACATAAGTATCAGTGAATGTAAATGGGATTTTGTGAAGTAATTAAAATGATTTTGAATATTATGCATTTTTTCACTTTTGGATTTAAAACCATAATAAATTTACTTGGTCGACTTTGTTAGCTAATATTATGACTTCTGATTGTGCCCGACAGCTTATTTGTACGATCGTCAACATCACTTTGCACAGTAGTACATTCATTCTGTCTATTTAAATACCACGACAAATTAAGATTAAGTTTTTGCTGGATAGAACGTAATGTCGACCGATTAATTCAGCTGTGCCCTTTTTCAGCGTCTTGATTATGACTCATGCTTTGTAATTAATTGACATCCAGATTTCTTCCGGGGAAGATTGGGTCCCTTCCATATCTCCTTAACCCCATTGACGTCATTACAATCTTGTAAAGCTTAATTGCACCACGTAATAAGATAAAATCATTAATTATCCATTTTAATACATTGCACTTCAATTAATTAGGTTTCAATGGTACCGGCTTGGTATAAACATTGATATTTTTGGCAGAAATATTTGTGAGCCAATATTGTCGAATACCTCAACAAAGTGATTATCTTTCCACGTGATGTGGGTTTACAACATTATACATTACTCCAAGAATTGTAGCTTATTTTTATACATGTGATAAATAGTTTTGTATTGAAAGCTAAATAATGAACGCTTGGGGAATATAATTGCGATTTCAGATAAGATTTCTTTCGGTCTGACATACAGCTTCCCATTCCTTCCCAAAATACATCCAGCTGACACCTACCTGTTAATAAGGCCATAACTGGTCACCAGTCAATGTGGATCTTTCCCCGATACATATCATTCACTGATACTCAATGAAGTTATTCAAGCATCATCAAAGTATCTTTGAGTCATTTCAACAGTTCTATGTTGTAAAGGTTACGATTCGACATGGGTGCCATTTTTTTCGATGTACACGTGTTAAATACGCATGACCTTGAGGTAAAATACGGTCTGTTTACTGTTAACTCCAAATTAATGGAAAAGTGATTAATTCTCATTACAGCGATAACACAAATGTATTGTGGGATATACACAATACAAATTACCCAATTAATAAGAGGAGGAAACTAGTTTTGTAATACAGGTTGATCTAATTGAAAATAATTGTATTTAAACTGATAAGATAAATAAGAAGTCGACTTTTGTACACCAATTAAAGACTGTGGTTCTAGTGATATACACGTGACACGGCGTTACGGAAGTACCTAAATAAATCGGCGTGTCGACCAATGAGTAATAATGTTTTGTCTAATTTGGAATCACTTAACTTAGTTTAATATTCATGATTGTATTTTTGTGGTTTAATGAATCTGTAATTACACTTAAATTAATGGCCCTATGTGAATTGTAAATGTTCGTCGTACTGTCTAATCAGTGTAAGTAGGGTCCCATCGGAAATGTTTGATTTTACAACAGATTCGGATGTATGTCTCCCGGCTGTTTAGCCGACGAGGTTGTTTGTCACTTCAATCTTGTCTTGTTTTGTACGTGTTCTTTTTCCCAAGGTGTTATTTGCGGATGTCTTGTGGACAAGAGAGACGAGGTCCTGGAATGGCCTTGTGACGCATTTAGACTCGTGATCTATGGACAAATCTTTACGGTGGTAAATGTGACTATTTTTCTCGGTCTTTTTTAATCTCCTCAATTCTTAAATTTCAAGAGTATAACAAGCCTTCAATAATTATCTATATAGACTTGTTTTGTTTTTGATATTCAATTCAAGTTCGTATTTAGAAAACGTGGAAAATTGTGGAAATAAAATTATCAAACTACAAAACTGTGTCTTCGAAAACCAATCCAAACGCAATAAAATACTTATAATTAAGTACACAAGTATTATCAAATTATGACAAATGCTTCGAACTGTATTCATCAGCATCAAAATGGCGTGAAACATCCGTTGATGCTTATTTACAATAAATCACCTTAGTGTTACAAGGCCTAAATGTTCCGTGTATATGATAAAGAAGAAAGATGAAGAAACACTCACTGAAACATCAAGATCATATTAAATGTTTTGTCCTTCAGGCAAAGGGAAGCCCGAACATATCAAAAGATAACGTTTGCCATAGGCCTAGTTGTTGGCAATGACATAAAAAAAAATCGGGAGTATATATCTGTATGATATAAGTTATATAACACAACCAAAATGATATTTGAACATCATATTGATTGTGTTATATAACTTATATCATATTTACATTACCAACCTGACGAAATGATATAAGAAATGGATCGATACATTCGTTAATCTGGATTGTTGTCGCTTAAAAAACAACAAAAAAGATAATAAATTATAAATTAGACAAAGGCATTATTCTGTGATCATTAACTACGGAATTGCCAATTTCGGTTTACCTACATGATTTGAATTAGTAATGCCAAAAACATGCAAAAATGTGGAAATTATGGAAATTAGGTATTAGTTTTTTGAAGAAATTTGATTTTCCATTTCATTCTTATGGCATTCTATTGTTTATTGATAGGCTACTTTACTTAACTTTACAATATTGATTTTTATAAGGACAGTCCTGTAATAAGCTCGCATAACGTGTGTCCAATCCGGTGAAATGAACCAATTAATCTTGTTATGCGTGTTCACTAAAAAATTGATAAAGGCTGAGAAGTATCTAGCTTCCTGGTTATTCGTCAAGGTTGAATATTCTCATGACATATAATTTCAGTTGAATCACTAGCATTAAGATTTGAAATTGTTCAGAGATAAAAAGTTTGTACACATAAAACCCATTGAATGTCACAATTACTAAACAAAAACAATTTGAAATATCAATACTTTTACAATTATAATTGAAATGTTAAAACTAATTACTAATAGACTAAAAAAACAATTGATCAAAAGATGAAGGTGATTAGCCATTAACAAACACATATAATAAAACACACGAAGAGATTTATCGGAAACGAAACAAAATTCAAGAAGTGTGCGTGATTTTCTAATGATCCCGCAGCAGTCATATCGGGACGGTTGCCAAGAGGAAACAAACCACTAGTCATATCGGGACGGTTGTCAAGGGAATACATACAACCAGTCATATTGGGACGGTTGTCAAGGGAATACAAACAGCCAGTCATATTGGGACGGTTGTCAAGGGAATACAAACAACCAGTCTTATGGGGAAGGTTGTCAGTGGGATACAAACAGCCAGTCATATCGGGACGGTTGCCAAGAGGAAACAAACCACTAGTCATATCGGGACGGTTGTCAAGGGAATACATACAACCAGTCATATTGGGACGGTTGTCAAGGGAATACAAACAGCCAGTCATATTGGGACGGTTGTCAAGGGAATACAAACAACCAGTCATATTGGGACGGTTGTCAAGGGAATACAGACAGCCAGTCATACGTTGGCGGTTGTCAAAGGAATACAAACAGCCAGTCATACCTTGGCGGTTGTTAAGGGAATACAAACAAACAGATATATTGGGCGGTTGTCGAGGTGATACCAACAGAGCTAAGGAAAGAAACGGGAAACGATACTGGGAAGAAAGGAAAAACACAAAGACCATAAGCAGTGCGAAACGGAGCAGACTATATGTTTTAGAATTCACAGAAGAAAGTCTTCGATTTTACATCTCAGTCCTATTTTGGTTCATTTATAAAAAAAAAAAAAGATAAATCATCAAGCATCTTTATTCAATTTAGAATCTGTACCGTATGGGTCCCGATGCGTGCCGTTATCTTTGACTACTGTATGGTTCCTGGTGCGTGCCGTTATCTTTGACTCTACTGTATGGGTCCTGGTGCGTGCCGTTATCTTTGCCTCTACTGTATGGGTCCTGGTGCGTGCCGTTATCTTTGACTCTACTGTATGGGTCCTGGTGCGTGCCATTATCTTTGACTCTACTGTATGGGTCCTGGTGCGTGCCGGTATCTTTGACTCTACTGTATGGGTCCTGGTGCGTGCCGTTATCTTTGACTCTACTGTATGGGTCCTGGTGCGTGCCGTTATCTTTGACTACTGTATGGGTCCTGGTGCGTGCCGTTATCTTTGGCTCTACTGTATGGGTCCTGGTGCGTGCCGTTATCTTTGGTACTACTGTATGGGTCCTGGTGCGTGCCGGTTATCTTTGACTACTGTATGGGTCCTGGTGAGTGCCATGTAGGCTTTGACTCTTCTATGTAGGGTTGTCAAGGGAATACAAAATCTTGGTTTACTGTTGGGTCAGGGAGCAGCCATGTTGATACGTAGGGGTCTAAGGAATACAACCTTATCTACCGTTGGTTCCTAGGTGATCCACAAATAGATATGTTGGGCGGTTGCGGTGATACCAAGTAGAAAGAACGGGACCGTGGGCGTAAACGACAAGACCATAGGCCTGGGAACGGGCATACTATTGTTTGTTCACGAAAGTTCGATTTTACTTCCATTTTGGTTCATTTAAAAAAAAAATGATAATCTCAAGCATCTTTATCAGTTAGAATCTGCCGTATGGCCGATGCGTGCCGTTACTGTTGGCACTGTATGGTTATCTTGGTCGTGGTTCTTGACTGTTGGGTCCTGGTTGCTGCTTTATCTTTCTGCTACTGGGTCCGGTGGTGCGTTATCTTTGATCTTATGGGCTGGTCGTGCCATTTTTGCCTCCTGAGGTACTGGATGGTCCTGGTACGTGCCGGTATCTTTGACTTACTGTATGGGTCCTGGTGCGTGCCGTTATCTTTGACTACTGTATGGGTCCTGGTGCGTGCCGTTATCTTTGACTTACTGTATGGGTCCTGGTGCGTGCCGTTATCTTTGACTACTGTATGGGTCCCTGGTGCGTGCCGTTATCTTTGACTACTGTATGGGTCCTGGTGCGTGCCGTTATCTTTGACTACTGTATGGGTCCTGGTGCGTACCGTTATCTTTGACTACTTTATGGGTCCTGGTGCATGCCGTTATCTTTGACTACTGTATGGGTCCTGGTGCGTGCCGTTATCTTTGACTACTGTATGGGTCCTGGTGCGTGCCGTTATCTTTGACTACTGTATGGGTCCTGGTGCGTGCCGTTATCTTTGACTACTGTATGGGTCCTGGTGCGTGCCGTTATCTTTGACTCTACTGTATGGGTCCTGGTGCGTGCCGTTATCTTTGACTACTGTATGGGTCCTGGTGCGTGCCGTTATCTTTGACTACTGTATGGGTCCTGGTGCGTGCCGTTATCTTTGACTACTGTATGGGTCCTGGTGCGTGCCGTTATCTTTGACTACTGTATGGGTCCTGGTGCATTGACTACTGTATGGGTCCTGGTGCGTGCCGTTATCTTTGACTACTGTATGGGTCCTGGTGCGTGCCGTTATCTTTGACTACTGTATGGGTCCTGGTGCGTGCCGTTATCTTTGACTACTGTATGGGTCCTGGTGCGTGCCGTTATCTTTGACTCTACTGTATGGGTCCTGGTGCGTGCCGTTATCTTTGACTACTGTATGGGTCCTGGTGCGTGCCGTTATCTTTGACTACTGTATGGGTCCTGGTGCGTGCCGTTATCTTTGACTACTGTATGGGTCCTGGTGCGTGCCGTTATCTTTGACTACTGTATGGGTCCTGGTGCGTGCCGTTATCTTTGCTCTACTGTATGGGTCCTGGTGCGTGCCGTTATCTTTGACTACTGTATGGGTCCTGGTGCGTGCCGTTATCTTTGACTACTGTATGGGTCCTGGTGCGTGCCGTTATCTTGACTACTGTATGGGTCCTGGTGCGTGCCGTTATCTTTGACTACTGTATGGGTCCTGGTGCGTGCCGTTATCTTTGACTACTGTATGGTTCCTGGTGCGTGCCGTATCTTGACTCTACTGTATGGGTCCTGGTGCGTGCCGTTATCTTTGGCTCTACTGTATGGTTCCTGGTGCGTGCCGTTATCTTTGACTACTGTATGGGTCCTGGTGCGTGCCGTTATCTTTGGCTCTACTGTATGGGTCCTGGTGCGTGCCGTTATCTTTGACTCTACTGTATGGGTCCTGGTGCGTGCCGTTATCTTTGACTCTACTGTATGGGTCCTGGTGCGTGCCGTTATCTTTGGCTCTACTGTATGGTTCCTGGTGCGTGCCGTTATCTTTGACTACTGTATGGGTCCTGGTGCGTGCCATTATCTTTGACTACTGTATGGGTCCTGGTGCGTGCCGTTATCTTTGGCTCTACTGTATGTTTCCTGGTGCATGCCGTTATCTTTGACTCTACTGTATGGGTCCTGGTGCGTACCGTTATCTTTGACTACTGTATGGGTCCTGGTGCGTGCCGTTATCTTTGACTACTGTATGGGTCCTGGTGCGTGCCGTTATCTTTGGCTCTACTGTATGTTTCCTGGTGCATGCCGTTATCTTTGACTCTACTGTATGGGTCCTGGTGCGTACCGTTATCTTTGACTCTACTGTATGGGTCCTGGTGCGTGCCGTTATCTTTGACTACTGTATGGGTCCTGGTGCGTGCCGTTATCTTTGACTACTTTATGGGTCCTGGTGCATGCCATTATCTTTGACTCTACTGTATGGGTCCTGGTGCGTGCCGTTATCTTTGACTACTGTATGGGTCCTGGTGCGTGCCATTATCTTTGACTTTACTGTATGGGTCCTGGTGCGTACCGTTACGTGCCATTATCTTGACTCTACTGTATGGTCCTGGTGCGTGCCGTTATCTTTGACTACTGTATGGGTCCTGGTGCGTGGCCGTTGATCTTTGACTTACTTGTATGGGTCCTGGTGCGTGCCATTATCTTTGACTACTGTATGGGTCCTGGTGCGTGCCGTTATCTTTGACTACTGTATGGTCCTGGTGCGTGCATTTATCTTTGACTTACTGTATGGGTCCTGGTGCGTCCGTTATCTTTGACTACTGTATGGGTCCTGGTGCGTGCCGTTATCTTTGACTCTACTGTAATGGGTCCTGGTGCGTGCCATTATCTTTGACTACTGGATGGTTCCTGGTGCGTGCCGTTATCTTTGACTACTTGTATCGGTCCTGGTGGCGTGCCGTTATCGTTGACTACTGTATGGGGTCCTGCCCTGGTGCGTGGCCTTTATCTTTGACTACTGTATGGGTCCTGGTGCATGCCGTTATCTTTGACTCTACTGTATGGGTCCTGGTGCGTGCCGTTATCTTTGACTACTGTATGGGTCCTGGTGCGTGCCGTTATCTTTGACTCTACTGTATGGGTCCTGGTGCGTGCCGTTATCTTTGACTACTGTATGGGTCCTGGTGCGTGCCGTTATCTTTGACTACTGTATGGGTCCTGGTGCGTGCCATTATCTTTGACTTTACTGTATGGGTCCTGGTGCGTACCGTTATCTTTGACTACTGTATGGGTCCTGGTGCGTGCCATTATCTTTGACTACTGTATGGGTCCTGGTGCGTGCCATTATCTTTGACTCTACTGTATGGTTCCTGGTGCGTGCCGTTATCTTTGACTACTGTATGGGTCCTGGTGCGTGCCGTTATCTTTGGCTCTACTGTATGGGTCCTGGTGCGTGCCATTATCTTTGACTACTGTTTGGGTCCTGGTGCGTGCCGTTATCTTTGACTCTACTGTATCGGTCCTGGTGGGTGCCGTTATCTTTGACTACTGTATGGGTCCTGGTGCGTGCCGTTATCTTTGACTACTGTATGGGTCCTGGTGCGTGCCGTTATCTTTGGACTCTACTGTATGGGTCCTGGTGCGTGCCGTTATCTTTGACTCTACTGTATGGGTCCTGGTGCGTGCCGTTATCTTTGACTACTGTATGGGTCCTGGTGCGTGCCGTTATCTTTGACTACTGTATGGGTCCTGGTGCGTGCCGTTATCTTTGACTACTGTATGGGTCCTGGTGCGTGCCGTTATCTTTGACTACTGTATGGGTCCTGGTGCGTGCCGTTATCTTTGACTACTGTATGGGTCCTGGTGCGTGCCGTTATCTTTGACTCTACTGTATGGGTCCTGGTGCGTGCCGTTATCTTTGACTCTACTGTATGGGTCCTGGTGCGTGCCGTTATCTTTGACTACTGTATGGGTCCTGGTGCGTGCCATTATCTTTGACTCTACTGTATGGGTCCTGGTGCGTCTTGACTACTGTATGGGTCCTGGTGCGTGCCGTTATCTTTGACTACTGTATGGGTCCTGGTGCGTGCCGTTATCTTTGACTACTGTATGGGTCCTGGTGCGTGCCGTTATCTTTGACTCTACTGTATGGGTCCTGGTGCGTGCCGTTATCTTTGGCTCTACTGTATGGGTCCTGGTGCGTGCCGTTATCTTTGACTCTACTGTATGGGTCCTGGTGCGTGCCATTATCTTTGACTCTACTGTATGGGTCCTGGTGCGTACCGTTATCTTTGACTACTGTATGGGTCCTGGTGCGTACCGTTATCTTTGACTACTGTATGGGTCCTGGTGCGTACCGTTATCTTTGGTTCTACTGTATGGGTCCTGGTGCGTGCCATTATCTTTGACTACTGTATGGGTCCTGGTGCGTGCCATTATCTTTGATTTTACTGTATGGGTCCTGGTGCGTGCCATTATCTTTGACTCTACTGTATGGGTCCTGGTGCATGCCGTTATCTTTGACTCTACTGTATGGGTCCTGGTGCGTGCCGTTATCTTTGACTACTGTATGGGTCCTGGTGCGTGCCGTTATCTTTGACTCTACTGTATGGGTCCTGGTGCGTGCCATTATCTTTGACTACTGTATGGGTCCTGGTGCGTACCGTTATCTTTGACTACTGTATGGGTCCTGGTGCGTGCCGTTATCTTTGACTACTGTATGGGTCCTGGTGCGTGCCGTTATCTTTGACTCTACTGTATGGGTCCTGGTGCGTGCCGTTATCTTTGACTCTACTGTATGGGTCCTGGTGCGTGCCGTTATCTTTGACTCTACTGTATGGGTCCTGGTGCGTGCCGTTATCTTTGACTCTACTGTATGGGTCCTGGTGCGTGCCAGTTATCTTTGACTCTACTGTATGGGTCCTGGTGCGTGCCGTTATCTTTGACTACTGTATGGGTCCTGGTGCGTGCCGTTATCTTTGACTCTACTGTATGGGTCCTGGTGCGTGCCGTTATCTTTGACTCTACTGTATGGGTCCTGGTGCGTGCCGTTATCTTTGACTACTGTATGGGTCCTGGTGCGTGCCGTTATCTTTGACTCTACTGTATGGGTCCTGGTGCGTGCCGTTATCTTTGACTCTACTGTATGGGTCCTGGTGCGTGCCATTATCTTTGCCTCTACTGTATGGGTCCTGGTGCGTGCCGTTATCTTTGACTACTGTATGGGTCCTGGTGCGTGCCGTTATCTTTGACTACTGTATGGGTCCTGGTGCGTGCCGTTATCTTTGACTACTGTATGGGTCCTGGTGCGTGCCGTTATCTTTGACTACTGTATGGGTCCTGGTGCGTGCCGTTATCTTTGACTGTACTGTATGGGTCCTGGTGCGTGCCGTTATCTTTGACTGTACTGTATGGGTCCTGGTGCGTGCCGTTATCTTCGACTGTACTGTAACGGTCCCGGTGTCAGTTTTTGTCCTTGGACGTACAGTGCCACCATCTTTGTCCTTGTAAGCGTCCTGGTGTCGCAATTTTTGTCTTAGGCGTACGGTATCGTCATCTTTGTCCTTTGACTGTACAATGTCGCCATCTTTGACTGCACTGTAGGAGTCCTGGTGACGCCATATTTGACTCCATATTGTCGCCATGTTTGTCATTGGGCTTTTCTGTCGCCATCTTTGACTGTACTGTAAGAGTCATGGTGACGCCATATCTGACTCTAAAGTGTCGCCATTTTTTACTGTACATTGTCGCCATCTTTGACTGTACTGCATCGCCATCTTTGACAGTACAGTGACGTCATCTTTGACTGTACAGTGACGTCATCTTTGACTCTACAGTGTCGTCATCTATGACTCTACAGTGTCGTCATCTTTGACTGCACTGTAAGAGTCATGGTGACGCCATATCTGACTTTAAAGTGTCGCCATCTTTGTCTTTAGGCTTTTCCTGTCGCCATCTTTGACTGTACTGTAAGAGTCCTGGTGACGTCATATTTGACTGTATTGTGTGGCCAATTTCGTACTTTGGCGTACAGTGTCGCTATATTTGTCCTTGGACTGTCCTGTAAGAATCCTGTATCGCCATACATGTATTTGACCTTTGGCTACCCTATATGAGTCTTTCTTTGACTCCACCGTAATTTAGAATTTCGGAATGTCCGCCTTGTGTATCGCCAGCATATATGTTCATATGTTCCAGTCGGGAACGTTCCGCTTCATTAAGGTTTCAATTTCAGATGCACAAACCTTTATTTCTGAGTGGACCGACAGCGTTGTTTTTACTATAATGACCAAAATTACTGTCCGATTAAATTAGCTGTAAGCTGCTTCCACACAGGGCTTCATGAACTCTAGTTATAACCCAGAAACCATACTGTCTAAATGTTGCTGAAAGGCTTGATGCCATCATAGCGAACATGCATGTCTGACTAAGTGTTAAATTATAGACGGAGTCGGGCGTTGTCACGGGCGATAATGGACTGGTATTTTTCAGTATGTCTGATTGGGGCCGTTTTACGGTACATAGTGGTTCATTCAAATATCGATTGTGATTCTGATCAAACAGAACACAAAAAACGTTATGTGTAGCGCAATGTACACATGCAAAAACACACCTTCCGGCTCCAAACCACAACATTCTCGCTAAGCACAACGTACTTCTTAATTAAGATGCATGGAGTTAGGCGTTTATTGTGCACTATAGTTAATCGTTATAAAAAATATGTTGACTGGAAAAAACATTTACGTCTTTTATTCTAGATAGCATCCGACGTGTCTCCAGTATGCAGTTCAGTGAGGTAGTCACAAGCTACTACAAGGACCCCGCCTCTAAATGACAAAATGGCGGGGTAAATCCGGCAAACAAACGAGCATATTACATATATTTGGTCCCCACAGCTTGTCCATTGCATGGCGAATAACAAATACAATACATTTGCAAACACACACACAAAAAAAAACAAAAACAAAAACAAAAACAATAGCCACATCTGCTATCGGTAATATTTAAAGTAATACAAACATCTAAGATGTTTAATTAATTTATTACATATTATGTATTAATTATGCAGAATAATATATATTGTTTTTTTGCCATGTTTTTATTTCCAGAAATAACATCAAATAAACAGATCTGTACACATTTGCTATTCTATCTAAAACGCAAACTCTACGGAGGTGCTTCGTTTTCAATTGTTTCAATTTGAACCCCACTGTGTACAAGACTGAATGTCTACCAAAGTAATATAATGTCATTCTAAAACGTTTTAACAAATTGTTG
This sequence comes from Pecten maximus, assembly GCF_902652985.1. Lineage (NCBI taxonomy): Eukaryota > Metazoa > Mollusca > Bivalvia > Pectinida > Pectinidae > Pecten > Pecten maximus. The sequence continues at coordinate 21,514,541 of NC_047026.1, forward strand.
GTTTTGGTTTTCGATCATCCTCGATGCTCAGTAATGATTCCTTCCTCTTTTTACAGTTCTGGAATCCTACATATCCCTAGTTTGACCACCTTAATGAGCCAAGTGTATTTAGCCCTTTTCATTGGTAAGCAAAGATGGCGTTTGACCGGGATCAACCGGAGTTATGCGAAGAGAGATCACGTGGGTACCGACGATGTCCTGTAATATGTCATGGCAAAACGAAGGGCTCATAACTAGTTATTTGCTTGGTGTCAGAAAAAAGTGCTGACCAATGGCTTAGCTGATGAATATCTTTTGAAATTCACAGAGTGATGCACAAAGCCAGTTTTAGCAAATGGCGCCCACTGTATTCATTTAATTTACATCAAAGGATCAAATAAGTCTTTTGTTTTATCTACAAGATGGCGGTGACCGAGTCTTCACTTTTGAAATGACATAGCCCAGGGATACAGTGAGCGAAAATAACGTAATCTCCCTGGAGTATCGGGGAAGCATTTCGATCAGTACTTCTGGTACTTTGATTTCTGTATACCGTATTACACTATATATTTCTGTGCACGCGCATGTTCACGCCTACCTACTAGCACGCGCACGTTTCGTGTTTGAGTGGCAGCAGTATTCATTTCTGCTGTATGGAAGGTGTTACATATGATAATAAACCTTCCAGTAATAATATGTCTTTATGTTGTAATTAACGCTCCCAATTCTTTTAGAAAATGTTTCGTCTTGATTAAAGCAATATCTGCGGCATGTGTAACAACACACTTGGTGCAAGCACAGTTCATCATGTTCGAGGGAGATTACACGCCAAGAAAAGTCAACTTGTATACATAAAATAGTTAATGACCAGAAAATAAAATAAACATGTTAGTACCGTATCAATAATACTACATGTGATTAGAGGCATACAAATTAAATTGATGCATTTACAAAATATTGCCTTTTTTCACATTCCTTTTCATCTTTCAGGATTTAGACACCAAGTAACATGATTTCGATCATAGGCGACTCCAACTGCTCTAGCTACCGCCATTGTTAACAGGGAGTAAGCTCCACCATTCTGATTTAATGTTTAACTTCATTATATACTTGAAAATAAAATGTATCTAAATGTAATTTGTTTTAATTAAACGTAAGTGATAATATTGAAATGAACGCAATGCTATACATTTTTTTTTTATTTAAACGTGCACCAGTAAAATAAAACAGTTAGGCGGGGTCCATATTGCACCGGTCAAGTCATCATTTATCAAGTGCTAAAACCTGCTCATCGTAAATCATATTCCTTAAAAACTAAAATAGAATTGCTACCACAGAAAGTCGATAAAATTTTGTAGCTAAAAGTGCCAATACAAAAATATAGCTCTCGCAGTAGTAGACTCCATCTGTATATTGTTACCGCTTAACGGTACATAAACTTTTACCGGAGAAATTAACACAAAGTGCATATTTTGTGCTCATGAAATAAGAATCACGTTTAGGTTTAGGGTGTTTTTACATCACTATAAAACCTCAACAAGCTCCCGATTTCCCCACGGGAAGATACATTGCATCTCACTGAGTGGTCCAGACTGAGTTAATTAAAGCTTGTACCTTAGTTTTTGTTTTATTTTGTGCCAGTGATATTGTAATGATTGTTTATGGAGAAAATATCCATGAAGCCATCAGATGAATTTCCCCGTAACGAGATTTGAATTATCACTATAGATTGATACGCGATACAACGTTCTGTATCGAGTTGTGTTTTGTATGAATTAAACTGCAAAAATAACTGCAATAATAGACATTTCAAAGCATTCACTTAATCATGTTAGAAACAAAATCGAAAAGAGAAAGATTAATCACACTTGTACCCCGCTCTTATACTCGTGCTTGGCGCGTGCTGTCCGCAGGGTAATGTAGTACATGTATATACTGATAATATGAATCTATCGAAATGTACCGTGTAACGACAATCCAGGACGACGACGATTTTGATGACGACTTAAAATAATGAAAAAAATTCTCCTCGCAGTTGTATTTTTATCACAAAAGTAATTCCACTTTTATCAGATTTGGCAGTGCTTTCCGCACGTGAAACCCTATCATTGCCTGTGTTATTTTGCTGTTGTTTTGTAATGCTTGCCGTACAAATATAAATCACAGTTCATACTAACGCTTACTGCGGTACACTTGTGTTATTTCCATCGTAAAACACACTCAAGCACGTGTTTAGTGCGTGTTCTGTCAAACAATATGTATATTTTAGGTTGTTTGTCGACTCCTGTCTGGGTTTTTTTCCGTGTCTGTTTATAACGGTTAGAGCCTATAACGAGATCTGTTACGTAATTGACCCTTCCTGTGACGTAGTGGGCAATGGGCAGCTCACTCGATAGTCTTGATGTTTGAATGAAAAAAGGGACAAAAACAACGCTCATTCAGTTAAAAATATTGAAGCATCAAATATTTTCTTAACCAAATTTCGCCAAATCTAACTTGCGTTTAACATGCTTTCACACAACATATTGTGATAGAGTTTTGCTAACGCTAACATATAGGTACAGGTGTTGTCAATGCATGGAATGAAGTTTAATATTAACGAATTTTCAAATAATTGTTAACGGCCTTTTCCTATCAAAACATATTTCCAATATATGAAAGAATAGTTCCAACAGAGAAGGGATATAAACTCCTGCCCTCCCTCCTTCCTTCTCAGTGTAAACTGATTACAGCTGATGTTTATAAAACTACACAGTATGAGACCACATTAGCAGATTGTACAAACAAGAAAGCATGGCGACCATTATGAAAACAATAGTCTATAATATTGTAGAGTACACATTGTTTTGCATTTCAAGAACAGAATCTGCGCCATGGCGACTGCGCATCTGGTGAGCACTGCCCTAATTATGTAACATCTTTTCTAAACACAACTCAGCGGAATATTATCTAATTTACAAACCGTATTATTCCGTAATTTTCCATGAAGGGATGCAAATTGTCTGACAAACTGTGTCTGCAGGTACTAATGACTAATACGCAAGCGGTTAATTACGGTCTGAGTTACCGGCTACGGGTGTAATACACTCCCTGGGATAGGGCGCGGGTAGAGTTACCGCCCTATGAAACACTTCCGTTTTGCTGCCCAATTCTGCTAATATGAACTCTCCTGTAAATTTGTGTGAAGGAGAAATCTGTACTAATTGATAAGATTTCTACGTCATGAAGCATTCTACATATTATCGATTAAAACTAATCCCTGTGACTTATATTTCTGCATGCTTGTGGATGATACACAAAATACCTTAATTATCTTTCACATGCCATTCCATTTACTTTTAATTATGTAGAAAATAATAAATAACCTACTTCAGGTAGAAGGCTATGCCAATAATTGATCGCAACATCAACACCTATTTCTCGGTCAATTCCGTCAAAAACTCGGAGTCTTAATAAAAAAATTAATATATTATCCTCGGCCTTTTGTTTTGTACAATTTTGTACGTTTTTCTGTGGGTGTTGCTGAATTTGTAAACTGGCTGGAATGTTGCCAAGCAAAGAAAAGATGTTCAATCTTACTGGCCCCAGTTTCATCAATATACCTTTGGAAAGCATTACCGAATTTCAGGAAAGTTCTCTAACTAAGGGTTTTCCTGAACGCCAATAAGCCCTTCCTATGGAAAATTTGAAGTCAAAGAAAGCAATGGAACGTTAATAAAACAAGGCCTTTGTTTACAGTTCACCAAGATCGGCTGTCTAACAAGTGTAAACATGTTATTTTTGTTTGTTCATTTTGTTTATTTAATGATAACATATAGCATAAATCATTTGAATAATTATAGCTGTTGGTATGTTGTTGTAGATTACAGAGAGAGGCTCTTTATAGGTTTCCTATGCATAGTTTGAAATGAAAATGTCGCGTATTTTTCAACTCCCTGGCAATTTTGCTACAAGTTCTGTGACTTTTATATGTACCCTAATATTTGACATGGTTTAAATATAAGGCTGTCGTAAATGATTAACAGCAATCCACCCCCACAGGACCTTTATAACATTAATGTGCAGCACTTTGGTGATTTCGTTTGTGTAAGTACTGCTTACGGACACATAAACGTTAGGCTCTATAGGCAAATGCCTTTTTAAGTTTATTGCTTTAATGGCGGATAGACGTACGTTAAGAATCCTCATAAAATCAGAAATCGCAGAAACCTCGTGTGTTCTAGAGGTCTCGAGATAACTGAAGACACATTTCAATCATTTGATAACAGATGGTATCTACTAAATTTCTTCCTCGTCAATCAAATGCCAGTCTTGCACGTGAGACGGGTTGTAAGGTATTTCCGGTTCCGCTTTCATGATTTGATGAGTCATTGTTCCATAAGTAGTTGATGACAATTCTTTGTGGTAGTTCCGTTGTTGCCCCCGTGGTATGAAGACGTAAAATCACGTGGATTATGTCTATACCAGGTTGGCACGGTGGGTATCGTCAGTGAAGTAGAAGACGCTTACCCATCTAAACACCTGGTCTTGTTGTCCTTGTACTTTTGATTTTTTTTCATGTAAATTGTTAGTTCCATATTTTGCGTCCGTTTTATCAATTTTGTGCTATATTTATGATTTCGTGTACTCGTCTAATTTACTTTATAGTGATGTATATGGAGCAATGTTATTGACTGTCGTTTTTGGTTCCTCAATAAGCGTTAGGGACAGTGATATGAGAGCCGTAACATGTGTAGGTCTGTGTTATACACACTTTGTTGATGTGGGTATACTTGCGTGTATTTAAGCATTGAACTGTTACCAAATGGTAGTATACAGTCGATATGAATACAATTTGGGTGACAGATAAATATTTCATGTCGCCCGTTACATTCATATTTTTTTTTATTTACTGTAGCTTAAGACGCGTTTAAATTTGCCGCTTCCCCTATCACTGACGTCATCAGGTTCAAATACCGGAACAGCCGAAACTTCCCAGAAGGATTAATATAGTCCCTCATGTCGTTATTAATAGCAAACACATACAATAGTTTTTGCTTTAATTTTCTATTTCATATACGTTTGTAGATATCGTCAAATTGTTTAAAATCCAAGCCGTTTTTCGGCGCAATGCTATACGGTTAACATTTAGAAGTGAAGCAGCTTTGAACGGGTATTGCACAGGACAGACTCGATTTCTCGGAAATACTTAAGTTTCTATCGACTCGATTTACGTTATTTTCAGAAGAATATCAGTTCTTAAATTCTAAATGAAAGTCGTCTTGACAGTAGGTGAAAACGATTCCAAAGATATTTCATTCGAAACAGATTCAAGTCTAACCAGTCGCATCTTAGCAGACGATTTTCAACTTCGCAGGAGCTCGATTTTGTAAGGTAGGTCTTTAACATCAGTGAATAACCACAAAACTAAAATCCAATACACATACACAAACGGAAACCATGTCGATGCTCCCGATTTTTCACAAGATTTTTATTGTATTTTTCTATAAATACTAGGACTTTTAATGTTGTCGTGTCTTACATTTCTGAAAATTCGGAAACGAGCCCCTGCGAGTGTGACGACATTGACAATTTGATAATTCTTTGATCAATAACGGCGCTTATAGTTATTTTGTGTTGACCACATTTTGTTTTAATTATAAAATATTACTCTCATAACTTGTGAAGCGAAATCTCTCCAGGCCGAAAGTAGCTGGCGGCCATTGTTTTGACCAGCAACACCTGGGGCTGTATTCCTACTCTGACCGAATCACTGTAAATTGTAGTATACAGCCTTATGAATACAATTTGGTTTACTAACGACATATAGGCAAATGCAACAGAATGTAAATATATACAAATATGCTCTGAGAACAAACAATAATTACAGAATCCCACATTACAGACTTTCTCCTACAAACTCCATCGTCCTCTCTACAAATTTGGAATGACCTGGCTGGAACGACTAGATCTTCACCTTCATTGGCAGCTTTTAAAAGAAACATGGCAAGCGTTTCTCAGAAAAAGCAGACAGCTTATAATTTTGGAGATAGAAATATCAATATGTTACCTTACCAACAGTCCAAGCTGAAGCTGTGGAAATCTTTGTGAAAGTGCTTGTCATTTCTTCTTTGAATGTTAAAAAATATGTTAATTAAAGAATGATATTATTTGATCACTTACGAACTTCAAATGCTAATGTAAATTTAAAGGATTTATTACATGGTAGTGAACTGTATATTGAGGAAATAAACTTTTCCAGACAGGTGCATCGTCACATCAAATCCAGTAAAAGATTTTAATTTAAAGATTTGAATTTAAACATGAACATATGCATTAATACTGTCTATGCTCATTGTGTGTTGTATTTGTTTCAATGTATTTCAATGTATGTAGGGAGAGGGTATTCTATAAGTTGTTATATCGTGTGACCAATCCCTTTGCCTCTATATTTGATAACAATATATATTTATACTAAATTAACAATTTACAAATATATAAATATACGCATGGATATTTAAATACTATATAGTAATAGCATTTATTGGACCAACAATATTGGTAAGCTGGATTAGCAAAGGCAGACAATACGTGTATTAAAACAGACAAGGAAAACGGTCTGCTGAAATTCCGGAGTGGTAGCTACTTCCGGTTCCAGATTTAGAGTCACTTCCTGGCGCACAGAAAGCAATGTACCGCCTAGCTAGGGTAGTGGTCTTCATTGAACTTGACAATTCAATAATCCTAAAATATATTTAAGTTACGTAATAGGCTGCGGTTTGGTTAAATACGCGGGATCCGATTTGAATTTGACTAAATTGACTAACCAAACCAACAAATAGATGGAAAGTTGAGGAACAATTTGCAGCACGCGAAGATAGCCGAATCAATTGTGTCAAGGGGTTCAACGTCTACTTGGTTAAACGTACTTAATAACTGCTGCATTTACAATTATATGAAGTAGACCATGTTCTGAGTCTAAAAGGGGTATTCGACCGATTTTATCGGCGGCTCAGACTTCACAGATTCCCTGAAGTTCCTTTCAGCCGTTGGCTTGTTGGACAGACGTATGGTATTTTCTTCTTAGTCGTTGGTCTTTCTATGTGTCCCGCGACCTATGTACCCACGATCTCTAATTCGGAAAGCAAATTTATTGACAGGTATTTTATCATGTTTGCAACTTTTTATTATTGATACAAAAAGTACTCAATGATCGTGACGTACTTTCTGAGGTAATTAAACCAATCTCACTAGTAAAACGCCTATGTCTGTAGGTGCAGTTGGTAAACATTAATACCTGAAAGTCGACAAACATAAATAGGTTGACAACCAGCAGTCTAGATACGAAGAATGCAGCTGATTTGCACCTGTATTTAGTACACCTGTAGTCTGCAACGTAGATAGCAATAATCAATAACGTCTGTCCAAGACAAAAACAAAAACTTCCGTCAACAGCGCTAACTCTCACGGTCATTTATCTAATCAATTTAACGTTTCCACAGTAATAAAAAGATCAAAAGAAAGAACAGACCATGTATTCTATGAAATCAGGTCATGACTTCTAATTTTTTTTTTTTATTATTTTAATCTAAAATATTAGAAATCTCCTCTGCTAGTATGATACTAAATCTAATATACCAATGTATTTACAATTCATTTACAATTATTTATATACATTTATATCTGATAATGAGTTCACAGAAATAACATTACTCTTTATATAGGAGTGTGTTGTCATCAGACGGATTTTAACAGAAGGATATATGGAAGCCCGTAAACAACAATATAGAAAATTAACAATCACAGGCAAATTAATCAGTTTGTTGAAATAAGAGGTCTCGTAAAAGCGAAAAGAGAATTCATAATAAAAGCTATGTACTTCACACAACAATTCGATGAAAATAAAGAAGAATCAACGACGCCACCCTGCCACACCTACATACAGAACCAATATTATCGGTATCAATTTATGTCTCGAGAACGACACTGACCTGTTGTTTTACTATCCGAAATGTGGTACAGTTTTACTAACAGTGCATACACACCGGCGTGCAAATATATATAAAGATAAAATGGATGAAGATAGAGCTGTAGGCCAGACTCTCGACTTTTTACGACTAAGCCAATTACCGTGAATATTTTATGGGCCAATATCTAAAAGATTTATCCCATGCATGCACTGTGCGTATCTGGGGTCATAATTTGGGAAGGGGTAAAGCTGTGCAACTGTGCACTGTATTATACTTTAAGGCTAAATATCAACCCCACTACATAAACTATAATGAAGATGTTTGGAGATTAAAAACAAATGGATAAGAGTTAAACACAGCTATAACTGATTAAGTTAATATGATATAAACTTATAGCTAATAAATTGGTAACTGTATAAATTTGTATAGGGGCACCTTGTTATAATTCACGTGATTCTACTCAACCAAAACATTTAATAAAAGTTTGTTGCTATGTGATACAAAACCGAACAACAGTCATAGACGTCTGATCATTATCTCGTTTGTGGCGGCTTCTCCGATTGACAACCGAGCCGATTTCTGCCCGCAGTATATTACACCAATTACAGGGCACTTGCGCTTGATAAAATCGTATATCAAGCCGTGCATACTGATACGAGGCGGGAATAGGATTAAAGACAAGCCAATGGAGCTCGCGGTTGTAGGTACCAATATTTCATAGTCCTTCATCAACACATATCTGTTGGAATGCTCCTCTTTACAGTGGCTTCTTCCACAATCTTGTTAGGTTTCCCGATGTGTCTTTTAATCTGACAGCAGACACATCAACACCTATCGGACTTAACACGACAACAGTGAGCAACGCATCGGAAATTCTCTGGATTACATAATACAAAGAAACGGCGACGGATGTGTTTGTTTCCGGAATCCCAATACGGAAATGAGATATGAATTACAGGTAAGTTGATATAGTATGTTTGATATACATGTATACCTACGTACAGACAAGTAAACAACTTCACGATGTATGTATTAAATATCATATACATAAAGCCAGATCATTGCACTGTTAATATCGATCTCAGGTGTTACATTGCACTTTTGACAGAGGGTTTCATTGGGGAAAATATCTTCGTATATTCTCTGATTTTAAATACATATTTATGGCTAAATTTTCGTTACATTATTTGAATCCTATTGAACCACTTTAATCTCGATGCTATCATAGCATTGTCCTGATTTATTACTTTAGTGTATGGTGCACGTGCTGCGAAAGACCAAGAGAAACAAGATTATCTAATTATGGTTATATGTAGATTGACCTTTATGAACCTGTCACTACATAGCTTTAAAGGTCTTATTAGGAGACATGTATGCAGGTCCATCTGCAATTTGTTTAATATATTGCGAGACCTGACTGTCTCCTCTGTCACACATATGACTTTGATAAAGATACCTACCGTATATTTTAACCGACGACTGCATAGGAAAGACATGCTTTCACAATAAAACAGACATATACATTAATAATTCCATTGTTTGGCGCAAAATATTGCTTTATAGATTATTATTAATTTCAAAGTCATTAAATAAATTAAGAAGAACTGGCAAAAACATCTTAAGCTTTTCATTTTTTATACACCGTTGAATATGTATTGCAATGCGATTAGAAATACTTTAATGTAAACAAGTTAATTAGTAATTGGAAGAAGCGAAATTATTAGTTAAATAACCATTCCGCAAGCTCATTAAATGTGATAACGTGTAGCTGTAGCCTTGAGTGTGTGAAAAATACTTTTAGCAAAAACATTGAATGTTTAAATTAATACAGTTATTGTGTGTCAATAGCAAGAAATTAAGCCACCTCGGCATATGTATTTTTGAAGCAAATAAGATAAGAGTCGTTTTCCTGTAAGTTGTACTCCACTTTTGTCTAGCTGTTTTAAATCGTTATTATATGTTGTATGTAATATGTACTTATCAGCCGTAAGGCCAACAGTCTATGAATTGAATTGAATTGATGATCAGCTGCAAATGCCCCTCCGTACCCCCCCCCCCCCCCCCCCATCCCCCCATCCCATTAAATTATACCACAGTATACTAGGAAGAATCAGAATAGAGATACACATTTCAAAACCAAAAGCTCGTAAAACATTTCAAGGCTGTTTGTAAACGAAGAGGAACAGTTGGTCGATCACGCGTGGTATTCGGTTTATAACAACATTTTTTATGGCAATTAAAGGATAAAGTTATGTCCTGTGGTTCGCAAGTCAAACTAAGCCAATGGTGTTACAGGCAAACGCTGACAAGGGTTTTAATAAAAAGAGATAATTTACGTATGTACAGTATAGATTAACTGTCGGTATCCGATACAAACACGAAGGCCACCTGTTGCCACTCTCTTTGACCTTCAGAATTATGAGCGACCATCACTTAGAGTAAAGGAAAATCATGATATTCCTACATGTACAATATATCACTGCCTTTGGGATTAGATACAAGCTGTCCAAGTAGGACGCCTCTTACATACCACCAATAACTGTTAAATGGAACATCAAAGCCTACACAAATGCTTACTATTTAATTTACACCAATAAGATAGAATAAGATGTTCGTCACCGAGTATGGTGTGGTCCTTAACCAGATGTACAGTGTTGGGTGTGTATTCATTCTTTATAGTGAGACACCAGCCGGAATTGTTTTTATCAATTATGTAAATTATTTGTCAAGTAGATATCTTGATATTACAACCTATTACGTAAATAGATATAACAAAATGTAACGAATGCATTCTTTAAGATTTAGGAAAAGCACTAGAAGATGTTTTTTTCTTTCTGGTTTATGGATCGGCAAAGGAGAAGGAGAGAGATATGCTTTAAAATGTAACTGTAAACTTTATTTATTTTACAACAATTGCGAAACAAGTTATCACAACTTATATTGATTACTGTTGATGGCCCCGGATGGAAGCACGCGAGGGTTCTTACTGTGGGAGGTAACATGACTACACGAAGAATTCCACACCTTTTCGTGTCCGATCGGGGAATCGAACCCCGACCGCCTAGGTGAAAAGCAAGTGTGTTTACATTGTGCCACCCAACTACCAGCCTATTGTATCTTACTTTATGATGTGTATGTGACTATTATCAAAACCAGACGACACAACATGCTCTACCTTACTGCATGTTAACGGTAGGAGGCGACTAAAAGTGCCGACATTATTGCATGCTAACCTCTAATGTCTATATCTACAACTACTTCAAAGGAGTTAACCAGGTCTGTTCACATTTGTGTGGAATGAAAACCAAATAAAAGTCCATTCACACGTTACGATTTGCATCTCTGTATATCATGATGACAGTTTGTTTTAATCTGATTTGGAGATGTTGGAAATCATGAAAACTGTCTGCTCAATATATCTAAAACAGTTAAAGAAATAAATAATAAAAGACGTTGTCAGCACGACCACCTGTTATTTGGCTGTAGTGCTTATATATGTGGTATATCGTTCGTCCATCGAAATCGTTAATAACACGTGGCGCACTAAAATTGCGATACTGCAATGTTACAGTGATAAGACAGCACTTTCGTCTGATTTTAAAGTGCAATTTATATATAAATGTTTAAAATTTTGTTTATTTGAATATATCCAATATATTCATGTAGCCTCGTTTTCGTCGGCATATCTATTTCAAGCGCCGATGTGTAGCTTAAAGCAATCAGCATTCACTGGGAGACACGAATGTACTAGTTTTTTCATATTTTCTACTAATTCTGAAATTTTCACCAATTTTACCAAAAAAGATCTAATTTAACCCAACCCAGTCCATTTTTTCAGCAACGTATCTAATTATGAATTTTCATGGCTAATTTTCGACGGTCAAAGCTAGTTCTGTGAATCATATCCAATTTAACATGACCACCGTCTAATTCTATCGGGCTATCTAGAAATCATGAACTTTACGCTATTTATTTCATGACTATTTAAAAGTTTCTGACATCGACGAATTCTCATGGAACATGTCGAGAATTTCCCCGACAGTCTAGAAATGTCCGACAGGTTCCAGTTTTTTCTACACTGACGCTAATTCTGCTCCTCGAATCTAATATTGACGGAGCAATCCAGTTTTCGTGAAAATCGCCTAATATTAAACGTCATGACGAATATTGCGAGATTTGCCTCGGGCGGTTCTGTCGCGCGGCAATACCAGCACTGCCAGCCGTAGACTACTTTACCTGGACAGCAGCCATCCGTGACCATCGAGCCCCGCGGCTAGCCTCGACTTGGGAGCGCTCAGCCGTGAAGCGGTCCTACCATAATCACCTATACTTACGATGTCGGTACCAACTCGAATTAAGGGTTCAAGCTATAAATATGCGACACATACACGATAAGATACATACATAATGTATATCACATGATGTATATCTATATTTCTGATATCACATACGATACAATCACTTTTTTTGCAGATTGTTCCAGTTTTATTTTCATTAAATGTGCTGCTTGTACATCAATATCATAAGACACCTGAAGAAATAAAAGTATTACATTCACAATACGACGATTACATATTTATTGTTATTCAATTGAGGCAAATTTTGTATCAATAAGCGATTAAGCTGCGTACTTACCGTACGTTTAAAGCTGTTTTTACCCCAGAATCATATATATATACTTTTGTAAATTTTAAGCATAGGCAAACCTTAGCCAAGTTCCGTTGTGGTAATTTGAAATTGAAAATAGAGACAGGCCGGTATTCTCGTCCTCCCTTAGCATTACATGAGAGGAAAGGTATTTTATGTCAGTCAGGATTAGTAGAAGACGAGCGCCATTTTTTAATTGACTGTGAGTTTTATTCAGATATTAGGCGAATTTTATTTAGTGAAGCAAGCAATTATTGTCCAAACTTTTTAGAATTAAACCCATATGAACAATTTCATTATCTTATGACAAGTGATGATCTTCAGCCTATTTTAGCTTCTTCACTCTATCTGATGTATCGCAGAAGATCCTGTTTTATGCCTACCTATATTTAACAGAACTTTTTACTATATTGTGTCTCATAAGTCTGGATGTGAATATAATTTTAATGCAACTTGTAAAGTTTTTATGACTTCTACTGTATTTTATATATCTAATATTGACACGTGACACGTTAATAAAATATTTTGTATTGTATTGTATTGTATTAATAAAAGAAAGAATATTGTATCGAAAACCTCTTGTCATCCACTTCACAAGGACACCTGGACAGTTGTTGATTACAAGGCCTGGGGCATTTCTAAATTGAACCTGCTGGTTGGCTTCCTGCCTTAGGCGAGAACACAGGTAAACCCCCGCCCCCTTTTTGGGATGAACTATAAGCTGGTTCTGTATTTAACATGACAAGTATATTAGTCCTACAATATAAGACTTCGAAGGTACAAACGTTATCTTTTACGTTTATTGTCGGGTATCAACATTTTTGTTATTTGCCGAACCTCTAAGTACATCTTCTTTGGAACAGATGCCTGCATCCGAGACCTATATATCAACTATATACGTCCCTGGTTATATATAGAGGAATATTGTAATTACCAATGGGTTACACTATCCGAGCTCTAATATATACAAGCTTACTAATAAGAAAATTTGAAACTGTATGTATCACATCGATGAGATTAGAGACTTGTGATATACAAGTCTCTGATGAGATATAGAAAAAGAACTGAATTATAAATCCTATATAGTGTCTCGCAAGTCCGATATTCTATAGATGTTTCTTACTGAATATTGAACTGTTTTTTATTATGTATATTATATATGAAAAAAGATAAATGAAATGTATGGTACATATGGTATTTTGCCATTTTTAACGCATCTTTACACGATATATCATTTCCATCAACATTCCTCAGCGATGTGACATCAACAAAGTGGTAAAAAGTTTTGTAGTTTGCTAATCTGTTTGTCTGTATCCATACATTTATAATGACGCCGAGGGTATAATATGTATGCATTTCATGTAACATGTTGAAACCGACTTCTCTGTGCATATTTTGTTATGTATAATGTAACCAGTATAGTCATTATGAATCAAACATGAAATAGAAGATTTGTCAAAAAAAAAAGATGTGTTGAACTATCATGTCTTACGTTTGACATAAAGAAAACAACTGTGTTATATAATAAAATCTTTCAATTCAATTCAATTCATTTATTACTTTAAACTTTACGGTTTATCAGTAGTATTATCAGCAAAGCGTCAAAGCGTCGTCGTTCCAAGCCGATGTTTTTAATTCAATTTGTGAAACACCTGATAATAATAATATGTTTTTAATATGTACTTATGGGCCGTATGGCCTAAAGTCAATAAAGAATTTGAAATTTGATAAAACGTTTCGTGTCAATCATATAAGATATTCTTTCCTTATATATGATCAGTGATAATCCTATATAGCTTTATGGATTCGTACGTGCTAACTTCGGAATAACATATATTGATATCAGAGAATTTGAAATTGTGTTTTACAGCACGTTCTAGATATCGCCTGAATTAGCTGTTTTTGTTTTCACTCTTATCAGTTTCTATGTTTGCAATATGACTACACTATTGTATACTCCACACACCACTCATTCATTCGATATTGCCGCTCAGAAATGTCATAACATCTGTATCGTCATTACATTGTATATTGATGCTGTCTATCTTTCGTTAAATTGCATTTTAAAAATAGTGAAGATAAAAAATTGTATGATGTCATTTTCAGCATGCTTATAAGTCGTAAGGATTGAATTGAATAAACATTTTAAACAAAAACAAGACCGGTCTATAATCCTTTAATTAATTCGATCGCTGTATAGAAAACCAAGGTACCGTTACAAAAACTAAATTGTACGGGTTAATGCCGGGGGCTAAGATCTCGCAGCGGTTGCTATGACTACTCTGTGTGTCAAGCGACCGCGATCTACTACCTGTTCACCTGTCGACACGGGTGACCAACTCAGACTTTTTATCTATGTGATTAGAAAAACGTCCGGATTACTGCTGGAATTTTACTTAACTAACATTTCGTTTCCGATATGGAGCTCCGGATTCGGAATCAGAACTTCCGGACTTGTGAGTACAAATATAACGTTACGGAAATTCGTTCCCCGACATTTCCGTCGGGATTGTGAGTTTTACGGACTGTCGGCGTCCAGATTTAGCGGGTCAGCTGTATTGGTATATACAACAGCAATACAAATACAAAGTGGAGTACGGGTTAGATATATACATATTACGTACAATTTGGATCTCATGGGATTCGATAATAAATGCTCGTTCGTCGACGAATGCGCAAGTATCGCAGTTTTGATAGACATATTCGTAGGTTAAGTACCTGGTTAAAAATACAAGCTATACAAGCCAAAGACATATATATGTCTTTATCCTGCAAATGCCACCGCATTCTCTATCTATATACATATATGTATATATGTCTCTGATACAAGCTGTTAAAACCGAATGGGAAAACAATTTCCAAAATATGCTTATATGGAAACAAAATTCAAAAACTTTTCTTATAAATCTCTCGTATACTGTTTGGCTTTTATAAAATTTCTAAGCCGGATCTGTTCAAGATAAAATAGTTTCAGAGTTGTTTTTGATTAACAAAGCAATACCATAATGAAAACATAACCAGTGTTTTGACTTATTTGAAAATCGTACGCACAAGCACTTTTAACTTATTTTTTATAATCCTATATATTCATGTATATTGTAAGGTAAAACGACTAAGTATGTATGCCATTACATAATTTGTAGATTTGTCAGACATAAGATGAAATCGGATACATTTTTTTCAGAGGTATAGAGGTATATGCTATTTGATGTAAAATAGATGGAAGTGCAAATGGATTTGGAGACAGTTTAACTCCAAAGTTAAACAGAATATGAACTGTAGATCTTGTAATATGTTCCTAATTCAACACGGACCGAGGAACTGTTGATACATACGAACTAGAATGCCGTTATACGAACATCAAATACGGACCTTTTATGTTTGCTATCTGTAAGGATGAATTGATCATGAAGACTTCTTAAACCCCATTTCGTCAGGTCTGTTTGTGTTTTGTTATATAAGAGGTGTGGTCGTTTTGTACTTATCCTGACCTAGGCCTAGTCGGGGTGTTCTCCATTCGCCCACTTTTTAAAGTTCAAAGAAAAGTAATATTGATATACAAAGACGTTTATCACTGTGACATAATGATCATGAAATAATAATCATAATTGAAACATTGCAGAAATTGAAAGAGTTTAAACGGCCGGAGTATATACAAGACCACTATATACAGTTTGGAATAATTTTCCAAAACACCAACATTAATTAATTCGATAATTTTTCCCCCTCTCACTAGTATGCAACAGATATTAACCCAATTTATTCAAAATTTTAATACCTGTACTGAAAAATAATTGTTAATTTAAGACACTTACGCGACAATGCTATTTTGATCTATGGTTTTCCTGAAATCAGAAAATGCATGACGAAGTACAAAATGCATTTCGTTCTCGACGTCATTTTTCGTCTAACTGCATTCAAATCGATATCCATTTATTCCTTTGGTCTGGCAGAGTTGGCTCAGTAACTTATAAGATATAGTCTAATCAACTTATGTTAATGTGTTTAATTTTGCGAGGCATATTGCTATATGTATTGAACTACTCGGTATGGACGAAAATGACAGACACATTCTACTCCAGTATTTAATTATGACGTATATTTGAAAACTAATAGATGCGAGTAGTACGTTGAATATATTATAACCCTAAATATTTCGAACGGCAGCACCCAAAATTCGTGTAATGGTCTACGTGATTAGGTAAAAATCTTACACGGATGAAATGACTTCTGAATGCGTCAATTATACATTATGTATCATCAAAGACGTATATATCGCATGTGATGTGTTTCTGATAGCGTATACGTATACTCATTTATAGCCCAAAAACATTAACGGTTATCACAATTCATAATAACGTACGTTATAGGAAAATCCATTCTCTAAACTGCAATATATAGACGATCGTGATCCAAGTTTCAGGAACGAATCGTCCAGGCAAGATGTACAATTGAAAATATTGACATTACATTTATCGCTACTATTACTAAAATGAAATTGGCTCAAAGATTTATGTACAGAGATATTTTCTTCAATAACAATTAAAACATCAAAATGTTCTGGTCAATGAAGAAGCTGTCTTTTATTGATCATACTCATACATTTTGTAAATGTCCGCGATATAGCACATCAACACAACTTGATATGTCATATGTCTCCGATACCATGAATCAAACGTTTGTATTCAAACTTGTGATGTACACTGAATGGTCAACAAATGATAAACGTTCTGCCTGATGAGAGTCGCCGAGCGATGTGTGCGACATCATAGGGATTCCATTAGTTCTGTTTCTAAATAGTAAGACAATTTAGGCAAACTTGCTATAGAAATGCAAGATATTTAAATATGTTTTCTTACATATTCCTTGTTGGAATCATGTATAAAGTAAAAATGTAATTTACCTAAATTTACAAGCAAATATAGAATTTTTTTTAAAACATATTTTTTATTGCTTCAAATATAGGCATGAGGATTGGGCAGAAGTTATACAACTTATTAAAGCCCTCTCCTCCAACAACAATGTGACACAAACAATGGACATTTACATTAATTTTACGATTGACAAATTAGAAAGGAAGACTAAAGAGAGAAAGTGAAAGGAATACAGATAATTATACAAAAATGAATTCATGTCTAACAAAAATATTTGATTTACACACAATAACATAATATCTGCCTAGAACAAACTAACAACGTTTGCACGCTCCTTCATCTTATCATTGTCCTTTCATGCTCATTCCTTAATCGTTCTCCTTTTGATAATCAAGCTCCTGCTAGGTAATATAATATAGGTTTACAACAGGGACATAAACCCTCGGTAATTGCATGTATGACATATAGATATTAGACCTCTCATTTTATGAATACTTGGGTTAATACAGTAATACTGTGGGATGCATTTTGAACGAATAATTTTCATTTCAATATGTTAACATAAATAGATGATGGAACTCGTCTCCAATACTTTCATTGCAAAAATCTCCTTTATATATATATTATACCACCTTCCGGTCATGATACGAATTTTTAAATTAGATGTATGAAATTTAGTTAAATGTAGTGTATTTATTTCCGATAATATTGTTAATTGTGGAAGAACGAATCGTCTGTATCATTTGAGTCGGTACCGACATCGTAAGTATAGGTGATTATGGTAGGACCGCTTCACGGCTGAGCGCTCCCAAGTCGAGGCTAGCCGCGGGGCTCGATGGTCACGGATGGCTGCTGTCCAGGTAAAGTAGTCTACGGCTGGCAGTGCTGGTATTGCCGCGCGACAGAACCGCCCGAGGCGAATCTCGCAATATTCGTCATGACGTTTAATATTAGGCGATTTTCACGAAAACTGGATTGCTCCGTCAATATTAGATTCGAGGAGCAGAATTAGCGTCAGTGTAGAAAAAACTGGACCCTGTCGGACATTTCTAGACTGTCGGGGAAATTCTCGACATGTTCCATGAGAATTCGTCGATGTCAGAAACTTTTAGATAGTCATGAAATAAATAGCGTAAAGTTCATGATTTCTAGATAGCCCGATAGAATTAGACGGTGGTCATGTTAAATTGGATATGATTCACAGAACTAGCTTTGACCGTCGAAAATTAGCCATGAAAATTCATAATTAGATACGTTGCTGAAAAAATGGACTGGGTTGGGTTAAATTAGATCTTTTTTGGTAAAATTGGTGAAAATTTCAGAATTAGTAGAAAATATGAAAAAACTAGTACATTCGTGTCTCCCAGTGATTCATAATCAAAACATATTTTGACGTTTTAAATAATAATATATTAATCAACAGCAAAGACGAAATGTTTTTACATAGCTTGAGGCTGATATAAAAATGTAACAATATCAACACATAACGATAAATCTCGAGCACAACTATATAAATCACTTGTGATACCAAATTTGGAATATGCGTCCATAATCTGGTCACCGTTGTATATAAAAGTCTATAAAGGATAAAAAGCTATAAATAGCATACAACGTAGAGCTACAAAACAGGTATCCGCTCTCAAGGAAAGAACATATCCGTATTCTCGGACTACAAAATCTAGAATATCGACGTGAAAGGCCCCACATGTTATAGGTATATAAAATCTTGAACAACATTGACAGTCTGGATAAAGAAAAGCTAGGCATTCGAAAAAACTGTTAAAAAACCCTGCAAGAAACTTATCTCCATCTTTTTCAGTAACAGGGTGATTCAATCTTGGAATGCTTTACCTGAACGAGAGATCTCTGCACTAAATGTTTATTGCTTTAAAGACAGGCTAAACCTACACTGGATAGATACTCCACGATATTTCAAATCATCGTTTTTATGAACACACCCCCGAAGTATCTCTTTGAACGTTATGTATATAAAACTTAATTGTGCTTTTAAAACTTTGGAATAAAGGAAGATACAAGCTAATGCAATCCCCCACTCAGTATCATGTCAACTGACATGACAAACCTGTCAATAGTTGTCAAGAAAATTATGTGAAGACAGTGTGCATTTTTATAATCTTACTTTGTAGTGCCAATAATATTCAGTTCATTGCGCAACCGGAAGGAAGTCGTGTACCGCCACAAGATCATCGCCAAACCAACGACACATCAAAGAAATCATTACGACTTCAATCGATGTCAACCAGTGATTCCAGTGAAATTTGTTACAGAAATACATTACCATCAATAAATGAAATGAAAGTAAATAAGTAAATGGAAAACCGTAGGCGAATCCGGATGTCTTTCCTGCTAAAAATGCGGCTACCGGAACGATATCTCTGTTCAAACTCCAGATGAATAGTGTATTTGTTAACTGCCCTAGTAGTTAATTGTTCATCAATGGTTTGGTGGTTTGTTGTTCATCAGTCAGAAAACCATGGTTAAGTAGTTAATTGTTCATCAGGTAGAAAACCCTGGCTAGGTAGTTTATTGTTCATCAGGTAGAAAACCTTGGCTAAGTAGTTAATTGTTCATCAGGTAGAAAACCCTGGCTAGGTAGTTTATTGTTCATCAGGTAGAAAACCCTGGCTAGGTAGTTTATTCTTCAACAGGTAGAAAACCTTGGCTAAGTAGTTAATTGTTCATCAGGTAGAAAACCCTGGCTAGGTAGTTTATTGTTCAACAGGTAGAAAACCCTGGCTAGGTATTTTATTGTTCATCAGGTAGAAAACCTTGGCTAAGTAGTTTATTGTTCATCAGGTAGAAAACCCTGGCTAAGTAGTTTATTGTTCATCAGGTAGAAAACCTTGGCTAAGTAGTTTATTGTTCATCAGGTAGAAAACCTTGGCTAAGTAGTTTATTGTTCATCAGGTAGAAAACCCTGGCTAAGTAGTTTGTTAATCAACAGGTAGAAAACCCTGGCTAAGTAGTTTATTGTTCATCAGGTAGAAAACCTTGGCTAAGTAGTTTATTGTTCATCAGGTAGAAAACCTTGGCTAAGTAGTTTATTGTTCATCAGGTAGAAAACCCTGGCTAAGTAGTTTGTTAATCAACAGGTAGAAAACCCTGGCTAAGTAGTTTATTGTTCATCAGGTAGAAAACCTTGGCTAAGTAGTTTATTGTTCATCAGGTAGAAAACCTTGGCTAAGTAGTTTATTGTTCATCAGGTAGAAAACCCTGGCTAAGTAGTTTATTGTTCAACAGGTAGAAAACCCTGACTGAGTAGTTTATTGATCAACAGGTAGAAAACCCTGACTGAGTAGTTTATTGTTCAACAGGTAGAAAACCCTGGCTAAGTAGTTTATTGGTGAACAGGTAGAAAACCCAGGCTAAGGAGTATGTGGATCAACAGGTAGACATCCCTGGCTATGTTGATTTTTGTCAACTGGTAGACAGGCCTGTAAATGAAATCCATATTATTTTCGATTTAACACACATAGATTTAAAACAAATATCTGTTAAGCTGCTTTACTACGCACCTCAATGATTACACCTCAATTTTTTCGATATTGCGCTGTCATTCAATTTCAGCACAGAAGCAGGTAGACATGTCTCTGACCTATACATATAGGGGTGGATTTTAGTGTTTCCCTTCACGAACGAGACAGATTCTCTGTACAAGAATTATTTTTTAAACAGCACGTGACGTTTAGCCGTCAAAATAAACTGTTTTTCTTACGGTCCCATATCAATTCTGGAGATAATTATGCCGTCTTTGCTTTGTTGGTTTAGAATCATCCTGATCCATGACAATCTCCTCTTTGATATGTATTCTGCACTGGGATTTTACATCTAATACCCATCCATCACCCTTAAAGTCCAAGAGGGTAATTATTCCAATTGTCCTTCTATGATTCCGACAAGAACATATTGATCACCTTTGTTCACAACTGTAGTGATTAGATTTGTACATTTATAAGCCAGTAAACTTCTTCCATCCTTCAAGAATGTAGAAAAATCATACTAAACACAATAGAAATAAAAGCTTTTCAGACCCTCAAGCCTTTTGTTTAATATGGAGACATTTATATACTCATTCTGTCCAGTATTACTACTGCCCGTCTGTAACTATACTGTAATGTAGATGTGATAGTGCGTTCAATGATACTTAACTTCAATTAGTTTGGCAATCCCAGCGACATCACTTTGACACATAACAAATCGAAACCGTCAGATAAGGGATAAATATGTTAGTTTATTGTTGTTAAATTGATCTGGATTGCTATGGGAACATAATTACTTATCGTGTCCAACGTAAACACCAAATAACGTATTTAATGTATATTGCGCTCGACTGATCAAAGACTTTATGAAGTAATATGTCTCTTAGATAATGGTTTTTACACTCAATCAATTGTGTTATAGGGTGTGTAGTATTTTTAATTTTGCTGATTGTAGATTTTCAGCAGCTGAACATAAACGACAAATTGTTTTGATATTCAGTTGTTTACTAAATACAATTTCGTTTTACTCTGTGGTAATTTGATCTGTTATCGATAATGAGGTTATCTAGTAATATCAACATTTCCTCAAGGATAATTATATCAAAATAGATTTGTATTGGCCGGGTCAAACGGTTTGATGGGACGGCAGTTGATATCGCACCCGTCTTTCACTTAGGCGACCGGGGTTCGATATTCCGATCGGACATGAAAAGGTTTAGTTTAATTTTAAAAGTTTATTGGCCTTCAGCCCTTCGGTTAATCAGTATAAACATGTAAACACATAATACACTACAAATTGTGTTGGTGATTCACGGTAATACAGACCTATCATGGAGGACGGACAACTTGGATATTTCATCTTAGTTTAATCGCAGCAAAGAGAAATTTAGAAAGATTTTTGAATTTCTTATTTTTACTTGCAATTAGTTTGACTAACTTGAACATAGATGGTCGTGTTCTATACTATCAACGTGCCCTGGATTGATTGTAAAAAGGACAAACAAGATCCCTTGAGTATGGTGGCTCGTTAGGGCCACATCACAAATTTCGCTTTCTCGCCCTCTCGACCTTAGGTCGAAAATGCGAGAATGCGAAAACACGACGGCGAGATCGTGAGATTGGTTTCGCCGTCGCGTTTTCGCATTCTCGCGTTTTTGGAGGGCGGTAAAGGCGTGAAGAATGCTTCTTTTGGAGGGCGGTAACATTGTCAAGTATAAAAGGGCGGTAACGATGTAAAAGTATCAAACTTTTGGACTGCGGTAACATTGTCATGTATAAAACTTTTGGAGGGCGGTAACGGTGTAAAAATATAAAACTTTTGGAAGGCGGTAACATTGTCATGTATAAAACTTTTGGAGGGCGGTAATGGTGTAAAAGTATGTAGCTTTTAGAGGGCGGTAACGGTGTACAAGTATAAATAATTTGGAGGGCGGTAACATTGTCATGTATACAACTTTTGGAGGGCGGTAACATTGTCAAGTATAAAACTTTTGGAGGGCGGTAACATTGTCAAGTATAAAACTTTTGGAGGGCGGTAACGGTGTAAAAGTATAAAACTTTTGGAGGGCGGTAACGTTGTAAAAGTATAAAACTTTTGGAGGGCGGTAACGGTGTAAAAGTATAAAACTTTTGGAGGGCGGTAACGGTGTAAAAGTATAAAACTTTTGGAGGGCGGTAACGGTGTAAAAGTATAAAACTTTTGGAGGGCGGTAACGGTGTAAAAGTATAAAACTTTTGGAGGGCGGTAACATTGTCAAGTATAAAACTTTTGGAGGGCGGTAACGGTGTAAAAGTATAAAACTTTTGGAGGGGGGTAACGACGTAAACTATCTAGCTTTTTGTTTACTATTGTAGACAAATAAACAACAGCCAAGTTATGTTTTCACTCGATCAAGAATATTCTTTGCTGGATATGTAATAAAATCTAGTACGGTTTTAAACATGTCTTTGAAAAGGCTAAGGATGCAAGACAATGGAAGGTAAAAGACAATCAGGGATGAGGTAGGGTTTTCCAGTGGCTGTAAAGACCAATGTTGGTCTATATTAAGTGTCTAAGCAAGAGGTATGGAGGTAATTTAAATGGAAGTACTTAAATCTCCCTATTAAAATCTGCAGTAAACATTTGAAGTTACATTTTGTATTTAAGGTAAGGCAGCTTAAATGTTAAAGGAAAAGTGACCTCACGCCTAATTACAAATCGTCACGCCCCTAGGGTTTCTTAATTGATTGCAAACATGCAATCGTCTATTTTAATTGAA
This sequence comes from Pecten maximus, assembly GCF_902652985.1. Classification (NCBI taxonomy): domain Eukaryota; kingdom Metazoa; phylum Mollusca; class Bivalvia; order Pectinida; family Pectinidae; genus Pecten; species Pecten maximus. The sequence goes on from NC_047026.1 coordinate 21,538,249, forward strand.
TATCTCTAAATTAATCAACTTTTCACGTTACAATATTGGCTTGAAGTTATGAAATATCGGAGACAATTTGGCGTATCTGATTTGTTTACTGCTTGTTATCTGTTCCGCAGTAGGTGCATGTGAGATTCAGTACACACACGGTTGAGTTCAGATTAGAATTTCTAAACGCTGCACGGAACCTGGACTATAATTCCTTAAATGTTTTTGAACCGACTGTAAATTCGTAAATAAAGCGAAGATTGAAAATTATACGATTATGAAATGTTTTGGTACTAATTTCGATGATACTACATATTCACCTGTTTTCTGATAAAAGATTGTTGTTGGATATATACAAGCGAACGGTGGCCTATAAACCAGAGTTGAAACATAAAAAAAAAATACCACTTGAATAAAAATTTCTTGTATCTAAAATAAACTGTGCGCTGCGGTAACGCAATTTCATCCCCACCTGCCCAAGGTACTCTCGAGATTTGGTCGTGATGACGGTTGCTTGGAATTGTTTTTTATATGTTGATGGTGCAATTGGTGTTAAGATGGTGTTAAGGAGAAGGTTAGGACTGAGTGGAAAATCATTTTCGCCTTTGGGGTATTTGTTCTGCTTAATTAAACTAACACGACTTTCTTGTTGTGTTTCAAAGATACGCTTTTCATAAGCACGTGTAAATTAATATATACACATGTACAACTTTATGACTCGTGCCCTGATCGGGTTTCTTCTTTCGTCATTTGTGTTGCCATGTTACATATACAGTCAAACCTGCTCTAACGACCCCCTGTATATAACGACTGCCTGTCTATAACGACCGGTTTTAAGATTCCCCGTGAGATTTTACTGTAATGTATATAATTATTAGCACAATGTATCATATGCACTATGTGTTGTTGATCCGAAGGTAAAGATTTGAATTTCCTGTCGAAGTTGCACTGTGATGAATACACATGTATATTAATATTTACACATATACGTTGATATATACAAATATACATTAATATAATTATACACATGTACATCCAATATATACAAATGTACATTAATATAATCATACACATGTACATCAATATATACATATGTACATTAATATAATTATACACATGTACATCAATGTATACAAATGTACATTAATATAATCAGACACATGTACATCAATATATACAAATGTACATTAATATAATTATACACATGTACATCAATATAATCAGACACATGTACATCAATATATACAAATGTACATTAATATAATTATAAACATGTACATCAATATATACAAATGTACATTAATATAATTATACACATGTACACTAATATATACAGATGTACATATACTCTGTACAAATGTACACTTATATAATTATACACATGTACATTAATATATACAAATGTACATTAATATAATTATACACATGTACACTAATATATACAGATGTACATATACTCTGTACAAATGTACACTTATATAATTATACACATGTACATTAATATATACAAATGTACATTAATTTATACACATGTACATAAATATATACAAATGTACATAAATATATACAAATGTACATAAATATATACAAATGTACATAAATATATACACATGTACATTAATATATACACATGTATATTAATATACCAAATTATATGCCTGTCCATACCATCTTCAAGTCTCATCCTCACCATCATGTTATGGTCAAACCACATCTGCATAAAAATACTTTGAAAATCGTGACAGATTGTTTTGGGGTGAATTTACACCTACATACTATATTGTTCCATTTCGATATAATGGCGAAATGTTTAAAAGTATGGTTACTGAGTAGTCTGTTTGTGTGGCAGATTAGCGAATCTTGCCTGAAAGTTATGCAGACGTCGACCTTGGCCAAAAGTCGCCGTATAAGCACATTGCGTGGGTAGACACGGTCAGAAGAGGAACAATAGAAAATAGTTAAAGGATAGGACCAGATGATATGGAAAGCTAAGCGTCTTCTGCTTTTAGGTCAAACCCAATCAAGATATGTCACGTCATCAAAGTAAGAAACACGGTAGTGAATTTATAATTCTGAGTGTAAAAACTAAAAGAAAAAAACATACCAATACCAGAAAGGGTTCCACGGTGATAAAAATAGGCTGGGGACATGGTGAAAGATTGTCCTCATCCAGTAGAGGTATGGGGAGTGTCATCTGCTTGTTTTCACGTCTAATTATGTGTTTTAATGGATTTTCAGAAAATACCATTCAATGTAACATTTGTTACAGAACAAGGGCTTGTTAAACTACAACACGGAGTCTAAAAACCTGGTCGAACAGAACATCAGTATCCGGACAACCGCCAACATACTTAAACAGTTAAGTTTTATATATATTATGATAATTACGTATAATAAACGTTCCCTAGATCAATTTATTACATGAATCTCTCTATAAACTGTATATTTGATAAACCTGGCCCCGGTTTCATCAATGTTCCTTAACTCAAGGAAATTTCTTAAGGAAGATTTCCCCTTAATCCAAATCCTTAAATAGACAGCCATCTCTATAGTCAGCCATCTCCATACATCCATCTGAATACATCTATCTCTAGGCAACCATCACTATAGACAGCCATCTCTATAGACAACCATCACTATAGACAGCCATCTCTATAGTCAGCCATCTCTATAGACAGACATCTCTATAGACAGACATCTCTATAGATGACCATCTCTATAGCAGCCACCTCCATACATCTATATTTCTAGGCATCCATCTCTATAGTCAGCCATCTCTATAGATGACCATCTCTATAGCAGCCACCTCCATACATCTATATTTCTAGGCATCCATCTCTATATGAAACCATCTCTATAGACAGCCATTTCTATATAAAACCATCTCTATATACAGACATCTCTATATGAAACCATCTCTATATACAGACATCTCTATATAAAACCATCTCTATATACAGACATCTCTATATGAAACCATCTCTATATACAGACATCTCTATATGAAACCATCTCTATAGACAGACATCTCTATAGACAGACATCTCTATAGACAGACATCGCTATAGACAGACATCGCTATAGACAGACATCTCTACACAGACATCTCTATAGACAGACATCTCTATAGACAGACATCTCTACACAGCCATCTCTATAGACAGACATCTCTATACACAGACATCTCTATAGACAGTCATCTCTATAGACAGACATATCTATAGATAGACATATCTATAGACAGACATCTCTATATACAGCCATCTCTATAGACAACCATCTCTATAGACAACCATCTCTATAGACAGCCATCTCTATAGACAGACATATCTATAGACAACCATCTCTATAGACAGTCATCTCTATAGACAGACATCTCTATAGACAGACATCTCTATAGACAGTCATCTCTATAGACAGTCATCTCTATAGACAGCCATCTCTATAGACAGACATATCTATAGACAACCATCTCTATAGACAGACATATATATAGACAGCCATCTCTATAGACAGCCATCTCTATAGACAGACATCTCTATAGACAGCCATATATATAGACAGCCATATATATAGACAGTCATCTCTATAGACAGCCATCACTATAGACAGACATCTCTATAGACAGCCATCTCTATAGACAGACATATATATAGACAGCCATATATATAGACAGTCATCTCTATAGACAGCCATCACTATAGACAGACATCTCTATAGACAGCCATCACTATAGACAGACATCTCTATAGACAGCCATCTCTATAGACAGACATATATATAGACAGCCATATATATAGACAGTCATCTCTATAGACAGCCATCACTATAGACAGACATCTCTATAGACAGACATATATATAGACAGACATCTCTATAGACAGCCATCTCTATAGACAGACATATATATAGACAGTCATATATATAGACAACCATCTCTATAGACAGACATGTCTATAGACAGACATCTCTATAGACAGACATCTCCATAGACAGCCATCTCTATAGACAGCCATCTCTATAGACAGCAATCTCTATAGACAGACATATATATAGACAGCCATATATATAGACAGTCATCTCTATAGACAGACATCTCCATAGACAGACATCTCTATAGACAGCCATCTCTATAGACAGCCATCTCTATAGACAGACATATATATAGACAGCCATATATATAGACAGTCATCTCTATAGACAGACATCTCCATAGACAGACATCTCTATAGACAGCCATCTCTATAGACAGCCATCTCTATAGACAGACATATATATAGACAGCCATATATATAGACAGTCATCTCTATAGACAGACATCTCTATAGACAGACATCTCTATAGACAGACATCTCTATAGACAGCCATCTCTATAGTCAGCCATCTCTATACAGACATCTCTATAGACAGACATCTCTATAGACAGGCATATATATAGACAGCCATATATATAGACAACCATCTCTATAGACAGACATCTCTATAGACAGACATCTCTATAGACAACCATCTCTATAGACAGACATCTCTATAGACAGACATCTCTACACAGACATCTCTATAGACAGCAATCTCTATACAACCATCTCTATAGACAGACATCTCTATAGACAGTCATCTCTATAGACAGACATCTCTATAGACAACCATCTCTATAGACAGTCATCTCTATAGACAAACCATCTCTATAGACAGACATCTCTATAGACAGCCATCACTATAGGCAGCCATCTCTATGGACAGTCATCTCTAAAGACAGACATCACTATAGACAGCCATATATATATACAAACCATCTCTATAGACAGTCATCTCTATAGACAGACATCTCTATAGACAGCATCTATATAACAGACATCTCTATAGACAGTCATCTCTATAGCAGACTCATCTATAGACAGACATCTAATACACGCATATCTATAACACAGACATCTCTATAGACAGACATCTCTATAGACAGACATCTCTATAGACAACCATCTCTATAGACAGCCATCTCTATAGACAGACATCTCTATAGACAGACATCTCTATAGACAGACATCTCTATAGACAGTCATCTCTATAGACAGCCATCTCTACACAGATATCTCTATAGACAGACATCTCTATAGACAGCCATCTCTATAGACAGACATCTCTACACAGACATCTCTATAGACAGACATCTCTACACAGACATATCTATAGACAGACATCTCTATAGACAACCATCTCTATAGACAGTCATCTCTATAGACAGACATCTCTATAGAGAGACATCTCTATAGACAGCCATCTCTATAGACAGACATCTCTATAGACAGCCATCTCTATAGACAACCATCTCTACACAGACATCTCTATAGACAGACATCTCTACACAGACATCTCTATAGACAGCAATCTCTATACAACCATCTCTATAGACAGTCATCTCTATAGACAGACATCTCTATAGACAGTCATCTCTATAGACAACCATCTCTATACAACCATCTCTATACAACCATCACTATAGACAGTCATCTCTATAGACATACATCTCTATACACAGACATCTCTATAGACAGTCATCTCTTTAGACAGACATCACTATAGACAGACATCTCTATAGACAGACATCTCTATAGACATACATCTCTATAGACAGACATCTCTATAGACAGACATCTCTACACAGACATCTCTATAGACAGCCATCTCTACACAGACATCTCTATAGACAGACATCTATACACAGACATATCTCTAAACAGACATCTCTATAGACAGACATCTCTATAGACAGACATCTCTATAGACAACCATCACTATAGACAGCCATCTCTATAGACAGACATCTCTATAGACAGACATCTCTATAGACAGACATCTCTATAGACAGACATCTCTATTGACAGACATCTCTATAGACAGACATCTCTATAGACAGACATCTCTATAGACAGCCATCTCTACACAGACATCTCTATAGACAGACATCTCTATAGACAGACATCTCTATATACAGACATCTCTATAGACAGTCATCTCTATAGACAGATATCACTATAGACAGACATATCTATAGACAACCATCTCTATAGACAACCATCTCTATAGATAGACATCACTATAGACAGACATCTCTATAGACAGACATCTCTATAGAGAGACATCTCTATAGACAGCCATCTCTATAGAGAGACATCTCTATAGACAGCCATCACTATAGACAGACATCTCTATAGACAACCATCTCTATAGACAGACATCTCTATAGACAGACATCTCTATAGACAACCATCTCTATAGACAGCCATCTCTATAGACAGCCATCTCTATAGACAGCCATCTCTATAGACAGACATCTCTATAGACAGACATCTCTATAGACAGACATCTCTATAGACAGCCATCTCTATAGACAGCCATCTCTATAGACAGCCATCTCTACACAGACATCTCTATAGACAGACATCTCTATAGACAGCCATCTCTACACAGACATCTCTATAGACAGTCATCTCTATAGACAACCATCTCTAAACAGCCATCTCTTTAGATAGCCATTTCTATATAACCATCTCTACAGACAGTCATTTCTATAATAAACCCATCTCTACAGATAACCATCTTTATACAGCCATCTTTATAGACAGGCATTTCTATATAACCATCTCTATAGACAGTCATCTCTATAGACAGCCATCACTATAGACAACCATCTCTAAACAGCCATCTCTTTAGATAGCCATTTCTATATAACCATCTCTACAGACAGTCATTTCTATAATAAACCCATCTCTACAGATAACCATCTTTATACAGCCATCTTTATAGACAGGCATTTCTATATAACCATCTCTATAGACAGCAATCTCTATATATCATCTCTACACAGACATATCTATAGACAGAGATCTCTATAGACAGACATCTCTATAGACAGACATCTCTATAGAGAGACATCTCTATAGACAGAGATCTCTATAGACAGACATCTCTATAGACAGACATCTCTATAGACAGCCATCTCTATAGACAGCCATCTCTATAGACAGCCATCTCTATAGACAGCCATCTCTATAGACAGACATCTCTACACAGACATCTCTATAGACAGCCATCTCTACACAGACATCTCTATAGACAGCCATCTCTATAGACAGTCATCTCTACACAGACATCTCTATAGACAGACATCTCTATAGACAACCATCTCTATAGACAGTCATCTCTATAGACAGACATCTCTATAGACAGCCATCTCTATAGACAGCCATCTCTATAGACAGACATCTCTATAGACAGCCATCTCTATAGACAACCATCTCTATAGACAGACATCTCTATAGACAGTCATCTCTATAGACAGACATCTCTATAGACAACCATTTCTATAATAAACCCATCTCTACAGATAACCATCTTTATACAGCCATCTTTATAGACAGGCATTTCTATATAACCATCTATACACAGCCATCTCTATAAGTCAATGTCTCCCTTTTGACCTTTAGTTGAGCGTTCGCCCTTGTGAGGAAGGCTTTGGGTTCCGTCCCCTTGTCGAAGCATACCAAGGTCTTTAAAACTTGTAGTTTATCGCATGGTATTTTCGCAGTGAGACAACTTGTCCGGCCGTTGTCAATATAATGTGAACTAGTGTGGTGTCCTGCTCGCGGCCTGCGTAGTGTATTTCAGTGAGATCGCACTATAGATTTGGCACCAACATACCGCCGCCTCCCAAAACACACTTCTACATGTACGCATTTCGTTTTCGTCCTTAAATTACCATAGTTATGGACGTTAAAAGAAAAAAAAATCGAAGATACTCCTCTGTAAAGGTTACTGGACACATCAACATGTCTGATTACCGGCACCAGTTTGGTATCCGTCAAAAAAATACAGGCCTCGGAACAAAAATATGGTGTACACAAAGGAATAGTGACTTACATGCGCGTGTCACATTTGTAAGCCCAGCGTATACCGTCATTGCAGTCGGAGACACATAATTACTTTGCGATCCAATTTCCCCTTACTTTGAAATTCGGAAAGTATTATGTTGGAAATACAACATTACGGAATAATATATCGTCTGCTATCATTAAGCCAAAAACGTTACCAACATGTCAGCGACTTCTTGGCAGATGGCGAATAAATACTGTTTCTCCAATATCCAAACGGACATCAGTGTCATGTATGCTAATTACTGATATGTAGATGTGTATGTAGGCTATAGATTCTCCCGTAGTTATGGTTGTAGTAATTCAACCCTGGCTATTACGTGGACGTTTACCCCCGAATAAAATGTACATATAGAGCGGTGATAACACATGCACTGTCATTACTCTAGAACGGTAATTTTACAAATTATATAGAGGGCCGTATACATGTTTTGGTGATTGCTATCATTGTTGTCCTTATCATTGCCTTTCGTTAACTTCTGTATGTAATTGTATACAATTATCACGACTGTCTATGTTATCTACTTGTAAGTATCATAAACATAGTGTTACGTATTTCTTTAAACAGAATGTTTTGAAATTATTCAAGAGTAATTTTCGAAATATATATTAGTTTGTGCAATATATGTATACATTTCGTTTATTCTTACCAAAATATTTTTATTTCTTTATTTTTACAGTTTTTACACTTTTTATCGTTGCTTTTGTTAAGAGAGCTTAGTTAAACCGGCTTTTAATGAACGAAGCAAGCTATGTTGCATGATTTTTAACATTTAACGTATGAAATCACATAAAATATAACATATGAATTATCCCAGGTCCTGAACGAAATATTTGAGTGGGTTTAAGATATATCGTCGTTCCGGAATGCCCAGCGAAAGAAGAGGTCCGATTTCCGACTCTGCCGTTAAATCATATCACAAAGCGCCTCGGACTTGAATTTACGTCTTTGCAGGAAATCTCGAGTTCGACAAAAACGTATACATGTAGCTTACGGATGCTACAAAGGATGTGTCTACACGGAGCTAGTTGGCAGGTATTACATGGCTAGAAGCATGTTCAGCGACACGTGTTTAAGGGATAAAAACGTCAACACTGCGGTTAGCATTTTTACATTTTTGTCATAAACCTAAACATTGTTGTGAGAAGAGAAATTGTATCTGTAGTTTTCTGTTCGTGAAGCTTTAACAGAATTTGATTGATGAATCGATTTTCTTAAAGTAGTGCATGTCACAGACCGTTCTTTAAGAGAAGCACGTGAAGATGGGTAATTCTGAGGTAATGATTTGGAATTTATCATGAAATTCATTTATCCTTCTTCACAATTTTCGTCAGAGATAATTTACTTCTTGCGGCAAATGCTGCAAAAATATGATTGAACAGTGTGCATGAGATATGCAGTACGCAATCACGGGCCAACTGTGGTACAATTACACAAGCGTTCGTCTAGATTTCTAATTCAAACTTCTATTCTTCCGGAATTTCTTTGAATGCAATTCCGGCTTCCTCTATTACCTGATCAGTTGCTGCATCCGGTATTTCTAGTGTGCCGGAAGTAATAATGTCTGCCCTAAATGACAGTTAAATACCCTCTTTAATCCCTTGTACTTCCATGCCCCTATAAAAATAGGAAATGAACCAGAATATGGTTCAGAAAAGTAGATTGTCTGCTTTTTATTTCCGCATGTATAATTATTTTTTCATGTGATTCTTTATCAAATTTTTACACTACGGTGGCTAACACAGCAAAAGTTTCATATAACCATGTACTTCAAAGCAATCAATACTGAACGATAAAAAGTCGCTTTCGTTATTGAAAATTAGATAAAAACCATTATTGATCATTAGCGGTGGGATGTCGATCTATCGCCTGAATTAAAGAGGCCATGCTAACCCGAAGCTGTACGGGATAGCGCTTTGTCATTACAGGACCAATTTACAGCAGAAAAGGTGAGATTCATTAGGCGAGACAGCAAATCTGATAAAACATATCGTTCGCTTTAAAGATCACAAATTAATACCAGTAAAAGTTCCAAGAGTGATGCATATTTCTGGAATTCTAATTTGTATTGGAAAACCGTTTAAACAAATATGTTGTAGAATAGCTCAACCGGAAGTAGTGTAAGTTTGAATTCTGCGGTTGATACACAATGACAAGCTTTACATACATTGTACGTCAACTGCAAATACATATTTTTTTCTCTCTGAATTTCCCTTCGTCCTTTCACGCTTCGGCTGCTTCTGATTTATTGGAAAACCATTTGCACGTGACATTATGTCACAAATGTTATCAGCGTATTTGTATCAAGAACAGTCACTCAACTTTGGATCTGTCGTCAAGGCAACACACCTGGTATTATTACAAACTATTCCGTGCTAGAAAAGTCATTCCTTTTCATCACACATGCATGTTCAAACACTGATAACACCTAACTTGGTCTGCATTGCTAAAGCAATTTACTTTAAATACTCATAGGGAAGACAACCTAATGAAGTTGAAAGCAGGAAAGAAATAAAATGGCCGTCAATAAGGAACACTTTTCGTTATTTCAAAAGGATGTCGATACTGTTGCTCGGTGTGAATGTAAATCAAAAAGTGGAATTTTGTCAAAAGGTATTGCTGTTATGCTTGTGGTCTACCATCATTGTTCTTAATTTTTGAGATAGGCTGTTTACTTGGCCAAATATCCTCTTAATTTCCCAGGAACGCAGCTGTTGTATCCTCATCTTTGTGCTTCGCTGGATTTGTTGGATCTCCACACAAACTAGAAAATGGTGAAGAGTTTTCTTACCATTTCGATACTGGTTCTATTGTTCAATTTTGTTGATAAAACATGAAATTTGTTTGAAGAATTCAATTACTTATTGACTGCAGAACCTGTGGTTGCACACAGCACCAGATAAAAAGATCGCAATCATATCAGTTATACAACCTAAGACGAGGATCGTGGTCACGTGTGGGGGTATGGTGTTACGCGGATGATAAAATTGTTCGGTTTTACTGAAATAGGGATATATTTTCCATAGGTTTTTCGTGAAAGAAATTTTAAGTCCAATCATTAAAGCGCCTGTGTTCGATTTAATTTGCTAGCGGGGATCACTAAGAAACGGCACGTCCATTACATGGACCTAAATGTACGGTCGAGATACATGTTATATCCTACAGTAGGACATGTTTTAAGGAATGGTGGCACTGGTGTAGCCATTCTGATGTAATGCGATACTACAGTCTATTGTATACCTGTTGTGATCGGGATTGAATTAAGTCAAGTACTTCAACAAACTGTCATACAAACAACACATACAGATAATATATTATTCTTGTAAATATTGTATCAAAATTGCTTAAAACGAAATGAGCTATCATTATTTCTGAGTTCTTCGGTTCGACTGAATTACATGTACCGCCCTGTGGGTTTTACGTCAGAAAGACAATTGAATATGACCTGATTTTTAATTTTGACGCCTTCCTGCCAAATGTTGCGTCAACCATATCGGACGAGACATACGATGGGGTATATAGCAGGTGAATGATCGGGCATGCCTCAATCATTGGAGAGAAAAGTGATGAGAAAGTGGAAGATATTTAGGTAATAAACTGCATGTTTTATCAATTCATGGATAAATGTCAGTCAGTGATGCCTTAAAAACTGCTATTTCTCTGAAGTATATACAGGACAAGACAGAAACCGTTAGACAAGGAGATATAAATTCTGTCCTCTATTCCGGACATAACATTGGAGTCAGCCTAACCAATTTGTAAATGATTTTCTTCGTCAGCAGACTTCACAGCAATCCATACTAGTGTTAATGTTGTTTTACTGTTATGGTGCCGTCGGATGATTTGTCCTTTTATTTGTATAACTGAATAGAGACTGTGTAGTGACACAAACTAACGTTGCCATTTTCACATCTCTCACCGGAAGTCAACAAATATACAGCACTCGTGGTCACGGGGGAGCTTCACTGTTGTACCGCAATAACTAGCACGCGCCAGAAGGTTAATCCGTTTACTGCTCCCAATGCGGCACTGCGGCATTGATTTGTCTAAATATAAACCCTAAAACTGAATTTTAAATGGCTTGTTGTTATTTTTAAGAAACTCGCCTGTGATGAGAGATTAGTTTATGAAAGCTTTTCAGCACAGCTTCGACGGAACGCTAGCTTTCTATCAAATGAACTGTATTTATATATTTGATATTTAGTGCTCGTATTGGATGAGTGTTAGAATATGGAATTATGGCGAATAGGAAGAGTTAGTTTTCCGTTAGATCATTACACATCTGAGGTAGATATTGACGACCTAGTTTTGTTTTAGAGAACTACAATAGGTAGTTTTTAGTAGAGAGTAGTAAACATTTATGTGATTGAGACATTTTTGGCGTCAATGATTTGAGATCCTTATAGAACAAAGAGATGTGTATTAAATTAATTCCTTATAAAGTTGCCCCCAAATTTTATCAAATTCTTGCTTACTGTCGGCATTAGTGAGAATGGTCTGATACCACTAACTCTGGTTGCTGAATTGCATGATCAGGCCATCTCGATATTTCATCACGCTATGAAACGACTACGAACTTGCATGTCAGGAGTTAAATAATTTAGGATACTTAGTGTTAAAAGTGGAAGCACAGTGGGCGCACAAATCAAAAATGCAAATTAATCATGATCAGTTCAAAAGTGGGAATAGATAAGGATTTAGGGCGGAAAACAAAACAGTAAATTGCCATATTCGCTGACAACAGATCTTCAGGCCCAACGCACGCACATAGCAAATGTTGTTATATGTGATGTCTTTAAAACATCAGGGAATCTTTTTATAGTAACATTTGTTCGCGAGGGTACTCGAACTCTATATTCATGTCCGTTCGAGATGTGTTTGCTTGGTTGTTATCGTGTTTTTTTTTCATGCATATTACAGTCGTCTGAAGACTGTCGTTATCACGTGATAACATTGGAACGAGGTTGACACGTGGTGATCCCTGTTATGGACCTCACGTACAAAATAGAAAGTTTCACGGCGATGATCAGCAACTCGTCAAAGCCGACTCGATAACCCGGAGTTAACATCATAAATTCGGAGTGAATCTTAATAATCCGGAGTTGGTCGATCTCGATACGGTATCCTATAGTTGATCACAATATTTCGGAGAGTGCATTGCTAGTGCAATTCGGAAGTGATTTTAAACAAACTTGGTTTGCACTTATACGCGTAATAAAATTTCATTCTCATAACTTATATATCTTCCAATCGATTGCCTAGTTATGTCATCAATGGAAGACAGATTAAACGAAGAAATGCAAGATTGATGTTGTTTAATAAGGCTTACGTTGAGATTGAGAGGAACAAGAAGATGTGAAGTATCAAGATATGCAGTGTGTACATGAATCATGTTGGATAGACACAGGGAATAGTGTTAGGTATTGACAGGAACAGGAAGTAGTATCTGGTTTAGACAGGAACAGGAAGTAGTATGTTGTGTGGACAGAACAGGGTGTAGTATAAAGTTTGGACAGGAACAGGATTGGACAGGAACAGGGTGTAGTATGTTGTTTGGACAGGAACAGGAAGTAGTATGTGGTGTGGACAGGAACAGGAAGTAGTATATGGTTTGGACAGGAACAGGATTGGACAGGAACAGTGCGTAGTATGTGGTGTGGACAGGAACAGGAAGTAGTATGTTGTTTGGACAGGCACAAGAAGTAGTATGTGGTTTGGACAGGAACAGGGTGTAGTATGTGGTTTGGACAGGAACAGGAAGTGGTATGTTGTGCGGACAGGCACAAGAAGTAGTATGTGGTTTGGACAGGAACAGGGTGTAGTATGTGTTTTGGACAGGAACAGGGTGTAGTATGTGTTTTGGACAGGACCAGGAAGTAGGGTTAGTATTGTGAACAGGAAGAAGTTTGATAGATAAACGTAAAAGTACCTACAATACATACTAGAAGACTTACCATATATGTACTGTTGTGTGACTGATCAAAGGACGCGTATTACCAGGTGTTTCATAATGTTGTAATTATTTGCTTTAAAAACATTTTGTCTTAATTACTCAGATTAACTTTTTAGGCACCAGCAATTGGTTTGCCCGCAAGAAGCTGTTAATTTGTCAAAAAGATAGACTTGATTCCTGGTTCGTCACAATCCATAATTAAAATTCATTTTCTTTCCGTAAACGAATTCGATTTGTACGCGTGAAAACAATCTGGTGGTAACTGTATTTTACCATTGAAGACGACGCTATGACACGACAATGACACGTCGACAATGACACGAGTTTATTATCGGACTTTCGGTGACAACTCGACCTAGTTACGATAAGAGTAGGCATTGTATCACCAGACAGCACGCGATATCGCTAACATATAACACAGCACATCGAGGTAAAACGTGATCTCGTTATGACATAACAATACGAGATTTCATAAGCGGATATCGAGATAAAACGCGATCTTGCTATGATATGGTTTGGTTTGTTTTTGTTTAACGTCCTATGTCCAGTCAGGGTCATTGAAGGACGTACCATGGGGCCGCGATGGTCGAGTGGTTAAGGTGTCCCGACACTTTAACGCTAGCCCTCCACCTCTGGGTTGCGAGTTCGAAACCTACGTGGGGCAGTTACCAGGTACTGACCGTAGGCCGGTGGTTTTTATTCGGGTACTCCGGCTTTCCTCCACCTACAAACCTGGCACGTCCTTAAATGACCCTGGCTGTTAATAGGACGTTAAGCAAAAACAAACCAAACCAAAATTAAGGACGTAACAGGTTTCTCCTTATGAAGTCAGACATGATGGATGGTTGTTTACATGTAAATGTCTGGTGGTTCTATTGTCACAACTTTAGTTCTTATTTTGAGGATGACCAGGTTTTCGACCGAGGTCTGTATGGCAGGTGTCGTCGACGAAGCAGAAGACGCTCACCCTTTCAGAACACCTGGTCTTCACATTACTGATGTTTTATATCATGTCCGTAGTTTGTCCCCGTGTAATCGATTTGAAGTTAGAATTATCATTGATGAGGGTACCAGAATCCGACCGGGAGATCTTATTATCGGAGACATATAGCGCAACATACAATGTAAACGCTCCGCCCGGCGTCACACGACACCGAGTGTTCGTATTTTAGGAGCGGTTATCAATATTTCATTATTCAAATCTGGAAAACATGTTTTCCACATTTTAAAAGTACACATGATAAGTACTGGCTTTTGATGGGATTGTCTATTCGTCATGTTCGTTAGGATTCGTCGTGGGACCCTTTAATATTCCGATCATAAAAAAACTTTTCTTTAAATTTTAATGCGCCGTGACTGGACTGACTACTGGTATCCACCAGAAGGTCACGTGACCTTATTGTGTAATTAGTTGTTTGTGACAGATTTACGACTTCACAGATCAATGGCAGTGTTTATTTTAACCTGCATACGTGATGTTTTGATTAATGTGCATTGTAGTTACGCAACTGATACCATCATTCGATTATATAACGGCACTGTATTCTACATGTACTTTCTGGGTCCTCGGAACAACACACCCCACGTGCACGCCCCACCACAGAAGTTCAGGGCTTCTTTCTCAGTAGTTTACATAGCCGAATATTGATTTTTAAATCCTCTTATTTTGAATAAAAAAATCTATTTAACTCAGGAAATAGTTATTGAATATATATTACACAGGAGTGCGGATAAGCGGACAGTCTTCAAGGTAACCTTCCAAATAGGCGGACTGCATGGAAGGGACCATCATTCTGTACTACAGATAATCCAACATATCAAAGTTCCTCTTAATGCTATATATATATAATATCCAGTAGCGTGTCATCAATACATACTAACAAAACTCTAATTAACCCCATACAAATGTAACCTGTGGCTTCGTTGGTGTACGGAAGGATGATTTAGGTTATCGATCCCGACATCCACACGTATAAAAAGACGGCGTAATAATTCAGTACATGTATGTGCCTAGCACATTCGGCACCCCTCGAATATGAAGTATCGCTAATTGCACCCAATGTGTTCCGAATGTCAGTAGATATGATTTACACTAATAATGCGTTAATGTAGAGTTTTTCAATTTTAATGTCACCTTTAGCCGCCATTGGTGTTTACAGGCACACTTTTTTTGACAGGAAGTGAGGTCGGACCGCTGTACACTTGCGTAAATCTTCTGTGAATCTGCGATTGCGCTTTGTTTTAATTTTCCGTTTTTGTAAATTAATTTTCATTTACTATAATACAGCTAAAACAATATGTAAATTTAAGATGTGATCGTTAATCGTAATATCTCACGAAAATAGAGTAAAAAGATTATGTTATTGTAGAACTATACTTTGTTTAGAACCTTTCCTGTCAAATTATATCATCTGTTTTTCTATTCCATCAGTTGTCGGTCGGTTCCGTCAGTACGTCCAATGAATGACGCCATAATAACAATATTAAAAAAATTGTCAAAATATAAATATAAGAAATAGATTTTATGTTGTTGATGTAGATTACTGGTGTGTAAACTATATTACAGATATTTCAACAACGCGCGTCATTTAAGATATTTGTGGAAAAAATCTTAAATAAATCTGTTAAATAAAAACACGTAATCGAATAATGTTTTAAATAATAATTCCTTTAACGCATTTATCTATATTTATACAGTATATGTAACTTTTGTATGTATTATGACCCTATTTCTCTGTTTGACATGTAATGTATCAGATGATAAACAATCCCGAGTTATAATGTATGCCCAAACTTGTACAGGTATCATATATCAGTATTGCATATGATACATTTAAAATGCATTTTCATGTATTTCTGTGCATTTAAATTGAACATTAACCTATTTTTATGAATTTAAATTAAGCATGATGTCACCTTTGAAATAAAATTTATGGCAGTCATAAATAAAATATAATTATAGTGACATCTGTGTGATAAACAATTGCTCATCATTTTGTGTGTGCAATATGTATATCGTATGCAAAACAAGCGTTCCGTTGACCTCGTTGGTATACAATGATACCATTCCTAATCATACATTTTGAATAACAGAAGGTGTACATATCTCGTACCTAACTTTTAATTACCAATTACGCTCACAAGGAATATTCATAAGTAAACTTAATTAGTCTTACAAAGACTTGGAATTATTTAAAATTCAAATCATGTGTCGACCACACTGGACCCACACAGTGGTCCGAACTCTGTGAAAGCCCGCTGTGTCACTGGGGATCCTACAGTGTATCTGTTACATACAATTGTAAAAGGCAACAGAATTCTATCCTCTGTTATTTCACTGACAATTGTATCTATTACAACACACCTGTGTGCAATGTTTTTACATTGTTTCAGTGTGTTGGCCCTATAATATAACCTTCAGTGACCCCATCATCCGTGTTAACCGTTTCCATGTAACTATGACTGTTACTAGGACGTAAACACAAACGAAACTCGTCAGCTTCCTTCACTACTAAAAAGTTAACAAGCAGACGTTATGACCCTCTTGATCAAAGATAGGGAAATAGATAACGAACGTCCATTGGGAAATTTTGAAAGCGACGATTTTAAGACGACGGGGAACTACTAATTTAGAAAGTAAATTAAGTGTTAAAAAGCGACAACGTGAACTTGTCGGGGTACTGGGATGAGAATTCAGGGATATAACGCTGACTGGAATACAGGTTTTACTAGCTTACGATACCTATATATTAAAAAAAATCTCCGCTATGTAACAAAACATGCATTTCATTGCGATCCCAATAATTTAGCACGTGCTTCAACACGGGGTCGTTTGTCCGGTGACCTACAATTGTACTTTTGAACGTGAATACTAATTGAGTAGTTTTTTCCCCGGATATTGTATAGAGTCTCCCATCCGGATTTCTCATCACTTTCCGTTCTCGTCATGCGCGATGTTACGTAATCTATGGTGGTGATAGCGCATTGCTAAGAATACACACGAGAGCGTCCTAAAGTCTAGATATGCGTTCCCAGCGACGTCTTGTAATTTGCCAACATAGCAATACCATGCATGCATATAAAACTTCCAAGGTTTTTTTACCGGAAGAAATACCACAATAGAAGTCAGTTCGAATTATGCACAGAATCATGTGAAGTTATAAAGAAGAAACAAAAGGAATACCAAAGTAGCCTAAAAAACGCGTTACGGAAACACGACAAATACTATCATACCTTCAGAATTTCGAGCCGTCATTTCCTCATCTTACTCAAGACACGCATGTTCAATTCAAAGTTGCTAAATTAGTTTACATGAATTCCGTCGAGCAAACTTTTACAAACACGCATACGATATTGAATTTAATTCGGGACAGATCGATTTTTCAGGGAAATTATTTTTTATCTGTTTTATCTGTTTTGAAGAACACCGTTGCTGTTTCAGGCATGGTCAACTTGGTATCCCACTAGATATTTCATGAGCATTTGTGTGATATACGAGTATAGTATCGAATATAAATTAAAGAACGTCATCTATTTTGAACTTCACTTTCACTTTGTGAATTAAATAATAACTATTTTTTATCTGATATTTTTAACCCAGAGTCGAGAAAGAAAGAACCTGCCTTTATCTCACTGAATGCCGTAAAAGGTGACTAAATTTGTCCCCTCCCCCCCCCCCCCCAAATCCAAACCTCCGGTGATTGGAGCTGGCTTGAACCGTGTCTTTTGTTCAAGTTACATTGACATACCTGGAATTTATCCCTACTGTATCCCAACGATATTATCTTAAGTGGTACGAGTGTTTTTATGTCGGGCCTATCGTAGAGGGCCCCATATGTGTGTCCTGCAAAATCGGGGGTTGTCTTCTTTGTCTTAGAATTGCTTGGCGAACATTGAGGAGACAAACAAAAATCCGATGCCCGATTGCAAAACCCGGGATGTTTATCCTAACATTTCGGGTCCGTATTTTCCTTCCTCTCCCGTGTTCATTGTTTTCTTCTCTTGGTATCTCCTTCTCTCATGTACGTGGACGTTAAACCCCGTAAAACAAATACCTGATGTTTGTAGTATATGTTTATCATTATGAACACGGAACTAACATAAATCATCGTATATTATCTGTCTCGAATTGTACTTTGACAATGTCGATTGTGGTAGCGACATTTACATTGGCAAGTAGAAAACCCTGAACTATATAGTGATGGTACCTGCATTGACGGGTAACGACCCCGGCGTTGACTAGTGGTGACACCTACACTGACGAGAAGCGACACCTTCACTGATTGATGGCGACACCTATACTGAAGTGAAGAGACCCCGACCATGACTGTCGCGACACCTACACTTGCTGGTGGCGACACCTACACTGACTGATAGTGACTGCCGAGATGAAAGCCGTAGCCTGTTGATAACAATCGTTGTACCAGAATAACCCCAGGCATGCACGCACTGGAATAAAAGGTATCATTGTATAAACCCCTCATTACTGCAAGATGTGACTTTAAATTGTAAAGAGAGGCAAGACTGTAAAATGCTTTACTAATTTAATGTTCTTACCAGCCTTCACCGTAAAACCATTCTCTTAATGTTATTGTTCCTTGATCGTTGCTGATTAGTAGTTTTAGACACTGTTAAGCTATGGGCTTAAAATACCGTGCTTCCGTATATATACACAATGTGCATAGATAATTGCGTTTTCCTCATTTTAGTGGTGCCCAGTTTAGTCGCGACGTCACACTTAATCATTCCTTGTAGGCATAGCCAACGTATATCATACATGTTGATAGATTAGGTAAGTACAACGAGTACATCTCTAACATCAACTGTCCAACATCACTAACATCAACTGTCCAACATCTCTAACATCAACTGTCCAACATCTCTAACATCGACTGTCCAACATCTGTAACATCGACTGTCCAACATCTCTAACATCGACTGTCCAACATCTCTAACATCAACTGTCCAACATCTCTAACATCAACTGTCCAACATCTCTAACATCAACTGTCCAACATCTGTAACATCGACTGTCAAACATATCTAACATCAACTGTCCAACATCTCTAACATCAACTGTCCAACATCACTTACATCAACTGTCCAACATCACTAACATCAACTGTCCAACATCTCTAACATCGACTGTCCAACATCTCTAACATCAACTGTCCAACATCTGTAACATCGACTGTCCAACATCTCTAACATCAACTGTTCAACATCTCTAACATCGACTGTCCAACATCTCTAACATCAACTGTCCAACATCTGTAACATCAACTGACCAACATCTCTAACATCAACTGACCAACATCTCTAACATCGACTCTCCAACATCTCTAACATCAACTGTCCAACATCTCTAACATCAACTGTCCAACATCTGTAACATCAACTGTCCAACATCTCTAACATCAACTGACCAACATCTCTAACATCAACTGTCCAACATCTCTAACATCAACTGTCCAACATCTCTAACATCGACTGTCCAACATCTGTAACATCAACTGTCCAACATCTGTAACATCAACTGTCCAACATCTGTAACATCGACTGTCCAACATCTCTAACATCGACTGTCCAACATCTGTAACATCGACTGTCCAACATCTCTAACATCTACTGTACAACATCTCTAACATCAACTGTCCAACATCTGTAACATCAACTGTCCAACACCTCTTACATCAACTGTCCAACATCTCTAACATCAACTGACCAACATCTCTAACATCAACTGTCCAACATCTGTAACATCAACCGTTCAACATCTCTAACATCAACTGTCCAACATCTCTAACATCAACTGTCCAACATCACTTACATCAACTGTCCAACATCACTAACATCAACTGTCCAACATCTCTAACATCAACTGTCCAACATCTCTAGCATCAACTGTCCAACATTTCTAACATCAACTGTCCAACATCTCTAACATCGACTGTCCAACATCTCTAACATCGGCTGTCCAACATCTCTAACATCGACTGTCCAACATCTCTAACATCGACTGTCCAACATCACTAACATCAACTGTACAACTTCACTAACATTAACTGTCCAACATCACTAACATCGACTGTCCAACATCTCTAACATCGACTGTCCAACATCACTAACATCGACTGTCCAACATCTCTAACATTAATTGTCCAACATCTCTAACATCAACTGTACAACGTCCCTAACATCAACTGTCCAACATCACTAACATCGACTGTCCAACATCTCTAACATCGACTGTCCAACATCACTAACATCGACTGTCCAACATCTCTAACATCAACTGTCCAACATCGCTAACATCGACTGTCCAACAGCTCTTACATCAACTGTCCAAAAGCTCTAACATCGACTGTCCAACATTTCTAACATCAACTGTCAAACATATCTAACATCAACTGTCCAACATCTCTAACATCAACTGTCAAACATATCTAACATCAACTGTCCAACATCTCTAACATCAACTGTCAAACATATCTAACATCAACTGTCCAACATCTCTAATATCAACTGTCAAACATATCTAACATCAACTGTCCAACATCTCTAAACATCAACTGTCCAACATCTCTAACATCAACTGTCCAACATCTCTAATATCAACTGTCAAACATATCTAACATCAACTGTCCAACATCTCTAAACATCAACTGTCCAACATCTGTAACATCAACTGTCCAACATCTCTAACATCGACTGTCCAACATCTGTAACATCAACTGTCAAACATCTCTAACATCAACTGTCCAACATCTCTAACATCGACTGTCCAACATCTCTAACATCGACTGTCCAACATCTCAAACATCAACTGTCCAACATCTCTAACATCAACTGTCCAACATCTCTAACATCAACTGTCCAACATCTCTAACATCAACTGTCCAACATCTCTAACATCAACTGTCCAACATCTCTAACATCGACTGTCCAACGTCACTAACATCGACTGTCCAACATCTGTAACATCAACTGTCCAACATCTGTAACATCGATTGTCCAACATCTGTAACATCAACTGTCCAACATCTGTAACATCAACTGTCCAACATCTGTAACATCGACTGTCCAACATCTCTAATATCGACTGTCCAACATCTCTAACATCGACTGTCCAACATCTCTAACATCAACTGTCCAACATCTCTAACATCGACTGTCCAACGTCACTAACATCGACTGTCCAACATCTGTAACATCAACTGTCCAACATCTGTAACATCGATTGTCCAACATCTCTAACATCAACTGTCAAACATATCTAACATCAACTGTCCAACATCTCTAACATCAACTGTCAAACATATCTAACATCAACTGTCCAACATCTCTAATATCAACTGTCAAACATATCTAACATCAACTGTCCAACATCTCTAAACATCAACTGTCCAACATCTCTAACATCAACTGTCCAACATCTCTAATATCAACTGTCAAACATATCTAACATCAACTGTCCAACATCTCTAAACATCAACTGTCCAACATCTGTAACATCAACTGTCCAACATCTCTAACATCGACTGTCCAACATCTGTAACATCAACTGTCAAACATCTCTAACATCAACTGTCCAACATCTCTAACATCGACTGTCCAACATCTCTAACATCGACTGTCCAACATCTCAAACATCAACTGTCCAACTTCTCTAACATCAACTGTCCAACATCTCTAACATCAACTGTCCAACATCTCTAACATCAACTGTCCAACATCTCTAACATCAACTGTCCAACATCTCTAACATCGACTGTCCAACGTCACTAACATCGACTGTCCAACATCTGTAACATCAACTGTCCAACATCTGTAACATCGATTGTCCAACATCTGTAACATCAACTGTCCAACATCTGTAACATCAACTGTCCAACATCTGTAACATCGACTGTCCAACATCTCTAATATCGACTGTCCAACATCTCTAACATCGACTGTCCAACATCTCTAATATCGACTGTCCAACATCTCTAACATCAACTGTCCAACATCTCTAACATCGACTGTCCAACGTCACTAACATCGACTGTCCAACATCTGTAACATCAACTGTCCAACATCTGTAACATCGATTGTCCAACATCTCTAACATCAACTGTTCAACATCTCTAACATCAACTGTCCAACATCTCTAACATCAACTGTCCAACATCTCTAACATCGACTGTCCAACATCTCTAACATCAACTGTCCAACATCTCTAACATCAACTGTCCAACATCTCTAACATCAACTGTCCAACATCTCTAACATCAACTGTCCAACATCTCTAACATCAACTGTCCAACATCTGTAACATCAACTGTCCAACATCTCTAACATCAACTGTCCAACATCTCTAACATCAACTGTCCAACATCTCTAACATCAACTGTCCAACATCTCTAACATCGACTGTCCAACATCTCTAACATCAACTCTTCAAACATCTCTAACATCAACTGTCCAACATCTCTAACATCAACTGTCCAACATCTCTAACATCAACTGTCCAACATCTCTAATATCGACTGTCCAACATCTCTAACATCGACTGTCCAACATCTCTAACATCAACTTTCCAACATCTCTAACATCAACTGTCCAACATCTGCAACATCGACTGTCCAACATCTCTAACATCAACTGTCCAACATCTGTAACATCAACTGTCCAACATCTCTAACATCAACTGTCCAACATCTCTAACATCAACTGTCCAACATCTCTAACATCAACTGTCCAACATCTCTAACATCGACTGTCCAGCATCTCTAACATCGACTGTCCAACATCTCTAACATCGACTGTCCAACATCTCTAACATCAACTGTCCAACATCTCTAATATCAACTGTCAAACATATCTAACATCAACTGTCCAACATCTCTAAACATCAACTGTCCAACATCTGTAACATCAACTGTCCAACATCTCTAACATCGACTGTCCAACATCTGTAACATCAACTGTCAAACATCTCTAACATCAACTGTCCAACATCTCTAACATCGACTGTCCAACATCTCTAACATCGACTGTCCAACATCTCAAACATCAACTGTCCAACTTCTCTAACATCAACTGTCCAACATCTCTAACATCAACTGTCCAACATCTCTAACATCAACTGTCCAACATCTCTAACATCAACTGTCCAACATCTCTAACATCGACTGTCCAACGTCACTAACATCGACTGTCCAACATCTGTAACATCAACTGTCCAACATCTGTAACATCGATTGTCCAACATCTGTAACATCAACTGTCCAACATCTGTAACATCAACTGTCCAACATCTGTAACATCGACTGTCCAACATCTCTAATATCGACTGTCCAACATCTCTAACATCGACTGTCCAACATCTCTAATATCGACTGTCCAACATCTCTAACATCAACTGTCCAACATCTCTAACATCGACTGTCCAACGTCACTAACATCGACTGTCCAACATCTGTAACATCAACTGTCCAACATCTGTAACATCGATTGTCCAACATCTCTAACATCAACTGTCAAACATATCTAACATCAACTGTCCAACATCTCTAACATCAACTGTCAAACATATCTAACATCAACTGTCCAACATCTCTAATATCAACTGTCAAACATATCTAACATCAACTGTCCAACATCTCTAAACATCAACTGTCCAACATCTCTAACATCAACTGTCCAACATCTCTAATATCAACTGTCAAACATATCTAACATCAACTGTCCAACATCTCTAAACATCAACTGTCCAACATCTGTAACATCAACTGTCCAACATCTCTAACATCGACTGTCCAACATCTGTAACATCAACTGTCAAACATCTCTAACATCAACTGTCCAACATCTCTAACATCGACTGTCCAACATCTCTAACATCGACTGTCCAACATCTCAAACATCAACTGTCCAACTTCTCTAACATCAACTGTCCAACATCTCTAACATCAACTGTCCAACATCTCTAACATCAACTGTCCAACATCTCTAACATCAACTGTCCAACATCTCTAACATCGACTGTCCAACGTCACTAACATCGACTGTCCAACATCTGTAACATCAACTGTCCAACATCTGTAACATCGATTGTCCAACATCTGTAACATCAACTGTCCAACATCTGTAACATCAACTGTCCAACATCTGTAACATCGACTGTCCAACATCTCTAATATCGACTGTCCAACATCTCTAACATCGACTGTCCAACATCTCTAATATCGACTGTCCAACATCTCTAACATCAACTGTCCAACATCTCTAACATCGACTGTCCAACGTCACTAACATCGACTGTCCAACATCTGTAACATCAACTGTCCAACATCTGTAACATCGATTGTCCAACATCTCTAACATCAACTGTTCAACATCTCTAACATCAACTGTCCAACATCTCTAACATCAACTGTCCAACATCTCTAACATCGACTGTCCAACATCTCTAACATCAACTGTCCAACATCTCTAACATCAACTGTCCAACATCTCTAACATCAACTGTCCAACATCTCTAACATCAACTGTCCAACATCTCTAACATCAACTGTCCAACATCTCTAACATCAACTGTCCAACATCTCTAACATCAACTGTCCAACATCTCTAACATCAACTGTCCAACATCTCTAACATCAACTGTCCAACATCTCTAACATCGACTGTCCAACATCTCTAACATCAACTCTTCAAACATCTCTAACATCAACTGTCCAACATCTCTAACATCAACTGTCCAACATCTCTAACATCAACTGTCCAACATCTCTAATATCGACTGTCCAACATCTCTAACATCGACTGTCCAACATCTCTAACATCAACTTTCCAACATCTCTAACATCAACTGTCCAACATCTGCAACATCGACTGTCCAACATCTCTAACATCAACTGTCCAACATCTGTAACATCAACTGTCCAACATCTCTAACATCAACTGTCCAACATCTCTAACATCAACTGTCCAACATCTCTAACATCAACTGTCCAACATCTCTAACATCGACTGTCCAGCATCTCTAACATCGACTGTCCAACATCTCTAACATCGACTGTCCAACATCTCTAACATCAACTTTCCAACATCTCTAACATCGACTGTCCAACATCTCTAACATCGACTGTCCAACATCTCTAACATCGACCTTCCAACATCTCTAACATCAACTTTCCAACATCTCTAACATCAACTGTCCAACATCTCTAACATCAACTGTCCAACATCTCTAACATCAACTGTCCAACATCTCTAACATCAACTCTTCAAACATCTCTAACATCAACTGTCCAACATCTCTAACATCAACTGTCCAACATCTCTAACATCAACTGTCCAACATCTGTAACATCAACTGTCCAACATCTCTAACATCGACTGTCCAACATCTCTAACATCGACTGTCCAACATCTCTAACATCGACTGTCCAACATCTCTAACATCAACTGTCCAACATCTCTAACATCAACTGTCCAACATCTCTAACATCAACTGTCCAACATCTCTAACATCAACTGTCCAACATCTCTAACATCAACTGTCCAACATCTGTAACATCAACTGTCCAACATCTCTAACATCAACTGTCCAACATCAACATCGACTGTCCAACATCTCTAACATCGACTGTCCAACATCTCTAACATCAACTGTCCAACATCTCTAACATCAACTGTCCAACATCTCTAACATCAACTGTCCAACATCTCTAATATCAACTGTCCAACATCTCTAACATCGACTGTCCAACATCTCTAACATCGACTGTCCAACATCTCTAACGTGGTCTCTTCAAACATCTCTAACATCACCTTTACAACATTTAAACACTAAATATCGTGTAAATCGACAAATTTGTAAGTAGGTCATTTTGTACTCTTAAACCTCAATGAAAATAATCTCGAATCACATTTTATCCTATGTATAAAGTACCGACATTTTGTGAAGATTTGATTCCGAGATGACGAGAAGTCAGGGTTTCCCAATGGTGAAAGTACGTGTACCAGTAATAAGAGGTTCTGGGTTAGGGTAATTATCTCGTTAATTACTACAGAAATGTCGGTAATAAACATTGGAAATCCTATTGGAAAAGTACATTATGTGACGCTGACTAGATGGACAATTACCGTTATGTATAAAGTCCGTCTTGGAACGTTAATCCTCACAGCGACCCTAACTACAACGTAAACTTTACCTATATTTATCCTGAAGAGACAAACATAAGATTTACACGTACATACATATATCAATATACTTTTATAAATGTGGCAATGCAACGTAATAAAATGTTATGATAATATTCCCAGTCGGGAAATCTAAATTGAAGATTTTCAACTCTCGTTTCTTAAATTCAAACACAGCATACTTCTTAATCTCCTATGGTGTACGTGGTTGATATCGACTATTTCGCGTTGTAGTCCTGTCGAATAGGCGCGTACATTCTGTCGCGTTGTCGCGCTTTCGCAACCAGCAAGGGCGCCACAGTGACCACGAATATGACCGATTCAGCTATTGTATTTATTTCAGCACGGCCTGATTCGGACCGATGTCTCATGTTTGCAGAGTACGTTGCCTGACACTTACTGACGATGTTTTTGCAGAAGAAAAACAAATTGCAATGATTAAAAAGGATGATGACACCTGTGGAAATGAATATCTTAACGTTAATTCTTGTACCAAACTCTCAAACAACTCCACTTAACCAGTTATGTAGTTCATTAATTGATAAAGCAGAAACGCATAAACCTAAATAACGAACATGAGTTGAAGTTTTCCTTTGGCAATGGCTTACACGTAATAGGCAGCAACAGCAGTCATAAACGTTAAAGATCAACCATATAGTGTGGTATTTATGTAAGTTCTATACTGTTGTTGTTGTTTGTGTTGTTTTGTTGTTGTTTTTTATGTTGGTTTTTGGAGTAGGGAACTATATGTTCTAGACAAATAAAAGCAATCGCTAAAGCGTTCAAAACATAGTGTTATCACATTGAAATATCAGTCTGCATATGGATGATACCCTCCCTCTAGGTTACATAATACTGACACAGATATAAAGCCGAATGCCAATTTAGTACGGATTTATGGACTTTAGCTTATCTTAGTCCGTCAGAAGTGTGGACGCTACCGAACCATGACGAATAGCGAGGTTTTGCCAAGGGAGGCAATCAAAAAGATCGAGAAAGTAAAGATCCCAAATGACGTAATCGGTGTAGCAGGAGTAATCACATTAATATCGCAACGTGAAAAAAAAAAATAATAAATTTTCGGTTTTTGCAAAGGGTTCACATTCGGCTCCTCTTGCAACGCACAGTAGCAAATAAAACAACATACATACACATGTATATCTGTGACCTTTCAAGTTGTTTCAAGGTTAAACACAATCTGTCTTGATATCAACGAAGCAAACATAATGGGCCACAATGACTTGTTGCAATCCCAACCCCCGGTCAATACTGTATGTATTATTTGATAAATACATGTAGGATGGCTATATAATATATAAACCTTGAGTTGGAACTTCATGGCAAGTCCCTGTAGAGGTTATTTGCGTTTGTTTGTTTTTGATAACATCTGATTTAAAAAAAAACCCATTCACATCATCTTCTAAATTGACCAAAGTCGCTCATTCGGTCTAAGGTTAACGTTTATAGGAACATACCCAATATGACAACTTAAACGCTATCATTTGATAATGTTTTTGATCCTCTGACCTTCACGTTGAGTCAATGTCAATTATTCCGAAAAAATAAATGTCATTTGACACACCTTCACGTGCAGTCTAAAGCCGTTGTCGACTTACGAGTCCACGTTTTAAACACGACTACGCCGTACATTTTGTTAGTGTTAAAAATGCGGTCTACAGTTTCCTCCATTAACGAACTTTGTGTGTGACCTCGATAGAAGACAATTCATTTACTTGTATACAAACTGTCCTTAATTCTTCACGGTAGACCAAAGTCGCCATCACTACCGTCTGTATATCAAATGTGTTCCCATAAACCACTAAATTCTGTACAATATAGCGTCTGACGCGATTCTCTACCAGATAAAACGGAACTTTTCCGTTTTAAATACGTCTGTGCTGAATTTTAATGCCGATTCTCAGAAAACTTAATTACTCTAAATAGACAGCTTTCTGTTTCCGTTGTAACTTTGATAGACATTAAGTCCAAATATAAACCTATCTTCCATAAAGTTAATTATTGTTAGATAATGACGAAAAACGAATTGACACCGAATCTATCGGATAAGGGACATTACGTGTACAGTCTATCGGATACAAGGCATTATTACCGGGAAATAGCAGATTCTGTTGATCAGTTAAAACATTCATGAAAAATAAACACCTCAGTCTCGCTTGACATTTTTATCCTATAGGCAATACGTCACCGATTATGATTGTAAATATAACGCACCACGGTAATATACCTACTCATTAACGCCGGCGTCTAACCAGTGGGTTAAAATATCTCCGAATGATATAGTGTTTACGCTACATTAACATATTATGCATATTTTTGAAATATGCTAAGCTCAATTATTCAACTTCAAAAAATCGATATTTGAAAATCCAAAATAGTACTGATTACTCAATAAAACTATATTTGGGCATGCAGAAATTGAATTATGTGAAATTCGATTTTTGTACGAAATTTGCATATGGAAATAAACATAAAATTGCTATTCATCGACCGTGCCATAATATAAAACGTCAGCATGTCATTATTTAAATTCTAATCGTCTATGGCTGTGTATTCTATGAAACAAATTTCTGCTTTCGTCATTTCTTTTGTCAGCCACATAAGACTTCCTTACCTGTTTTTGTTGTTCATGTTGGCGCTGCTATTTTAGCTGTCACACAATCTACACGTCTGATTTGTAATAATGCAGACATGATTTCCACTAGTAATCACAGCACAGAGAGGAGACGAACATCTATGAATTATCAATTGGATTTGAGCTATTAGATTTCATTCCGATATTAAGATCCTTGCTGATATGTATTGAAACGTAACCGTCTGCTAGACATGTACGCCATACTGGAACCATGCAAAAGTACAAATATGGAACAAATGTGAGATCGTGTTTTGAATTATAACAGCAGATATACATGATTTGTTTTGTTTCATGTTTTAAATTTCATACGGCATCGTTAAACAAAATACCCGTGTACAATGTATCAATATACATTATATACAGGTACAATATATCAATATACATCATACATATGAACAATGCATTAATATACATTATATGCATGTAAAATGTGTAAATATACATCATACCCATGTACCGATATACGTCATTCAATATACATCATATACAGGTACAATGTATCAATATACATCATATACAGGTACAATGTATCAATATACATCGTATACATGTACAATGTGTAAATATACATCATACTCATGTACCGATATACGTCATTCAATATACATCATATACTGACTATATCAATATACACCATTCAATATACATCATATAGATGTACAATGTATCAATATACATCATTCAATATACAGCAGATACATGTACAATGTATTTATATACATCATCTACATGAACAATTATCAATTTACATCATATACATGTACAGTATATCAATTTTCACTCGATACAGTGTATCATTATTCTTTTACAATGTTTCAATAAACATCATAAATATTTACATTGTTTTGCAAAATGTATCAATATACATGTACAATGTATCAATCAATACACACCAGATACATGTGGAATATATACAAATACATGATATATATTTACAACGTATCAGTATACATCATAATATGTATAACTTCATAACCATATACAATTTATCAATACACATGAACAATTTATCAATACACATGTACAATTTATCAATATACATGTACAATTTATCAATATACATGAACAATTTATCAATATACATGAACAATTTATCAATATACATGAACAATTTATCAATATACATGAAAATTTATCAATATACATGAACAATTTATCAATATACATGTACAATTTATCAATATACATGTACAATTTTTCAATATACATGTACGATTTATCAATATAGATTACGTGCCACATTCGTATTTTTAGACTGATTTGCTTAAGAATAGATTTACCATTGATTTGCGATGAACACGTGTAAACTTAGACCTATTTGATACAATATGAATGTACGTTATTTATTAATCTCAGTTTACTATTACTTTAGAATTTCCTTTCGTACCTTTTATCAACTCCATACATGGCGATACGCAAGAGTTAAACAAACAAATCTGGTTTTGTGTGAAACAAAGCCTCGGTGTGTTTGTCTTAGTTCCGTGAGGACTGTCTTTTGGAAATCAATAACAGCGAAAGGTGCTTAATATGACAATATCACTGGCAAGGTGGACAAAATAGCCGCCTCCGCAGTAAATAAATACATAAATAAATAGATTAATAGATAAATAATTAATTTTTCTTTGTTTTCATGGTAAATACTCAAATGTGATTGGTCCAAAAATTCTTTTCATTCTTCTATGAAAGAAATTCCGAGAATGGTGCGAAAAATGTGACGTCACAAACGACAATTGACGTTGCGTATTGATTTGAGAAAAAGAATCCCATTTAAAATCAGTAAAATTGTACATAAAACATGTTTTAAATTAGAAAATCATTTTCAAAAATTAATTATAAGCGTTGATGTCAATTATTTTTTAGTTTCATCGAGATATGAAACAAATTTTGTTTGCAAACTTCTGTAAGAATCCACTACGCGGATTCATACAGTTTGCAAACAAAATTTGTTTCATACCCCGATGAAACTAAAAAAAAATGACATCAATGCTTAAATAAATAAATAACTTAATTGATACGCCTGTTAATAGTATATAATCATTATTTTGATGCTTACACTGGGATATCGATATTCATCATAAACATTGATATTGTATTTCTGCGATATTTGAATACTTTGAGTTGAGTATAACAGTATATGAATACAACACTTATTGAATACAGCCCAAAAAAGATACAATATACATGTACTTGTACAGGACATTTTTATCCATATTGCAGCAATTTGAAATTGTGATTTTCGCCGTTACATATTGACAATGGGTGTCCCGAGACAGGCTCTATTATGGTGTCTCGAGACAAGCTCTATTGTGGTGTCCCGAGACAAGCTCTATGGTTTCCCGAGACAAGCTCTATTATGGTGTCCCGAGACAAGCTCTATTATGGTGTCCCGAGACAGGCTCTATTATGGTGTCCCGAGACAAGCTCTATTATGGTGTCCCGAGACAAGCTCTATTATGGTGTCCCGAGACAAGCTCTATTATGGTGTCCCGAGACAGGCTCTATTATGGTGTCCCGAGACAGGCTCTATTATGGTGTCCCGAGACAGGCTCTATTATGGTGTCCCGAGACAAGCTCTATTATGGTGTCCCGAGACAAGCTCTATGGTGTCCCGAGACAAGCTCTATTATGGTGTCCCTAGACAAGCTCTATTATGGTGTCCCGAGACAAGCTGTATGGTGTCCCGAGACAAGCTCTATTATGGTGTCCCGAGACAAGCTCTATTATGGTGTCCCGAGACAGGCTCTATTATGGTGTCCCGAGACAGGCTCTATTATGGTGTCCCGAGACAGGCTCTATTATGGTTTCCCGAGACAAGCTCTATTATGGTGTCCCGAGACAAGCTCTATTATGGTGTCCCTAGACAAGCTCTATTATGGTGTCCCGAGACAGGCTCTATTATGGTGTCCCGAGACAGGCTCTATTATGGTGTCCCGAGACAGGCTCTATTATGGTGTCCCGAGACAAGCTCTATTATGGTGTCCCGAGACAGGCTCTATTATGGTGTCCCGAGACAGGCTCTATTATGGTGTCCCGAGACAGGCTCTATTATGGTGTCCCGAGACAGGCTCTATTATGGTGTCCCGAGACAAGCTCTATTATGGTGTCCCGAGACAAGCTCTATTATGGTGTCCCGAGACAAGCTCTATGGTGTCCCGAGACAAGCTCTATTATGGTGTCCCTAGACAAGCTCTATTATGGTGTCCCGAGACAAGCTGTATGGTGTCCCGAGACAAGCTGTATTATGGTGTCCCGAGACAAGCTCTATTATGGTGTCCCGAGACAGGCTCTATTATGGTGTCCCGAGACAGGCTCTATTATGGTGTCCCGAGACAGGCTCTATTATGGTTTCCCGAGACAAGCTCTATTATGGTGTCCCGAGACAAGCTCTATTATGGTGTCCCTAGACAAGCTCTATTATGGTGTCCCGAGACAGGCTCTATTATGGTGTCCCGAGACAGGCTCTATTATGGTGTCCCGAGACAAGCTCTATTATGGTGTCCCGAGACAAGCTCTATTATGGTGTCCCGAGACAGGCTCTATTATGGTGTCCCGAGACAGGCTCTATTATGGTGTCCCGAGACAGGCTCTATTATGGTGTCCCGAGACAGGCTCTATTATGGTGTCCCGAGACAAGCTCTATTATGGTGTCCCGAGACAGGCTCTATTATGGTGTCCCGAGACAGGCTCTATTATGGTGTCCCGAGACAGGCTCTATTATGGTGTCCCGAGACAGGCTCTATTATGGTGTCCCGAGACAAGCTCTATTATGGTGTCCCGAGACAGGCTCTATTATGGTGTCCCGAGATAAGCTCTATTATGGTGTCCCGAGACAAGCTCTATTATGGTGTCCCGAGACAGGCTCTATTATGATGTCCCGAGACAAGCTCTATGGTGTCCCGGGACAAGCTCTATTATGGTGTCCCGAGACAAGCTCTATTATGGTGTCCCGAGACAGGCTCTATTATGGTGTCCCGAGACAGGCTCTATTATGGTGTCCCGAGACAGGCTCTATTATGGTGTCCCGAGACAAGCTCTATGGTGTCCCGGGACAAGCTCTATTATGGTGTCCCGAGACAAGCTCTATTATGGTGTCCCGAGACAAGCTCTATTATGGTGTCTCGAGACAAGCTCTATTATTGTGTCTCGAGACAAGCTCTATTATTGTGTCTCGAGACAGGCTCTATTATGGTGTCCCGAGACAGGCTCTATTATGGTGTCCCGAGACAAGCTCTATTATGGTGTCCCGAGACAGGCTCTATTATGGTGTCCCGAGACAAGCTCTATTATGGTGTCCCGAGACAAGCTCTATTATGGTGTCTCGAGACAAGCTCTATGGTGTCCCGAGACAAGCTCTATTATGGTGTCCCTAGACAAGCTCTATTATGGTGTCCCGAGACAAGCTCTATTATGGTGTCCCGAGACAAGCTCTATTATGGTGTCCCGAGACAGGCTCTATTATGGTGTCCCGAGACAGGCTCTATTATGGTGTCCCGAGACAGGCTCTATTATGGTTTCCCGAGACAAGCTCTATTATGGTGTCCCGAGACAAGCTCTATTATGGTGTCCCTAGACAAGCTCTATTATGGTGTCCCGAGACAGGCTCTATTATGGTGTCCCGAGACAGGCTCTATTATGGTGTCCCGAGACAAGCTCTATTATGGTGTCCCGAGACAAGCTCTATTATGGTGTCCCGAGACAGGCTCTATTATGGTGTCCCGAGACAGGCTCTATTATGGTGTCCCGAGACAGGCTCTATTATGGTGTCCCGAGACAAGCTCTATTATGGTGTCCCGAGACAAGCTCTATTATGGTGTCCCGAGACAGGCTCTATTATGGTGTCCCGAGACAGGCTCTATTATGGTGTCCCGAGACAGGCTCTATTATGGTGTCCCGAGACAGGCTCTATTATGGTGTCCCGAGACAAGCTCTATTATGGTGTCCCGAGACAGGCTCTATTATGGTGTCCCGAGATAAGCTCTATTATGGTGTCCCGAGACAAGCTCTATTATGGTGTCCCGAGACAGGCTCTATTATGATGTCCCGAGACAAGCTCTATGGTGTCCCGGGACAAGCTCTATTATGGTGTCCCGAGACAAGCTCTATTATGGTGTCCCGAGACAAGCTCTATTATGGTGTCCCGAGACAGGCTCTATTATGGTGTCCCGAGACAGGCTCTATTATGGTGTCCCGAGACAGGCTCTATTATGGTGTCCCGAGACAAGCTC
Source organism: Pecten maximus (assembly GCF_902652985.1). Classification (NCBI taxonomy): domain Eukaryota; kingdom Metazoa; phylum Mollusca; class Bivalvia; order Pectinida; family Pectinidae; genus Pecten; species Pecten maximus. The sequence continues at coordinate 21,573,185 of NC_047026.1, forward strand.
TATGGTGTCCCGGGACAAGCTCTATTATGGTGTCCCGAGACAAGCTCTATTATGGTGTCCCGAGACAAGCTCTATTATGGTGTCCCGAGACAAGCTCTATTATGGTGTCTCGAGACAAGCTCTATTATTGTGTCTCGAGACAAGCTCTATTATTGTGTCTCGAGACAGGCTCTATTATGGTGTCCCGAGACAAGCTCTATTATGGTGTCCCGAGACAAGCTCTATTATGGTGTCCCGAGACAGGCTCTATTATGGTGTCCCGAGACAAGCTCTATTATGGTGTCCCGAGACAAGCTCTATTATGGTGTCTCGAGACAAGCTCTATTATTGTGTCTCGAGACAAGCTCTATTATGGTGTCCCGAGACAAGCTCTATTATGGTGTCCCGAGACAAGCTCTATTATGGTGTCCCGAGACAAGCTCTATTATGGTGTCCCGAGACAGGCTCTATTATGGTGTCCCGAGACAAGCTCTATTATGGTGTCCCGAGACAAGCTCTATTATGGTGTCCCAAGAGACAAGCTCTATTATGGTGTCCCGAGACAAGCTCTATTATGGTGTCCCGAGACAGGCTCTATTATGGTGTCCCGAGACAAGCTCTATTATGGTGTCCCGAGACAAGCTCTATTATGGTGTCCCGAGACAGGCTCTATTATGGTGTCCCGAGACAAGCTCTATTATGGTGTCCCGAGACAAGCTCTATTATGGTGTCCCGAGACAAGCTCTATTATGGTGTCCCGATACAAGCTCTATGGTGTCCCGGGACAAGCTCTATTATGGTGTCCCGAGACAAGCTCTATGGTGTCCCGAGACAAGCTCTATTATGGTGTCCCGAGACAAGCTCTATTATGGTGTCCCGAGACAAGCTCTATTATGGTGTCCCGAGACAAGCTCTATTATGGTGTCCCGAGACAAGCTCTATTATGGTGTCCCGAGACAAGCTCTATTATGGTGTCCCAAGAGACAAGCTCTATTATGGTGTCCCGAGACAAGCTCTATTATGGTGTCCCGAGACAAGCTCTATTATGGTGTCCCGAGACAAGCTCTATTATGGTGTCTCGAGACAAGCTCTATTATGGTGTCTCGAGACAAGCTCTATTATTGTGTCTCGAGACAGGCTCTATTATGGTGTCCCGAGACAAGCTCTATTATGGTGTCCCGAGACAAGCTCTATTATGGTGTCCCGAGGCAGGCTCTATTATGGTGTCCCGAGACAAGCTCTATTATGGTGTCCCGAGACAAGCTCTATTATGGTGTCTCGAGACAAGCTCTATTATTGTGTCTCGAGACAAGCTCTATTATGGTGTCCCGAGACAAGCTCTATTATGGTGTCCCGAGACAAGCTCTATTATGGTGTCCCGAGACAAGCTCTATTATGGTGTCCCGAGACAGGCTCTATTATGGTGTCCCGAGACAAGCTCTATTATGGTGTCCCGAGACAGGCTCTATTATGGTGTCCCGAGACAGGCTCTATTATGGTGTCCCGAGACAAGCTCTATTATGGTGTCCCGAGACAAGCTCTATTATGGTGTCCCGTCCCGAGACAGGCTCTATTATGGTGTCCCGAGACAGGCTCTATTATGGTGTCCCGAGACAGGCTCTATTATGGTGTCCCGAGACAGGCTCTATTATGGTGTCCCGAGACAAGCTCTATTATGGTGTCCCGAGACAGGCTCTATTATGGTGTCCCGAGATAAGCTCTATTATGGTGTCCCGAGACAAGCTCTATTATGGTGTCCCGAGACAGGCTCTATTATGATGTCCCGAGACAAGCTCTATGGTGTCCCGGGACAAGCTCTATTATGGTGTCCCGAGACAAGCTCTATTATGGTGTCCCGAGACAAGCTCTATTATGGTGTCCCGAGACAGGCTCTATTATGGTGTCCCGAGACAGGCTCTATTATGGTGTCCCGAGACAAGCTCTATTATGGTGTCCCGAGACAGGCTCTATTATGGTGTCCCGAGACAAGCTCTATTATGGTGTCCCGAGACAAGCTCTATTATGGTGTCCCGAGACAAGCTCTATTATGGTGTCCCGATACAAGCTCTATGGTGTCCCGGGACAAGCTCTATTATGGTGTCCCGAGACAAGCTCTATGGTGTCCCGAGACAAGCTCTATTATGGTGTCCCGAGACAAGCTCTATTATGGTGTCCCGAGACAAGCTCTATTATGGTGTCCCGAGACAGGCTCTATTATGGTGTCCCGAGACAAGCTCTATTATGGTGTCCCGAGACAAGCTCTATTATGGTGTCCCAAGAGACAAGCTCTATTATGGTGTCCCGAGACAAGCTCTATTATGGTGTCCCGAGACAAGCTCTATTATGGTGTCCCGAGACAAGCTCTATTATGGTGTCTCGAGACAAGCTCTATTATGGTGTCTCGAGACAAGCTCTATTATTGTGTCTCGAGACAGGCTCTATTATGGTGTCCCGAGACAAGCTCTATTATGGTGTCCCGAGACAAGCTCTATTATGGTGTCCCGAGGCAGGCTCTATTATGGTGTCCCGAGACAAGCTCTATTATGGTGTCCCGAGACAAGCTCTATTATGGTGTCTCGAGACAAGCTCTATTATGGTGTCTCGAGACAAGCTCTATTATGGTGTCCCGAGACAAGCTCTATTATGGTGTCCCGAGACAAGCTCTATTATGGTGTCCCGAGACAAGCTCTATTATGGTGTCCCGAGACAAGCTCTATTATGGTGTCCCGAGACAAGCTCTATTATGGTGTCCCGAGACAAGCTCTATTATGGTGTCCCAAGAGACAAGCTCTATTATGGTGTCCCGAGACAAGCTCTATTATGGTGTCCCGAGACAGGCTCTATTATGGTGTCCCGAGACAAGCTCTATTATGGTGTCCCGAGACAAGCTCTATTATGGTGTCCCGAGACAGGCTCTATAATGGTTTCCCGAGACAAGCTCTATTATGGTGTCCCGAGACAAGCTCTATTATGGTGTCCCGAGACAAGCTCTATTATGGTGTCCCGATACAAGCTCTATGGTGTCCCGGGACAAGCTCTATTATGGTGTCCCGAGACAAGCTCTATTATGGTATCCCGAGACAAGCTCTATGGTGTCCCGAGACAAGCTCTATTATGGTGTCCCGAGACAAGCTCTATTATGGTGTCCCGAGACAAGCTCTATTATGGTGTCCCGAGACAGGCTCTATTATGGTGTCCCGAGACAAGCTCTATTATGGTGTCCCGAGACAAGCTCTATGATGGTGTCCCAAGAGACAAGCTCTATTATGGTGTCCCGAGACAAGCTCTATTATGGTGTCCCGAGACAAGCTCTATTATGGTGTCCCGAGACAGGCTCTATTATGGTGTCCCGAGACAAGCTCTATTATGGTGTCCCGAGACAAGCTCTATTATGGTGTCCCGAGACAGGCTCTATTATGGTGTCCCGAGACAAGCTCTATTATGGTGTCCCGAGACAAGCTCTATTATGATGTCCCGAGACAAGCTCTATTATGGTGTCCCGAGACAAGCTCTATGGTGTCCCGGGACAAGCTCTATTATGGTGTCCCGAGACAAGCTCTATTATGGTGTCCCGAGACAGGCTCTATTATGGTGTCCCGAGACAGGCTCTATTATGGTGTCCCGAGACAAGCTCGATCTATTATGGTGTCCCGAGACAGGCTCTATTATGGTGTCCCGAGATAAGCTCTATTATGGTGTCCCGAGACAGGCTCTATTATGGTGTCCCGAGACAAGCTCTATTATGGTGTCCCGAGATAAGCTCTATTATGGTGTCCCGAGACAGGCTCTATTATGGTGTCCCGAGACAGGCTCTATTATGGTGTCCCGAGACAGGCTCTATTATGGTGTCCCGAGACAAGCTCTATTATGGTGTCCCGGGACAAGCTCTATTATGGTGTCCCGAGACAGGCTCTATTATGGTGTCCCGAGACAGGCTCTATTATGGTGTCCCGAGACAGGCTCTATTATGGTGTCCCGAGACAAGCTCTATTATGGTGTCCCGAGACACGCTCTATTATGGTGTCCCGAGACAAGCTCTATTATGGTGTCCCGAGACAGGCTCTATTATGGTGTCCCGAGACAGGCTCTATTATGGTGTCCCGAGACAAGCTCTATTATGGTGTCCCGAGACAAGCTCTATTATGGTGTCCCGAGACAAGCTCTATTATGGTGTCCCGAGACAGGCTCTATTATGGTGTCCCGAGACAAGCTCTATTATGGTGTCCCGAGACAGGCTCTATTATGGTGTCCCAAGAGACAAGCTCTATTATGGTGTCCCGAGACAAGCTCTATTATGGTGTCCCGAGACAAGCTCTATTATGGTGTCCCGAGACAAGCTCTATTATGGTGTCTCGAGACAAGCTCTATTATTGTGTCTCGAGACAAGCTCTATTATTGTGTCTCGAGACAGGCTCTATTATGGTGTCCCGAGACAAGCTCTATTATGGTGTCCCGAGACAAGCTCTATTATGGTGTCCCGAGACAGGCTCTATTATGGTGTCCCGAGACAAGCTCTATTATGGTGTCCCGAGACAAGCTCTATTATGGTGTCTCGAGACAAGCTCTATTATTGTATCTCGAGACAAGCTCTATTATGGTGTCCCGAGACAAGCTCTATTATGGTGTCCCGAGACAAGCTCTATTATGGTGTCCCGAGACAAGCTCTATTATGGTGTCCCGAGACAGGCTCTATTATGGTGTCCCGAGACAAGCTCTATTATGGTGTCCCGAGACAAGCTCTATTATGGTGTCCCAAGAGACAAGCTCTATTATGGTGTCCCGAGACAAGCTCTATTATGGTGTCCCGAGACAGGCTCTATTATGGTGTCCCGAGACAAGCTCTATTATGGTGTCCCGAGACAAGCTCTATTATGGTGTCCCGAGACAGGCTCTATAATGGTGTCCCGAGACAAGCTCTATTATGGTGTCCCGAGACAGGCTCTATAATGGTGTCCCGAGACAAGCTCTATTATGGTGTCCCGAGACAAGCTCTATTATGGTGTCCCGAGACAAGCTCTATTATGGTGTCCCGAGACAAGCTCTATTATGGTGTCCCGATACAAGCTCTATGGTGTCCCGGGACAAGCTCTATTATGGTGTCCCGAGACAAGCTCTATTATGGTGTCCCGAGACAAGCTCTATGGTGTCCCGAGACAAGCTCTATTATGGTGTCCCGAGACAAGCTCTATTATGGTGTCCCGAGACAAGCTCTATTATGGTGTCCCGAGACAGGCTCTATTATGGTGTCCCGAGACAAGCTCTATTATGGTGTCCCGAGACAAGCTCTATTATGGTGTCCCAAGAGACAAGCTCTATTATGGTGTCCCGAGACAAGCTCTATTATGGTGTCCCGAGACAAGCTCTATTATGGTGTCCCGAGACAGGCTCTATTATGGTGTCCCGAGACAAGCTCTATTATGGTGTCCCGAGACAAGCTCTATTATGATGTCCCGAGACAAGCTCTATTATGGTGTCCCGAGACAAGCTCTATGGTGTCCCGGGACAAGCTCTATTATGGTGTCCCGAGACAAGCTCTATTATGGTGTCCCGAGACAGGCTCTATTATGGTGTCCGAGACAGGCTCTATTATGGTGTCCCGAGACAGGCTCTATTATGGTGTCCCGAGACAGGCTCTATTATGGTGTCCCGAGACAGCTCTATTATGGTGTCCCGAGACAAGCTCTATTATGGTGTCCCGAGGACAAGCTCTATTATGGTGTCCCCGAGACAGGCTCTATTATGGTGTCCCGAGACAGGCTCTATTATGGTGTCCCGAGACAGGCTCTATTATGGTGTCCCGAGACAAGCTCTATATGGTGTCCCGAGACAAGCTCTATTATGGTTTCCCGAGACAGCTCCTATTATGGTGTCCCGAGACAGGCTCTAGTATGGTGGTCCCGAGACAGGCTCTATTATGGTGTCCCGAGACAAGCTCTATATGGTGTCCCGAGACAAGCTCTATTATGGTGTCCTCGAGACAAGCTCTATTATGGTGTCTCGAGACAGCTCTATTATGGTGTCCCGAGACAAGCTCTATTATGGTGTCCCGAGACAGGCTCTATTATGGTGTCTCGAGACAAGCTCTATTATGGTGTCCCGAGACAGGCTCTGTTATGGTGTCCCGAGACAAGCTCTATTATGGTGTCCCGAGACAAGCTCTATTATGGTGTCTCGAGACAAGCTCTATTATGGTGTCTCGAGACAAGCTCTATTGTGATGTATTTGCCAATTGTTCCATTTTCCTAAGATTGGCGCTGGTGATAAAATATGTGCACATTAAAATTTGAAAACTGGAAACGGAATTGCTTTCATATAAATCTTTCTATTGACTTTTAAATATGAAGTATAATGTTGATCTACCACTTCATCTATGTAGATAATTTATCATGAACAATCTGAGGAATTCATTATCTTAACAATGCATCACAACGCACGATGTCAGTTTTATAAAATCAAATAATTTAGGATTTTAAAGAAAATTCTAAAAAGGAAAATATATTTAAAGAATCCAATCTTTAATCAAATCTACAGGAAATGTTAATATTTGTAAGATACTGGTGGTAGTCACGAAAGCTTTTGAACAGCAAATGACTTCACTGTACAGGTATATTAGGGGTACGAGGCCATGAATATGGAACGATATAGTTGTCACATATATCATAGAAAATACTTCGTATAGGAATCGATATTTTCATTATATAATATGTCGTCATTATATGATATGTCGTCATTATATGATATGTCGTCATTATATTATATGTCATCATTATATGATATGTCGTCATTATATGATATGCCGTCATTATATCATATATCATCATTATATGATATGTCATCATTATATGATATGTCATCATTATATCATAGGTCATCATTATATGATATGTCATCATTATATTATATGTCATCATTATATGATATGTCGTCATTATATGATATGTCATCATTATATGATATGTCATCATATGATATGTCATCATTATATGATATGTCATCATTATCTGATATGTCGTCATTATATGATATGTCATCATTATATGATATGTCATCATTATATGATATGTCGTCATTATATGATATGTCATCATTATATGATATGTCGTCATTATATGATATGTCATCAATATATGATATGTCATCATTATATGATATGTCGTCATTATATATGTCATCATTATATGATATATCATCATTATATGATATGTCATCATGATATGATATGTCGTCATTATATGATATGTCGTCATTATATATGTCATCATTATATGATATATCATCATTATATGATATGTCATCATGATATGATATGTCGTCATTATATGATATGTCATCAATATATGATATGTCATCATTATATGATATGTCGTCATTATATGTCATCATTATATGATATGTCTTCATTATATATGTCATCATTATATGATATATCATCATTATATGATATGTCATCATGATATGATATGTCATCAATATATGATATGTCATCAATATATGATATGTCATCATTATATGATATGTCGTCATTATATGTCATCATTATATGATATGTCATCATTATATGATATGTCGTCATTATCTCAAACATGTATGTCGTCATTATATGATATGTCGTCATTATATATGTCATCATTATATGATATATCATCATTATATGATATGTCATCATGATATGATATGTCGTCATTATATGTCGTCATTATATGATATGTCATCATTATATGATATGTCGTCATTATATCAAACATGTATGTCGTCATTATATCATATGTCATCCTTATATCATATGTCATCATTATATCATATGTCGTCATTATATCATATGTCATCATTATATGATATGTCCTCATTATATATGTCGTCATTATATCATATGTCGTCATTATATCATACGTCATCATTATATCATATGTCATCATTATATGATATGTCATCATTATATCATATGTCATCATTATATCATATGTCGTCATTATATGATATGTCATCATTATATGATATGTCGTCATTATATCATACATGTATGTCGTCATTATATGATATGTCGTCATTATATGATATGTCATTATTATATGATATGTCGTCATTATATGATATGTCATCAATATATGATATGTCGTCATTATATGATATGTCGTCATTATATCATATGTCATCATTATATGATATGCCGTCATTATATGATATGCCGTCATTATATCATATGTCATCATTATATGATATGTCGTCATTATATGATATGTCATCATTATATGATATGTCGTCATTATATATGTCGTCATTATATCATATGTCGTCATTATATATGTCGTCATTATATCATATGTCGTCATTATATCATATGTCATCCTTATATCATATGTCATCATTATATCATATGTCATCATTATATCATATGTCGTCATTATATCATATGTCATCATTATATGATATGTCGTCATTATATATGTCGTCATTATATCATATGTCGTCATTATATCATACGTCATCATTTTATCATATGTCATCATTATATGATATGTCATCATTATATGATATGTCATCATTATATGATATGCCGTCATTATATGATATGCCGTCATTATATGATATGCCGTCATTATATCATATGTCATCATTATATCATATTTCGTCCTTTAATATGTTATATGGTTTGATCATTATTTTATATATCATCCTGAAATTATTTGATTTGATCCTTATATTATATAAGGAAGTTATACAACAATATCATCACTTTTTAAGATTTCAAGATTTTATTGATCCATGTTCACTCAGACACATGCAAATGTGTAACATGAGGACATTTGTGACAAACAAAAGAAATAAGCATGACAATATGGATACATACAGTACATAATACAAGTAACTACACATGTAGCTATATACATTCTGCTTTAAATACATGTATATTCAAATCAAAAGTATCACATTTCTTAGAAAAAGTGCAATAATATAATGAAGTAATACATAGAGGATATCTAACAGTGTCTTCAGTAATACCAAATATATTTCACGAGTGGGGCTAATATTTTGATATTTTTCACGAGTGCGCAGCACGAGTGAAAAATATCAAAATATTAGCCGCACGAGTGAAATATATTTGATATTACTGAAGACACTGTTAGATATTCTGTTCATTACATTTTTATCAACGATATTTTTCTAGTGAAATATCACTTTTATAGAATGAATAATTTTTGATATTTCACTGGTAAAAAAGTAATAAAATACAATATTGAAGTTATACCATAATATTAAGACGTTATACAATAGTATTATGAATTATACAGTAATATAATGAAGTTATACAATAATGTAATGAAGTTTTATAGTAATTTTCATGAGGTTGAACAATACTATATTGAAATAATACAATGAAATATAGAAATGATACAATGATATTATGACGAAAGCACAAAATATATTTTTAAAACAACTAAATGATACCAGTATAATGTTTAAACTAAATAACATAATTTGAAAACTTAATGATATAATGTTAAAGGTTCCGCGATAGCTCAGTCGGTTAGAGCGCCGGCACGTAAATTCCGGGGAAGATCCGAGGTGCGTGGTTCGACCCTCCCTACCCGTGTCGGTTTGTCTATCACGGGAATCCAACGTGCAGTCGTGGTTGTGTCCTTGGACAAGACACTTTACCCTAATAGCTCAGGATGGCATACGACGGCCATCCCTATGTTGTTCAGTGAGGTAGTCACCAACTACTACAAGGAGACCCCCGCCTCAAAATGAACCTGACTGTTCACAGTAGCGATAAACCCAACAAACAACATACAAACATTGCACTGCGTCACGTAGAATGTACAAGATATAGGAGTATATTTCCTTGTAGATGTTTTAGATTATGTTGGTTGTATCAGGCTCATTTACATGTAGATGCAAAGTTAAGATATGTTAACATACGTCTACAGTTAGCAGAGATAATTATTTTAAATAATTAGAAGTAACATTGTATGACATTGTTAATACCAAATTGTATGACATTCAGGTTTCTGCGTAGTTATTGATAATTACGCGTTGTCTGTAAACATGCACGGGGTATGCTAGTTTACACGTACATCGCCGTTTATACTGTATGTGCATGTATACACACACACATACATAAGTATAATGTATTGATCAGAGGGATAACAATGTCGGCCTATCGATACACTCCAGCACTTCCTCATTGTGTCCTAACACGGGTAGCCGTCAGTGTAACACGGCGACAGGTACATTAACCCTGACAATTGTGTCAGGTATACCGGATAGGGGGCCAAACTACAGTACTACGGTACGTCAATTGTCAAAACACGTGTCCCGACTATGCTTCCTTCTAATAACTGTTAAAAACATACCATTTGAAGTCTCTGGATTAACTTGAACTGTATCTCTCCCCCCCAGAGATCATCATTCACCGTGACCATTCGAGAGAGATTGGATTCTGAGGCTGTGTTTTCATTGTATGTACCACGGATTAAAGTGTGCTCCGAAGTCTTCAAGGCTGTATACATATCGTACAGGTAAGCTGCTTTTAATTATCACGTGTATCAATTATCACATTTTCGTACATTCTTTAGTTTTTTTCATCGTCGGAATCCCAGGCCGCTCTGCTCTTATACTGTATCGTTTAAAACAAGCGAAGTGTCTCGTGTGTTTGTTGTTGTCTGTTGTGTTTAAGATAACAATAACCAGTGATTTATATATTTCCTAAGAATACATACATAGCATATTGTAAATTAGGTACCTTCTTGCTTTATAAGAATGATAACATATGCATATTTGGGAAGACATCAGATATGGACCTCTGCAGAATCGGACGGTCTCCTCCGTCTTACAGATGTATCATAAAACTGATTTTATCTCCCAATTGTAACATTAAGAACCGTTATCTGTACACATTTTTCTCCTATGTGTACAATGTACCTCCAATTCCTATAGCTTTAATTTTATGAGCAATTGTTATCCACCATAACACTATGTCATGATTCTAGGTTTTGCGTTACTCTGAACCATTTATATATACACACAACGTTATTCAATGTAACTCGCTTGTTCTCTTTATGGTTCAGAATCTACTAATGTGCTTCACGTGCTTTCGAAATCCTCTATTGAAAATTATTAAAAAGTTATTGCACCGTCCCATACAGGTTGTGATATTACTTTCAGCTTACTTTTAGTTTGCTCGCCTCCTAGGTATCAGGAGTCCTCGAAGGACGACACAACTGAAAGGTGCTGTTAAACTCATGTTTGGATCTACCGCATCTAACTCTAAATTGTATATTGTATAAATGGGTTGATGTATTGTTATACTGTCCCAGTGTGTGTCAGACCCACGTTATATATCAAATTAACCGTATTGTTAATGTTGTCTGTAGTGTCAAACAACCATTCGATACTTTGATGTGACAGGTTTTTCGTTGTACTATATATATCTTTTTGCGTTGTCGCCAGCATAAACGCTCTATTACCGTTTATGTAACCGGAAGTCCCCGAGCCGTTCAAACGGCTATTTCCGGAAGTGAAAAAATCAGCAAACACAAATCCAGAAAAACGTTGAATTCCACTAAAACCACTATCCCAGGAAAGTCCAGAGTACGTCTTCCGTATATGGAAGTACTGCTGTGTTTCGACTCTTCTTGTTAATGACACAGTATTAGATGGCATGACTATCTTTTTTGCTGGAAATGCTATGACAGTAAATCCTTGCGTGTATTTAGCAGGTTTCATAACTGATTGGAAATCATAACTATCACGGTACACGTTTACTGCCATTAACACGTGATGTAATGTATGAATAAATTATATCTGCATTAGACGATGATTAAGTTGAAAAAAGTGACACCCATTAAAATGCATTTAGATTCTAGATAAATATTACATGTACAGTTTTGGCTAAGTAATTGAACTGCGGTTAAATGCAAGTATGTGTATCGTATAACTTGTCGGCAGAAGGCCCGTGGTTTACTATACTAATAACAACACTTATCTATGTCACTATCTAGTTAGATACTGTAAATCAGTTTATCGTTAACCGGAAAAAGTTAGAAGATTTCTAATTCATTCAGGATCAATTTTAACGATTGTCTATGTTATAGAGCCATACCAGTATACGTATCGGTTTACCTTTTCGTTATTGCCCCATTTCGGGAGAAACATCTACAATGTAACTGCTACTTATGAGTTAATCTAATTCAAACAGAACACGATATTCTCTTTTTAATTTCTTTAACGAATTCTTTCTATGAAAATGTTAGCCCCTCTACCAGCCAATCGAAATCGACGTTACAAACAGCGATGTTTAAAAGTCAGCCAATAGAAATGTTTGTATTAAGCAAGATTGAATCTTAAGACCTCATGTAAATTCCTTTTTACCGTCGACTCCTGAAATCTAAACGCACACACATCTACCCCTTCCCGTAATATCTAATAGGTTACGACGGTATCATAACTTGTACACTTTCGTTGATAATGTTTTCGAAAACAAATTACGTAAGCAAAGATAAACATAATCTGATGTACGTTTGGAAGGCATATCTTGATCTACATTAGAAAATCCTGTAACTACCAGAAAAACCCCACTAATCGGTATACAGGGAGCGTGCATAATTGACTGTATCTAACTACACTTCAGAAAGTGGTGGCGACAGTCGGTCCCATTGTCTGTGGTAGGGACGCGCTAGATAACAACGAGACTATTCTGTACTTCAGGAACTCTATCTGTCTTCAAGCATCTCGGTGATACTGATCAGGTCTGCCAATATAGCTCCACAAAGTCCATCAAATTTGGTACGTTTTACCTCTATATCTTCTGCTGGCATCGTGATTAAGTCATTAGAGCGCCTGGAAAACAACACGTCTCTCACGGAAACTCAAAAGCACCAACTTGGTTCATGGGAGTCGGACATTCCTGTAGACACGAGGTTACCTTTCCGTGTCCTAATGGACAAGTAGGATGTGTCAAGCAATGTTTCGTGTGCTTCCAATGACAATACTTCACGTAATTTCATTTGGGGAGGCATGCAATCTAGGTTTCCTTACAACACATTTTGGTCACGTGATGATTATTGCGACGTCATCGATCTCATTGAGACAACACTGACTTAATTTGCGAACGGACGTTAAGAGGATAGATTAACTAAATGCGACTACTTAATTAAATTCACATTTTCTCCGTTTTCTTAAATGTACCCTACAATTGATAGATAATGAATTACTCTTTGTGAGATTATATATCTATATATATATTACCATACAGTCATGCGACCATTTGTGATGTCACTAATTTGATTGCGATATAAAAAAGTTTGCACTCATAAAACCTTCAAGAACTAGTACTTAAATTGGTGACGCTATATATGACGTCATATTGCATGTAGTACCTGTTACATTAATCATGTTTAGTGTGTGAGAATGCCACTATCTAGAAAATGACGTTCACTATGACGATTCAAAGACATTTTGCGTTCTCCCAATACTGACGACTTCATACAAGAACAAGATAACAATTCAGGTGTGGGTTGTAGTAGAGATGTCCATTTGGTATCGCTGTTATTGATAAAATATGATGCGATCTTCTGTCTGGGTTAGAGTATGAACAATCACTCGCGTGCACGAAGGAGCGCTCTTTGTTACGTAACGTTATCTATGTATATACAAGCATCTGGTTTACACTACGGTAATGAGAATTTGGTGTGCTCCTTAAAGGTTTATTTATATACACCGCTTATCTATATTGGTTTGACCGTGCGCGTGCATGTTGCACGCGACATCAACTGGATACACTGTAGGTACAGATAGGTAAATATATAGCGTAATGTGTTGTAAACAGATACTCAAAATATTCTGAAGTTGTAAATGTTTTTCAACAGGCATGTAACCCCTTGGTAACTCGTCAACAGGCATGTAACTCCTTGGTAACTCGGCAATAGACTTGTAACTCCTCGGTAACTCGTCCACAGATTTGTAACTCCTTGCATTGGTAACTCGTCAACAGACATGTAACCCCTCGGTGACTCGTCAACAAACATGTAACCCCTTGGTAACTCGTCACTAGATTTGTTACTCCTTGGTAACTCGTCAACAAACATGTAACCCCTTGGTTACTCGTCAATAAACATGTAACCCCTTGGTTACTCGTCAACAAACATGTAACTCCTCGGTAAATCGTCAACAGACATGTAACCCCTTGGTAACTCGACAACAGACATGTAACCCCTTGGTTATTTATCAACAGACTTCTAACACCTTGGTAACCCGTCAACAGACATGTAACTTCTTGGTAAGTCATCACCAGACTTCTAACCCTTTGGTAAATCGTCAACAGACTTGTTACTTCTTGGTAACTCATCACCAGACATTTAACTCATTGGTAACTCGTCAACAAACCTGTAACCCCTAGGTAACTCGTCAACAGGCACGCAACTCCTTGGTAGCTCGTCAACAGATTTGTAACCCATTGGCAATTCATCAACAGACTTGTAACACCTTGTAAATCGTCAACAAACATGTAACCTCTGGTAACTCGTCAACAGACATGTAACCCCTCGGTAACTCGTCACCAGAATTGTTACCCCTTGGTGACTCGTCAACAGACTTGTAACCCCTCGGTAACTCGTCAACAGACTTGTAGCCCCTGGTAAATCGTCAATGATCATATATAGCTGTAGAAGTTGGTACTATGATATACAGGGTCGTACACAGATGAACACAACTGTATTAGTTAGTACCGTAATATACCGTGACGTAAATAGATGATGAACACAGCTGTATAATTTGGTACTGAACTATACCGGGGTGTAAACAGATGATGAACACAGCTGTATAAGTTAGTACTGTGATATACAGGGTCGTAAACATATGATGAACACAGTTGTATAAGTTGGTACTGTGATATACAGTGTCGTAAACATATGATGAACACAGCTGTATAAGTTGGTACTGTAATAACAAGGACATAAACATATGATGAACACAACTGTATTAGTTGGTACCGTAATATACCGTGACGTAAATAGATGATGAACACAGCTGTATAAGTTGGTACTGAACTATACCGGGGTGTAAACAGATGATGAACACAGCTGTATAAGTTGGTACTGTGATATACAGGGGTGTAATCATATGATGAACACAGCTGTATAAGTTGATACTGTAATATACCAGGACGTAAACATATGATGAACACAGCTGTATAAGTTGGTACTGTGATATACAGGGTCGTAAACATATGATGAACACTGCTGTATAAGTTGGTACTGTGATATACAGGGTCGTAAACATATGATGAACACAGCTGTATAAGTTGGTACTGTAATATACCAGGACGTAAACAAATGGCGAACACAGCTGTATAAGTTGGTACTGTGATATACCGGGGTGTAATCATATGATGAACACAGCTGTATAAGTTGGTACTGTAATATACCAGGACGTAAACATATGATGAACACAGCTGTACAGGTTGGTACTGTGATATACCGGGGTGTAATCAAATGATGAACACAGCTGTATAAGCTGGTACTGTAATATACCAGGACGTAAACAGATGATGAACACAGCTGTATAAGTTGGTACTGTGATATACCAGGACGTAAACATATGATGAACACAGCTGTATAAGTTGGTACTGTAATATACCAGGACGTAAACATATGATGAACACAGCTGTATAAGTTGGTACTGTGATATACCGGGGTGCAAACAGATGATGAACACCGCTGTATAAGTTGGTACTGTAATATACCGGGGTGTAATCATATGATGAACACAGCTGTATAAGTTGGTACTGTGATATACCGGGGTGTAATCATATGATGAACACCGCTGTATAAGTTGGTACTGTGATATACCGGGGTGTAATCATATGATGAACACAGCTGTATAAGTTGGTACTGTGATATACCGGGGTGTAATCATATGATGAACACAGCTGTATAAGTTGGTACTGTAATATACCGGGGTGTAATCATATGATGAACACAGCTGTATAAGTTGGTACTGTAATATACCGGGGTGTAATCATATGATGAACACAGCTGTATAAGTTGGTACTGTAATATACCGGGGTGTAATCATATGATGAACACAGCTGTATAAGTTGGTACTGTAATATACCGGGGTGTAATCATATGATGAACACAGCTGTATAAGTTGGTACTGTAATATACCGGGACGTAAACAGATGATGAACACAGCTGTATAAGTTGGTACTGTAATATACCAGGACGTAAGCTGGTAATGTGACGTCACATGACAATTTCGGACTAAAAACATGTGCATAAGGATTCCATAGATATACGGGTACATGCGAAACTACATTGTACATTCATTTAATTGTATTGGGCTGTTTTTTCAAAAGAAGAAGGAAGTTTTTGCAATAAAGAAATGACTCCTATTGACAGCCTTACACGACGTGTACTGTAAAGACAATTAAACCCATCCATATCAGATAATCGCATTGTACGGAAAATAGACTCAGTGGACCGTGGTTCAAATCTGTCTGTCATCGGAAAGACACATATTAGGATGGCACTAGATCAATCTTAGGTGAGCTGAGGTCATTCAAGGTAACCCCATGTCACGCCTATAACCTGATTTACGTCACAGATACAATGCGTTACGTAAAATGATACCGGTGGGGGGCGACACGACCGACGCCATTTTGTAGAAGTATGAAGTCATTGAGTGCGAATAGATCAGTAAACCAATGGGGTCCAGGAGAGGGTGGAACGTAACATAAATTATACAATTGTATCTTACTAGTTCGATAAAATTCGCGTGGAATTCTTATTATTTGATTAATCATAAGCAATAGACGATTGCATCATTACTCTTTTTGCACAAAATGGTGCTTAAGTCTGCTTTAAATGAATATTTTTGCATTTCTCAGATTGCAGCACATAAGATACACGATTTGATTAGTTCAACTCCCGTTCTTCAAGAGACCTGACGACATTTTGAAGGTTTCGAACATTACAATCTCGTACCTGAAGTGTAATAATATCAGTACAATGCAGCACTGACTTACCTCCCCTTGTTTGACACACTAGAATCAGAAATATTCTAGAGACCAACATTAAAAAAAAAATATTATTAATAATTTTGATATTCTAGAGACATAAGCCAGTCTTGTACATGCACGTACTTATGAAGTTCCGATGATTTTGATTTTAGAAACCCTATCTGTACCTCACTTAACATCCATTATTCCGCCATGGTTATTATTAACGGTTTAGCGTCCTCTATTACGGCCTTTCGGCGTTTCCGTGGACCGATATTGAGTTATATGTCATTACAATGTATATTGGTAGTAACAGTTCCACACATCAGTTCCGCTATACGCCTCATTAGGCTATCGCGCGCCGTGTGTAAGATAAGCACTCTATCTACCCTGATTGGACGACAACAATGAAATAAACGTTGTCGTCAGGCGAGCAAATCAATCATAGCTAATAACGAGATCATCGTTGCTTTATTTGATAGTAGTTTTTGTTTGTTAGAATTTTTTTGAATCCTTTTTTGATCATACAAGGGATAAAACGCGAATTTAAATACAAGAGATGAGAAGTTGTATATTTACATAAACTTTACAAACTGATTCGGCTTCTGTGAAAGGCGCTCTCTTTGCATTATTTTCAGGATGTGACAACTGTCAATGGTACATTTTGATGATAGATAATAATGAGTGATTTGCGATTAATGTTGGACTATTACAGTGTGCAATACTACATCTCTTCTATTGCCTATTGTATAAAATTCGTAGCGTCTCAATTTTACAAATATATTGGCGTCAGCACTCATTCAAACATACATATATGTATGAAGGTTTAAGAAAACTACTAGAATGAAATATTCTGTTAAATTCAGAATACTTCTTCTTCAAAAATGGTTATATAAGCGACTACAATGTGATTTACTACATTTACGACGGATTGCAAAAAAACCCCGATTTGATTATGAACATATACTGTATGTCTTTGAAACAATGCGGCTTATACTATTGAAGCACGACACTTTATCACTAGCCCTCCACCTCTGGGTTGCGAGTTCGAAACCTACGTGGGGCAGTTGCCAGGTACTGACCGTAGGCCGGTGGTTTTTCTCCGGTACTCCGGCTTTCCTCCACCTCCAAAACCTGGCACGTCCTTAAATGACCCTGGCTGTTAATAGGACGTTAAACAAAACAAACAAAACTATTGAAGCCTTTTGTTAAATTGTCACTTCATCTGAGAATGGTGTATAAATTCAATGAGTTGTTGGACATATGACTTCGGGCACCTTTACAACAGTGACGCCATTATCACTTTGTTAGAAGGTAACTACCATAGATGTCTAAATTGTGAGTTCAATGAAATGTTAAGTGTTTAACCAAATCTACACTTACTGTCACAAAATATTGGCTTGGCCTGGGCAAAATCAGAAGTTTGACCACTCAACCTGGAAAAATGGCCTTGGTTTGACCTCTAAAACACGACTTGAAATTTGACTCCACAAACATTGTTTTGGTTTCAAAGAACGCTTGACCATTCAAATGATGTAGCCTAGATAGAAGATGATAACTCTTCCGGAACACCTGGCCTCGTTTTCCTTGTCCATCAATGATATCCATGTAAATCGCAGTCAGTTCATACTTTGTCTTCAATGTATCAATTTTGATCGAGAACTACAAGTCGGTACATATGTGGATATATATATACAGTCAAACCTCGATGATTCGAACTTCGTTGATTCGAAGTTCTCGATGTATCGAACTTTTTGCTTGGTCCCGAATTTTTTCACTATATAACACTACTAAAGAACCTATGTATGATTCGAATTTTTATAAATCGAAGTTTTCGATGTATCGAACTTTTTTCATGGCCCGTTAGCTATGTAATTATAGGTACAAAATGTAATTGGCATCTCATGATTAGAACAAAAAATTTACCTGTACTGACCACTGGACAGGTGTTTGTCGTGACAAGGGGAAAATTTGTCCCCATTTTTATTTTCAATCTTTTTAAATGATCTAGAAAATTTCTTAATATCACATGACTGTAGAGGTTTATCTAATTTGGCGGGAAAACTAGAGACAGAGCTACAAGTTTATCTCAAGTTGTATATAATGTTATATGCCGATGATACCATTCTACTTGCAGAGTCAGTAGAAGATTTACAAACACAACTTAACGTATTTCACACCTACTCAAAATTGTGGCATCTTAAAGTTAACATTGACAAGACTAAGATAATGGTTTTTGGGAGAGGAACGGTGTCACGAAATATACAGTTCACCTATGATGGCAATAATTTAGAAATTGTGAAAAATTTTAAATATCTCGGGGTTTGTTTCACTAGAAATGGTTTTACACATTTGAATATCAAACAATTATATGAAAAAGGCCTTAGGGCCATGTATGGCGCTATTTCAAAATGCAGAAATCATAATCTGTCCATCGATTGTAAAATGGATATTTTTGATAAAGCAATCAAACCGATTATACTATATGGCTGTGAGGTTTGGGGGTTTTGTGACACCAAGCTCTTAGAACGTCTACATTTGAAATTCTGTAAACATATCCTTAGATTAAAAACATCTACACCAAACTTTATGATATATGGAGAATTGGGAAGGTTTCCATTAAGTATAAATATAAAAGTTCGTATGATTGGATTTTGGGCCAAAATGATGGTCTCAACTCATAATAAATTGAGCAACAAATTTTTCCAAATTTTAAGACATTATAATGCTCAATGGTCTAACTATATTAAAAATATTTTTGAAGAATGTAATTTATTAGATGTTTTTGAAAACCATGAATTTACTAGTATACGCTGCTTAAAAAATACTGTTTTTCATACCCTAAGAAATTTGTTCATATGTAATTGGAAAAATGACGTTTTCAATTCTCCGAAAGGGACCAATTACAGAATTTATAAACATGATTTAAGTTTAGAAAAATATCTACTTGACCTCCCTCCTAAGCTAGCTAATTCCTATTGTAAATTTCGAACTTGTAACATTAAATTACCAATCGAATACGGAAGATGGAATAACATCCCAAGAGAAAATAGAATCTGTAGTCTGTGTAACCTGAATGAAATAGGAGACGAATTCCATTATCTATTTAATTGCAGCGATCATCAAATAGCATTAAACAGAAAAAAATATATATCTAGATACTATTATGAAAGACCAAGTACATTCAAATTTAATACACTTTTTAATTTTGTAGTAGACGATGAATTGAAATCACTTGTGAAATTAATTAAAGAAATAAGTATACGACTCAACAATATTTAAGATAATCTCTTGCTTAACAAATGTATCGATGTATTATATCATATGTCCTGTACAAATTTTGTATGTATATAATTCTCTACACTTTATATGTTTATGAGAATAAAATATTGTCATTGTCATTGTCATTGTCATTGTCATTGTCATTGACCCCCGCGGCAAGATTTCACACATCTCCCACAAAAGCCCCGACTGACAATAGGGATAACGATAGCGTGTGTTGTCTACTCCTGACCATAGGATTAATTAATAATCAGACCAAATTTAAAAATGATTTATGGATGAAAAGTATCTTTTATTTTGTTGGTCATTATCATAAAAAAGTCGACCTATTGTCAACCATGAATAATTCGAAGTCCCGCTCTATCGAAGTTTTTCTGCAAGTCCCTTGAACTTCGAAACATCGAAGTTTGACTGTATATATATACACTTCATAATGTGCAACTCCTAAAACATACAACACGATTGAATGTGCTACGTAACGCCATTGAGTTCCTTAAATCGATATAAATATAGCTTAATGATTCTTATCCAATATTCTGGTTAAAAACTGCTGATGATACACAGTGTATTTGCTATGTAAAAAGATCCGCCGTCAGTTTGTCTAGGTTACCAGCCATTATGCGATACAGTTTCACACCTGTTCCGAGAGCGGTGTTGTGTAGGAAGCTGAGCTCTCTTTTATTACATAACCAGTCTACTTGGTTGTGTTCCTCTGTGTTGACTTATAACACAAACTATCAATTATACAAAAATGCATTTTTTTCTTTGTACTTTATGATAGGTTTCCATTTTCGTCTGGAAAGCCTATGCTTTCAGTAAGAAGTATCTTTTATTTTACATATTAAGACAGAAAATGAGAATTTTGGTAAGTTTTATCACCTATGCATAATGTTTTTGAATTATAATCAAATAAAGACTAAAATGAAATAAATAATTTACGACTTAATTTCGGTTTCCGCCTTGAAAACAATTATTTTTTCTTCCGATGTTTCTCTAAAATTAAAGCTACAGACATTGAGCAAAAGGATTCTGGGTAAATTTTGTTATGGATATGGAGGCCATGTGAATTGACGCGTCATAAATGTCCATGTATAGAATGTATGTATCGCACAACGTTACACGATAGAATAGATGTGCGATTGTATGGTGTAGGCGAATGTTCACACGATGGCCAATCGAAACGAAGTGTTCAACAGAATCGAGACACTTTGATGCTGCATAGATAAGAATATTCTTAAGATCTAAATATGTCAATGGGCCAGTTCCAATGTTGTTGTTTTGCAAAGCTCCCTTAGTATAATGGCCAACGCGTTAAAATTGTGCTTAGGAGGCCGGAGTCAGTACTTACAAGAACATTTGTGTATCGGTGTTGTATAACATGATAAACACAAAGGTGAAATCCGTTTTGTGATTGGACAATTTATAGGCTTCTGTTAAATCGAAATATTAATATAAATTTTCATTAACATTAGTTGACAACATTAGGAGTGTCTTTACGCATTCTAGTTGGAATATTAAACAATCAAAGTACTGAAAGTTCTTAATTGTCCGATTTTGGTATGCAGGTGTAACATGATCACAGGGATAGGTAGATACTTACCGACCATAGCAGGTAAACACTGAGAGGGACACAACCAGATTTTTTCTTTGGGCAGTAGTGCCTTTATTTCGAAACTCATAACTCTAAAAATAACTATCATTCACATCCATGTATCGACATGTGTAGAAAGTTTTACTCTTTAAATTGATACAATGTATATGGGATCTCCTTGGCAGCGATAATCCAACTTGAATCCGGTAAAACAGTTTCGACAATCTCGATGTTGTAAAGCGTGGTTTGACCCAGATACCATTTTCCAACCGAAATAACAGAATCCCTAGGCATGTATTACTGTGCAACAGTATTAATCCACATTGTTTTAGCTAAAACGCTTTCAAAATTACCGTTCCCTCAATAATGACCAAAATTAAACTGTCCAGCTCCCGATATCAACACAAACGCGGCCTTTCGTCCAACTATTGTGTTATACATGTGGCGCATCGCCTATCATCCTTTAACTTTAATTCTTGACAGTGGAATGTGTTTGTTTTAATATTTTTATTATATAACAAATAATTCCTCAAATTATACACATAGATTTTATGCATAAGTGAAGCTGTAATGGACAATTGGATATAGTAATATAATATAAGCATGATATACACGTATTCATGAAACAAAACTTTGTGATTTGTAATAGACGATATTGTAGGGATAATGATGGTATGAGACACTGCTGTGTATGTTATCGTACAGATAGTGACGATATTATTAGATACTGCTGTAAATGCTGTTTTCTGGTTTAGTTAATGTATTAATATTTATCAATAACATTAAAAAAATGCAAAAGTATCCATGTGCATGAAGTTGTAAGCCTGGATATTATTTTAGGATATACTGTTTCATCTAAATAGATTTATAACATGCATGTCTAAGAAGTATATCATTTTAAGTTTAAGATAGATTCTTGGATGTCTGATAATTTTTAATAGAAACGTACAAAAAAGGCATTGCAGTATATACATATATAATCTACACTTATCTATAATTAACATATAAATGTATATTCATTTATCAATAAGATTCATATGAAATAAAAGTTGATAACTCAGTTCACTTGAAGACTGAAAATTGGTGCTCAAGACACAAGTTCACATAAACAATTATCCAAAGTTATTATTCAACTTGAGTTAAAATTTCTTCAATCAATTCATAATATACCCATATCACAAACTTTGGAAATTGTCAGCTCTACAGTACTTTCAGTACTTTGATTAGGACATCTGGACCATTTGGTACGGGAGGATTGTGCTGTAACGACTTAAACAAGACTTTGTCCGTGTCCCTCCCTAACATTTCCCTGTATACCGTTACCAGTAATCAGATTGACCACATTACTAATATAAATGTATGGTGGATATTGAATGGCTTCACGTTGAAAAGGGGGCCGCGGTGGCCGAGTGGTTAACGTGTCCCGGCACTTTATCACTAGCCTTCCACCTCTGGGTTGCGAGTTCGAAATCTACGTGGGGCAGTTGCCAGGTACTGACCGTAGGCCGGTGGTTTTTCTCCGGGTACTCCGACTTTCCTCCACCTCGAAAACCTGGCACGTCCTTAAATGACCCTGGCTGTTAATAGGACGTTAAACAAAAACAAACAAACATCCCGTTGAAAACCATATACAGTTTATACATATTCTTGACACGCGTATGACATAAAATCGATATTTTCCGAGTACGAAGCACAATTAAAAGAAATGTATATGATCTTTAACCAGGCATTGGTTCAATTTTCTATTTCTTTCTTTTTATATTCAATACGTAATCTTAACCAACGCTTCAATGCGATGAATTGAAAGCACTTTTCTTATTAATCAACATCAATCACTAGCGATGGTAAAAGACTTGTCAATAGTGATGATCTGAACATTAAGGAATCTATTGATGTTTTCTGATAATTCTTTGTTAAAGATATGATAAGAATCAATCTTGACTTTGTTTCGTTTTTAATTGCATACTGCATTTTGCATTTACCGCTACATTGACCATTCACATACTTCATCTTGACCAGTAACGCCACCTGTTGCGTCATATCCGGGGCCAAAAGAATGTTATACGGCTTTGCCGAAAAATGCAGACCAGACCGGAAATCTAACCCGGGTCCTCTGAACTCTAGATTGACGGTCTGACCATTTGAGCTACCTGCCTACCAGCGCTTAGCCTAGTCTGATCAACTTATATCTATAGACTATTTTACGGTATATATGCTCGTGCATCGCTGTACCTTAAATCCATATCACTATTCATAAGAAGAAATCGGAGTCTGATGAGAAGAGAAATCTACAGGCATAGTCGCTTTAATCAGCATCAAGTATAGTATTGTCTGGTTGTGGTAATGTACTACAGTTTAGATGTCAGACATACTTATGTGACTAATGGGTTTCGCTGTCGGATTACACCTTACGTTTGGGTCGTACAACAGTTTGTCTATATATAGCATTTACTCCCCAGTTCGGCCTGCCCAGCTAGGTGATACATATATCTCACTTTCATCATTAAGTTTCTAAATATGGTAACACTGTCTATGGACATTATCTCACATCGTGTCCCAAGAACAATTATATCGTGGAATTTCTCCTCAAATGTGTTCGTGATGATACCCGAGTGAATTCTGGCCGCAGATCGTGTGCCGCCAGCTATCCCGGCATGCCCTCTGATTGTTACGTAATTGAACATGTTACTATTAAACTTCGCGACATTTGACTTACGTTTAATAGTCGTGACGTCATCGTCGTAGATAAGAGCATGGATGCAAATTGTCAGCTTAAGCGTAAGGTATAAAAACAAAAGAAATGTTTAACAATACCATTGTTTATTGCGGTTGTGTTTTTGTAAGATTAGCGGTTAGAAAGGAAGTCAATGTAGGCAATGCCAGACTACCAATGCAATAGTTATACTGTAAATAGGCACCGTATGTGTATTTGAAGCTAACCTATGTATCAATTTGGTGTTCAATACGACTCAGACGTTTCCTACATCCTGGAATGATATGGATTACCTCTATTAAAATTTACATGTACATCCACTCGGTGATTCCATGTATCTACCAAACTAACAGTGCGCGAGCCCATCCATCTAACGCCACATACTGACAGCCTCGTTCTGAAAAGATGTATGCAGTCTCAACTGCCGGCAAAGACATCCAACAAAACATACGGTGAAACTAATGTCTTCTTCACCAATTTGTTAAAGTTATCAAAGGTGTAAACATCACTGCGAGAATTGACCTTTACACGCTCTTACCTACTTTACAAGTATGGACTTTTTACGTAAATTGTTAAAGATGCTACAGTGCTGACAGCCTATACACAAAAGTGTCACAAAAGTGCATAGAATCGCACTAATGGTATAGACATATATCTAATGCACACAACATTTAAAAACAGATTCCTAATATGATCATGACCCATAATTACCTGCCCATGTAGTCTGTTTGTTTTTCGGGTCATTTTAAGGCCGGATATCTTTTTTGTAGTAGCTGGTGGCTACCTCACTGAACAACATGCAGGAGGCCCGTCGCATGTCATCAAGAGCAATTAGGGTAAAGTATCTTGCAGACTGGCTCGTTTCTCAGCTTCATGAGAAACAACAAACTGCTACGGGTAGGGAACGCCGCACCACGTACCTCGGCTTTTTACCTGAGCTATGGCGGCCACAGTGCCAATATAGAGGCAGAGTACAAACACATTTAATCCAGACACATTTAATTATCTTTTACATATGTGACTTTAAGGTTAAATGTTTAAGATGACGGTAAGAGCGATGAGTATGCAACTTTAGGTAATGTTTAAAATACACACAACGGCCTAGGATTGTTTTCAATCGATTGTAAATACTCCCTGTCGGACTGACTTGTAGCATCCTTAAATTACATACTCGACGTTGTAGCACACGTGTTTACTGTGCTACAAACGCCGATCATCGCTGACTAATTGAGATACAAACACCGATCTCTCCAATTAATTAGTTCTCAAGTAACGGTACAGTTACGGGTGGCTACCAGAATCCATCTCGTTGATGATATGATAAACGCGGAGAGGTTCCGGGTCATCGATCAAGGAACTCCGGGTGTGACACGTACAGATAAATGTCGCCACGGTTTAAACACTGATAGGCCTAATGGCGGACGTAAAACCCGTTAAATGTAAAAACTGATAGACAATGTATACAATATGAACATGTATCTAAACAACACAAGGAAGGGTACGCATTATCTTTTTTTTTTTTTTATCTTTCAACGAAGTCAAATAAAGCCAGAAAGATTGTTTTATTTTTATCTCAGGAACTCCATAGGGACTACTTCAAGTAAACTGTTTTGATATCAACGTTGATGTTATTGAGGAAGGTGCGCAGAAAAAAAAAAAAAAAAACACGCAGAAAACAAAGCAAAAACTAATTACGTTTGAGTTAAATACTTGTATAAATCTAATGCAACGACTGGAATTATTTTCCAAACTTACCATATATACGACTTTTTTTATATGATAAAACAAGTGGAGTGTTGATGTATATACATGTATGTCTCTGATTAGCGTTACAATTACGCGATCCAGACATCGATTTTTGTTTATCACTTCGCATTATTATCGAGATGTTTGTGGTGCTTAATTTACTGTATTCCAATAGAGTCTACCCTCAGCATTTAAAGCTTCAATTATGCAAAAAGAAATTTATTTCATATCAACAATCACTAGAATATATTTCATTTCCGTTGGCCATATCTTTTAAAGGTGCGTTCGATTCAGATGTCGTGACAACAGTGCATCAGCCGTTCGAAGGGAAACCGTGTGTGTCTACCTGCAAGCGATTTATTGAAAATCGAAAGAAAAAGGTATCAAAGTGTTTACGATGAAGGCACATCCATAACAGTTTAACTGCCTTTAGGCCGAGAAATCGATCGCGTATCGTGTAAGACATGGCTTTATATCGGCGAGGATTTTGTTGTAAATTCGTCTGTCTGTAGAAGATAAGGCATTTCCGGTCAGGCCTGCAGATGTATCTAATATTCAACCCGGAACGGACCATGATGCATTGAATCAACGTTAAGATGTAGGTAGACATAGCCAAGGTTTAACGGTGGAAGTGTATGTTACCAGAGTTGAGAATTGTTTGTGAGTTGTCAGTAATGAAGTTGAACTATAAATATAAGAAATTAAATTGATAACCTATATCAGTGATGATATCCAAACGTGTCACGTTTAATCCTTATTTATTTGACATCAATTGCGAAATAGATTCTATCAACTGATATTAATCACCCTTGTCGGTCTACAAGGAAGCGCGCAAGGGGTTTTACTGTGGTAGAATACCGGACTACCAGAGAAACCCCAAGGAGAGACCACATTGTCGGACAGGTGACCCTATAACCTCTCACGTCCGATAGGGGAATAGAACCATGGGTGGCGTTTGTGTTGCCTCTGTGCCACCCAGACACCCATTACACTTTTTTTTTATATAGTTTTAATGAAGAAAAAACTAAAAACATATCTGATTTAAGGTAAAAACTGATTTGGTTACAATTGTATTTCTTAGGTCTACAAATATTGATTATTGTAATTTTTATATGATAGTTTTGAATGTGAAAACCTTCAGTAAAGCAATGAATTTCTCATATCTTCTGGGAATGCCTTTTCTAATTAGCTATCTTTCAGCTAATGGCGAGATCATGGGCCTTTAATGACTGACAGTTCTGCTACGGTACCGTAAACTCTGTCCACAAGGTAATTACACACCGGTAAATATAGCCTGCTATCCTTGTTAGTTTGAATAATATATGACCATAATGTATGACTTATCTTAACGCTCCCGGGCGCGATGTTATTCGTGACGTTTTAGTTCATCTGTGACGCCATATTTTATTTTCTAAATACAAAATGGGTCGTGAAATTTGCAGCTAACTAAATGTTTCATCCTTCTAAAATAGTGATAGGTAATTTGTATTATAAAGCGACAATGTTTATAAAACAAAGTACCTCTTAACCACCACTTTTTGGCCTGAAATGACTCAAATTGTCGATGTGCCGTGCAATCATTTTTGCTGGTGAGTTGGGTCGAATTGAGTTCCTATGATCACACAAAACAATATCTACCGTTTAATATTTAATTCCGTTTCGATACTTTCAATGAATTTGAGATTTAAAGCGTGGATTATGGGCTATATATTTCATTTTAAGACAGTATTAAGTATTTGTGTATACTATTGATAAGCGTGTCGCAATATCTATGCGGATACTTAGCAGCCGTGTAAATAGTAACAGGATCAAGGACGAACGGAGACTGGGCCGCTTTCATTTATCCGGTTGAAATGATCCAGGTGGCCCCCACCAAAAAACCCGAACGTATTGGATCGGAAGTGGGCAGATATACATTTTGTAACTTGTGGAGCCCACACACACAAAAAAAACACATTTTCAGATAAATGAATTATGAAAAAACAGATAATTTTCAACCAAGTAAGACTAGACTTTCCATTCCATTTGTTCAAGATGTCACCTTTAAATTTGGTCCTTTACTTCAGGCCGAACCATTTCAAACAAACAGACACGGCTGCCATATTGTGCCTTAGAGGGAAGCATTGAAGACACACATTAATATGCTATTATTTTCAAACGCATAATAGATAACCTTTATATCGATCATTAAGAAAGAAGATGCCATTCATTTGAAATTGAATGACTCTGGTATGCTTTCTCATCATCTAACTTCGTCATCGAAAAAAATGTCAAAATTTGAACGTTAATTAGTCATTTGATATATTAAAACTATGCTTTGTAAAATTACAGTTTAATTTTATGTCAACAAAATATTATCATTTTGCGTAACATTGTATAAATCGCACTTGTTGGCCCTGATAGTAGAAAATCCGGGCGTGGTCAAGCAGGTGACCCGATACCTTCACGCGCGATCGGGGATGCGAACATCAGTTGCCTTGGTGACAGGCGAGTTCGCTACCGACTGAACTACCCGACGTTCATTTCTGACCTGCTTACTTGTACATACAGAATTTGATCAGGTAACGCGTAAAAATAGTAAAAGGAGTTGTCAAGTCTAGTTTGGGATTTGTTTTGGATATATTTCTGAGACTTTACAGTGGTGACCGGGTATGCTATCTTCATTTTGGATGACGTGATTCACAAGATTCTGACACCGCAAAAGTGTCCAGAAATACCCACACATTGTTTTATTATACCCACATCAATGAGTCCACCTCTCGAACCAGTGTTCATATAACCTCTAGTTTTCCCAGGTCCTATACCGCCCCCCCCCCCCCCCCCCCCCCTAAAAGAATAAGATAGTCTTTCAGTTTATTAACTGTCGTTTTTGTTACTTTTTGTGTGTAAGCACTGTCGTTTTCAGAAAAAAATCCTCTACAGCACTTCTCCATCCCAAATATCGAAACTTGTAGATGTGGCAATCTGTGTCTGGTTCGAACGCTTACATTCTCGAAAGCGCTTTCGGACTTTATTGTAATAAAAGGGATGGCGTTAGTGACGATCCGAACGGATGTGACAAATGTATTTTCCAATCAGAATGGACGAAGCAAACAAAAAACAAAAAACAAACAAACAAACAAACAAACAAACAAAAACAAACAAAAAACGCGAAAATATGAATGCGCTCATTCCTGGTCAATAGAACTTTTGACAATCAACTTGGTTAATAGCATTTTTGGTGGATGTGGTTCAAATAGCATTTCTATTGTCTAGTTTATATATAGTGTAAAATAAGGAGAGAGATACTAATCGGCTGTAGTATAAGTAAGGTACATTTATGTTTATGAAGTATGCCATTCCATGTTATTGGAGAATAACATGCGAAATATTGTGATGCTTGTTTCACTTAAAGCAAACATACATGTATATTCTTATTAATCAAAAACATATTGTGTACAGATATATTTGTCTCGCCAGCTACTTACAAACTTACACAGGATAGTAAAGTGCATCTTATAGAAAATTTCAATATTTCTAGTTCTATTTTCAATTCTTGAAAATATTTTCGCATATCAACATGCCCTCACTAGATTTTGCACCAGTTTAATTTATAAGATTACATACAGTCTGATAGGATAGTAAGTGGAAAAGGCCTAACCAAGCTTGACCGTCCAGCGTGAAGTGCTTACAACCATTACTGACCAATAATGGCGGCTGCTGCTGCTGCTGTCTAATGGGACCTTGCTGTGTCGGTATTGTAGTGTAAATAAATAAATATACACAGCACTATAGAACAACAGCAACTACACCTGGTGGGACCCCTGTTAGTAATGGAAGATTTATACCAGCATTGCCCTATCATATCGCGTATCAATTGTACTATTTCTATACCTGTTTTCACCCGTCATTGGGGCGGGATGGATTAATAGCTTATGACTTATATTTAATTGGATTTTTCGTATTTGGCTGTCGCTAATCACCAATGAATATCCGAAATATCGTGCAACGCTTTGTGTTTTTGCTTTGCTGTGTTATTAGCTAGGTCTCTCGAGAGTTTTTGAACCGTCAATTAATAATGATACGAAAACATGGCTACACGTTATAACTTGACTCTGTCACAGTGCAATATTGACAGCAGTTTATAAAATGTATCGTATTTTCCCGTTTATGCTGGAGGTATATCATGGTATGTGATGGACCATACGAAAAGCACTTTACTGGATCTTTTTTTTTTATCAGAATAACATATCTCTTCGATCACAAGGCATTAACATATTAATGTGAAATCGAACGCGTGAAGACGTCAGTTAAGTGGGTCCAACGAGTTAAATACACACAGCAGAGAACAGTGATATGTGGACCAATGAAAAGGTAAGAGGCAAAATGGAGGAACACGGACACACACAAAACGGTAAGAAGGATTTTGATCGTTTAGAACGAATCTTTAGCACCCTTAGTTTTAAAGTTATATGCTCTGCACGTGCTTTGTTCGTCACCCTTCCCAGCATAAGAACGTTTAACCGGGTAACTTTAAACATGGTTTGTTTGTTTGTTTGTTGGGGTTATCGCCCCGTGAAAAGCCAGGGTAATTTTTATTCATGTTCTCCTTGTAGTAGTTGTTTACTACCTCACTGAAAAAACATACGGGAGGCCCGTTGCATGTCACACAGACCAATAATGGTAAAGTGTCTCGCCCAAGGACACAAACACGATAGCCGAGACCGGCCCGTGTCTCAGCTTTTCGAGAAACACAAGGTACCACAGGGAGGGAGCGTCTTCACCCAAGGTCACGTGGCCTACGCTCTAACCGACTGAGCTATCGCGGTCTTCTTTAACGAATATGAAAAGGGTCCAGTTAAAAAAAGTTGGAAAAACACTTTCATTATCTTATACTTCATGTTTTTTCTTCTCCAATATAGTGCCTATTGGTATGATATGCTAAACGCAAGTTTGCTGCCATCTAAGGTCAATGGTGTTGGTCATGTGTTTCAATACGCACACTTTTACTTGTGGTGCGTCAAATTAGCCTGGTCAATATTACGTCACTTGTATAACTTTACGTCATACGTATCATTTATGACGTCATATGTACACGTGGTTGTAAGCCAGGAGGGCATTGTGTGTGAAAACATGAATCACTAAGACGGTAATCGATCAGCAAAAAAGTAAGTATTGTATTTTAGGTAAATACTAATTGTTGATTATCAATGTCGACACCATTGAAAGTGTTTCTAGAATTATCTTTGTCCTAATCTTGTGTGGGAATTTCTTTTGGCAAGGATTCGATGTCTGCTAAAATCGGACTGATTTATGGGCCCAGTTGTTAAAACGGTGAATAGCTTAATAATCTAATTAGCGAAAAAACATATTTCTACTTTACTGCTAAACCTTAATGCGTGTATTACTTAAAATTAGCAGGTAGGAAGAGACCGACAAGTCTTATAATTTCATGAAATTTTGTCAAATTAGTTTTACCAGAAATAATTTGATCAGTATTTTAAAATTGTTATTAAACTGTGATAAACCTAATCAGCTTTTTAAAAACTGGGCCCTGATTGCATTTTTAAAAGCCCTACATTTGACAGTAATTCAAGCCAATTTTATCGGCGCTATATGCAATAATATATTGCAATAATGGAATAAAGGCTATAAAGGGTGAAGTCTGTCTACCTTCCAATCCATAAAGTTTTTTTCTTGTGTTTTTTTTCCTAAAAAAGAAAACAGTATTTTATAGCACGGACTTAGATAAACATCAATGTCTGTGATCATAAGGGATATAAGGTTACTCTCTAAAAAGTCCAGAAATATTTGATAACCATTCCTTAGTAATTGTGAGTCATTAAAACAAGCATTTTGCTGATAATAGCTTATTTATTTGAAAGTGTATTTAATCCTTCACAATCAGCCTGTTGTCTAGCTGGAAGCATACAATTTGTTTTTATAATGATAAGCTACTTTTTTTCTGAAATTACTTAAAGTAAATATTGATGCTGTGTGTGGCACGCAGTAATATACCTATCTATAGATAACTTGACTATATATATATTTATAGACAACACAATAATTATTGTGCCTTTAACTTTATCAGATATGTGAAAAGGCATCTTAAGTTTCAATAAAACTCATGAAAGCAACATTTTCCAAATAGATTGAAAAAAGTAATAATCTTCACGACACTAAACAATTCTTTTGTATCATATGGAGAACAAAAGTAATCAAAATTTAAGCCCATGAATTATGAAACGATAGTTCTTTTGCAGTGTATGAAAAAAAAATCATATTGGATTTTAATCTTCGGAACATTATAAATTGGTTAAATCTTTTATAATGTTGTTTCGACAACCACATTTTACGTGACGATAGTCCCTGGGTGGTCGGGTGGCGCAGTGGTAAGATACTTGTCTTTCACCTAGGCGACCGGGGTTCGATTTCCCTGATCATACGTGATGATAGGTATGGGGGTCACCTTCCCGGCCGCCTGGGTTTTCCATGGATACTCCGATTGCGATCCCTTCCTCAGTAAGGACCCCTTAAGCACTCCAATTTGGGCCAATAGGAGCGATGAATATAAGTAGATTAAGCTGTTTTCGCATTTGTTGCGTAACTTTAATAAATACTAGCCGCGATGTACCGCTCGGCTAGTTCGGTCGGCTGAGCGTTAACGAGAAAGCCGGATGTCTTGGGCTCGGTTCTTAGCGGAGGCAGTGCATCAAATTTATTATTTATATACTCTGTTACAGTTGAAACATGAAATTAGACTTTAGTTTCATATCCCTAATTAAAACACAAATGTTTTTCTTGACGGTAATAATTAATGCTGATCTTATTAGGGTAGTTGAGTAGAAATTTTACACGAGTGCCCTTTGCTAAATTACTGGCGAGTTCCTCAATATTTCACATCAAATAAAAACGAAAGTACATGTTAATTGTTGTTTATTCTAGAAAGTACAGCACAAATTCGTGAAAACAAAATGTTCGCATGCTGAACATTTTTTCTAGCCGTGCATGTAGCGATGTGCAATGTATGTGGTGTCGTTGATGTTTGGCTTGCTGCGGCTTTCGTACTCAACGCTTGGCGTCGCTTCGAAATTAAACGAGGGAGAAATGGTAAAATGAACTAAGGCAGGTACGTTCAGAGAGTTCCGAATGAACCCAGCCGACGGCTCGCAACATAATTTATGTAACGGTTTTTGTGTTATTATGAATTATACAATGCAACAAAGGATAATTATGTAATTATTGGGAATACGATCAAATACGATTGTTTATGATTGGTTAGTTTGTTTACAGTTACCGGTTTATTGTTGTCTTTTATGCTCAAGAAATTAATGTTTTACTTACGTCAGTAGTGTTATGCTGTTATTTATGTACAGAGGAACTCAGGAACACGTAACACGGGTATATATATAGGTTGTTTTTTTATTTGAATTCACGTAAACATTTAGTATCTGTTTCTGTAAACACTTAAACAAGTTTACTATTTATAGCCGCGTCGAGGAAACAGTCCTAAACATAAAACAGTTAAACAAATATTTCCTAAAATATTTTATGTAAATACACTGTTATTAAGTATTTTATCAAGACCTACATAAACTTTGAATATTGCACTTGTTGCACTGCGAACAAGCTGGTTACTCACGGATGCTAACCCCTTGCAGCGTTTTGGCCAGTGTTCGATTCCTGGCAATGACATTCAGATTTCTAACATACTAGATATGGTGTCTAGGGGAAAAGATTTCAGCTCACAAATTGTAAACATACGTACATGTACAAGATAACTAATTAGTACGTCTGGTGTTCTCAAATGAGAGGAAGTCGACAGAATGACTCTCCGACCGCGCCAAATATTGACGTAACACTGTGAAGAAGTAGCGTTGACGTCTGCCAATGACAATGGTCGATTCGCTATATATATATATAATGTCTGCTTCTGGCGGTGAAATATCGTTTTTCTCACGTGGCTCGCTGTTTTCGATATCATGTGATTGAGTCTTGCACCTGTATCTCATACATCACTTCCGGGATTAAAGATCGAATGATTGACGTTCGAAATTATTTATATCAGAACATACATGTACATGTTATAATCAAATAAAGCAAATTCCATTAAATAATACAGCAATGAAGTGCCTCTCCTTGTGAATTCTGAATTCACACAAATATATTCGATAGAGAAAATAACATTTAATGGATCTTAGTAACGCAGACTGATGCTGAAAAAGAACAAAAGAATTTTGTTTATTTTTTTTTTAAATAACTGGAAATGTATTCTCAACGTTATACCAGGAATTGACTTTGATCAAATTCTTTCAGGTTCTTTAGCCTAAACGCATTTGAATGAATCTTATTTGTCAGATACAATGCCCTACTGGCCGATCTTTTGATAGTATTAAACTCTTTTGGGATTTATAACCAACCCTACCCCAAGCATAATGTGCGGCGTTCGTTGGGAATGGAAGCCAAAAATGTACTTAGCGATGCACAAGC
This sequence comes from Pecten maximus, assembly GCF_902652985.1. Lineage (NCBI taxonomy): Eukaryota > Metazoa > Mollusca > Bivalvia > Pectinida > Pectinidae > Pecten > Pecten maximus. Next base: position 21,607,964 of record NC_047026.1, read on the forward strand.
GAGGAAGTAAAATTATTCCAGAACCCATCAAGGAGAGACGACCTTGGTTTTGGCGCTTACGGCGACTGGCATGCAAAATAATATTTGGCAACTTAGTTGTACAGTTGTACTTAGTGGGTACATACATGTATACTCAATAGATACGGCGGTGACTTAGTGGTGAGAAGGTGCCTAGTAGTGTGTGATATATGACGACCAGGAAAATCTCGGTACATTACACAATCCAAGGCCGTGATGATTTTTAAGGGCTTGGTTTATCGTGTATAGTATGTTATTGGTATCAGAGATAATGCTGATGCATGTATCAATGGCTCTAAGTTGTAATTCCATGGGTTCAAGGTCATTGCTTGTCAGGAATGTGTTACATTTGTGTCTAAACATCATTAAACTTATTTTACAATTGATTATATAAAATACATTGTCAAGTACCTGAATGTAGTTTTGTTTTCAATTCGTTTGTTTGTTTGCTGGGTTATGTTCAGTGTACACTCTTAGTGCATGTTTTATGTAAGGTCGGTGTGTGTTGTATGTAAGGTCGGTGTGTGTTTTATGTAAGGTCGGTGTGTGTTTTATGTAAGGTCGGTGTGTGTTTTATGTAAGGTCAGTGTGTGTTTTATGTAAGGTCGGTGTGTGTTGTATGTAAGGTCGGTGTGTGTTTTATGTAAGGTCGGTGTGTGTTGTATGTAAGGTCGGTGTGTGTTTTATGTAAGTTCGGTGTGTGTTTTATGTAAGTTCGGTGTGTGTTTTATGTAAGGTCAGTGTGTGTTTTATGTAAGGTCGGTGTGTGTTGTATGTAAGGTCGGTGTGTGTTTTATGTAAGTTCGGTGTGTGTTTTATGTCAGTTCGGTGTGTGTTTTATGTAAGGTCGGTGTGTGTTGTATGTAAGGTCGGTGTGTGTTTTATGTAAGGTCGGTGTGTGTTGTATGTAAGGTCGGTGTGTGTTGTATGTAAGGTCGGTGTGTGTTTTATGTAAGGTCGGTGTGTGTTTTATGTAAGTTCGGTGTGTGTTTTATGTTAGGTCGGTGTGTGTTTTATGTAAGGTCGGTGTGTTTTATGTAAGTTCGGTGTGTTTTATGTAAGGTCGGTGTGTGTTGTATGTAAGGTCGGTGTGTGTTGTATGTAAGGTCGGTGTGTGTTTTATGTAAGGTCGGTGTGTGTTGTAGGTAAGGTCAGTGTGTGTTTTATGTAAGGTCGGTTTGTGTTTTATGTAAGGTCGGTGTGTGTTTTATGTAAGGTCGGTGTGTGTTTTATGTTAGGTCGGTGTGTGTTTTATGTATCAGTCTGTATTTTGTGTAAGTTGGGTATGCGTTTTGGGGGAGGATTGGTTCTTTCGCATTAGTTGCCTCTAACGCACATGCTGTGGACATCGGCAGGCTATTCTCTTCTCTCTGTACACCATGTAACAATATCGTACGTGTCAATATATACGAATATTACTTTACTATCGTATAATTATACTTTATGTGTAACGAGAAAACATCTCTTCAATGTAGACATAAAATACAACTTAGTGTTACGTTTTAGGCACATCTGACTATCATCCATTCGGAACAACCTTGGCATATCTCGGTTACAATTAGTTTATGGTGGTGAAACATTCATCAGCATTATTGTTACGTAAGATTTTGTAATTAAATTTCACACAGTTTTGCTATCTTATAAATTATTAGCGCCAGGTTTTATGTGAGATGAAAAAAATAAATCTGATTTCCGTTGTGACTGAATAAGAAAAGTTGTGTTATGCACGTGTCTACGTGTCAACAACCGGAATAAAGATCATCACAACTTGATCAATATGCACGTGCACAGTCGAATAGAAGTCGAATATATCCGGCTGTTGTTCCACACTTGATCAATATGCACGTGCTCAGTAGAGTAAATCCGGGCTGTTGATCTATACTGTATTAATATGCACGTATACAGTAAAATATATCCGTGCTATTGTTCCACACTTGGTACATACGCACGTGCAAGGTACAATGTAGTACATACCCGGGCTGTTGTTCTAGACTTGATTGATATGCACGTGCTCAGTAGAATACATCCGGGCTGTTGTTCTAGACTTGATCAATATGTACGTTATCAGTAGAATATATCTGGGCGGTTTACAGTGACAAAAAAAAAAAAATTAATAATAATCAATAGGATCTTTATAAATGTAGTAGCACCTGGCAACATCCGGACTGTGATATAGAGTTCCTTAATCCGAACAATTTACAATGGAATTATGCATAATTAGACTGTGTGCTATGCAATGTCATTGCTTAAGTGTACTGAAGAATCTTGTGAGTCAAGACAAGTTACTATTAAGATTCGTTTTCCCGATCTAAAAACAGTGGAATTCCATTAATCCGGACATCACGCTACACAGAACACTCCTATGACCTATGTATAGTAGAATATCGTTATTCTAGGAAATGGAATTTCGTTAATTCGCATATTGTAAAGTAGAATTCCGTTGGTACGTACTTACTGAGTAAGAAGAATACCGTTTTACCTGGACAGCCTAATCATTTCGTTAATCAATAAAGTATAACATAAACTATCTATTATCTGACCTTTGTCAAGTAGAATGGAGTAGATCCGGAGAATGCAAATGCAATCACGTTAAACCGACCTTTGATATCCATTGACACTGTTGGAATACTCACTCCAGGAATACTCACTCCAGGAATACTCACTTCAGGAATACTTACTCCAGGAATACTCACTCCAGGAATACTCACTTCAGGAATACTCACTCCAGGAATACTCACTTCAGGAATACTCACTCCAGGAATACTCACTTCAGGAATACTAACTCCAGGAATACTCACTTCAGGAATACTCACTCCAGGAATACTCACTTCAGGGATACTCACTTCAGGGATACTCACTTCAGGGATACTCACTCCAGGAATACTTACTCCAGGAATACTCACTCCAGGAATACTCACTCCAGGAATACTCACTTCAGGGATACTCACTCCAGGAATACTCACTCCAGAGATACTCACTCCAGGAATACTCACTTCAGGAATACTCACTCCAGGAATACTCACTCCAGGGATACTCACTCCAGGAATACTCACTCCAGGGATACTCACTCCAGGAATACTCACTCCAGGAATACTCACTTCAGGAATACTCACTCCAGGAATACTCACTCCAGGAATACTCACTTCAGGAATACTCACTCCAGGAATACTCACTCCAGGAATACTCACTCCAGGGATACTCACTCCAGGAATACTCACTTCAGGAATACTCACTCCAGGAATACTCACTTCAGGACGTTTGAATTTATGAGCTAATCAGATAATAAAATACGTTTTAATGTAAATACCTCTTTTGTTTTATGATGAAATTTAGGAATTATATCTGAAACCTTCCGTATAGCGCGAACATATGTCACAAAAGCAAGTCTCGTGGCATTCGAAGGAGTATGATGATACGTGTTTGGCAGGTTTTGAACTAAAATAAATGAAATAAAAAAATAAGAAAAATAAATAAAAATGAAATACAATGTCAGTCTCTCATGATGTTGATAAATTGCATTGTACGTGTACACTGGTTGTAGGTCAATTGCATATAAGACTTCATATAATATATTTTCTGACGTCTGAGTTGAGTTGTGTTACAAGGCATCTCAAAGGAAAAGTGCAATTTAGACCAAGAAAGGTTTTTCTAGACTTAAAGCTTTTGAATTACAATGACGGACTGCATATATCGGGAATTCCAACATAGATAATAAAACAGACCAATGAGCCTTCCGGGAAACATGACCAGTGTTTCCAACCCACGGTCTACACACATTATGTAATATACATGTATATTAATATATTACTTGATGCATACAATTCATCTATGAACCACAGGTGATTGACTTGAATTTCCAATCCATGGTCCACACACATATGTAATATATATATTTTTATACCACTTGATGCATATAATTAATCTATGGACCACAGGGGATTGGTGCGAATTTCCAATCCACGGTCCAAATACATGTTTATGTAAAACATATATAAGCCACAGGGGCTTGGGACATAGTCCTAATTCATCGTCCATATACATGTATATGTAAAACTTACATATAAGCCACAGGGGCTTGGCACACATTCCAAACTCATGGTCTATGTTTGGTTTGGTTTGTTTTTGTTTAACGTCCTATTAACAGCCAGGGTCATTTAAGGACGTGCCAGGTTTTGGAGGTGGAGGAAAGCCGGAGTACCCGGAGAAAAACCACCGGCCTACGGTCAGTACCTGGCAACTGCCCCACGTAGGTTTCGAACTCGCAACCCAGAGGTGGTGGGCTAGTGATAAAGTGTCGGTACACCTTAACCACTCGGCCATCGCGGCCCCTCATGGTCCATGTACATGTATATGTAATAATATAAATATACATACAAGTACGTGTATATAAAGGCCACTGGCGCTTGGAACGGATTTTTCAACTCACGGTCTATATGTATGCATTATTGTCGGGTAACTTTAGAGGTGTTTGGATACGGAAACATAGTCATAGCCCTTTACACGTTTTAGATAGTGCACATGATAACAAACCAACCTCAAGTGGGTTGAGAGTGCAATTAGGTTACGCAATACGCGTGCAGCCCATTTTAAAACTACTTTTTTATTAGAAAACTAATTCATTTAAATGTCTTTAAAATTGTTATCGTACAGACTCTACTCCTCATCGTCGTGTGTCTGCAGTCAATGTCTATATAATTACAATGTAAATATCAATTTTGATTTGTTATTTTTTTCAAAGTTTTTTTCAATGCTTCTGTTGCGTTTTCTTTTCACTGTGTGGATTTTTCTTCCATCGTGGTACGTGTATACCAACCATGGAACGCTATGTAAGTTTATATCAGTGAATATTTGTTGCATATTAAGCCTCGATTTCACTTATCGGGGCGGTAGTAGCTTGTAAATTGCTGACGAGAGGTTTTACGTAATCCTACATTAAAAACTTGGCAGAAGTTGACTATGTTTTTAAGGGCACTTGATATACTTGCTCAGCTGAATATGCTGTGTTTTTTTTTTATTTAATTTTGTAGTAATCAAGGATTTCCTAACTCATAATATTTTTTTCTTCTAAAAACTTTAAAGTCAAACATTGATCCATTTGTATGATACCGTATATTGCAATTTCAAGGCCAAACACAATCACAAGCTAGTTTAGATTGTTTGGCCTTGAAGGCAATTTTCACAGAAAATATTCTCGCTGCCTTGAAAAGTGTTATTTAAAAGATACACGTTTTTTGTTCATTCACCATGAAAGCAATGCTTTCTTGAACGCCAGAAGCGATTTTTGTTTTGACACTTCGTGATTGTGATACAAATATAAACTACAAAACAAATTAAAACAGGGTATTTCTTTTATTTAATTTGTTGTATAAATATGCCGCCTGTGTCGTTTCTTTACACTCATTTTCATGTAAGCTCACGAAACTAATGTTTCAATAGTTACACCATACAACAGATGTCTGCACCTGTTGGGCGTTTTCATTTATTATCTGTGCATATGTGGCCTCAAACAACTTAATATTTAGGTAATTCTGGGATCGTGTAAAGCCATGATCTGTAAGTCGTATAGACATGATCTGTATATAGAATCTCGGAAAGATATAAAGTCTGCTCACAGGATCTTGTGTAGGTGTAGTCTGTTCACTGGATCTTGTGTAGGTGTAGTCTGTTCACTGGATCTTGTGTAGGTGTGGTCTGTTCACTGGATCTTGTGTAGATGTGGTCTGTTCACAGGATCTTGTGTAAGTGTTGTCTGATCACAGGATCTTGTGTAGATGTGGTCTGTTCACAGGATCTTGTGTAAGTGTAGTCTGATCACAGGATCTTGTGTAGGTGTGGTCTGTTCACAGGATCTTGTGTAGGCGTAGTCTGTTCACTGGATCTTGTGTAGATGTGGTCTGTTCACAGGATCTTGTGTAGATGTGGTCTGCTCACAGGATCTTGTGTAGAAGTGGTCTGCTCACAAGATCTTGTGTAGGTGTGGTCTGTTCACAGGATCTTGCGTAGGCGTAGTCTGCTCACAGGATCTTGTGTAGGCGTGGTCTGTTTACGGGATCTTGTGTAAGTGTAGTCTGTTAACTGGATCTTGTGTAGATGTGGTCTGTTCACAGGATCTTGTGTAAGTGTTGTCTGATCACAGGATCTTGTGTAGGTGTAGTCTGTTCACGGGATCTTGTGTAGGTGTAGTCTATTCACGGGATCTTGTGTAGGTGTAGTCTGTTCACGGGATCTTGTGTAGGTGTAGTCTGTTCACGGGATCTTGTGTAGGTGTAGTATATTCACGGGATCTAGTGTAGGTGTAGTCTGTTCACGGGATCTTGTGTAGGCGTAGTCTGTTCACGGGATCTTGTGTAGGTGTAGTCTGTTCACGGGATCTTGTGTAGGTGTAGTCTGTTCACGGGATCTTGTGTAGGTGTAGTCTGTCCACGGGATCTTGTGTAGGCGTAGTCTGTTCAATGGATCTAGTGTAGGTGTAGTCTGTTCATGGGATCTAGTGTAGGTGTAGTCTCTTCACGGGATCTTGTGTAGGCGCATATTTAATGTTGGTTCTTTTGTGTGCAAGGCCTGTGCACAGGTCGTTTTGTAGGCGTTGTCTATTTTCAAGGTCTCTTTCTCAGGCGTGGTGTGGGAGGTTTCCTTTCTTGTTCCTTTTGCGTACGGTACGAGAGATCTCGTCTGTACATGAAATCTCGTGAACGATTGATAACAGAATGAACTGTCTGTATATACACGTGGGTTGTACACGAATCAATCAACATATAATATTCTGGCTACAAAATTTGAAATAAATGGGAAAATACATATTTCACAAAAGCCATTATCTCATAGGAAATACATTGCATGACAGTCTGAACATATCCCTGGTAACAATAAAACATGTCAATTCTACTTTGTGTTGTATCAAAGAATGCGATTTATTTTACACATTCAAATGGCTTGTAGTTATTCATGTTTCATAAGCCTACAGTATGTGTCGTCATAAATCTTGTTTCTGCAAAATCCATTAAGAGAACACGGCAAAATGCCACAAATTTATCCATTCCGCCAGGACAATGTCGCTGGCAGCACAATACTTCGGTGTGACAGCACCCCTCCTTGTTGCTATCCTTGGCGTGTGGCACACCCGCGTGTAATACAGTCGAACCACGACACGTTATCTCGAAGTCAGTAAAGTCGTGAAACAATTTTATCATTACTGTCGGAACTGACAATTTACGTCAAGTTAAACAGGATATTTCGAGTTACCAGAGTTAGAAAAAGCGAAGTTTTATTGTTATTATTTTTTGGAATGTACCGCGCTTCATGCGTAATGATTTCGCGGGACTGATACACGGGATCACGGTAACTTATCAGATAGATTCAAGTCCAGATTCGTCCAAAAAATATATCCAAAGAGACAGTATCAACTTACCTTGCTATCGTTACGTCATGTTAAAATTGTGACGTCACTACATTTCATTACATTACCAGCCATTGTTTTATAATGTAAATCTTACCATTATTGTTGTTGTTGTAATCAAGAAAAATATTAAGCGAAAACTAAAACTTTGATTATATTTCCGTCCGAAAGTTTCCATGGACTATTTTTCCAATGTGCCAGGATCCCGAAACGTGTATACAAGTGATTACTCTTTGACTGTCGTTATAGGGAGAATAACTAAAAATGACATTTATGGACAGGTTTCCTGGGTATTACTTAAGAGCCTTACATTTTTGCTTCTAAAATATGAATTAATTAACCTCGTTCATTACTTTCGTTTGATTCTCGTTGAATGGAATTGATAAACTCGTTTAATAAAATCAAAATCACACAGTGCACACAATACTAGTGTAAGACCATTAATGCAATGCAATAATTAGATTATCAGAATCATAATCAACATAGACAGTAGCCGGTATAATTTGATCAATTGATATATATCTTGCTACTTAAATAAATGTCACTTGACATCACTTTGTGCACGTTTCATTGTACTTTGACAAGATTTGTACATGTAGATTTCCCTAACCGACATGTTTTTTTTATCTGTAAACAGCAGTTCTTTATGATAATAACAATGCCAGAATCCACTTCCTTCGTTTATCTGTTTGTTCTATTGCTGTATTCGACGTCCTATGAACAGCCAGGGTCATTTTGAGGCGGATTATCCTGGTAAAGTGATGTAGCCGGTGGCTACCTCTATTGAAGATCAATATCTATGGGATACATATGATCTAGATACACACATTTATGGCCTTATTATCTTCGTAAACTCGGTCAAGGATTTGTGTTTCGTAGTTGATGAAAGAGATACTGCCATACCAGAATTATGTCGTACTTATAAATCACAAATCCACATTTGTTTTTTAATCTGATAAACTCTTCACTCTCACCCCGTATCATTGCTATCGATCCATCAAAGAACACCGAAAGCTGTACACACACAAATCCTCTAACAGAGACGCACGGCTCTTAATAGGTCTTTCATCATACTTATCGCTATCAGAATTATTCTTAGTTTACCGTTTTAGACTAGGACAATGTTGGGGGGCTCCGTAATCACTCCTAGCTCTGAGTCGAAAGTGTTCTTTGTGATAGGAAACTTCAGTTTACACAACACAAGCGTGACTTTATTGGACATTACTCCCGTAAATAAACAAATGGCATTTATTTTTGGTAGAATTCAGCGAACATCTGTGTTTTAACATTGGAGTTAAAGTGGTTATCAGCCCACTAAGTGACGCTAGTTGGTACTGTCTCGTTAAAGATAAACCAATGTTTATATAAACAAAGCCATTTCCTAAAACCGCTCATAGATGGTGAAAGTTCGGGAAAAATAGGGCAGAATACTTGGTAATAACATAGTATGATGTTCATGTAAAAACGTTTTCTGACAAAAATAAATTCTTCATTTTGACGCTTGAAAATGTCCACTCATGATACTAATATCTGGCGGGACAGAGCGTAGCACAAAGTTACTTATTAAAGTAGCTCAGTTTTTGGGAAATAATAGTAAAAGTGAGCTGACGTACAAGTGTAAATACACAATGGTTTTATTTATGAATTCTATAACGATTTAATGATAACGTGTTTATTTTTTCGCACTTAATCCACACTTAAAGAGATTATCGCAATGGTGATTTAGCACAATCACAGCACTTGTCTTAGAAAACAATATACTGGTTTGATTCTGTATTGTTTAACGTCCTATTAACAGCTATGGTCCTTCGAGAACGACCTCCCCTTGCGTACGAGAAGTCTTCCTCACAGGAGTGAACTGTTCAACGAAAGCCCAAAGTGAGGCAGTGTCTAGGGCGACATTATGAAGAAGAAATCTGTTTAGAAAGAAGACAAATGACGAGATCCCAAATTTCGTCGCCTCTTACGACAGGTGCAATTCTTACGGACCTTAATCGTGTAATTGTCCGTTGTTTATATGTCAGGTAACCTTATCATTACGGAATGGGATTCATAGTTCTATGATTGGTGGATTGGGTGGAGTTATATACAAATAAAAATACAAAATGAAAGTTAGATAGGGTAGATTCATGATGGATCAGATCGCAGCATACAGCTGTTTCGTCCTTCTAGGTCATATCAGTGACGCCACGCTAATGCTAACGGCGTCCAGTGGTGATACCTACATGTATATGTTGGAGGAAGACACACTCCTACACATCGCTCAAAACATGGATATGGGCCATGAACTGTTTATTATTTCTAGGGCTTGAAACTGTACGAAAACCAAATTATCTGAAATTTCAGTGAAATTAAAAACATTTAATGTAACCTTTCAACACAGACAAGATAAATCAACTTTGTACCACGCCGAATTACGTAATTCTAGAAACTGATCGAGAGGCACGCATCCCTGAAAACACGTGTCACGTGACGGTATGATAACCCGGTTAGGTTTAAAATGTGTTGAATGTGTCAGCTGCGAACATTTTGTTAATAGCACGTGCAATACCAGTACGTTAAAGTGACCAGAGGTCGCGATAGTTCAGTCGGTAGAGCATCAGATTAATGGAACCGTAAATGAAGATCGAAGGCGTGTGCTTCAATTCCTACTCACAGAGATTCGCATTTCTCATAAGTTGATATAATAGACCGGGTAGTGTTGTCATAGTTGTGTGTTTGCGTAAGACACGATTTCTCTGGATAACAAATGACAGCCTCTTGTGTGTTGTTATGTGAGGTAGCCACCGGCTACTACAGGGATACCCCTCTCAGGATGTGTCTGGCGTTTGACGGCGCCAATTTTAAGAACAATGCAAACAAACAACACAAGTCGACTGTCGACAGTCATTCTTTAATTTATTAACCGTAGTTTTTGTTTCCAGATGTGTGTAAAAGACGGCTTTGGTGGTTTAAAAAGGGATGGATATTTTTGGACTTCTAAGTGTTTTTCTAATTTTATCCTTTCACCAAACGGTTTCAAGAGTAGAACAAAATTACCGCGTTCAAGGCTTGGATGGCAACGCTATCCGTCCACGTTTAATTTGCTGCCGCCACTAACAAAACGTCACGTAAATCTCGCGAGACTACTTCGCACGTGTTAGTTGGCCGATTATTCCCGAGTTGCACGTTACGTGTTCTATTGGAGGATATAATCTTTAGTCCGTTTTATTAAATGTCGACGTAGGAAGGAATTAATGACCGCAACGTGTACACGCGAACATAAATATTGGAGGCCATTCTTAGCTTTTTCGCCGTGCCTGTCACGGAAAGTGTAACATCTGACTACATTGTATGTCAATTTTGCTGTCTGGATCTTCCTTCTGTAAAAAACTTATTTACCTACAAAGGAATATTTTCCTTACAAGCTGTCATTTTCGACAAAGGACCTCGTTTTCATACAAAGAAGGACCTCACTTTCCTTCAAAGGAATATTTTCCAATAACGAACTCAATCTTTTTTATTCCATTACCTATACAAGGGTATGCCTTTACTTTCGTCATAACAAAAGACCCTTTTCGCTACTACCCCTCCCCAACGCCAACGTCAACCCCCTTTTGGGTATCGTATATTACAATCCCATCTAAAGCCCACACACTGACCCAGTTTAAGGGCTATTTATGTTGTTGCATACGAACGGCACTCAAGTTCAATCACCTTTACCAAAGAGCCCATATACATCTCTACGATTATGTAATGAAACCATCAAAGTGTAGGTACGTATATTAACACACATGTATTCACTTTCGCTGACGTGATTCACGGATGGATTTTTTTTTACCAAAGAACCATTAATAATCGGTGTAATTCCCTGGGAACTCGTGATCAAAGTGTTTATATCACAATTACAGCTCCTAATTACCGTTACTCCTACATAGAGTACCCACCAGTTTAGAATTATATTTAACTTCTTCGTGTTTTAAATTATATCTAACACATAGAGCCTCACTATGAAGGCTTAATAGCGATTTGTTATGTCATAGACATTACTGTATGTTCTCGTGAATATATACTAATTACATATTTGAAATTTATTTATTTGATAACAATTGTAATTGTATATGTGATATATGACCCAGCATTGTTTAACAGGGGGACTGGTGCGTTAACATTACCAACACATAACGACAAATCCCGCACGTGTTATTATTCCGTTCTTACTTGGTACACAATCATTACACATCGATTGCCCGTGGTTCTAGAAGTTTGTTTTAATCAGCGATTCCTTCATTAAAGCTTCTCAAGAGATTGATTTTGCAATAGCTATATTAAACTTCGGCTGAGAGTTAGTTTTAAATTGTTGTTAATGTTTATTGGTGAAAATGATCGGTGCATCACTGATGTTGATGCGGTGTAATATTCCCATGTCTACTGATGAGCCGAAAAGCTCAAAGTAATAAAGAACTTAAATTGTGCATTGCCTCATCTACAACAGAGGGAGGTGTGTGTGAGATGACGTCATCCGAGTTCGAGGCTAGCGCCATCACCCTGTGTAAGGAAGACATTCTTGACGAGTAAACAATCTGAAGAACCGAGAAGTACGACACATACCAGTGATTGTTTTCAGACAACGATCGTTTTAAGTGAAAACAATGAAATAAACTTAATAACACTCCCAATTTAACAGTTGACTAAAATCACTTTCCATTTTCTGCTTCAGATTAATGCTCTACTATCGGTGCAGACAATAGTTTACGCGACGCTGACATGCAAAACAACTTTCCAAATTACAAAGGTGAGTGCAATAATGTTTAAGAGGTTATTTATTGAGTACAAATGCATTAAGTTTGGTTTTGCTCTACAATGTGGCCGTTGAAATAGCAGGATTGTGATTAAAATTAGACATTTTGGTTCTTAGGTATAAATGGTGACATTTTACAGAGTTCAACTGACAACTTGGTACAATACATCTAGTACGCATGACAGGAAGTCAAACATTAACAAATGGAACTACACCAGACAATGAGAATTGCTTGATATACAACTTTAACTACGACTAGAATCCTTAACATTGATATAAGACGGAAACTACAGTACACATCTTCAGAACTTAAATAAAATAGCAATATTAAACAATTCTAGCGTTTTAAAAATACGCTATACAAGAAGAAACACCATGTAAGTACACATGACTCTGAACCGTATTAATGAATGATTAAATGTCCCTTGCACTAAAAGTCATATCCTTCCTGATCCATTTGTACTTTACCGTGATATTTGTGAGGATATGCTTTTACACTTGGTTTTTGAAATACAAAATGAACTTTAAAATTTATATTTGGTACAGCACGTGTAATTGTCTCAGGCACCAGAATGTCAGTTGAACCACAGCCTCTGATATCAAATAATGGAGGTTACTCTCGAAATATCAATGGTTTATATCATATCTATGAAAATTTGATACTGAAGCGAAGAAAGTGTCTATCATCCTTACGTCTTTGATAACCTATCACAGTCCAAAATCGATCTCGAGATTTTACAGGTAGCAATACTTTTACAAAGAAAGTTATATTCTGAAAACGTCATCAATTGTTGCATACATTTTAAACATAGAGCCGTTTTCAAGATGGTGTTTTAAAAAAGTGAATTGATAGCTTTCAATATATATTTTTTATGAAAAATAACAAAAAACTTGTTTTTGTCCTTATGACTGGTTTTATTTAGATATTCATTGTTTTTATAGTAATAGACTAGTTGTATTTTAATTTTTTTGCCAATTTATACCGTCTTAGTGGATTTTGACCTAGCCTAACTTAGTGTATTTTGACCTAGCCTAACTTAGTGTATTTTGACCTAGCCTAACTTAGAGTATTTTGACCTAGCCTAACTTAGAGTATTTTGACCTAGCCTAACTTAGGGTATTTTGACCTAGCCTAATGGGACGTTTTTCGAGAGCTGGATTATTATTTGGTAAAAATGACACCACACCATGCTGCTCTTAACTTTTTCTAGGTTCAAGTCTACAGAGGTTCCGTTGTGTTTTGACTTTCTATTTATGAATGTGGTATAAGATGATGATCTCGCCATGTTGATAGACCTGCATGTTATGCAATACCGGGATACTATAAAGGCCAATTTAACTGAGGCCAAGTTGAACCTTCCATGTAGATTGTTAAAGGACTACGATTATATTTTACCTTCTATAATGGCCATTGTCTCAAAAATATTGCAGTTTTAGCTTTAGTTTGATCCCATAGATGTGTCTTATCTTCTAATCTTAAGTTTTTAAACTGCAAGATAAATTATTTTCAACTGGGTAATTTATTTACACTAACTACAAAGATAGCCATGGTAGTTATACACTCGCATACATACTACACAACATTTTGCTCATCCAGTGTATAAAGGTTACACACGTGTGAACGTTTGACCTTGACCTTGACCTTGGGGAAGTAAGTAATTTTAACGCCAAACGTCGTATGTTTTGTAGTGATGTATGACATGGCAGGACGATTTATGACATGGTTAATGATCTGCTGGCGTTGGATGACCGTTAAATTCCTACCTTCAGTTGTCTTTATATATCTACACCAGTACCATCCACGTTTCTCTCTTAACCACGTCAGCTATTACTCTCAAAAACTCTTAATTATCCGTAATTACGCTAATTTGATTATCCCGCAGTCTTAACATTTTACAGTCAGCACAATCATATCACCAGTTAAAGGCTATATAGCGAACACAGGACGGGGCATCCTTTTAAAGTGGCACTTCCTGGTAGAGATGTGTATTTGATGTTAGTATTTTGAGGAATGGAGGATGGTATGGTAATGTCTTGTATAGTATACTGTCAAAGATGTACGTCAGTTTACCAATAATATTACTTATTTCTTGAAATAATTAAAAAAAACAAAAAAAACAACAAAAAACAAACCAAACAAACAAAAAACAAACATCGAAGCGTCCGGATGACCTACTCGTTGTGTGTCGTCCGTCGTCGTCCGCCATGCACCGTTAAACTTTTAGTTTCAAAACGCTACTCCTCCTTAACCCCAAAGCGGATTACTAACAATTTTGGTGTGAAACTTCATTGGAGGAGGACAATCATATTTCACATATATGAGTCTTGTCCGACCCCCTAGGGACAGAGGGGCGGGGCCTGAAAAAGGGAACTTTGCTGATATGTTTTTAAACCCTACTCCTTCTTTACCCTTGAGTGGATTACATCCAAATTTGGTATGCAACATCATTTTGGGAAGCCAATCATACTTTATATAAATGAGGCTGATGTGACCCCTGAGGCCAGTGGAGTGGGGCTCCAAAAGGGGAACTTTCCTGAAATTTTGCTTTAAACCCCTGCTCTTTCTTAACCTGTGGGTGGTTTACAAAATTTACTTGAAATATTTTAGAGGGAGGAAAATCATATCTTATATAAATGAGGCTAGTCCGACCCCTGGGACAAGATGGGGAACTTTGCTGAATTTTTGCTATAAAACCATTATCTTTCTTCAACTTTGAGTGGATTACAACCCTTTTGTTTATAGATTAATATCAATTTTGGATGAAACAATAATTGTCGAAACAAATATTCATTTGACAGTTTGTCAATATAGAGAGGTACACTATATGTGTGTTTGCCATTCGTTGCGATTTAAAGCCACATCCGAATCATGTAGAATTTTCATAAGCTCTTGTGTAGATATAATGTTTTCTGTAAAACTACAATCAAATGCCTTAAGCCATCCTTTGGTGAGAATGACATGGATTTTAACAGCCAGTATCATTACAAGAGTTTTTATCTTTAATCGTTGGCAAAATATTATTGATAGTCGACATGATGAAGGGTGTTCAGACGACGCAGTGACAACGAACTCGACTTTCACCAAGGCGGCCGAAGGTCGATTCCAAGACCGATCTGACGTGAAAAGGTATGGGGGTCGCCTGTCTGGCCGCGTAGGTTTTCTCCGGGCACTGAGGTATCTACCACAGTAAGACCCCTCGCGCACTTCTATCAGGACCAGTAAGAGATTAATGTATGCTGGTATAGCTTATTAAGCTATTTTTGGTAAAGTGAAATACAGTTTATAGCTTATTGAAATGAATGTGTTTTATCTGCCGTCGGATTCAGAGAAGTCAGAACAAGAAGTGTCAAACATGTATAAAATAGCCAGAAGTGTAGCACCATGAGCACATCACCGAAAGTGATAGTTGTGGTCGGACAGAAGTTAACACCATCAACATTTCCAATCGGCTTCTCTGTGGCTCCGTAATGGATATGGCGAATTAACTAGAAACACACTTCTCGCCTGCTAAGACTGACATCGACCTAACAGTCAAAGTCAAAATAACCTGTTCCTCTGTGGCTTTTCCTGGTGTTTTTAATCTCTATCGGTAATGTGTGTGGTACTGATGATAACATTGATTGTTAGAGATGTTCATCTGATGTAGATAGGGGTAATATAACCGTCGAACTTTAGGAATCTAAACAGGGCACTCTTTTTATGTATCTTTAGGATTTTGACGAGAGAACTATATCTGGAGTCGATTATGTAAAATGTAAATTGTTAACAAGAAGAAACTGAAGTGGTAATGTTAAGGAATTAATGGGTAAAACATCAATGTTCAAGTGGACCACACAGTAACAACATCAGTGTTCTGGTGGGTCACAAAGGAACAACATCAGTGTTCTGGTGGACCACACAGTAACAACATCAGTGTTCTGGTGGGCCACAGAGGAACAACATCAGTGTTCTGGTGGGCCACAGAGGAACAACATCAGTGTTCTGGTGGGCCACACAGTAACAACATCAGTGTTCTGGTGGACCACAGAGGGACAACATCAATGTTCTGGTGGGTCACAGAGGAACAACATCAATGTTCTGGTGGGTCACAGAGGAACAACATCAGTGTTCTGGTGGACCACACAGTAACAACATCAGTGTTCTGGTGGGCAACAGAGGAACAACATCAGTGTTCTGGTGGGCCACACAGTAACAACATCAGTGTTCTGGTGGGTCACAGAGGAACAACATCAGTGTTCTGGTGGGCCACACAGTAACAACATCAGTGTTCTGGTGGGCCACACAGTAACAACATCAGTGTTCTGGTGGGCCACACAGTAACAACATCAATGTTCTGGTGGGCAACAGAGGAACAACATCAGTGTTCTGGTGGGCCACACAGTAACAACATCAGTGTTCTGGTGGACCACACAGTAACAACATCAGTGTTCTGGTGGGCAACAGAGGAACAACATCAATGTTGTGGTGGGCTACAGAAGAACAACATCAGTGTTCTGGTGGGCCACAGAGGAACAACATCAATGTTGTGGTGGGCTACAGAAGAACAACATCAATGTTCTGGTGGACCACAGAGGAACAACATCATTGTTCTAGTGGGCCACAGAAGAACATCAGTGTTCTGGTGGACCACACAGTAACAACATCAGTGTTCTGGTGGGTCACAGAGGAACAACATCAGTGTTCTGGTGGACCACACAGTAACAACATCAATGTTCTGGTGGACCACACAGTAACAACATCAGTGTTCTAGTGGGCCACAGAAGAACATCAGTGTTCTGGTGGACCACACAGTAACAACATCAGTGTTCTGGTGGGCCACAGAGGAACAACATCAATGTTCAAGTGGGCCACAGAGGAACAACATCAGTGTTCTGGTGGACCACAGAGGGACAACATCAATGTTCTGGTGGGCCACACAGTAACAACATCAGTGTTCTGGTGGGCCACAGAGGGACAACATCAATGTTCAAGTGGGCAACAGAGGAACAACATCAGTGTTCTGGTGGCCCACAGAGGAACAACATCAGTGTTCTGGTGGGCCACACAGTAACAACATCAGTGTTCTGGTGGGCCACACAGTAACAACATCAGTGTTCTGGTGGGTCACAGAGGAACAACATCAGTGTTCTGGTGGGTCACAAAGGAACAACATCAGTGTTGTGGTGGACCACACAGTAACAACATCAGTGTTCTGGTGGGCCACAGAGGAACAACATCAGTGTTCTGGTGGGTCACAAAGGAACAACATCAATGTTCTGGTGGACCACACAGTAACAACATCAGTGTTCTGGTGGGCAACAGAGGAACAACATCAGTGTTGTGGTGGACCACACAGTAACAACATCAGTGTTCTGGTGGGCCACAGAGGAACAACATCAGTGTTCTGGTGGGTCACAAAGGAACAACATCAATGTTCTGGTGGGCCACAGAGTAACAACATCAGTGTTCTGGTGGGCAACAGAGGAACAACATCAGTGTTCTGGTGGGCAACAGAGGAACAACATCAGTGTTCTGGTGGGCAACAGAGGAACAACATCAATGTTCTGGTGGGTCACACAGTAACAACATCAATGTTCTGGTGGGCCACACAGTAACAACATCAATGTTCTGGTGGGTCACAGAGTAACAACATCAGTGTTCTGGTGGGTCACAGAGGAACAACATCAGTGTTCTGGTGGACCACAGAGGAACAACATCAGTGTTCTGGTGGGTCACAGAGGAACAACATCAGTGTTCTAGTGGGCCACAGAAGAACATAAGTGTTCTGGTGGGCTACAGATGAACAACATCAGTGTTCTGGTGGACCACAGAGTAACAACATCAGTGTTCTGGTGGGCCACACAGTAACAACATCAGTGTTCTGGTGGGCCACACAGTAACAACATCAGTGTTCTGGTGGGTCACAGAGGAACAACATCAATGTTCTGGTGGGCCACACAGTAACAACATCAGTGTTCTGGTGGGCCACAGAGG
This sequence comes from Pecten maximus, assembly GCF_902652985.1. Classification (NCBI taxonomy): domain Eukaryota; kingdom Metazoa; phylum Mollusca; class Bivalvia; order Pectinida; family Pectinidae; genus Pecten; species Pecten maximus. Next base: position 21,626,132 of record NC_047026.1, read on the forward strand.
AACAACATCAGTGTTCTGGTGGGCCACACAGTAACAACATCAATGTTCTGGTGGGTCACAGAGGAACAACATCAGTGTTCTAGTGGACCACAGAAGAACAACATCAGTGTTCTGGTGGACCACAGAGGAACAACATCAATGTTCTGGTGGACCACAGAGGAACAACATCAGTGTTCTGGTGGGCCACAGAGGAACAACATCAGTGTTCTGGTGGACCACAGAGTAACAACATCAGTGTTCTGGTGGGCCACACAGTAACAACATCAGTGTTCTGGTGGGCCACACAGTAACAACATCAGTGTTCTGGTGGGTCACAGAGGAACAACATCAGTGTTCTGGTGGACCACAGAGTAACAACATCAGTGTTCTGGTGGGTCACAGAGGAACAACATCAGTGTTCTGGTGGACCACAGAGGAACAACATCAGTGTTCTGGTGGGTCACAAAGGAACAACATCAGTGTTCTGGTGGACCACACAGTAACAACATCAGTGTTCTGGTGGGTCACAGAGGAACAAAATCAGTGTTCTGTTGGGTCACAGAGGAACAAAATCAGTGTTCTGTTGGGTCACAGAGGAACAACATCAGTGTTCTGGTGGGTCACAGAGGAACAACATCAGTGTTTTGGTGGGCCACAGAGGAACAACATCAGTGTTCTGTTGGGTCACAGAGGAACAACATCAGTGTTCTGTTGGGTCACAGAGGAACAACATCAATGTTCTGGTGGACCACAGAGGAACAACATCAGTGTTGTGGTGGGCCACACAGTAACAACATCAATGTTCTGTTGGGTCACAGAGGAACAACATCAGTGTTCTGTTGGGTCACAGAGGAACAACATCAATGTTCTAGTGGACCACGGAGGAACAACATCAGTGTTCTGGTGGGCCACAGAGGAACAACATCAGTGTTCTGTTGGGTCACAGAGGAACAACATCAGTGTTCTGGTGGACCACAGAGGAACAAAATCAGTGTTCTGTTGGGCCACAGAGGAACAACATCAGTGTTCTGTTGGGTCACAGAGGAACAACATCAGTGTTCTAGTGGGCCACAGAAGAACATCAGTGTTCTGGTGGGTCACACAGTAACAACATTAGTGTTCTGGTGGGCTACAGAGGAACAACATCAATGTTCTGGTGGACCACGAAGGAACAACATCAGTGTTCTGGTGGGCCACACAGTAACAACATCAGTGTTCTGGTGGGTCACACAGTAACAACATCAGTGTTCTGGTGGGCCTCAGAGGAACAACATCAGTGTTCTGGTGGGTCACAGAGGAACAACATCAGTGTTCTGGTGGGCCACACAGTAACAACAGCAGTGTTCTGGTGGGCCTCAGAGGAACAACATCAGTGTTCTGGTGGGTCACAGAGGAACAACATCAGTGTTCTGGTGGGTCACAGAGGAACAACATCAGTGTTCTGGTGGGCCACACAGTAACAACAGCAGTGTTCTGGTGGGTCACAGAGGAACAACATCAGTGTTCTGGTGGGCCACACAGTAACAACAGCAGTGTTCTGGTGGGCCTCAGAGGAACAACATCAGTGTTCTGGTGGGTCACAGAGGAACAACATCAGTGTTCTGGTGGACCACACAGTAACAACATCAGTGTTCTGGTGGGTCACACAGTAACAACATCAGTGTTCTGGTGGGTCACATAGTAACAACATCAGTGTTCTGGTGGGCCACAGAAAACCAATTTAATGTTTTGGTGTACCGAAGAAGAAAAATAATATCCTGATAGACCACAGTCTAACCAAACCTAATATCTGGTGGACCTGAGGAATTAAAACGTCATGCTTATCACACAAAAAAATATCCAGGACCAAAGATAGACTGGAATACGAGAGCGAAGGACATATGTCTTTTTTAAACATGTACACATAACGAATCTGTAATATATTTCACTATAATACAGCCTTATTGGCAGCTCTATATCAATGTTATCATATTTCTATTGATGAAACGTCAAAACGTAATCAATTTACAGATCATTAAGTTATTAAGAAGAGATACACAATTTGAGTGAGAACACACATTTGTAAGATGTATGGAGCTTTAACCTAACTGACAGAGTGTGTCGCATTAGTGTGAATCACTCAACCGTGACCTATTGTCTTTTATAAAAACAACACATAAACATATGATGTTTTAAATGTTGACGTTGACCGAAATTCCCTCTTCTTCCTTCATTTTTTCATTTTTTTGTTGTTGATGCAAGTATTAGACAAATTAATTTCCATAACTTTATTTTTCCACCGAGTTTTCCGGAATCGCAATCTAACACAGGTCTTACAAATGCCAAACCTCTCGGGAACTTTACAATTATTGCTGGAACACTGTATAGGGACGTCTATCATGACCCGTATATTGTTTTATTCATGAACCTAAACATAATTTCAAAGTGGCAAGTGAAGGTAAATATAAAGTATGGATCAATATGTCGGGTTTGACCGAGTTACTGTTACAAAAGTATGTAGTTTCGGGGACTGGCCCGACCTGGGCCAAAAGAATTCTATATTCATGAGTGTTTGCCGCTTACAACTCGATGCAAACGGTACAAGAATTCTCAAATCAATAAAGAGTACACCATAAAGAGATTGTGGGAAATAAAATTAACCTTCTCATTTGCTAAATTCATTGTGTGAAGGTCGGAGCTTCACTTCATGGCCACATTGCGTATTGGATGAACCCTGTTTTTCTCGCTATTGTGGTGATACATTCGTTTTCACCAGGCTTGAGATAATTGCTGAATTATTCACGAAAGTTTACAAAAGCGAAGCTACGCATGTTGATAGCGTTTTTGTATGCAGATGATATAAATACGATTAAGAGTTCTAGAGAAGATGAACTGAGAACACGGGTTTGGTCTGGGACAAAAATACGTTTGCATGTGATGGGACCATTTACTGATCGTTCAATTCAGCAAAGCGTCTGGCTAAACGTCTTACGCCTTCAGATGGTCGGCGTCCTGGCGTCTTTACGAAGGTAGGCGCTTCAAATCTGTGTTTGATGACACGTTTTCAGAGTGTAAATCTAAGACGTGTCGTTGTTATATAGTGATTTGATTGTAGAACCCATTTCTGCTTTAGTTTGTGTATAACAACAATTAATGGTGCCTGGTGATTTGAGTCGTGTGTTATATGTTGTTATAAGTGTTTGTAGTATCAACGCACTTATAGCTGTATCATAATATTTTCTTATTTTTGTTTATGTCGTTATTGTGGTTTATGAGATCACCTTACGTGCAAATATACTTACAGTTAATGCGTATGATATATATATATATATATATGAAGATCATTTCACTGTAAACATACGTATTGTCTATAAAGATCATTTCACGTGTAGACATACTTTTTTTTACGTGTAAACATACTTCTTTCATAAGGAAATATACTTCTTTCACGTGGAAACTTACTTTTTTCTACGTGTAACCATACTTAAGGTCTACATTATATCCTTTCACGTGTAAACATACCTATGATCTGTAAAAGATCATTTCGCGTGTAAACATACTTATTATCTGTAAAAGATCCTTTCGCGTGTAAACATAATCTATGATCCTTTCATGTGTAAATAAATATATGTAAGATACTTGAACGTGTAAATGTCTAAGAAAACCAAAAAGAATACGTGTAATTATTCTGGTAATGTGTGCTATAGATCACTACACATACAGACACACTGTGACAGACCATGTACGAGTGTTATATCACCTGATGTCCAAACACGGCATTTCTACTATAAATAGTATAATGATGCTTGTTTAACGCTGCATGCATCAAGTGTTACGATGTTTATCATGTTTAACATCAGAACGAGACGGTGCAGTTGTTAAATGTTTAAATCCGTGGATACGTCTCAGAGATCTAGTGCCTGAGGTCATGAGTTCGAAGGTCTGGTCAGGGCACGAGCCGAAAATAATATTCGACAACTTATATAGACATACCAGTATGTTATCTGATTGATGCGGTGTATATATTCCTGAAAGTCCGCTGATACACATTACCATTGTTTTCCGTTCCGCTGATGATACATATGTACATGTATGTAACAATCAACAGTCAGCACCACATACCTATCTTACTGACCAGGTCGCATGTCTGTGGATTTATTTAACATGGATATTACCGGACCTGCTATAGACCGGAATTATTACCATGTGGTATACCGGAACTGGCAGAGACACATGTACATGTACAGTGACATTGTCTACATCCATAATATTGTCAACAAAAATAACTTGTGATTTTCAGCTAGGATAACTCAGTGCTATTGCTTTATAATTAAGAATCAGTTGTCCTTGGTTCATACCGTAAATGTTGCCTCCGGATTTTATTTCTCGTTCGTTTACACCTTCAATGTTGTCACGATATTACAGGTGCCGCTGGGTGACAACATCTATGCTGTCATAAAATTTCAGGTTTCGTTGGTTTACAACGTCAATGTTAGCAAAAAATTGCAAGTGTCTTTGGTTGACGATTTCAATGTTGTCAGTGAATTTCAATTGTCGTTGGTTCACATGGGACATATAGATAATAGTTAAGTGTCTTTCGCATGATAATTCATTAGTAATTTTTTGGAA